>NC_089509.1:75176220-75808995 GCF_036850995.1 Saccopteryx leptura | reverse complement strand
TCCACTTTTTAGGAAAAATGTCCTATATTTGACCCACTACAGATGTGGGTTGTCTTGGTGTGAAGGTGAGGAAGTGAAGAAAAGATGGGGGAAGAGCCAAACCAGGAGTCAATTTTATGTATCAAGGTGGAAATCCAATTTCCATTCCAGTTGCAGAAAGTGACCTGAGCACTACATGAGAATAAATACAAACTGCTTGTCCCAGTCTGTTTTTGCTCCTTGATGTCCTCACTCTTGTTGGCCTCCTCCTAACAGAGAGGAAAGGAGACAAGATATGGTTTTACTTGTCTATTTATTTCACCCTGAGTAAATAGAGTCCTATAGTCAGGTAGCCAAGGTTACTATGTACATACTCAAACACTTGTAACTCTCACACCAGCTCTTTGCACCTTCTCTCTGGTGAGGGGCAAGGAAAGGTCTTTAGTCTGTAAATATGGCCATTGAGAATAAAATCAGTCTTCATTTATTTACGTGGGTGAACAAGACCCAGCCGCCTCCCTACTGCCTCCTCCTGTGTCTATATAACTCTGAGCTGGTAAATGAGCAAAGCCAATGTCAGCCTCCTTCCCAGCCCCTGGTCACTTCTGAGAATCCAAAATAGGCACTCAGTAAGAGCTGAAGAGGACCCCTTCCTTCCTCTAAGCCCAAACTTCTGAGATTCCCTAACAACACCCAAACACAGCACCCACAGAAGAGAGTGCTCATCTATTAGAAAAACAAATATATGTGAAAAGAATAAATATCTTTGGTTCTGAGAAATAGCAGGAACCATCCTCTCCAGAGAATATGGTAGCACGTGGACTAATTAATTTTCTCTAATTGTAAAGAAACATTTCTTCGATAAAAATTTTCCTTTCTTGCTAACTTGATGAAATGCATCCCTAAAGACAAAGCCTGAAACAGTGGGGACAGTGCCCTGAGGAGCCTGTCCTACTTCACCCATGCTGGCAGGGCATGGTTGGGGATACAAGGCTCATGGAATGGGGATGACCCAGCCGCAGGGGTTGATTCATGAGTCTGACAATTTTGTGGCGATATCTAGAGACATGAAACGCAAATATAAGTATCCTATGGGATTGTGTTCTGAATGGCAAAGAAAATACCTTTGTTGACATAATTGTGTAAACTGACAAGATTTTAATGAAGACAATAGATAAAATTTTGTAACAGTTGTTAAATTTAGTGTAGTTTTATTTATGTGTGTATGTATAGAGGACTCTCTTTTTTTTTAACTACATGAAAACTGTAATATTTATAGGTAAAGAGCTTTGGTATATGTAACCTGCCCTTAAATGTCTATCCATTCAAAGAGGGTAAATTTGGGTTATGTAACTTTTCTCTAGGTTTTACATTACTCCTAAATTAAAATAATGACCAGCTGACTGTCTCTGATCAAGAGGCACACATTATCTTTTAATTAATTAATTTTAATTATTTTTGTTATGAAAGATTTCAAAATATCAGAGAAAAAAATATTATTGTTATGTACCCATTCCTGCCTTACAAATTATGTCCTTTTGCCATTTGTGACAATAGCACCTTTAACAAAATAGAGGAGCAGTCCAATTGAACTTCATGTCCCCCATCTCTTCCAGGCGGTGCTAAATCCCTTCAGGCAAACTCTCCAGCCTTCTAGAGCTCTCACAGCCCTTAACCACTTGAAAAACACACTTTCCACATCAGGTTTCCACAGCGTTGGTGCCCGGCACTCACTGCACTTTCAAGCCCCTGGGCAAGAGTCTGCCTTGCTCTCTAGCCAGCTCTGGGGTCCACTTTGAGTGTATTTTCTTCACAGAACATACAAGGCATCATCTGACACAAGTAATTTAAGTGCACAAGCATATACTCTTTCAATCACCTAGCAACTGCAACATGCAAAAACAAGCAAGCAATTGAAAATGTGGTTAAAACTTCAGATTGTTGTGTAAATACTTTCTAATGTTGACGGAAATAGATCTAGTCCTGCTACACATCTAAAAATGAGAATTTGAGATTACACTTAGGCACTCCCAAATTTTGCCTGAATAACTATCAAATATAAAACTTATATAGAATTATTTAATTACACCATGCATGGTATTTTATGGCTTATTACGGTCTGATATTATTGAAATAGCTCATGTGAAGTGTTTACTATCAATATAATAGGGAAAATACCCGAATATATAAAAGCAGCCCCGAGGTATTCGTATTTCCACTCAGTTTTCTTTTGTGGTTAGATAATTGTTCTTGATTAAATTATCAGAGCTTAGTAATAATTATCTATCTTATAAATATCTAAACTTTTCTGTTCTTTGAACATGCCAAGATCTTTTCTACCTTGGACCTTTTCACTTGCTCTTCCTTCTTCACTGGCTTATCACATGGCTGGCTTCTTCATTTTTCAGCTTAGATGTCATCTCCTTATAGATGCATCTGTCATTTTGCACCCAACATTTATCCATCCTTCTTTTGGTAGAAGAGTGACTAAATTTTCCTCTAGAATTCCACCTTTACCTCCTTTTAGGCTAGTCGTTTCAGGGGGGTGGATTCCATGTCCAGCTCCAGGTGTGGTCTCAAATGGTTTGAGCCAATAAGCATTTTCTATAACCCTGGCCATGGAGACTGGTTCAGAGATGGCCCTGTAACCCAGTCCGAGTCAAGGAGATGTGAGAGAAGACATTTATCAGAGTTTCTTAGGAAGAAAAGTTTCTTTCTACTCATTGAGAGCTTTTGGACAAGACTTTCCTCTTTCCCTGGATTGTTGGATAATAGTTATGCTCAGAAATGGGTGTCTATTTGTGTACATGTGGCAGGGGTGGGGGATGAGGAGTGGAAAGTGGCAAATTTGTAGAATCTATTGAATGGCTTCATCCATGAAGAAAGCAAAGGGAGATGTGCTGAAGATCTTTTGGAATGACTTTGAGCAGCTAGACCAAAACCTGCAGAAAATTAGATCTATTTCCGGACAAGCCAATACATTCTCTTTATTGTGTAAGTCAGTTTTTGTTGGTTTTATTTATGATATAGTGTTCTAATCTATACAACTTTTCAGACAGGATTTATCTGACAAACATCTAAAATGGTCCCCTCTTCCCATGACTGCTTATCATGAACCTTGTTTATTTTCTTCATGTTATTTACCAAAATCTGTAATTCTATTCTTGATTTATTTGCTTCATTGTTTATTGTCTGTCTCAGCTACTAGGCTGTAAGTCTTCAGGGCTGGGATTTTGTATACGTATATAGTTCACTAGTTATCACCAGCACCTGGAACAGAGTCTTAGAAGATGGAAATAAATTTATTGGATGCATGGACTGGGAACTTTAAGCAGATCGAAAGATTCATTTTATTCAGTTCCCTGCTCCAAGCCCCTTTGCTAAAGCAAAGAAGGAGGTAGAGTGAAATTACACAGCATATACCCATCAGCATAAATTCTGACAGTCCTTTTTCAAACAAGATGGAATAATTTTCCTGGATGTGAGTTGTAACATGGAATTTTGTTATTTTACTTAACCACAGTTGGACTTCCAACAATTTTATAGTTTGGTCTTAGACAAAGAATTCTTTCACCATCTGCTTTTAATTTTGAAAGAGTTTTTGAAAGAGTTCTCCAAAAGACACATTTGAAAACACATTGAAACAGAGTTTAGATAGCTTTAAAAGAGCATAAAGTTTTTTCCCCTCAAACTGTGACTCAAAAGGTTAGAAATTATTTATTACTTTTCAACAACAGAAACAACAAAATAGAACGAACAACTTTATAATTGTGTGATAGGTGCAGATAATGACCAGAGGACACAAAATATGAGTGTAGTAAAGAATAATTTAGATACTCTGAAGAAGCTGATGAAACATCTTGGAGACGAATACTACAGACTTCTAATCCTGTCAATAATATTTAAGTTGTTGCTTTACCTGTGATATAACAATTAATAGCAAAACATCTTGTTTTCTTTCTTTTCTTTTTCGCATTCTAAAATATAAACTATTCTCAAATGGGAAAAAACCCCTTTTTTTAAATGACTATTTTCTCAATATTTTTATAGGGTGGTTCCATTTTTGGCAGACCAACACAATAATTTTTCTAATCAGAATTTCTGTCTCTGGATATTTAACTTAACAATACTCATTTATTCAATCAAAAATATGTATTAAGCAGCTGCTATATACTATACACCATGTTAGACTTATGTGTACATAAGATAACAGGATCCCAACTCTTAAATTCCCTATAATTTAGTTGGTAGAATATGGCACTTGTTCTTAGCACAGACTTTATATTTTAAATATGTTGATGACAGGAAATTTAAGGGATGAATTGCTAAAATTTGCCTCAATGTATAATTTTAAAGATCTGTCCCTAAAATGTGTTATAGGACCATTTGGGAAATCTGGCTAATATAGAATTCTGGGACTGCCCTAATATAAAGGATTCCTAGAGGTCATCTAATTCATTCCCTGTGTCAGATAGTAGCAGAAGAAAACAATCCTAGAATATAATAAACATCTATTCCATTTTGATGTCCTGAAAAATAGGATTTCTTAAAAATGACAGTTTTATTCTAGAATAACCAAGTTACAATGACACTTTTTAACCAGATAGCATTGGAATTCTGCTGCTTTGTCCTCAAATTATAAGACTGAAAAGACAAAAACTTGATTTTTAGGAATGTCAAAAACTGAAGAGCTGAGAAAAACACTTTCAACTTCCAGAAAGGAACAAAATTATAAATCACTAGTTAATAGTCAATAAAATTTATGTGGCATCAGACACACAACAAGAGTATTCAATCAACCAAAACATTTTAATAAATTCTATAATCGACAAAGCCTTGTGTCTTCTTTATTCATGAAGTACCCATGTGACCTGTCATCATTGCAAATGTTAATTATGGGGTTTCCTTCCAGAACACCTGACATAGGAACTCATATAAAGGAAGGCCTCCCCTCTTGTCCCATGCCACTGGAGCAGAGACTCCATCTAATAGTGATGCAGGCAGAGAGCCTCTCCTTGCCACTGTCGCCTCTTCCCCTAAGTCCTTGCTCCCTGCTGATATACCTTGTTAACAAAAATTATCCAAAGCTTGGAAATAAAGCAAAGAGAGTGTTTTTCTACACTAGCTCCTCACTAGTAAGGCATCAACATGGTCAGCAGCAACTCTGGCGTGCTGAAGAATCTGAACCAATGTTCTGTAGAGATGGCTAATTTGGTATTAATCATTAGTTTCTTGCTTTTTTTCCAAATCTAGATTTTCTGCTTTCTTTACATCTCTATTATACCTCTTCTAGGTCTGTTCCTTTGAGGACCCCATCCAATTAAACATAAAGTTGAGTGAGGGATGGTCACAGGTGACACCATGCTGTGTCAGCATTTCCTCTATTTACCTGCCTGCTTATTATTGCTTCATTAGTGTGAACCTGCTGAGCACCAGAATGACTAGCAAACCCTTTACAAGCATTCATATTCCCAGGCTTATTTCAGAACTCTTAGAGGTAGGATCTGGGAATCCGATTCTGATGTCATGTTTGGGATCCATTGCTGCAAAGAAAAGAATTCTGAGACGACTCGATTCTTTGATCCTGAATTAATTCTCAACTTCTGTGGGCATTGACTTCCCGATCTGTAGAATGGGAAAATAGGGCCAGCTCAGTTGACCTCACAGGTTGTTGTGAGGCAGATGTTTTGAAGGCATTTTAGCATAATGATTTACTATTATTTTCAAGAAGAGGCAATTTGCAATAGTTGTTTTTACTCTGCCAAGGAAATGGAGCTTGCAAAGTACGAGTGTCACAAATACACAGAACCCCCTCAAACACATTATATGGGACACGTTTACAAAGACTCCCTATAATTGCTGGGCCTGGATCTAAACCAAATTTAGCAATCAGTCTTTTTTTTATTATTTTAATTTAGTAAGAGGAGGGGAGACAGAGACAGACTTCTACATGAGCTTCAACCAGGATCCACCCGGCAAGCCCACTAGGGGGTGATGCTCTGCCCATCTGGAGCCCTTGTTCCGTTGCAACCGGAGCCATTTTTTAGCATCTGAGGCAGAGGCCATGGAGTCATCCTAGCACCCAGGGCCAACTCCAATCAAGCCATGGCTGTAGGAGGGGAGAAGGGGAGAGAGAGAGAGGGAGAGAGAGAGAGAAGGGTAGAGAAACAGATGGGCGCTTCTCCTGTGTGCCCTGACCAGGAATTGACCCCGAGTCATCCACATACCCAGGTGATGCTCTACCACTGAGCCAACCAGCCAGGGCCTAGAAATCAGTCTTAAGAATAGTATAGGGAGTTCTCTGCCGGCACCCCCCATCACAGTCCCAAAACTGTACAAAGAGGCCTATGTTTCTTTTAACAAAGAAAAAGCCTTTTGCTTCACAATTAAAGATACCTCATCTTCAAAACACACTTCATGAGATTAACACATTTACTTAAACTGACCCAATAGTGACATTGAAATGTTCTTCTGTGTCCCAACTTGAGAGTAGCTTTGGAGAGGGTGAGTGGTTTGCAGGAAATGAGTGCATACCTACCAGCAGCTGGGCAGCAGGGAAGAGCTGCTTGCTATCAAGTGGGTCAGAAAGTACAGACCAGAAGCACTAGGGAACTATGTACCCTAAATATACACACTTCAAAATGTGTCCTATTGCTGTGCAGAAGCTTTCTAGTTTGATATAGGGTGACGAAAGGAGATTTGACTTCGGATGGTGGGCAAACAATGCAATATACGGATGATGTTTCATAGAATTGCGTACTTGAAATCTATAAAATCTTATTAACCAATGCCACCCCAATAAATTTAACTAATTTTTTTTTTATTTCTAAGTGAGTGGCAGCCTCTTCTTTCTTTTCTTTTTTTCCTTCTTTTCTTAGTGAGAGGAAGGAAGATAGAGAGACAGACTCCTGCATGCACCCCAACCAGGATCCACCTGGCAATCTGCCCACATTGGGCCATGCTCAAAACAGCTATTTTTAGCACCTGAGGTAGAGGCTCCATGGAGTCATCTCAGTGCTGATGCACTCACACCAATCAATTCCCAGCTGCAGGAGGGAAGAGAAAGAGAAAGAGTGAAGGGGGGGAGGGGCGGAGAAGCAGATGGTTACTTTTCCTGTGTGCCCTGAACGGGAATCAAACCCAAGATATCCACATGCCAGGCTGATGCTCTATCACTGGGCCAATTGGCCAGGCCAGACTCATCTTTCTTATATCAGATTTGCCTGCTTCTTTTGGTGAAAATTAAACTATTCTTGAGATTTTGCTTGAAGAGATAAGCATTCGTGCAATTCTTATTTTACAATTGGCTCAAATGTGAAGGTATGGGCAGAGGGGAAAGGAAGATAGGAGTTTAATATCTAATTCAACCTAGAATTTGATATTTTTCAGTTGTGTGAACTGAGTCTTATTCAAATTTTAATTTTCTGACTCCCCAGTAAACTCAAATATTTGTTGAGTTGTTCTTCTAAAATAGCTATTCTTCCCTGGGAAGAAAAAACTGTATAAAAAGGTTTACCATCAATTCTGCCATGTCTCTTTTAGAAATCATGCATGTTCTGATCAAGGTTACGGATATTTTGGGATTGGCTAGCCAAACAATCTTGACATTTTGGGTCAACATTTTCAAAACAGCAAAGAAGCACATTAGACAAGAATGAAAGGAAGTGAAGCTCTGGCTGGTAGAAAGCAGAGGAGATATGGCCTTGCCTGCTTCAACCAGCCTTCCGCAAGCTTGGGACTTTTGTTATCTAACACCTCCAGTGACGTGTTCCAGATATCAGCACCAGACCTAAAGACTGCAGACTCACACTGGTGAAAAACAAACACTCCTGAAATGAAAACAGCTCAGTACCTGAAGTTTAATATTAAGAAAAAAACATGTTGCCTGTTTTATCTTTCTTAATTAACTAATTAGTACATGAAGAGTATAAAACAAATTTATTATTTAGGTCATTGTTAGGAAAAAAGAAAGAAGGAAGAAAGGAAGGAAGGGAGGGGAGGAGGGAGGGAGGGAGGAAGGAAGGGAGGAAGGAAGAAGGGAAGGAAGGAGGGGAAAAATAAACCTGTTAGCTATATGTTTTTTGGGGTGTGTGTGTGTGTGTGTATGTGTGTATGTGTGTGTATGTTTGGCAAATTGCTCTCCCATGGTTTATACAATAAGAAATGAAATATACTGCTCACAAAAATTAGGGGATATTTCAAAATGAATATGAAGTAATAATAAAAGAAACATTTGACTTTTTTTCATTAAACAAGAACATCAGAAAAGCAAAAAAGTCAAAGAAAGTTATTTGATTATGCAAATGAGATGCAAAAACAACTTTTATTTCATTGGTGAAAATAAACTATTCAAAATGCTGAAAGTACTGGAGTATCTACATGTTCCCTGATCCCTTAATTTTTGTGAGCAGTGTATATCATATAGGACTGATGTAATATTCATTCTTTTCCCTAGCTAGAGGCCAAAGAATTCTGTAGAACTGAAGCTCTTTGTTCAGTTTTGACCATTTAGTGAGGATTCCAGTGTTAACATGTGAATCAATACGAGCTGAAAGCCAACTGTGGCATCTGCAAGCATGTGCGAACCTTGCCATCATTCCTTCTCTCCCACACTCTGCTTGCTTCCAGTCTCCCTGCCAAAGTGGGCCCATGAGAACACCTGGCTCAGCTCTTATTAGTGAGAGAAGAAAATGTACAGCGTGGATTTCATTCCTTGCTGACACCATGCATTTGAACTGGTATTTTTAGACATTTTAGATGGAAAAGTCCTCCTAAATCAGATGGTCAGTCCTTCAGTTATGCAGAGAAAGCAATTGAAAACATACTGCTGGGGAGCTGTGAACCACGGTTTTCATTTTGCTATAAAAACCTCACATCTCTACAGTTTATGATCAGCTCTTTCCTGTTGGAAAATGTAATTTAGACTTCCCCTATCTCCCTTTTTTAAGTTATCACAAACAGTTTTATCATGTATTTTCCACTCTTGTAGTTACTCAAGACCCATGGTAAACCCTTCCTTGCACAGTACTGTTCCTCACTGTTGTCACAGAGCAGGGATACTAGAAGCAGCTCTGTCTGGATGACTGGGGAGAGGTCACTGAACTCTTTCACAGCACTCTTGGCCACTTTCAAAACTGTAACAACTAAATATTTAATCTAAAAATAATGTGCTTGCTATGTACATTTTAAGACAAGTCTGTAATTTCCCTATATTGTATGTGGTTCTAAAGGCCCTCTAATAGGGACATTCTAGAGGCCCCACTGCCCTGAGGTAATTGGTTGTCTAAGTAAAAAGGTAGCTTTTAAGATTGCATAGTAGGCTGACCAGGCAGTGGCACAGTGGCCTGGGATGCTGAGGACCCAGGTTCAAAATCCCATGGTCTCTGGCTTGAGCCTAAAGATCATTGGCTGGAGCCCTAAGGTCGCTGGCTTGAAGCCCAAGGTCAGGGCTTGAGTCCAAGGTCGCTGGCTTGAGCAAGGGGTCACTTGCTCTGCTGTAGCCCCCTGGTCAAGGCACATATGAGAAAGCAATTAATGAACAACTAAGATGCTGCAACAAAGAATTGATGCTTCTCATCTCTCTCCCTGCCTGTCTGTCCCTCTCTCTCTCACTTAAAAAAAAAAAAGATTGCATATTAATAGGGCTACCTCACAGGATTACTGAGCATCCAATGAGACAAGTAGGTAAAGCATCTAGCATAGATACTGACAGGCAGTGAATGCTCCTTTAAAATGTTCATTCTCTAGTTCATCTAGTTTCTCTGTAATTCAAATATCTACTACTATATTAGGTCCTTGAATCCCCTTGATTTAAATTTGTTGTCTAAAAAGGAAGCAAATGAGATCCCACATGGGAAAGAGACTGGGTTCTCAATCAGAAATAATTCTCCCTTTGTGATGTTTAATGGGATTTAACAGCTCTGATAAGGGGCAAGTCAACAATCTAATTAAAAGATGGGGAAAGAACCTGAACAGACACTTCTCCCAAGAGAACATACAAACGGCCAACAGATATATGAAAAGATGTTCATCTTCACTTGTTACTTGAGAAATGCAAATCAAAACTACAATAAGATACCACCTGTTAGATTGGCTATTATCAACAATACAGGTAATAACAAGTGTTGGAAAGGCTGTGGAGAAAAAGGAATCTTCATTCACTGCTGGTGGGAATGCAGATTAGTACAACTATTATGGAAGAAAGTATGGTGGTTCCTCAAAAAACTAAGAACAGAACTACCATATGACCCAACAATCCCTCTACTGGGTATCTGCCCCCCAAAACTCATTGCAGCATTGTTCACAGTGGCCAAGACATGGAAAGAACCAAAGTGCCCCTCGATAGAGGATTGGATAAAGAAGATGCGGTCCATATATACAATGGATTACTATTCAGGCATAAGAAATGATGACATGGTGCCATTTATGATAACATGGATGGAGCTTGAGAACATAATACTGAGTGAAATAAATCAGAAAAAGCTAAGAACAGTATGATTTCACACATAGGCTGGATATAAAACTGAGACTCATGGACATAGATAAAAATAAAGTGGTTACCATGGGGAGGGGAATGTGGGGGGGAGTGGGAAGGGTGTAAAGAGGGACAAATATAAGTGACAAAAGTTATTTGACTTTGGGTGATGAGTATACAACATAATTAACAGTTCAAATGCTATAGAAATGTTTACCTGAAACTTATGTATTCTTATTGATTAATGTCCCCTGTTAAATTTAATTTTCTAAATAAAAAAAAATAAGTCTTTAAAAAATTATCAATGAATGTCTACTAAAAAAAATTTCAAGAAGATAAAATCTGAATTCCTAAGAATGATTGCTTGTGACCTGGTGCTTGATTTACACAATGTATTTTCCATTTGTTCTTGGCTTTTAACAGTGATATCTATCTCTATTATTGCCAAGAGAGAGTATATTGAAATCCTTGGAAGACTGCCAAATCACATGTTTGTTGAAGAAGTCGAGGCAGTTTTTAGGATAAAGAAAATTCCTGCTTGAAGAGACCCATTTGTTCTTAGATGTAAGTTTGTATCATGTGAGTTGAACCCTGGAATTTGTACTGAAATTTCTCTTGAAGGGTAAGATAAGCTATATAGAGAGCCAGCTGTAACTGGTTTGCTTAAATTGAGCCTAGAGCAAGGCAGACCCATGATGGGGAAGGGAAGAAAAGCCAGATCAACTTGCTGGCAAGAGTCTCTGATTGCTCAAACCAGTTGAACATGCTTATGGGAGCAGGATGCACAGTTGGCGGAAGCCAGATCCAAAAAGAGTGGCCTTACAGAGCATAAGGGTATCTAAACTTTGACTTTTCTGAAGTTGACGTATTTTGGCAAAGCCTTGCAAAAATGCAACTATACCTTCTGAAAGTTTTTATGCAAATTAGAAATCAGGAATATGGGTTTTCATGTTTGCTTGCAGACTATAAGCTGAGTTCCAGCAATTTAACATTCTACTTATTATGATAGAGCACTGTATTGATGCCTGAATGATGAAAGTATAGTAAATAATGTTTCTCAAAAATCTCTAGACATCTAGGAGTCTGAGGAACTTATTCTCAAGCCTTTGTATTTTGAAAAATGTACATGTATATGTATTTTCAGTTCAATGATATTTAAAATTATTGTTTACCCTTACATGAATAAAAGTTTTCTTTTTACAGTGGTAATTCATAACTGAAAGATGATCTCATAACCCTATATATTAGATCAATATGTTTTAAACCTGGGACTTGACATGACATTCTTGGTGATTCTTATAAAAGAGGTCATTCTTGACTCAAGCACAAAAAATACTGTAACCTTGAGCAAGTGGATTAAACTTGAGCTCTAATTTCTTAATCTATAAAACATAATATATAAAAATATCTAGCTATCAATGATGCTAAAGCTGACACTGTCCTGGGAGAACCACTGGTCTAAGAAACAAAAACCCTAGTGATAAGAGGAAGACAAGATGGTGATGGAGTAGGCAGACGTACCAACTTCCATCTGCCAGAACCAAAGTGGATTACAAACTAATTTTAAGAACCATCATCTGGAAAAACCAACTTTGGACTAAACTAAGAGGACTCTTCAACTAAGGAACACTGAAGAAGCCACACTGAGACTGGTAGGAAAAGCAGAAACGCAGAGAGGGCTGCCCAGCTCCCCTGAGCAAATGGCAGCTGGGGGAGGCTCGCATGGTGGGAAGTGAGTTTAGCAGAGAGGGGAGGGTCCTGAGTCCCAGGAACAAAGCCCCAGCCTGCAGCCCCAGAGCCTAGAAGAGGTGTATGGACAGTATTTAGCTGGAAACAAGACAGGATACTATTTGTGAGAAAGAGACTGATTTCCCAGACCCAGGATTTTTCTTAAAGGGACTGCACAGAAAACCTCTCGCACAACCACTCACCAGGGGCTCTGGGGAATGGGGAGAGAGGAGAGGACCAGAGCAGTGGGAAGAGAGTGTAATCTAGGAGGTACAGGGAGAAACACTTTGAGGGACAGCCACTATAACCTCTGGGCTGAGTCACTTCCCAAATCTGAAGTGAATATTTCCCCTGGAAACAGCAATACCAGCAAAGGGAAGCAGGACACCAGCCAAACAAACTCTCCCAGTACCTAGAGCAGAGTCGCTTAGAAGGAGGGAGCTTTTGGGACTACAGTAGTGAATGTTAGGGTCTGAGCTGCAGCGCCCCCACCTACACAGCTGAGGGATCACCCGAGGGTGGGTGGCAGTGGGACACAGAAGTGCAGTTCTGTTGGCAAGGGCAGAAGCTGGCTGGCAATCACTGAGATGCAGGTGTGAGCTCAGTATTGCCCGGCTAGGGAGGAGTGGACACCCAAAAGTGGTCAAGCCCAGCTGCAGGTTCCTGCAATCCAGCATGCAGGGGAAGGGCAGGAGCCCCAGAAGGGGCAAAGATCACCCTTGAGCAAGGGCACAGGAGCACAGCCTCACCCCACCCGCAGATCCAAGATTTGTGGCCTGACTTGGGAGCCAGCTCCTCCTGCAGGTGTGGAGCCAAAAGCCAGAACAGGCGGAGTCATGCTACTGAGCGTGGGCCCCTGGCTTATTGAGCCAAGGCTTGCAGCTGTCCCACAAGTGGGCTCCTCCTGCAGGGGCGGGGTGAAAGCCCGGAATCAGGTGGAGACCCGTAGCTGAGCGAAGGTGCTCATCTCTGCCCTCAGGGCCGAGCATAATGCCACCTGTGGGGGCGAGGTGAAGGCCAAGCCCACTGAGGCTTGTACACCTGAGCACGTGATCACAGCCACTCCCGTGAAGGAGAGGCAGAAACCACAGCAACAGCCCCAGTGGGCAGGCACCAGCAACGCCCATACCCAAACTCCCTAGGCAGCAACAGCAGAGGGGGTGGCGGGCCTGCAGACAGACCACACCTAGGGAACACAGAGGTCACACGCAGTGGACTCCAGTGGCTAAAACCTTCTTTTACACAGACAAAATGAGAAGGCAGAGAAATGCAACACAAATGAATCAAGAGAAATCCCCAGAAAAGAACCTGAATGAGTCAGATATAACCAAATTACCAGATTCAGAGTTTAAAATAACAATTGTAAGGATGCTCAAAGATATTAGAACAACAATAGATGGTCATTACAAACACCTAAATAAAGAGATAGCAGATATAACAACTGACATTGAAATAATAAAAAAGAATCAATCAGAAATGACAAATACAATATCAGAAATGAAGAACACAATGGAAGGAATTAAAAGCAGGATGGATGAAGCTGAAAATCGAATCAGAAAGTTAGAGGAAAAGATAAATGAAGGCACAGAAGCAGAGCAGAAAAAGAAAAGAGTCTCAAAAAGTCTGAGGAAACTCTAAGAGAGCTCTGTGAGAACATGAAGAGAAATAACATCCACATCATAGGGGTTCCTGAAGAAGAAGAGAAAGAACAAGGGATAGAGACTTTGTTCAAACATATCATAGCTAAAAACTTCCCACAATTAAGACAGAAAAATGTCTCACAAGTTCAAGAAGCACAGAGAACTCCAGTAAAGAGAAACCCAAAGAAATCTACACCAAGACATATCATAATTAAAATACCAAAGCTAAGTGATAAAGAGAAAATATTAAAAGCTGCTAGAGAAAAAAAGACTATCACCTACAAAGGAGCCCCCATAAGGATGACTTCTGACTTCTCAACAGAAACACTTGAGGCCAGAAGGGAATGGCAAGAAATATTCAAAGTAATGCAGAACAAGAGCCTACAACCAAGACTACTTTATCCAGCAAGGCTATCATTTAAAATTGAAGGAGAAATAAAAACCTTTCCAGACAAAAAAACAACAAAAAAAACCTCAAGGAATTCACTACAACCAAACCAATGCTACAAGAAATGCTAAGGGGCCTGTTGTAAACAGATCAAAGGAGAAAAAGAATATAGCAAAAGAGGAATACAGTTTTAAAGAATAAAATGGCAATAAACAACTACCTATCAATAATAACCTTAAATGTAAATGGATTAAATGATCCAATCAAAAGACATAGGGTAGCTGCATGGATAAGAAAACAGGACCCATACATATGCTGTCTACAAGAGACACACCTTAAAATAAAAGATGCACATAGACTGAAGATAAAAGATGGAAAAAATATTTCACACAAATGGAAATGAAAAAAAGCTGGGGTAGCAATACTTATATCAGACAAAATGGACTTTAAAACAAAGGCTATAGTAAGAGATAAAGAAGGTCACTACATAATGATAAAGGGAGAAATCCAACAGGAAGATATAACCATTATAAATATCTATGTACCTAATATAGGAACACCTAAATATATAAAGCAGACTTTGATGGATTTAAAGGGTGAGATCAACAGCAATACTATAATAGTAGGGGATTTTAATACCCCACTAACATCACTAGATAGATCCTCAAGAAAGAAAATTAACAAAGAAACAGCAGACTTAAAGGATATACTATTGATAGATCAACTCGATTTAATAGATATCTTCACAACCTCTCACCCTAAAGCAGCAGAATATACATTCTTTTCAAGTGCTCATGGTACATTCTTTTGTGCTCTTGTTAGGCACAAAAGCAGTCTCAACAAATTTAAGAAGATTGAAATCATATCGAGCACTTTCTCTGATCACAATGGCATGAAACTATCAATAGAAATCAACCATAACAGAAAAACTGAAAAATACTCAAACACTTGGGAACTAAATAGCATGTTATTAAATAATGAATGGGTTAACAATGAGATCAAGGAAGAAATAAAAAAGTTCTTAGAAATGAACAATAACAAGCATACATGAACTAAAAATTTATGGTACACAGCAAAAGCAGTACTGAGAGGGAAGGTCATAGCATTGCAGGCATACCTTAAGAAGCTATAAAAATCTCAAATAAACAACTTGACCCTGCATCTAAAAGAACTAGAAAAAGAACAGCAAGTAAAGCCAAGAGGTAGTAGAAGAAAGGAAATAATAAAAATCAGAGCAGAAATAAATGACATAGAGGCTAAAGAAATAATACAGAGGTTCACTGAAAAGGTAAACAAGATCGATGAACCTTTAACCAGACTCACAAAAAAAAAAAAAAAAAAAAGAGAGAGAGGATCAAATAAATAAAATTAGAAATGAGAGTGGAGAAATAACAACTGACACAACAGAAATACAAAATATTGTAAGAAAATACTATGAAGAACTGTATGCCAAGAAACTAGACAACCTAGATGAAATGGACAAATTCCTTGTAACATATAATCTTCCGAAAATCAATCTGGAAGAATCAGAAAACCTAAAAAGACCAATTACAACAAATGAGATTGAAGCAGTTATCAAAAAACTCCCAACAAAGAAAAGTCCTGGGCCTGATGGCTTCACAAGTGAATTCTACCAAATATTCAAAGAAGAACTAACTCCTATCCTTCTCAAGCTATTTCAAAAAATTCAAGAGGATGGAAGACTTCCAAGCTCCTTTTATGAGGCGAGGATAATTCTGATTCCAAAACCAGGCAAAGACAACACAAAGTAAGAAAATTATAGGCCAATATCCCTGATGAATTTAGATGCTAAAATCCTCAACAAAATATTAGCAAAGATATAGAACACATATTCCAAAAATTTATATGGAACCCAAAGAGAACACAAATAGCCTCAGCAATCTTGAAAAGGAAGAATAAAGTGGGAGGTATCACACTTCCGGATATCAAGTTATACTACAAGGCCATGGTAGTCAAAGCAGCCTGGTACTGGCATAAGAACAGGCATATAGATCAATGGAACAGAAATGAGAACCCAGAAATAAACCCACACCTTTATGAACAACTTATATTTGACAAAGGAGGTAAGAGCATACATTGGAGTAAAGACAGCCTCTTCAACAAATGGTGTTGGGAAAATTGGACAGCTACCTGCAAAAAAAATGAAACTAGACCACCAACTTACACCATTCACAAAAATAAACTCAAAATAGATAAAAGACTTAAATGTAAGCCATGAAATTATAAGCATTTTAGAAGAAAACATGGCCAATAAGCTCTCTGACATCCCTCGCAGAAATATATTTGCCGATTGATCTCCACGGGCAAGTGAAATAAAAGACAGGATAAACAAATGGGACTATATCAAACTATAAAGCTTTTTGCACAGCTAAAGACAATAAGAACAGAATAAAAAGACAAACTACACAATGGGAGAACTTATTTGACAATACGTCTGATAAGGGGTTAATAACCAAAATTTATAAAGAACTTGTAAAACTCAATACCAGGAAGACAAACAATCCAATCCAAAAATGGGCCAAAGAAATGAATAGACACTTCTCCAAAGAGGACATACAGATGGCCAATAGGCATATGAAAAAATGCTCAACATCACTAATGCAAATTAAAACCACAATGAGATATCACCTCACACCAGTCAGAATGGTGCTCATCAACAAAACAACACAGAATAAGTGCTGGTGAGGATGTGGAGAAAGGGGAACCCTCCTACACTGCTGGTGGGAATGCAGACTGGTGCAGCCACTGTGGAAAACAGTATGGAGATTCCTCAAAAAATTAAAAATTGAACTGCCTTTTGACCCAGCTATACCACTTTTAGGAATATACCCCAAGAACACCATAGCACTGTTTTTAAAAAAGATATGCACCCCCATGTTTATGGCAGCGTTTTTCACAATAGCAAAGATCTGGAAACAGCCTAAGTGTTCATCAGTGGATGAGTGGATTAAAAAGCAATGGTACATATATACTATGGAATACTATTCAGCCATAAGAAATGATGACATCAGATCATTTACAACAACATGGATGTACCCTGATAACATTATACTGAGCGAAATAAGTAAATCAGAAAAAACTAAGAACTATACAATTCCATACATAGGTGGGACATAAAAATGAGACTCAGGACATGGACAAGAGTGTGGGTGTTACGGGGTGGGGGGAGGGGAGGGGGGAGTTGGGGGATGGGAGGGGCAGAAAAAAAACCAGTTAGAAGGTGATGAAAGACAATTGGACTTTGGGTGATGGGTATGCAGCATAATCAAATGTTGAAGTGACCTGGAGATGGTTTTTCTGAACATATGTACCCTGATATATCAATGTCACCCCTTTAAAATTAATTTAAAATAATCTAGCTATCATCAATCTATTATCTATCATCTATCTATCATGTATCTATCTATCTAAAACAATCTATAAAACAGGATTTATAATTCTTTTCTTAGAAGGTTGTTATGGATTAAATGTGGACAATGTCTATAAAGTACTTGGAACATACTAGGTGCTCAGTAAATGTTAGTTCTCCTTGCTCTTTGAGCTCCTTTTATTCATTCCCTGGGGATAAACAAAAGTACAAAACAGATATATGGATTCTAAGTACAGATAGTTAGCTTCACTTCCTCGAGAAAAAGAAGATAGAATGTTTGTTTGTTTTTTCAGAGACAGAGAGAGAGAATCAGAGAGAGGGATAGACAGACAGAAACGAAGAGAGATGAGAAGCATCAATCATCAGTTTTTCATTGCAACACCTTAGTTGTTCATTGATTGCTTTCTCATATGTGCCTTGACTGGGGGGCTACAGCAGACCAAGTAACCCCCTTGCTCAAGCCAGCAACCTTGGGCTCAAGCTGGTGAGCTCTGCTCAAACCAGATGAGCTCAAACCAGATAAGTTGAAGACCTCGGGGTTGCGAACCTGGGTCCTCTGCGTCCCATTCCAATGCTCTATCCACTGTGCCACCACCTGATAAGGCGAAGATAGAATGGTTTTAACAAATTGTTGCTATAGTAGGTGTTCAGAAAGTTATACCTCAGATTCATTGAAAAGGAATCTCATAATTGTTTGTAGAATGTTCTAGATAATCCAAGGATAACTAGATTACAGCCTTTTGTGATTGTCTTTTTCATCAATATCCAATTAAAATTTGTTGAAACCCTTATTTGCTTGCTCACAAGAAACTCATTTCCCTTATGGGTATTTTTGAGAGTTCCTTGGCATCTTGCCTGTCCTGTTGTCATTTGTCACTTTTTATTTAACTACCTTCTCAGTTCTTGATTGTCTCGGGCTATCTGGGTCATCTGGGTCACCATACTCCATGTTGATCCTTCTCTGTCTTTCTATAGCCCCAAATAAGGACAGAGCACCTTCCTTTGTGCTCTAAGGTAGTGTTAAGATGGGCAGATTATAGATTACGGTGGTTAATAAGAAGAGTTAAGGGACTTGAAAGCTGCCTGTTAAAAATCTCTGCTCCTGGGTTCCCTCCCCATTCTCCATCAGGAGGCATTGCTAGTTAGCTCTCTCTTACTGGGTCCCAGCCGCTGCTTTCAACTGCCCTTTGGTTCAATACATTTTCCCTGCCTTCTTATTGCCAAATCCCTGAGTCCCAATCCTCATTATTCTACCCAAAATGCTCACACTGCTCAACCAAAATAGTTAAATCAATATAAAGACTGTGGAGTGTCTTTCCTCACAGCTGAAACGTCCCCAAACTATATTTCAGTTACAAAAACCTGGGTCCCAATTCTGTTCATGTCAATTAGCTGACAGATTTTAGTCACTAATTTTTTCTATACTGTAATTTTATTGCATTTGGGCTTGATTGAAAGGGATGGATGGAGATGGGGGTCATAGGGGATGCAGGTATGTGTGTGGGAATATAAAATGATCTTCACTTATATGAGGAATCTAAAATAATCAAACTCCGGCCTGACCTGTGGTGATGCAGCAGATAAAGCGTCAACCTGGAACCCTGAGGTTGCCGGTTTGAAACCCCGGGCTTGCCTGGTCAAAGCACATATGGGAGCTGATGCTTTCTGCTCTTCCCCCCCCCCCCTTCTCTCTCTCTTTCTCTCACCCCTTCTATAAAATGAATAAATAAAATCTTTAAAACAAACAAAAAAACTTACAAAAATAAATAGTTAAACTTTTAGAAGCAGAAGGCAGGGTGGTAAATGCCAGGGGCTGGGAGGAGGGGAAGGGGACAGGTAGTAGTCAAATGGTACAAATTTTAGTTATATTTGTAAGAGACCTAGATATCTACTGTATAGCATAGTGCCTATAGTTAACAATGCTGTATCGTATACTTAAAATTTGCTAAAAGGGTAGATGTTAACTTATAATTATAAGCACATTTAAAGATGATGTTTATGGCATAGGTTGCAGGGTTTCTCAGGTGGACACTTAGCTCCAAACTCATCAAATTGTGTACAGCTTTTTGCATGCCAATTATACTTTAGTAAAATGGTTCTTAAAAATATATAAAATACACTCTGGATTTCCAGGAAGAAGATGATGGTAGAACAGGTAGAAGTTACTTTTATCTCCTCCCAGGATTGTACTGGATTTACAACTAAATTATAGAACAATCTATCTGAATAACCAACTGAAGTCAAGCTGAACAGAAGCAGCTTTATAATCAAGGATTTAGAGAAGAAGCCACGCTGGGACTGGTAGAAAGGAGGGCTGACTCCATATCCATAGACAGTGGCTGAAATTCTATCTCAGCTGTAAAGGTTCCATCCTGAGGATATGAAGTCTCAACCCCGTGCTGGCCTCTGCAGCCCAGAGCACCAGAGCTGAGAAGAGGCGCCCACATAATATCTGACTGTAAAAATCAGTGAGGATTCTGTCCACCAGGGAGAAACAAGAGTCTACCAAGCACCCTATTAAAGAGCCAGCCCACAAAATCTTGTCTGCAGTCACTCACCCTGAGCTTCAGCAGAGGGAGGGCAGATTAGAGCAGACTGGAGTTGTGCTAGGACAGGTTGGGTTGTGTGGCTCTAGGGAGAGTGCTAAAGGGACACCCACCAGGGTCCCTGTGCTGAGTCCTCTTGTGCCTTTCACAGACATCTTTCCTGGGTTCAACACCCCCCTCAATACAGCACCAGCCTGGAGTGCTGCACTAGCCCTATCCTCCCAATTCCCTGTCAACCCACCCTGCTGAACTCATACCCTGCGAAGGAGTCTGCTGCCTGAGCCTGTGGTGTGGACTTTCTTGAGGGGATCTTGACAGCGAACCCCAGGGGAGGCAGAGACTCCTGTGTGGCTCTGGGTTGGGGGACATTTTCCTTCCCCTTGCTGCATGCCAGAACAGTGGCACCCTGCCCTCTCCACCATGCGAGATTCACTAGCCCTACGACAGGGGAACAACTAGCTGCACCCTCCTGATTTCCAGCGTGCCGAGACCAGCTCAGCTGTGGGCGTGCATGAAAGGAAGGCGCTGCAGGACTGAAGAAAAAACATGCACAAGACACAACATACAGGGAGAAATGGGTACAGGGGACTCCCAGCCTCCAGGACTGACAGCCCAGGTCACTGCAGCCTCATTGAATTTATTGGTCTCTTTGCTCATCAGGTAAATTAACAGAGCCTGGGTTCAGGTGCATAGGAGGGTAGTTAACTAATGTCTTCAGATGTGTAAGGAAAGGCCATGGGGATCAACTGTTTTCCTTTCAACAATCTTTTCTAGTGCCTGCAAGGGCAGCGTTCTGCCCCTGCAGGACCCAGCATTCCAAAGTCCGCATAAAAGACTTTTCTCAGGACCACAGTCTAAACCCCAGCCATTTTCCCATGTGTCCCCCTTCTTGTTTTTTTTGCATAGCTGTGTAAGCAGTCTTTCAGCCTTTCTCTGCATCAATGTTGGAGGGTTTGTTGTGAGCACCTGAGGAAGTCTCTGTAAGAGAAAAAAGTGCAACTGGCATATTACAGGCTGTCATCAAAGTTTTCTGCTGCTTCAATTGTTTCTCTGCTTCTTGGCATAGATGATTTATCTGCCTTCAAGTTGGAAGAGAGCTGCCTTCTTCATTGCTTGCATTGGTCCTGCCAGCTGGGTGGGGTGGAGGGTTAGGCTCTCCATCTGTGTGATTGGGGGATCCAGGTTGTAGGTGCATCTTCTTCATTTTCTCTCACTCATGATAAGGTTTTACTGGTCGAGAGGGTACCCAAAGTGGAGCCTCTCCTGTAGAGGGTGAAAGACAAGCAAAACCCCATCCCCAGGCTAGCAATTGTCCAGTTGCCCAAAGATTGGTCATCAGATCCTGCCACCACATGAGTGGATGCTCTGTAACAGAAGATAAAGAAGCAGAGTCATGTTGATCTGCAGCTGTGGAGGGTTAAGAAGGTGGATAATTCAAAAAATTAAGAGTAAACAATGCTTTAAACAATTGAGCTGCTGGGGAATCCTTATCTCCCTCCTTTTGTTTTTGTAACATTTGTTTAAGAGATTTATTAGCATGTTCTACAATGGCTTGTCCTTGGGGACTGTAAGGAATCCCAGTGACATGTCTGATGGACCATTGTTGGAAAAACTTTTGAAGAGCCGCGCTAAGATAGGCACGAGCATTGTCAGTTTTGATGGTTTCAGGAAGTCCCATTACTGCGAAGCAGTGCATCAGATAGAGCTTACCATGACCAGCCCTTTTACCGGTTTGTGCTGTGGCCCAGAAAATGAGAATGTGTATCAATTGTAACATGAACAAAGGACTGTTTACCAAAAGATGGAATGTGCATCACACCCGTCTGCCAAATGTGATTTGGTTCCAAGCCTCAGGGATTAATCCCAAGAGGTGATTGTTTGGGATTGTTAATAATTTGACATTTAGGACACATGCGTACAATATCTTTTGCTTGTTTCCAGGATAATTGGAATCTAGCTTGGGGTCCTGAAGCAATAACATGAGTTAAGTCATGAAACTGACTTGCCTCTAGAAGAGCAAGCATAACCAGTTTGTCAGCTGTAGCATTGCCTGCAGCTAAGGGTCCTGGTAAATTAGTATGTGAACAAATATGTGTGATATAGAAAGGAAAGTGATATATTCGAACAGTTTGCCTTAATTGAGGAAACAGATTCATAAGAGGTTGTGGTAAAGAAGGTTTTAACAAGGCTGTTTCAATCATCTTTGTGACTTGTACTACTTAAGCAGAATCACTAACAGTGTTAACTGGATTGGGAAAATCTTGCAAAGCAGAAATAACAGCATACAATTCAGCTTGTTGAGCAGAAAAACCTGGAGCAGAAATACATTTCTGTATTGCTTGGGTATAACCAGCGTGTCCATTACCAGAGCCATCAGTAGAGATAGTAGGGGCATTAGATAAAGGTTCCAGGAGGGTATCATGAGGTAGAATAATCCATTGAGTGTGCCTCAGGAACTGGAAAAGAGGGTTTTTTGGATAATGATTATCAACAATCCCTATGAAATCAGCAAAAGCTATCTGCCAGTGTAAATGATTCTGAAAACAAGCAGATGAGCACTTCTCCTCTGTGCCCTGGCTGGGAATTGAACCCGGGCTTCCACACACTGGGCTGATGCTCTACTGCTGAGCCAACTGGCCAGGGCCCATTTAAGGTCTTAATACTATCTCTGCGTATTTGTACTTTTGGGGCTTGTATTATAGTGTGGTCTACAATAATGCCTAAATAAGAGATTGGGACAATCTATTGAATCTTTTCAGGTGCTATTTTTAAACCAACAATTTTCACCTGTTTCTCTAAAGCAGCATAGACTTTAGTTAATTCTTCTTGGTTTTTTGTTGCTACAAGAATATCATTCATATAATGGATGATGTAGCATTGAGGGAATTGTGACCGAACAGGTTCTAGGGCTTTAGCTACAAAATTTTGACAAATAGTAGGGCTGTTAAGCATGCCTTGTGGCAATACCTTCCACTGAGATATTTTCATCGGCTCTTTAGCATTCAGGGAAGGTACAGAAAAGGCAAACTTTTCTCAATCTTCCTGTGCCAAAAGTATAGTGAAAAAACAATATTTTAAATTAATCTCTATTAACAGCCATTCCTTAGGTATTAAAGATGGATTTGGTAACCCTGGTTGTAAAGCTCCCATAGGTTGAATTACTGCATTTACAGCATGTAAATCTGTCAGAAATCTCCACTTTCCTGATTTCTTCTTAATTACAAACACTGGAGAATTCCATGGGCTAAATGATTTCTCGATATGTTCTTTTTCTAATTGCCCTACTACTAATTCTTGAAGACCCTTCACTTTTTCTTTAGTTAATGGCCATTGTTCAATCCAAACAGGCTTATCTGTTGTCCATTTTAAAGGCAATGCTTGGGGTTTAAAGAGAAGGCTTTTGTGAACACTAGCCACTAAAGAAAAATGCAACGGATACTCTATTCCTTGTCTATGACCTTTTTTTTAGGCTGTAAGGGTACTGTGACGTCTTCATGATGTTTACCAATACCACTTCCTGGAGTACATCCTTGCTGCTTGTTTTGTTAGCTGTGCTGTGGGAGAGTGCGAATATGAATTTCTGCTTGCCATTGTTTTAAAAGATCTCTTCCCCAAAGACTGATGGGAACATCAGTTACAACATAGGGTTAGTAATGTAGCAGGCTGATTATCTGGTCCAAAGCAAGAGTATATGTTAACACTTTGCTTTAAACCTCTTGCAGTACCTAGGCCAAATTACAGAGATATCAGCATCTTGAAGGGGCCATTTGCGAGGCCAAGAATTAGTACTGATAATAGATATATCTGCCCCTGTATCAATTAAACCCTTAAATTTTTTATTTTGTATAGTAATTTCACAGGTGGGACACTCATCTAAAGTTTCTTCTGTTGAAAAGATCTGTGCTTGTCTAGAGCTCCCAAATCTTTGTGAGCCGTGGACCTTCTGGCTCATTCTAATTGAAATATAAAGCAAGAATAAAAATTGAGCAATCCGTTCTTCTTCCATGGGATTGAGGAAGACATCAAGACTATAATTTCCCCAGTATAGTCACTGTTAATAACTCCAGTATGAACTCGTACTCCTTTTGATGTTAAACTGGAAAGTCCCAGCAAAAGTCCTACCATATTAGGAGGTAATGGTCCACATAAACCAGTCTTAACCTTTATAGGGTCCTGTCCGGGGGTTAAAAGAATACCCTCTCTGGTAGTAATATCTATGGCTGCATTCCCTGCTGTGGCTGGAGATAATTCCAAGATACTGCAGAGTATTACTCCTGAGGAAACCCGAAACCTTCCTGCTATACCGGGTATGCTCCCTTTGGAAATGGGGCTGGGAACACGCCCCCCTGGTAGTTTTCCTGAAGCAGTGTTCTGTTTTTATGATATTGAGAATACCATTGGCGACCAATGGTTACCTTTCCTACAACATGGGCATATTCTGGGTGGCTTTTCTCCCTCATTCTCTTGTTTTTGCTGAGGAGTTACTCTATTGCCTTTTCTATTACAGTCCTTTTTTGTATGTCCTAACTTGCCACAATTATAGCATTTTCCTGGAAATTTTGAGTTTAATCTTGCCATAGCTTGAACCATTATAGTAGCCCTGTACCTCTCAGTACCAACTGCTTGGCAAATTTTAATGTATCCAGTTAAATCTAATTTTTCTTTTATTGGGCTGATAGCCTTTTGGCAATCTTGGTTAGCATTTTCAAATGCTAATAATTGGAGTATAGTATCAGCAGCTTCAACATTAGTGATTTGTTTTTTAATAGCCTCTTGGAGCCGGGCAATAAATTCAGTATAGGGCTCTGTTGGTCCTTGAAATACCTTTTGAAAAGAGACAGCTGCTTGTCCCATAGATTCAATTTTCTCCCAAGCTCACAAGCAACATCTCCTAATTTGGGTAATGGCCTGATCTTTCATAGGTAGTTGATTTGGGACACCTGCCCATGCCCCAGAGCCCACCAGTTGTTCTAATGTAGTGGGAATGTATGGGCTCTGTTATATGTGGCTTGAGTTTCAGCATAGTCATACCACCAAGTCTTAAATTGTAGAAATTACCCAGAACTTAATACAGTCCTAGCCAAAGTGTTCCAGTCAACCGGAATTAAATGAGAACCTTCAACAAGACACTGAATTAGGCCGTAAGTGAAAGGAGAATTAGTTTCTTATTGATGTACAGCTAATTTTAATTCTTTCAATATTTTAAAAGGAATTGGCTCATGGGTGAATTCAAAAACCACATCAGGATTTTGGGGATCCACCCCTGGAGCCACTCTTTCTGTTACTGGAAAAGCCATTTGTAATGCATCTAAATCTCCCTCTCTACGAGCCTGTAATATTCCTTTCTGGAGAGCTGATAACTGGTGGAAACTTCCTAGGTACAAAAATAGGTGGTGGAGGGGGCAGCAAAGGTTCTGCAAAATCAATGAAAGGAGCAGATGGCGAAGAAGGTTTGCCAACAACCTTCAGAGCACTTTCAGGCTCAGTGTATTTAACCTCCCCACACTCTTCATCTCCATCATCATCATCATCATCATCATCATCATCATCATCATCATCATCATCATCATCAGTTTGCAAAGGTTCTGAAACTGATTATACCAAGGTCCAAGTCTGCCAGATAGTAGCTGGCAGTTGAACACCTTGAGTATGTAGTTTTTTCAACTGTTTTCCTACCTTTTCCCAGTCACTTAAATCTAGAGTTCCTAAAGTAGGAAACCAAGTACAATGTTTCAATCACTTCTAATAATTCTAAAAGTTTTGCTTCACTGGCTTTAGCACTGCCAGCCTTTAATAATTGTTTTAAGAGACAGACGTAGGGATGACATTTCATAACATTGTCCCCGTTCACCTCTGTTACCGTGTATTTTCCTGAGGATGTCCTTACCCCTTTCCTGTGATGAATTGAACTGAGGCTTCTATTTCCCCTCATGGTCCAGCAGTTATTTCCTTATTTTTACTTATCGCTCCAGCGATGCTTCTTCCAATCATGTCACTGTTCTAATTAGTCCCTGTTCCGGTTAAGTTCCTGTTTGGCAGGTCTCTGTTCATTAGGCCCCACGTTGGGTGCCACTTGCCAAGACCAGCTCAGCCGTGGGTGTGCACAAAAGGAAGGCACTGCAGGACTAAAGAAAAAACATACACAAGACACAACATAGAGGGAAAGATGGGTACAGGGGACTCCCAGCCTCTAGGACTGACAGCCCAGGTCACTGCAGCCTCATTGAATTTATTGGTCTCTTTGCTCATTAGGTAAATTAACAGAGCCTGGGTTCGGGTGCATAGAAGGGTAGTTAACTAATGTCTTTCAGATGTGTAAGAAAAGGCCATGGGGATCAACTGTTTTCTTTAAACAATCTTTTCTAGTGCTTGCAAGGGCAGCGTTCTGCCCCTGCAGGACCCAGCATTCCAAAGTCCACACAAAAGACTTTTCTCAGGACCACAGTCTAAACCCCAGCCATTTTCCCACACCAGTGTCCCTGTCCTACTGAGATTGCACTCTACAAATTGTCAGCAAATTGTGGCCAGTAAGGTTCACCAGTGCAGAAGACTCTTCAGAAAGTCTGGGAAGACTCCGGGAAAACTGAATTGCGTGGTTCTTGAGTGGGAGCCATTTTCCCCCTCATATGCCTGACTGGCACCACCATTTCTGAGCAGAGCCCTCCCTTCACACAGCTAGACCTTGGGGTGAATCAACAGTAGACTAACTGGTATATGCCACTGATGCTGGTCTTCAGCCACAAAACTAGCAATCTTTCCATCTCAATCATTATGCTACTTTGCTGTTCAGTAATCACAGTTGATTTCATAGTAGCTGACCCACTCTAAGATATGGTCTTCATCCTTGATAATTGTTGTTACAGTAGATTGGCCAAGGCCTACCATGTGGCCAATATTTGTTGCTGATTCTCCTTTTTCTGTTCTATTTACAATGACTAATTTCACTTCCATCATGATGTCTTTCCTCTTTTTTGAAGCACTACCATCTGAAGATTCTGACTTTAGTTTAGGAGCCATGATGATAAGGGCCAAAAAGTCGCCGAAAAAGCAACACAAATGAAATACTTGCACTTTTAACAGTCCAAAATGGTGTAGGTAAGCTTACTGGGGATGCTAGCTCTCTCACTCATATGCCACATTACTGCATATTCCTCCATTGTGCACAACCAATCTAGTTCACCCACATAGTCTGTAAATATGTTGCTAACAGTGTAAGCTGAAACACTTATGTCTCAGTTTTTTAAAAGTTTTTATGAGAGTGAGCATCATAAACTTGAAATGTATATTGAGATGTTGTAACCTTAGGACCCCCTACAGTTACAAAATATTTGTAGGGATGTAAAGTACAGCATAGAAAATATAATCAATAATGTTATTACTATTTATGGTGCTAGAGGATAACAGAAATATTGAGGGGGGAAACAACTGAAAAGTATATGATTGTCTAGCCACTATAGTACAGTATATACCTGAAACCAATACAAAATAATATTGAAAGTACACTGTGATTTAAAAATTTGAAAATAAAAAAATATATAAAGTAAAACAAAATAAGCTTTGATTCCTTTAAATTCAGGTTATATTTGTTTAAAAAAATTTTTTTTGGCATTAAAAAATCACATACAGCCTGATCAGTCAGTGGCTCAGTGGATAGAGCATCAGACTGGGATGTGGAAGGACCCAGGTTTGAGATCCTGAGGTCTCCAGCTTGAGTGTGGGCTCATCTGGCTTGAACAAAAAGTTCACCAGCTTGGACCTAAGGACACTGGCTCGAGCAAGGGGTTACTCGGTCTGCTGAAGGCCTGCGGTCAAGGCACACATGAGAAAGCAATCAATGAACAACTAAGATGTCGCAACAAAAAACTGATGATTGATGCTTCTCATCTCTCTTTGTTCCTGTCTGTCCATCCCTCCCTCTGACTCTCTCTCTGTCCCTGTTAAAAAAAAAATCTCATACAGGAATTTCAACATGGTGACAGAGTAGACAGACATTCCAACTGCCTCCTCCCAGGACTAAATTGGATTACAATTTTATTTAAAAACAATCATCTTGAAAAACTGACTTTGTACCAAATGAAGAGGAGCCTATAACCAAGGATAAGAAGCCACACCGAGACTGGTAGAAAGGGCAGAGATGTGAACAGGGTTGCCTCACTCCCAGGGGTGAGCAAAGCTGAGGGTCTGGTAGGACTCTCACTGTGGAGAGGGTGGCCCTGAGAGGGAAGGTTCCTAAACCCCAGGGCCAGCACCCCAACCTAGAGCCCCAGAGCCTAGAAGAGGTGCCCACGCAGCATTTGGCAGTGAAAAGAGTCAAGGATTCTGTCTGTAAGAAAGAGATGGTAGCACTTAGAGGATGCTCTGTCTCAAAGGGCTAGCACAGAAAATCTCATTCACAGCCACTTACCTGGAGGTCTGGAAGGGGAGAGCTGAGAGGCCTAGAGTTGTGTGAGGCGAGTGTAAAGTTGGTGGCCCAGGGAGAGACACTGTGTGCAAAGGTGGATTTAACTGTGGGCACACCAGTCCCTGAGCTCCGATTTCTGAAGGGCCCCACAAAAGCCCAACTTTATACTTTTTTCTAATGACAAGGGGCCCAATATTTTCTTCTGTGCCCAAGGCCTCAAATGACCTTAATCTATCTCTGACTGTATGGGAGGGCCACTGGAACCCCTATGCTGAGTCATTCTCTAATACTGCAGTTGCCATCTTTCTTGGGGAGAGCAGTACCCTTCATGTGGCATCAGCCTGGGGAAAAGCAATCTGTCCCTCTCTTTGGAGTCTCTCCTGCTCCACCCTATGGAGATTCAACCAACCTGAGATGTCAGCCAAGAAGCAGGGGGTGCGTCAGTGACTCAGTTTTCTGGTGTTGAGTTCAGAGATCCGCCCACCCCCATGCTCCCGAGTCTAAGGCTGGTGCTTCAGCCTCACTGGAGACTCAATAGAAACTATCCAGACTGCTGGCAGCCCACATCTCCGGGTCTCAGAGGCCACACCCACCAGAATCCTGGTGGTCAAACACTACTGTGAAAAAACTGTGGACAGACACAGCTGGGGCCAAGTAGTGGAGCCAAACCCACCACCCTTCCAAATCCCTGAATTGCCACAGGCTCTAAAGCAGGGGTAGTCAACTTATGTATCTCTGTTAGTAGTAAAATTCTCTAACTGCCCACCGGTTCCACAGTAATGGTGATTTATAAAGTAGGGAAATAACTTTACTTTACTTTATAAAATTTATAAAGCAGAGTTATAGCAAGTTAAAAAATATAATAATAATTACTTACCAAGTACTTTATGTCAGATTTTTGCTAAGTTTGGCAGAATAAATCTTTATAAAATGACTTACTATAGTTAAATCTATCTTTTTATTTATACTTTGGTTGCTCCGCTACCGTCCATCATGAAAGCTGGAACGCCCACTAGTGGGCGGTAGGGACCAGGTTGACTACCACTGCTCTAGACTCTAGCTGAGGTTTTTTCAGTGGCTGAGCCCAACAAGCAGCCATCAGACAGAAGCAGAAGGAGGCATGTATTAGGGAATCTTGGCCTTTTGCTGACCTTACCCTAGGTCCAGTGTGCATAAAAGCCAGCCTAGGTGTATGGCTTGGTATTTCCATGTGCACCTGAGCTCAGCAGAGGCAGCCACAAACTGTGATTGCTTGTAGCTCCAAGAAGGTTGCTGAGGTCTGGTCATGAGCAGTGTCTCCACCGGTCTGCACCAGATTCTCTCCAGGGAGGCCTAGGGCTGGCACATCCAAAGACCAGCTGCAGAAAGCATTGATTCAGGACCTAATGACCTTTGCCGGTGTGGTGTCCTAAAGGAGGGCTCATCAGACACCGGCCAGCTGAGGCGACTTCTGCTTTCTGTGGTCAGCACTAGCATAGCAGCTCCTATGCATTAAACAGAGTGGAACTTCACAGTCCGCTCTGTCCTGGGTTCTCAATATGCTTCCCTGCTGGGTTAGGATACACAAGGGAAGGGAGAGAGGCTTAGAGCATAGACATTCAAAGTATGGGTCCCCATAAGCCTATTGTTGGGTCTGGTTGAGGAGCTTAGCCACTTTTTGGTGGGGCACAGTCAGCCCCAAAGGAGGAGTCTCAGTCTTCCTCCCTGAGAACATGGGCTCACTAACTGGAAGAACTTCTGCAGAGGATACTGTCAGCTGCTCTGAACCTTCTGCTCATCTCACTAAGGAAAAACAGAATTGGAGTATCCAACAGTGTCTTAGGGATTAGGTCCTAGAGTAGGGGCCACTTTCCCCCTACTGAATTCCTGACCAAGAGACTCCTGAAGTAGGAGGTCCCACAATCATTATATTCCCAACCTCAGCTGCCCTAACCCACCAACCTTGCAACCTGTAGAGGGGTTGGTGGAGTGAGGCCAGTCTGAGCCCACACTACAGTCTTCCTACAGAAGACTCTGTGGAAAGACCACACTGCTGTAAGAGGAGATGGAGCAGCTAAAATGTTGAGACAAATTTTACAGATTTTGGGGCTTTTATGGAGCTGTTGTCATTTCTAAGCAAGAAGAAGCTGATCCTTACACACAGGTTGGTTCCTCCCACACTACCCAGGCAGAGAAAATGTGGACACAAACAGTGAACAGAGAAGTAGCTGCAGACAGGTAGCCCATGGCAGGTTACAAACAAGCTAATGCCAACCCAAGAAGACCTAGAACTAACATAACCAGGAGTGGGTGGCAGATGGCACCAACACTAGACTCGCTATGCAAGCAACACACCCAAAGGAGTCAAGCAGGCACCAGACACTGCAGAGAATAAATATGCCCAACAGGACAGACACTGCACAATGTCTAATACACAAGTTTAAGGTTGACCTTTACACTCTGAAGTGATAACGACACCCATGGAAGGACCAACTGCATTCAATACTCACATACAACAGGAGGGTAAATGTTACCCTCAAGAAACTTTCCTAGAGCAAGAAACTCAGATGGCCTGGAGGTCAGTACCACTAAGCCTATCTCCCTCATAAAGACACCACAACAAATTTCAAAGTCAGAAAGTGCTACCTAATACACAGTCAAAATAATCAGACAAAGAAATATGACCCAAATGAATCAACAAGAGAAATCCCCAGAAAAAGAACTTAATGAAATGGAAGTAACCAAACTAAAAACAATGATTTAAATAATGATTATTAAGATACTCAAGGATCTTAGAGCAACAATGAATGAGAACTTAAACAAAAAAATAATAAGCATCAAAAAGGACATTGAAATAATGAAAAAGAACCAGTCAGAAATGACAAATACAATATCAGAAATGAAGGCTGCACTAGAAGAAATAAACAGCAGGCTGGAAGAAACACAAGATCAAATCAGCAATTTAGTGGACAAGAGAACTGTAAGCACAGAAGCAGAGCAGCAAAAAGAAAAGAGGCTCAAAAAGATGGAGGAAACCCTAAGAGACCTCTGCAACAACATAAAGAGCCTGTGCTCAAGCTGATGATCTCGGTCGGGGTCTCAAACCTGGGTTCTCCACATCCCAGTTTGACACTCTATCCACTGCGCCACCACACGGTCAGGCTTAAGCATAATTTTATCCTTAATTTTACATGGAAAGTTTGACATATAACAACAAAATTAATCATACTGAGTTCCCACCATAGAACCTATTTGTATTTTTCTGAATTTCTTAGTAATATAAAACTATTTTTTGGAGGGCTCAAGGAAGGGAGGTATGTATGTTATTATAATAAGCATATATATTTCAGTAGCAGAGAAACATTTGATTTAAAAATAAGCGACTTGATTTCTAATATATTTGTGATACTTATTTTAAATTATATTTCCTCCATTAGAAAAATTGTCAGGTCAAGTTGTCTTTTCTTTTTGTTTGGGTATGTAGCTAACAATATTTCCTCCATTACTGATACTGTATGAAGGTTTAAAGTTGTAAGAAAGAACTTGAAATAAAATACTTGGAACATAGCCCATAATCCAAGTTACCTGTAGACACATCTGATCGACCCTTCCACATCTGAGTTATGAAGAATTCAGGCAGCCACTATATCTTACCTCACACTTCAGGTAGGTTAGGGAGTACCCCAAACACAGATATTACCCTTTAGCTCCAGCCTGTGTAGCTTCTCAGAGCCAGTAGGCATACTCTCTGGGTCTGGGGTGGGGGTGGCAGCGTACTGTATAATGTGCACAGAGTATTTAGAGAGGCTGTGGAGGAAAAAGGAAAGGTTGTATTGCCTCAGATTTAGTAATAGTTGATTTTGTTCTATTTCATTTATAAATTTGATTATTGATTATGGAGATTATGGTAATCTGAGCAATTTCATTTAGAAAACCTCAATTATTACTGATAATTAAAATTACTGGTAATTAAAATTATGATTATTACTGGTAATGACTAAAACACCAGTTAATATTTTATATATGTATTTAAAAGAATTGAAAGAAAACCCACGTTAGACCAGGCCCCTTGGGACTTCTGACTTGCCAAGTCAGCCTTGAATATTAATTACAGATTATGAAGTAGCTAGAAGGTAAATATTTCTCTTAGTTATCTAGTGGTATAGTTTAGGTTTTTTATTTTTAACTACCAAACTTAGTTTTTTATGGTTGGTAAAGTTGCTGCATCTGGACAGAGTTCTTTATAAATAAAGGAGTATCTATTTGATATTAATATATCCTCTTCTTATAGCAGTAGGGAGAGCAATCATGTTAGCTGCAGAGGAGAAACAAATACATACTGTACTCTATATTCAAGACAAGGCCCATAGTAACATCACTCTCACCCTCTCGCCAGCCTTTCTGCATTCCTGAGCGGGAGGAAAAAGGGTGGAGATGCTGCCTACAACTCTGGGCATGCCCATGGGACTGTGCAGTGTATGGCAATGCCATCTTTTTTGTGCTTTAATGTGAAAAGGTGCTTAAGAACCACTTCTTCAAAACAGCGTATTTTGAACTTTTAAATGAACAGAATCTTTCTCAAAATAAATTTTACTTGGTCCTGAGATAAATAAAATAGGTAAAAAGACAGATGCTCTGGATGAAATGCTGGGAGGATGGGGTGGGAAAGTTACAGGACCCCTATGCCTAGGCTCCGTTTCACAGTTTCCTTACCCCCAAGAATCCTGACGTGCCCTATAGAAACCCATAGGTAAGAAGAACATAGTTTGGATTGCTCTATAGTTGGCTCTGTTGCAACATAATAACTGCATTACCAAAGAGGGTACAAGAACACAATAGATTTAAAGACTTCTTGAAAGAATAGCTGAGAGATCACAATTATCTTCTAACTCTATGATGGCTCAGGGGCCATTAAAGGGAAGGAGGAGCAGATAAGTGGATGAGGCTCTGCTCTGTTCCAGTCCAACATTCCTACACGTGGTTACTCTTGTTATCTGTTTACCCTATTGGGTTGCACTGACAGGATTTTTTAAAATGAAATGATTCAATTAATAGAAATAAAAATAGAAAAATATGTTTAATTTTATTATTTTATAGCTAAGGAATTTGAGTACTAGAGAAATTGTGGTTCTTGTCTGGTTCAATCAGTAAATATCAGAGTCAAGATTACAACAAGGGGCAAGTGAACAATTCACCACTGCACATTAGCTAGCTGTGTGCTCTGTGACAAGCATTGTCCTAAGCAGGGGTAACCTCATAATCTTAGTCTTTCTCTGATCACTTGATCTCTTTCCTATTTTGGTTCTCCTAATGTAACTACTACTAAGTTTCTTCTAGAATGACTACAGCATAGAAATGATTCTCCAATTCAGCATAAACACAAAGAGGACTTTCCACTGGGAACCCTCAATCCACATCCACTTTTGACTAAAGTGGAGAGATTAGGTTGGTGCAGTGCTTGCTTGTACATGGTGTGGTTTTATACATTATGACATAAGGGATATATATGAAGCTCTAGTTTAATAAAATTTAAATAATCCAAGTTTCTTTGAGAAAAGGTGAGACAGGGATTGTATGGTGAGGTGAGAGACGGGAACCCAACATTTCTAACTGAATGTATGATTGAGGGGGTGGAATAGGGCCAGGGCCAGTGGTGGGATTCAGCCAGTTTGCACCAGTTTGGCAGAACCGATACTAAATTTTTTGTTGAGTTTGGCAAACCAGTTGTTAAAATGGCACTTGTAATCTGGGTTCTCTCTAAGGTAGGCGCCTGGGTAGCCACCCAGTGTGGAAATCACAAATTTAAATTCCTTATTCTTTTGTAATGTTCATCGACACAGCAGTATATTCTAAGCATCCATAATAATGTTCATTCCATTCATAGGTGAAAAAAATTTGAAGAAACTATACTTGTAATATTTATTTATTCATTTCATAAAACTCATTATATCTTTCATGAAACACTACATTTTAATTCCCTCACATTTGTTACTTCAGAAACAAACATACAACGTAAAAAGAAAAAGTTCCAAACAACCAAGGGATGACAAGCTGTCATTTGTTTCAACTTTGTGTTACACCCCAAATTCCTCCAAGATATTATGAGTGTGCTGGTGTTCCCCAAATGGTGAAAGAAACCAATAGGAAGCTAAGACACAATAAACCAATAGAGATATAGACTTTAAGGGTTATATTATTTCCCATTTTGAAAGCTGTGGATGAATGCTCACAACATTCCCATGACAAACAAGTTTATTGTACACATTATTCGATTATAGTTAATCTGCATAGCCTATGACATTTACTAATTCAGCTTAGAAATTTTTGTTTAGTATCTATAAATGAAGAAAATGTATGTTCTGACTGATGTTTATTGATAGTATAAGCACAGTGGTTTGTTTATAAAAGTTTATGATATGACCACACGTGTATAAAAGTTCTCCAGAGAGTTTAAAGTCTTAGAGCAAACAATGTAATAATTTTTAATTTTCGAGAATCACATCAAATGGAGGGTGCTGAACAAATAAAATCTTTGCTCTCTAAAATCAATTCCGTCAATGAATGTATCTGAGATTACAAGTCATAGATGAGTAAACCAGGCTGCAAACAAAACACATCTAGTAAACTTCAAACTGAAATGCCCTAAAGATGCAGTGCATGTTCAAGGCATTGTCAACAAAAGCATTAAAATGTTTGGTTTTGTTATCACTTCATGAAAGATTTTTGTAACAATAATGTGCTAAAAATCCTGTACTGTGCTTTGATTTAATCTTCCTTGAAATTTGTTGCAACATTTAGGAACCCATATTATGAAAATAGCACTGAAAGAGTACAACACAAGTTCTTAAAATCGGTATCCCATAAACGTGGCCATGTTACTTATCACGTTCCTTATGATAATGTTATGGAGGTACTTAACCCAACAACATTACTGCATAGGAGGAGGGCCATTGACTTAAATTTCATGTACAAACTGTGTAATAGTCCTGTTGAGTGTCCTGATCTCCTTGAAACCCTGTGTTTCAATGTTCCTAAAGTCATAACAAGAGAAAGTAAGTTTTTAAATGTGAGTTTCCATAGAAAAAACTATGCTTATCTTAGTGCTATAAAGAGAATGATGAGGGAATATAATGAACTGCCTTTTGATATCAATATAGATAATTTATCATTATGCAGTTTTTATAATATTTGTTGTTTATTATTTTGCTATTGTTTGTGTAATGTCTTAATAATTTGTACTCTTTTATTGCCTATATTTAAATTTAATTCCTATGGTGATTCTATGTATGTGTTGACATAGAACTTCCATTGTTGGTACTTTATATTTTTTCTATTTTTCCATGCTCTATGATTATATATTTGTTTGTTCTCATATGTATTTGCTTTTTATTCTTGAAATAACTTATTTCTAAATACTGATACTGGTGTAATTTATACATATTGTTTGCATCATGATATTTTTTCTACTTGAGCAATACCAGCTTATTTTTGTCTTGTTCCAGATATTGGCTTATCTTTTACAATTTTTTCTTTTGATTCTAATCATTGCCTATTCTTTATTCTATAATTTCCTCAGTGATTATAGTATTATGTTGTAAAACTTTGCATTCTTTATTACATGTCCTTGTTTGGTTATTGATGCATACACTTTTCAATAAGTTTTTGTACAATATCTTGTAATCTTCAATAATGGATATTAATGTTCAAAAATAAATATTATTATATTAAAATAAAATATTTAAAAATTTTTTGCAGTAGCCCTTAAAAGGATGAAAAGACTACAGAGTTTGACAGATTTTTTTCAATAAGAAACCAAAATTGGCTTGACCAGGCAGTGGTGCAGTGGATAGAGCATCAGACTAGGACATGGAGGACCCAGGTTTGAAACCCCAAGGTTACTTGCCTGAGTGTGGGCTCATCGGGCTTGAGTATGGGCTCATTTGGCTTGAGTGCAGGGTTGCTGGCTTGTGTATGGGATCATAGACATGACCCTGTGTTCACTGACTTGAGCCCAAAGATTGTTGGCTTGAAGCCCAAGGACACTGGCTTTAGCCCCAGATCGCTGGCTTAAGCAAGATGTCACTGGCTCTTCTGCAGTCCCCTGGTCAAGGTACATATGAGAAAGCAATTAATGAACAACTAAAGTGCTACAACAAAGAATTGATGCTTCTCATCTTTCTTCCTTCCTGTCTGTCCCTATCTGTCACTGTCTCTGACTCTTTCTTAGTCTCTGTCAAAAAAAACCCCCAACAAACCAAAATTAAAATCTTTTTTATATCAGAAATGGCCTTGGATGGTACAAAACAGTTACAAACACAACCACTCCAACTGGAAGAAAGCAGCATGTCAATTATTGAAATTAAAAATTATAACAACCAAAATTGAATATAGTATTTCTGAATGCTGGACAGTGTGACAATATAATAATTTTAAAGAAAAATATCATGGACTGGTAATTTCTATCAAAAAGTTAGGTTGCGAATATTGTGCAAAATATGATTTCATAAAAGAGAAAAGTGTTCATATGTCAAAAGAAAGGAAGTGTTTTCAGATTGAGGCATCAGAGAAAAAGAGGTACAACAAGCTTCTCTAAGGAAAAAATAAAAGAACAGTTTTCATCAAAAGCTCATAACATTTGTGAAGAGAACTTAAAAAATGTGAGCATGATTCAGTAACAAAAGTAATAGATATGATAAATGAAAAATATTTAAGTACTACTTGTAGAGTATATAATACAGTTTACAGCCTGGGCAAAAAAAATGTAAACTGTTTTTAGACATAGAAGATGAGATAAAAATGCAAAGTAAAAGTGGATTAGATATGGGAATAGGATTACATTCATGTAAAGCTACCATGAAAGTTGTTGATTTTATTGCAAAAGAAATTAAAAATATATATATTTTTTAATTTTTTTCTTTTTTTTATTCATTTTTAGAGAAGAGAGAGAGAGGGAGAGAGAGAGACAGAGAGAGAGAGAGAGAGGAGAGACAGAGAGAGAGAAGGGGGAGGAGATGGAAGCCTCAACTCCCATATGTGCCTTGACCAGGCAAGCCCAGGGTTTCTAACCGGCGACCTCAACATTTCCAAGTCGACGCTTTATCCACTGCGCCACCACAGGTCAGGCCAAAAAAATATATATATTTTTAAATTTTATTTAGACAATTAATTTTAACAGGGTGACATTGATTAACTAGAGTACATAGATTCTGAGAAAACATCTCCAGATCATTTTGACATTTGATTATGTTGTATACCCATCACCCAAAGTCAAATTATCCTCCGTCACCTTTTATTTGGCTTTCTTTAAGCCCTTCCCCTCCTCCTGGTTACCACTGCACTCTTTTTTTTTATTTTTTATTTTTTTTTTATTTTAATTTATTTTGTTTACATAGATTCTAGTGTCTCCCCGAATGCACCCTCCTCTCCCGTGGTCCCCATGCACTCTTATCTATAGATAAAAAAGAAATATTTACTAAAATTATTGAAAATATGTTTGATTATTGATGCAGCTTCAATGATATATTGCAAACCTGTTATTATACTTTTCTTAAAAGTTGAGGATTCAGTTACATCACCAACATTTTTCACTGAGCTAGTTGAATTGGAAAACAAGATACATAGACAATATGTTCTTCAGTTATGGAAAGTTTAAATAATCTTGGGCTTACTAAGAACTACACAGAAAAAAATTTAATAGGATTTTGCTTTGATGATGCCAGTGTTATGCTTGGGAAAAAATCTGGAGTGAGTGCTAGGATAGCAAAAGAGTTTCCAAACATAATAACATGGCACTGTTTAAACCATCACTTCCATCTTGTTTCATATGATTCAATAAAGGAAATAAAGCAAGTAAATCATTTAAAAATATTTGTTGATAAGATATATACTATTTTTCATCAATCCAGTAAGGACCAGATTGAATTTACCAAAATACCCGAACAATTTGGAGTTGAAATGATAAAGATCCGTAGAGGTTAGGGTATAAGACGCGCTGCTTGTAGTTGAAGGTCAGCCCTAGCTGTGTAGCAGGCTTATCCAGCGCTACATCACTATTTTTATTCAAATAAAAAGTACTTAGCTATGGCTGCCCATCTTGAAAATACATATTTTATAACTGATTTGGCATTGATGATTGATATTTTAAACGAAATCTTTCTTCTTGTAAATGCACTGCAAGCAAGAAAGAGGGACATAGTAAAGGCTGAAAACTTGAGATCTGTTAAAGCATTTCAAATGCTTGGAAAGGAAAAAGGTCCATATGAAAAAAAAGTTTCTGAATTAATTACTTCAGAAACCTTCAAAAATATAAAATTTATAGAAAATCATCAATTTGTTGGGCTTCCTCTGGAAAGACTTTTAGAAAACATTGTAACAAATTTGAAATGAACTAATGGATTGTGAACATTTAAAAGCAAGTTGTAGCCAATTTCAATATAGGAATAAATTACAATCTCTCAATTTTTTGGAGCCAGATTACTGGAGTACTGAAAAAGTACTAGTTCCATGGAAAGCAGCTGAAGAACAATTGCTCACATTTAATGACATTTTTAATTACCAAATTGAAATTAATAACACTGGAGAACAATTTTTTTTTCATTTTCTGTGGCATGAGGTTATAGAACTGTTTCTATATATTTCTGCATTGCTGATTCCAAATCTGAAATCTGTTTTTTGGTGCATGCTCTAGTTTTTATGCAATTTTAATTTCTTTTTGTTACAGTTAATGGCATGCATTGATTTTTCAATTGGAATTAAAGGGCAATGACTCTTGGATTGAACATAACCACAAGGCAATTAATGTTTTACAAACATCACTTTTACATAATTTTTTAAATGTAAAAAATTATTATCTGATAAAAACACCCTCTTATTTTGTTTTAAGATTGAATCATGGCTTCTTTGAGTGGGCATAAATGTAAAAATAGTCCTGACACCTTCCATTATATATGTGGCTGTTACACACTTCAACGTCAAAGGCGCAATATTTCATCATTTGTGACACATGCATATATTGCCTATTTCAAGTTCCCCTTGGAGATCAAGATAAGAATAGGGTTCCTCATATTGTGTGTCATAATTATGAAATAATGCTTCATGACTGGACAAAAGAAAAATGCAAAGGAATGCCTTTTGGTATTCCCATGGTTTGGCATGAACCTAAGGACCATAGCAGTGACTGTTATTTCTGTCTGATTCATACAAAGGGCATTGGCAAGAAAAAAATGGCATATGATCGCATATCCTAATATTCCTTCTGCAATACAACCTATCCCACACTCTGAGACGCACCTGGTTCCAGTTTTCAATGGTTTTATTTCTTCTAAGGATGAAGGAAGTGAACATGGTGATCAAGTGTATTTTAATAAGATGCATGAGAAAATGATTGTAGAATCTGAAGGGTCTTCTTTTGATGCCAAGCAGTCACTAACCCCTTAGCAGTTTAGCCATCCCGAATTGAATGACTTAGTAAGAATGACATAAAAATTGTCTTTGACTTTCTGAATTATGAGGAAGCATAACTGGATCATTTGTGTGGATCTTAAAATGGTATATTTCCTGCTAGGACAACAGAGAGGTTTCATGAAAGTATCCTTGCTTTCTGTGTTTGTGGGACAGCTGAGCTCGGGAGAAACACTGGACACAGAAGGAGTGGCTGAAACATGAAGCTCTGGAAGTAGGGATGCAAAATATTGTGAATGAACCTGTAGTTAATCGAGATAGTATCATTTTACTCCACTTCACATCAGACTTGGCTTAATGAAGCAGTTTGTCCAGGCTTTGAATAGAGAAAGTGAATGCTTTCAACATATTATTTCTGCTTTTCCTGCCTTGTCTTTCAAGAAAATAAAAGCAGGGGTATTCGATGGACCTAAAATTCAAACCCTCATACATGATGAAGAATTTTCCAGGAAGATGAATAAGGAAGAGAAAGCAGCATGGCAGTCTTTTGTGGCAGTTACAACTTCCTTGGCAACAAAAAAGCAGAAAACTTTGAACTTCTGGTTCAAAGGATGCTGTTTGCTTTCCACGACATTAGATGTAATATGAGCATTAAGATTCACTTCCTGAACAGTCACCTTGATAAGTTTCCTGAAAATCTTGGAGCTGTTAGTGATGAGCAGACTACTGCTGGAACATCAAAAGAGATTGTCCTCAACAAGAACACAAACACAAGAGATACAAATGCAAATTTTTGCTTAAATAGAATTTAAATAAGTTTTGTGCAAATTTTATGATTAAAATAAGTGTCTTATATGTTCTATTTTGAAATTGTAGACAAATGCTGATGCAATCATATCTTTTAGTGTATTTACTGCATTATATAAATTATTATATTTTCACAAAGATAATGCCCAAGAAGACATTCTACTTCATTATATTAAACTAAATGTTGAAAATTTTACAATAAGATGAAAACCTAAAATCTTGAATTGCAAAAAAATTGTAGCTTACAGAAAAAAACTAATGTCAGATTTGAGATCAGCACACTCAAATTAGGTAAGAACAAGTGTTTTTGTGGATGCAACAAAAATTTTGTTCCCCAGTATAATTATTGAGATTTCATGGAAAACGGTTTAAAAAATTTCCAGAACTATACAATTCCTGAAATTGTTCTAAGACCTAAATATTGTTAGAACAATTGCTGTAAGTTCAGCAGAAATGGAAAGGGGTTTTTCAAAGAGGAACATAATATGTTCCTAGAAGAAAAGTCACCTGTTTGTTAATATATCAAACACAATGGCTATTAATCTAATTGGCCTACCTCTAAAGGAAAGAGATCCTACTTCTACAGTGAAAAGATAAATTACACAGCTGATGATGCTTGGATTAAAGTGAAGAAAATTGCAAGCAAGGATGCCTATCAAGAAGCAATACGGAAATATCTTAAATAACAGTTTTATTGTTTTTTGTCAGGTATTATTTAATACTTTTATTAATATTTTAAAACTCTCTTTTATAACAATCTTAATTTTGTGTTCCTCTTTTATTGTTTTTATTTAAGTATTAAATGCATGAAATAATAAACTACCTTTTGGTATATCATTTTTTTAATACTTAGGGCAGAGAACTGGTTGTTAAATTATTTGAATTTTACCACTGGCCAGGGTGTATCTTTTGGCACACCAACATTTCTCAGTATTGCTATTGTAGGTAGAATCAAGACACTACCTTTCCAAAGAATGGTCAGGAATGTCAGTGGCAGGAGAAAAGAGTGTCTAACCATTTTTGTCTTGTATTTATCCGAACCCTTATTCTTATAGCACTAGTTGCAGAGCCATCTTCTCTCCCATGTGCTGCCTCCCCGAGCCATTCCAGAGCCTAAAAACACAGGCGGTCCACACATAGCGTTAAGGCCCAGGGCAGTTGTTCTGATCCGGGAACTGGAACTGCTCCCGCTGCTCCCAGCTCTATCAGTTATGTTATAGTATTTGTGGACGTAGAACCCAGTTAAAGTATTAAGTGAACAGTCACAATAGGAGTGGATTTATCTGTGCAATGTGGAGCTATTTTATTTCAATGTGTGCTTTCTACACTATTTCTATAAGAACATTTCCTTGCACATTTAGAGATTCTCCATTGTTCTCTAGATACATCAGGGAAATATTTGTCCTTGTTCATTCAGTTGTGCGTTCTTTCTTCTTCTGTCCCTCTTTTTTCTTTCTATCTTTCTTTCCTTTTTCTCTCCTTTTCTTCTAACCCCAGTGGGTAAATGTACAAAATTGTTCATGACTACTTTATTTCTTGATTTCTTACTGTACTGTGACCAGATATTTTATTATTTTTATATATTTGGAATTTATTTTTATATATAGATATATATTGTATATAATATAAATTTTTTATATAATAGATTATGTAACAAAACATATAACTATAATTTTTGTATTTATATAATATATTATCACATATCATATATATAATATAATATATATAAAGACTGCCGAGGTTTGTAGAGCAGTGACCTTGAAAAGGGCTATTGGTGAACAGGCAGCAACAAGACTTTGGTACCAAAAGCTAAGTGGGAGAACCTGAGTTCTTGCTCTGTGATACAAGTGATTTAGTGCTTTGAGACTTTGATTTAGTGCCAGTCGTATTTGCAGAAAGGAACCTGGTGAAGGTTGGAAGTTTGGGTTATAATGATTTGAATATTGTATTTATTTAAATTAATTTTTTTTTTGTATTTTTTTGAAGCTGGAAACGGGAGAGACAGTCAGACGGACTCCTGCATGCGTCCGACCCGGATCCACCCGGCATGCCCACCAGGGGCGATGCTCTGCCCACCAGGGGGTGATGCTCTGCCCCTCCCGGGCGTCGCTCTGCCATAACCAGAGCCATTCTAGTGCCTGGGGCAGAGGCCAAGGAGCCATCCCCAGCGTCCAGGCCATCTTTGCTCCAATGGAGCCTTGGCTGTGGGAGGGGAAGAGAGAGACAGAGAGGATGGAGAAGCAAATGGGCGCTTCTCCTATGTGCCCTGGCCGGGAATCGAACCCGGGTCCCCCGCACGCCAGGCCGACTCTCTACCGCTGAGCCAACCGGCCAGGGCCTATTTAAATTAATTTATTGACTAATTGATTTTAGAGAAAGAGAGAGGGAAAGAGAGAGAAAGAAACAGGAACATCACTTCTGTTCCTGTATGTGTCCTGACTGGGGATTGAACCAGCAACCTCTGTGCTTCAGGACAATTCTCTAACCAACCAAGCTCTCTGGACATGGCATATAATATGTTTTATGATATTATATAGGATATCATTTTATGACAGTAGTCCTTATATATATTTACTGTATATTTTTATATTTATATAAATTATATATAATTTTAATCTTCAAACCCAACTTTTACCCATATTTGTAGATGAAACTAAGGCACAGAGACCTCTGCCCTTAAAGAGCTTATTATATATATTAGACTGTATGTCCCAGGTCTCACAAGCCTATGACTAAAATAAGGTTGCAATTCTCTCTTCATATTTAAATTATGGCCCAAGCTTCCAACCTTCAGCAGGTTTCTTTCTGCAGATACCACTGGCAGTCTCAAAGCACTAAATCACATGTGTCACAGAGCAAGAATTCAAGGTCTCCCACTTTAGCTTCTAGTACCACAGTCTTGCTGCTGCCTGTTCACCTATTGCCCTTGTGAACGTCATTGTTCCACCAGCCTCAGCAATCCTTCTCTGCTCATAACCTCTCTCTGGTATTGGAAAGAAACACTGTTGTTCCTTCCCTCAGCTCTTTTCTCAGAAACACAGTACAGCTTCTAGTTCACTGATGTAAATGTGAACCTAGAGTTAGTTACCTGGCTTAATCTCAGACAGGCTCCAAATGGCAGGGGCCAGTTCTCTCTCACCCCTTGGTGTCTTTACGCCAGGAAATCTAAGCCCCAGAGAAAGAGGGAGGGTATTTCTTTCTATTGCTATATAGCTATGTAAATAAAAGACTCGGGAATGGTTCCTTTTGGATAAAAACAAATTCTAGATCTTCAACCTAGAAAGCATAAGTTGACTGGAAGTTTTAAGATAGCAAGTTTGAGAGCTTTCAAAATAATCTGAACATCTAAACACAGTAAATTTCTGAAATCTTAAATTAACCATATTCTTACAGCGGAGTCCCAGCCCCACCCACAGCATCCCCCCTGTTCCCATAACAATAGTGCTTAATGCCCTTCAGAAGGAGTTGAGATATTTTCATTTGATGAGAATATGCAGTCCTAATAATTTAGACTGTTATATTGTAGAATTATTCTGTTTTAACGAATGAACTGTGATTTGTAAATAATGCTCTGGAAGAGAACATCTGTCTTACGTTTTTAGTTACCAATTTGTGAACACACGGGCAAAATGAACAGGAAGATCGTGACTGTTATCTACTCACCTAATACTGATAAAACAATGCCTCTGTCCCACGTTACTTCTCATCATCAACAATACGTCTTTCCAACCTGATCAATTCATGTTAACTCCTAACCCCCACAGCTAACTCCTTCTCTTCCTTTCTCTTTTGTCTGAATTACCTGAGAAAAAACATTTATACATTTTATTACTTTTTTCTTTTAGGACTCTTATGTTTATACTTTGTTGTATTGACTCATGAGCATGTGAATGGCAGGCTGAAGCAGCTTGCAGAGGGATGTGGTCTTCCCGTTGTCAATATCGACCCTAACTGGGCAGTGTGCACACATTTTTAAGCCTTACGAAATAAGGCCAAAGGCAGAGGCAGTCATTGGAATGAGTCTGAAATTCCAATGGCATAGTCATAAAATATTTGGGGATTGTGAAATAAAATTGTTGCCTTTTAAAAATTTTTATTAGTTTAGACTTGTTTCTTGTGTTTTTTTGAAAGCAAGTTTATTTTGTTTTTCCAATCAGCATGGTTTTTGCATTGCCTATCAGACGTCAGTCTTTCTGTTAGTTTCTCCCATGTGTTTTTATAGTGTTTATTACTTATTTCAAACCACAGTGCTATCTTCAAGTAAAAGGCCACATTTGATAGTTTTATCTTCGAGAAAACTACCCACTTGGCTTTTATAACTGTTCTAAACATAACTGAATTAAGTATAAACAAACTAAAGGTTAATTACTTTTTCTTTCCTTTTTTTAGTGAGAGAGAGAGAGAGAAAAAAAGAGAGAGATGGGACAGACAGAAAGACAGGGACAGACAGATAGGAAGGGAGAGAGATGAGAGCACCAATTCTTTGTTGCAGCACCTTAGTTGATCATTGATTGCTTTCTCATATGCCTTAACTGGGGAGCTCTAGCTGAGCCAGTGACCCCTTGGTCAAACCAGTGACCTTGGGATTTTGAACCTGGGTCCTCTGCATCCCAGACCAGTGCTCTATCCACTGAGCCACTGTGCAGAAATATTTCGTGACTATGCCATTGGAATTTCAGACTCATTCCAATTCTTTAATTCTTTAATTAAAGAAATTAATTAAAGGTTAATTTCTTTAATTCTTTAATTAAAGAAATTAATTAAAGGTTAATTTCTTTAATTCATATGGAAGCTGGACAACCCATTAGAAAATCAGAAATGATGAATTTCTTATTAAGTGATTTTAATTAACTTTCTATTATTACTTTAATTGGAATATCATGCAATGTTTTAATATAGACTACAAATAAACGAACAGTACAACTTTATGAAAGGAAGGACCAAAATAACATGGCCTGTAGAATCACTTTAAATTGCTTGTATATAGGCAACATATTAGTACTAGAAAATTAAAAGATGCTTGAAGCCTTCTGGAAAGCTACTTCTGCATTTTCCAACAAGTTCATTGGCCCCCAAATTGATATATTTTCTGTCTTAACAAATTATTTCTAAGGATTAGATAAAAAAAAGTTTTCCTCTGTACTGCCGGAATTCCAGACCAGGGAACTGTGTAGGATACAGAGCTTTTAGAATATAATAGGGTAACTGAAATAATTACTGTTCTTTTGGCTCAAATATTTAGGCTTTAGTTGACAGCATTATGATGCAGGACTGTTAATGGAAAGACAATCTGAATATTTCAGAGGAACAAGATGAATCGTCTTTGCTGTTACTGTTATCTTTGCGGGCCATTTGCCTTCTTTGCTATAGTGGTTGTGATTAGTTGGACAAAGACTCAACTCAGCCGCTGCCCTTTTATAGAATTTTACTGATTGGTGAAATTCATAGATTTCAAAAAATTTTAATACTGCAGAGGACTTTGAAAGTTATCTAGCTGAACTCTGTCATTTTATAGATAAAGAAAAATGAGGCCCAGGGCAAATAAAAGATAGTCTAAATTGCTTTATGTGTGGGACAATAAGGTCTAGAATTTAGCCAGGTCTCCTGGCTTTCTTTCTTTCTTTCTTTCTTTCTTTCTTTCTTTCTTTCTTTCTTTCTTTCTTTCTTTCTTTCTTTCTTTCATCTTTTTGTATTTTTCTGAAGTTGGAAATGGGGATCTTTTCTTTCTTTCTTTCTTTCTTTCTTTCTTTCTTTCTTTCTTTCTTTCATCTTTTTGTATTTTTCTGAAGTTGGAAATGGGGATCTTTTCTTTCTTTCTTTCTTTCTTTCTTTCTTTCTTTCTTTCTTTCTTCTTTCTTTCTTTCTTTCTTTCTTTCTTTCTTTCTTTCTTTCTTTCTTTTGTGGCAGAGATAGAGAGAGTCAGAGAGAGGGACAGACAGACAGAAAGGGAGCAAGATGAGAAACATCAATTTTTTGCTGTGGTTCCTTAGTTGTTCATTGATTGATTTCTCATATGTGCTTTGACTGGGGGGCTACAGCAGATCGAGTGATCCCTTGCTCGAGCCAGCAACCTTGGGCTCAAGCTGGTGAGCCTTGCTCAAACCCAATGATCCCATGCTCAAGCTGGCGACCTCTGGGTCTCGAACCTGGGTCCTCTGCGTCCCAGTCCGAAGCTCTATCCACTGTGCCACCGCCTGGTCAGGTTCTCCTGACTTCTTGATCAGTGTTCTTCTCACCATATTTTGCTACCTCCTTTGTATAGCAATTGCTCACTGAAGATGGAAATGACTGAAGTTAGGAGTTTTTAATAAAGAAGAGGTATTTTCTCCTAATTTTTGGATCATTGCCTCTGTACATCTTGTTCTAAAACATATGAGTTCTTTTTCAGTCCATCACTCAAAATCTCCATACTGCAAGCACTCACCAGACGTTTAGACTCAGAGCAAAGCCCCCCTCCATAGAAACAGTTGCTATTGAGTTGATCAAATAAGGCAGTGGTACCCAAAAAGATGGGCAAAAATAGGTGACAGTTATTGATTAAGCTGTCAGTGGTCCATGGCAAATTGCAAGATTTAAGGACAATATAGTAAAATGATCTGATAGCCAACTTTATTCAAATAATTTTTAAATTTTAGGTTTGATTTTTCTATTTTTTTATTTTATATTTTATCACATCAGTCACTGTTAGAGAGACAATGATTTGTTCCATGGACATTACATTCTAATGGAAGATAGAGCCTTTGAAAAATAAAACACATCTTTATTATATGTGGTTAAGTGTCTGTTTGTCGCCGATAGCTTATTGGTTGCTTGCATAACTGTACTAGCCAATGGGGTGAAGTTGCCACGGCATTCAAATAGTCCCGCCTTCTGGCATGCCACCTCATGAATTGAGGTTAAAGATTGGAGCAATTATTATGCTGTTAAGAAATCTTTTTTTTTTTTTTTTCTGAAGCTGAAAACGGGGAGAGACAGTCAGACAGACTCCCCCATGTGCCTGACTGGGATCCACCCGGCATACCCACCGGGAGCGACGCTCTGCCCACCAGGGGGTGATGCTCTGCCCCTCTGGGGCATCGCTCTGTTGCGACCAGAGCCACTCTAGCACCTGGGGCAGAGGCCAAGGAGCCATCCCCAGCGCCTGGGCCATCTTTGCTCCAATGGAGCCTTGCTGCGGGAGGGGAAGAGAGAGACAGAGAGAAAGGAGAGGGGGAGGGGTGGAGAAGCCCATGGGTGCTTCTCCTGTGTGCCCTGGCCGGGAATCAAACCCGGGACTTCTGCACGCCAGGCCGACGCTCCACCACTGAGCCAACCAGCCAGGGCCGCTGTTAAGAAATCTTAACACCAAAAGGGGTCTTTGCAGTGGTACAAGACAAGAGGTTCTCCATTTGAAAAATAATGTCATAATAGCTAAGTCTTTGACTGGCTCCTCTAAAGGTGAAATACATGTCATTCCAAGAATTGATTTGGCTCCATCTCAAACAGGGTTGCCGTTTCAATTGAGACGTAGACAATTTCCTGTAAAACTTGCCTTTGCTGTGACCATCAATAGTCTCAGGGCCAAACGCTTAAGCGTGTTGGCATTTTTTTACCTGAGCCTGCATTTGGACATGGTCAACTTTATGTTGCCTGTTCAAGAGTTTGTGAGAGAACGGATGTAGAATTAAAAATAATTGATGGTCCTCTGCAAGTCGAGCTTAAAAATGATGGAAAGATCTACACAAGAAATGTTGTGTACAAAGAGATATTTGACATGTGAATTAACATTTTATTATTTAAATCACCCTTATTTATTGAGCTAGTGGTGGCTCTTAAGAAATGTACCGCCAGTGGTTTCCTTCATTGCACTCTACCTTAAGCAATTAAGCAAGTAGAAGGGGGAAACCCCATGGGGCAGTAAGCAAAGGGGCGTCCTTGCCACCTGCCCTGGGTAATTTTGTTTGAATTAGCAGACACCTTTGCACAAATCATTTTAATTACAATTTATAATATCTAGAATAGCGGTCATTTCGTATGACCTCCAGGCTTTCTAGTATTTCATATATTGGTAAGTTCTATGCAGGAAATAAAGAGAGTAACACAATGGAGAATTCCTGGAGTGAAGAGGTTAGCTAACTCAGGTAGACTGGTTGAGAAAGGTCTCTGAGGATGTGGCATTTGAGCAAGAAATGGATGAAGAGAAGAAACTACTAAGTAAAGACCTGAGGAAGAACATTTCTGTCAAAAGAAAGTGTGTGCAAAGGCCCTGAGGTGGAAATGGGTTTGGTGGTAGCAGAAGTGAGTGAGAAAAGGGGGGAAAGCAATAGGAATTGAGATCATAGAAGTAGTCAGGAGCCAGCAGGTGGGTAAGAATTCAGATTATATTCCACATATAACAAGAAGTCCACTAAAACGTTTTAAGCTAATAAAACAAGAGTAGATAGAGGGAGATGAATTGAGAGATTATTGTAATAATGTAAAGGAAAGAAAATGATGACAGACTATGGAAATTAGGGTGGAAATGAAAGTGATAAAAAAAAAGTGGCAGATTTGGAGTATATTTTGAAGGTTGATTGGACAGGAGCTGCTGAAGGAATGGATATAAGAAAAAATACTAACATGTGGCAGACAGACTTTAAGGTGGCCTTGTGACCACTGCCTACTGGAGACCTTGTATGATCCCCTCCCTCTGAGTGGGAGTGGGACCTGTGACTAACTTCTAGCCAATAGAATATGGCAATGGTGATGGGATGTCACTTCTGTGATTATGTTGCATAAAACTCCATCTTGCTCAGCTCTCTCTCTTTCTCCTTGCTAGCTTTGAAAAACTAAGCTGCCATATTATCAGAGGGCCATGTGGTAAAGAACCATATGTGGCTTTTTGGAGCTGACAGGGTCCTCCTGCTGACAGCTAGCAAGAAGCCAGGGCCCTCAGTCCCACAACTACAGAAACTGAAAGCTTCCAACAACCTTGTGAGCTTGGAAACATATCACTGGTTTCCAGATAAGAATAAAATTCTAGACAGCACTTTGACTGCAGTCTTGCAGAGCCTTGCAGAGCCCTGACTCTTGACCCGTGGAAACTATGAAACTATGAGATACTAAATGTATGTTGCTTTAAGCTGCTAACTTTGTGGTATTTTGTTGCACAGCAATGGAAATGTAATACTCCTAAATATTTAGTTCACTATTGTCCTCTCAGTGTCATGAAGTGTTAAAACAGTAAGAAAGCTATGATCCTCAAACACAGCTCACTTATTTTAAAGACTGGAGAGACAGGGCCACAGAGAGTGAGTGACTTTTCTGAGGCCACAGGGCTCACTAGCAATTAGAATCCTCTTCCTGCTTTCCCAACCCTTGCACTTCCTGCTTTGCTTGCTGCTTTCTAACCATCACACACTGTCTTTCTTGAGGTACAGAATTTTTCTTGTTCCATGAAAGCATGAGTGAGAGTCTCCAGCTTTTCTGACAAGTCCTTCTTTACTTCATTCAGGAGATCTGTCCTATGTGCAAGTCTTCTGAATCCTAACCTGTCACTTGAGGTAGCCTCCATCATGAAAATTAACTGGTATGGAGAAATCTTTAGAGTGCCCCAAACATGGCTTATTTAAAATTTTCCTGCCTAGGTAAGGCAACTCTCCTCTCTCCCCATAAATCCTTGAGAGCCTCCGGAAACCCTTGCCCTGTTTTTGTGGCTTCTTCTGGGAAAAACAGCCACAGTAGGAGTTACTAACAGGTTTCTGAATTGAGATAATAAAAAGAAAGAAAATAGACACAGACAATAATAAGGTAGTTACCAGAGGGAAGTGGTTGGGGGGAAGTAAAGGATAAAGGTAGCCAAATATATGGCGATGGAAGATGGTTGGACTGTAGGTGGTAGGCACTCAATGCAATATACAGGTCATGTATCATAGAAATGTACACTGGAAACCAACATGTTCCTGTGAGCCAATATCACCCCAATAAAGTTAATTTAAAAAAGAAAAAAGTAAAAAAGAAAAGAAGAAATATTTTTAAATGAAAAAATGAATTGAATGTAAACTATAACTGAAAAATAGAAGAAAGAGAAATAAATAAACTCTATGACAGCAATGTAACCTAAAATGCCAGTGACCCTTGGTGCTCACGATTAAATACATTGAGTATGAACAGCCTTGGGGTGCAAATATTTTTCATTAGTTGCACAGTGTCTCTCAAATATCTTATACTGTTTTCTGTGTCCATTGTCAAGACAAGAGGGAGAAGAAATGGAGTTTTGGCTAATGCTGCTTTGGAAGTTGCTCTTTCTTCATACAGTTCATGAAGTATTGAAAGAAGTTAGCAAACTACCTCATCATCTTATCTGGAAACTTTAATACTTACTTTCTTGACAATCATTCTTCCAATTCTCATATATTTTTCTGCCCTTTGTTTCAGATGGTGTTTCCTTGCTAGCCAAGTACAAAGTTACTACAGTCATGTGCTGCTTAACATGGGGACACATTCTGAAAACTGTGTTGCTAAATGACTTTGACTTGTGCTAACATCATAGCATATATTTATACAAACCTAGATTGTATAGCCTACTACACACTTAGGCTATATGATATAGCCTGTTGTGCTGAGGCTACCAACCTGTATGGCATGTTACTGTACAAAACAACACAAGATTAAATCAATGTCAGGAGAAAATGATGCAATCATGAGACGCAGTAAACACAAGATGTATGAGGCTGCTGCCAGCATAACACAGTATACTGTCTCACAGTAAACTCTTTTTTTTTTTCCAGTAAATAGAGTACACTCTAAAATAAGGAGAAAAGGTATGGTATAGTAACCACATAAACCAGTAACATACTCATTTATCATTGTCAAGTATTATGTACTGTGCATAACAGTATGTGCCACACATTTATAAGACTAGTAGTGCAGCAAGTGCAGTAACAACACTATCACCAAAATGCGTGACTGACACATTGTGCTAAGATTGTACAACAGCTATGACATCATTAGACAATTGGTATTTTTCAGCTTTCTTATGATCTTATGGGACCACAGTTGTATATGCGGTCCATTGTTAACCAAAATATTGTCATGCGGCTCATGACTGTACTTTCATTCTATTAATACTAGGATGAGAAAACAGAATTCTTCCCTTTTGTATATGAGCCAAGGCATAATCTGCATCAGGGCTGACTGAAGGAAATAGGCAAAAATCAGCATCTCTGCGCACTGGACAACCAAATGTTTTTCTATAGATTACAGTAATTTGGGAGTTACTCAATTATTTACAGGCTTGTAAATAGTTATGGTTTGTTATAAAGCTGTAAATTAGACTCCTATTCACCTACTTGATATACACAAATATTAGTAGTCACATTTTATGTGAAAATGTTTCACTTGACCTAAATACCTATAAATATTTACAGCAATTCTGAAAATAATTTGAGGTAACTGAACTTTCACTATTCCTTTGGCTAGGAAGACCCCTCCCTTCCTATCATCCTGCAAAAGTACTTTCTTCACTTACCAGGACCCTGAAATTTAAAAAATTAAGTATCTTATTCTATGCTTATTTCTTGCTTAACTAAAATTTAAATAATGTAGGAATGATAACAAATGAAACTTTGTCAGCTATTTATACATGAAAGTGAGTCTATCCCATATTTTTTGGAGCAGGTTTTGCTGAGAGTTGGGAGGCTGGTTTGGTAGTGGAGGAAGTTATATGAAAGTACCTGAGGGCATATGTGGTGTGGGGTATACAGCAAGAGAAGAGTAAGCAGAGGTAGGGGGAGCTCTGAAGACCAACTCAGCCCACTTGCCATCTGCCTGGCTAGGTAGTTCCTTGCCATGATCTCAGCCGGGTAGATGTCTGAACAAGCCCAAAAGCCTAAATAACAATTATGATGTGACACTCAAAAGCCACACCTGCTACACATTGTTTAATAACAAAAATATTATTCTATATTGTTCCATATACTTAAAGCTTTTAAAAGCATCTGTATTTTTAGGTTACTTAAATATGTCCTACGGTAGGTACCACCTTCTTGTCTGATGAAGGTATATTACTGGTGATATGTATATTTTGCTATATATAGACAATGTATAAATGTAGTTACATTTTCTGAATTTCTATATTTCTGAGCAAAATCAATTTTCAGTTTGGGTATTTTATACTGTATTTGATAACACTCATGACTGAAATGTTCAATTAGTTCAATCAAACAGTGGTTAATTTAGTAAAATGCCATTTGAACTTGTGTGTTTTCATTGTTTCTTAAAGACAAGTATAAACAAAATTAACCAAAACAAAAACAAAATCCCAAATGCTACGTCTACCAGTTAACTCTGTCAAAAGAGTTGAGGCATTGGAAAGCAGATAGATTATTGGCAATATCAATGTGAATTCTGGGGAATCTACTAGAAGTTGAAGGAACTTTATTATTAACTTGACTTTAAGAATTTTATTAAAATTTTTATTAAAAATTTGCTCTGATGGAAAATAACTTGTACAGTTATGAGAGTCAAGATGTCATTATACATTTGTTCATACACATAGTAGAATGTATAAAATCAAGAGTAAACACTAATATAAACTATAGACTGTGGGTTATAATGATGTGCTAATGTAGGTTCAATTGTACCCATCTGGTGGTGTATATTGGTAATGAGGGAGAGTATGCGTATATAAAAACAAAGAGTATATGGGAAATTTCTGTACCTTCTGCTCAATTTTGCTGTGAATCAAAAACTGCTCTAAAAAAGTAAAGTCTATTTTTTTTTTTAAAAAAAAGAAAAGAAACCTGGATTTAAAAGTGTGGACTTTTCTCAAATGATAGTGTCTGAAAAATTAATATCTCATTAAGTTGAAATAAAACAGAAAAAAGTTATGATTGCAATTGATCAAGAAGAACTTAGATATAGTTAGCTAAACTCTGCAGTTTATTAACTCTGCAGTTTATTATTAATTTATGAGTTTTTCTAGCATTTATATTGAAATCAGTTTTACTTCATAGACCATATTATTAAAGCCAGAGGAGGGGTTTAGAGAGAGAAAGAGAAGAGAGAGATGCATATGTGCATGTGTACACACATACACACATGTTTAGCACCAACTCTTGGCTGCTTCTACCTGGCCTCCCCCATACCTGTCAGCCAGGAATAGGCAGAAGACAGAAGAGCCCTGCTTTTATCATGGGGGCAGAAGACCCTCCTTGCCACTGGCTATCTTTTTAAGAGGTTTGCCAGCCTCACTCCAGAACATGAGCTACTTTAAAAAATTTACTATATTTCTTACTGTGACATTGGTTAATAAAACCACACGGGTTTCAAGTGTACAACTCTATGACACATCGTATGCCTACTGCATCTTGTGCTCATCCCAAAATCAAGTCTCTTTCTGCCACCATTTAACCCTCCTTTGTATCCTTCCACCTCCTCCCACCCCTCTTACCTTCTACGTCAGTGTTTGGGGTTTTTTTTCTTAATTCTTTCACCTTTTAAAACCAACCCCCACCCCCTTTGACCGCTGTCAGTCTGTTCTCTGTATCTATGAGTCTGTTTCTCTTTTGTTTATATATAGGCACATAGATTCCACAATTATATGGTACTTGTCTTTCTCTAGCTGGCTTATTTCACTTAGCATTAGACTCTCCAGGTCCACCCATGCTGTCGCGGAAGGTAAAATTTCCTCCTTTTTACTGCTGAGTAGTATTCCATTGTGTAAATGTACCATGGCTTCTTCTTTTTTTTTTTTAATTTTTCTGAGGTTGGAAACGGGGAGGCAGTCAGACAGACTCCCGCATGTTCCCGACCGGGATCCACCTGGCATGCTCACCAGGGGGCGATGCTCTGCCCAGCTGGGGCGTCGCTCTGCCGCAATCAGAGCCATTCTAGTGCCTGAGGCAGAGGCCACAGAGCCATCCTCAGCGCCTGGGCAAACTTTGCTCCAATGGAGCCTTGGCTGTGGGAGGGGAAGAGAGAGACAGAGAGGAAGGAGAGGGGGAGTGGTGGAGAAGCAGATGGGTGCTTCTCCTGTGTGCCCTGGCCGGGAATCAAACCTGGGACGCCTGCACGCCAGGCCGATGCTCTACCACTGAGCCAATTGGCCAGGGCCTATCATGGTTTCTTTATCCATTCATTTACTGATGGGCACTTGTCCTGCTTCCAAGTCTTGGCTATTGTAAGTAATACTGCAACAAACATAAGGATGCATATATTCTTTTGAATTAGTGTTTTGGATTTTTTTTGGATATAGTCCCAGAAGTGGAATTTCTGGGTCATATGGCATTTCTTTTTTTAATTATTTGAGGAAATTGCATAATGTTTTCCAAGTGTCTGTGCCAATCTGCATTCCCACTAATAGTACACAAAGGTTCTCTTGCCAACACTTTTTGTTTGTTGATTTATTGATTATAGCTATTCTGGCAGGCATGAGGTGATATCTCACTGTGGTTTTAATTTGCATTTCTCTAATGATTAGTGATGTTGAACATTTCTTTTATATGTCTATTGGTCACTTGTATGTCCTCTTTGAAGAGGTGTCCATTCATATCCTTTGCCCATTTTTAAATTGGATTGTTTGTTTTGGTGTTGACTTGTATAAATTCTTTATAAATTTTGGAAATGAACCCCTTATCAGATATTTCATTGGTGAATATGGTCTTTTATTCTGTGGGTTGTCTTTTTGTTTTGTTGATTATTCTCTTTGCTGTCAAACACTTTTTAGTTTGATATAGTTTCATTTGTTTATTTCTTATTTTGTTTCCCTTGCCCAAGGAAATGTATCAGAAAAATATTATTAACAGCAGTGTCTGAGATTTTGCTGCCTATGTTTTCTTCTAGAATTTTTAGGTATTGAGTCTTAATTTAAATTTAAGTATTTAACCTATTTTGAGTTTATCATTGTACATGGTATAAGAAGGTGGTCTAATGTCATTTTATTTTGCATGTATCTGTCCAATTTTCCCACCACCATTTATTGAAGAGGTTTTATTTTCTCCATTTTATGTTCTTGCTTGGTTTGTCAAATAGTAATTGACCATAAAGAAGTGGGTTTATTTTTAGGTTTTCTATTCTGTTCCATTGAATATGTGAGTTTTTATGCCAATACTGTGATGTTTTGATTACTATGGCCTTGTAGTATATAGTTTGATATCAGATAATGTGATACCTTCAACTTTGTTCTTCATTCTCAAGATTGCTGAAGCTATTCAGGGTCTTCTGTGGTTTCATATAAATTTTTGAAATATTTGTTCTAGTTCTATGAGATATGCAATTGGTATTTTAATAAGAATTGCATTGAATCTGTAGGTTGCTTTAGGTAGTATGAACATTTTAATGATGTTAATTCTTGTAAAGAAATTTTGAAAGAGCCTGACCAGGTGGTGGCGCAGTAGATAGAGCGACTAACTGGGACATGAAGAACCCAGGGTCAAAACCCCCAGGTTGCTGATTTGAGTGCAGCTCATCTGGTTTGAGCAAGCCTCACCAGCTTGAGCCCAAGGTTGCAGGCTTGAGCAAGGGGTCACTCGGTCTGCTGTAGCCTCCCAGTCAAGGCACATATGAGAAAGCAATCAATGAGAAACTAAGGTGCTGTAATGTAGAATGAATGCTTCTCATCTCTCTCCATTTTAGTCTGTATGTCCCCATCTGTTCCTCTCTCTGTCTCTCTCTCTCTCTCTCTCTCTGTCACACACACACACACACACACACACACACACACACACACACGAAATTTTAAAAGAAACAAGCTATGATTCCTTGGTTTCATTAAAGTGTATGTGGTAGTAGTTAAATTTAGGAATCAGGGAGTTTTAATTATGATGCATGTGTGAGACAGACCTTTGCTTTAAGGTTGTACAGTGTTTGCTGATTAGGATTCGATATATAACAGACTCAAGCAAATACAGATAATCTTTAGAAGCTTAAAAATATTTTAAAATTAGAATGTTAATTTTTGACCTGAGGATACTATTGAAAGTCAGAAATACGAATGAACCCCTAGACTAATGTGGGTTAGCCAAAAATAGAGCAGTTCCTTAAGCTATGAAGGAAAAATATAATCCATTCATTCATTTATATACTCTCTCTACATATTCTGTAGGTTAAGAATTTAATGAATACTAATTAAAATAACAAAATAAAATGCATAGTTATTTTATTGTTTATTTGTTTTAGATTTTTATTAGTTAACAAAATAAAATTGGCCATCTTTCCAGCAAGAATTCTTTTAGAAACATAGTTTTATTAATTAAAAATAATTTCAGATATCATTTTGTAGCTCTACTCTGCACAGGGACTTTATGGTAGCATAATTAATCTGTTATCTCTGTTTTGAACTATTTAAAATATCAAAACTGTATAACTGTATTAGAAGCCATTATGCATCAGTTTAGTTTTCTTATGTAAATTACCTTAATATATAATCCATACAAAAATAACTTATTAAGACTAATTTGCTGCCTGACCAGGCTGTGGCACAGTGGATAGATAGAGTGTTGGCCTAGGATGCAGAGGACTCAGGTTTGAAGCCCCCAGGTTGCTGGCTTGTGCGTGGGCTCATCTGGCTTGAGCACAGGGTTGCCGGCTTGAGCGTAGAAGCATAAACATGGCCCAATGGTCGCTGGCTTGAGCTTAAAGGTCACTGGCTTGAAGCCCAAGGTCGCTAGTGTGAGGAAAGAGTCACTGGCTCAGTTGGAGCCCCTGGTCAAGGCACATATGAGAAAACAACCAATGAACAACTAAGGTGCCACAACTACAAGTTGATGCTTCTCATCTCTCTCCCTTCCTGTCTGTCCCTGTTTGTCCCTCTGTGTCTCTCTCTCTCTCTAAAAAGAAAGATTAATTTGCTTGGGAAAACACACAATAGATTTTTGGTCTTGATTCCTTGGCACAAAGTATACATAATTATTACTATTGTATATAGTTAAGCATACTTTCAGAAATCTGATAGTGTACAAATTGAGGAAATTAAAAATTATCTATTTAAAGATTGTTTCAGAGAATAAAAATCAATCTTTTCTTCTAACACCAATTGTTTAGTGTTCTTACACTCTAAATAAATAATTAAATTGATCATCCTCACCCTTGAACTTTCAGGTTTACAAAAAAATCTGGCTTTTATTAGCATCTTTTAATGAATTTGCCCAGCTGAACAAAGGTATTTGTTTCTAATAAACAATTGGTTTAAATGCATTCTCCTGAACTGGATAGGATTTTTGTTATTGTTATTTAGTTTTAGTTTTTAATCATCAGCTTCATCCTGGTGTGATTAGGATCAGAGTTCTGACCTACTACTTTGACCTTAAGACTATAATCTTATAATTATTATGTCCATACCTCTGCAGAAGCAAGAAGTTTATTATTGTATTTATTTTTAGAACATATAAATATATAATAATCAGGTTTGTGAAGGGTGCAATGAATCATTGGTTACTGATAGTTTAATTTTTTAACAAATAATAATTTATCATGATTAAATGTGGTTAGGATGTTTTTGTTACCATAGTTAAAAAACACAATAAAGAAATAACAACAAAATAAACCTAAAATAAATTAAAAAATACAAGTTACAAAATAAGCCAGGCAGAGAAAGACAAATATCATATGATCTCATTTATATGTGGAACCTAATGAACAAAGTGAACTGAGGAATGGAATAGAGGCAGAGTTGGGGTCACAGGGAGCAGAGGGACAGCTGTCAGAGGGAAGGAGGATGAGATGATGAGATCAGAGAAGGTGAAGGGATTAGTGAAATTATATATACATAACACATAGATACAAATAATAGGACAACAAATCCCAGAGGGAAGGGCGGAAAGGGAGTATAATGGGGTACATATTGCACCCACATGCAAAGAAAACTAAAACAAAACAAACAAATAAATAAATACAAGTGACTCAAATAGAATTTAAAATATAATTTTGTGTGGAGTTAAAAATTGAAAAATGCTTCATTGTTTATACTTTGGGGGGGATTTTTCCCAAAATAGGAAAATAAATCAGTTATTTTTGTGATATTGTAGGTATTATTGAGAATGTTTTAATATTTGATAGCATGACCTATAGAAATAAAATACTAGCCTTAAGTAAAACTGTAAGCAAAATGTGATATCTATGCAGATTTTGATAAAGTACAGGACATTTTTGCATTTAATTTTGGTAAGTTTCATCCTCTATGTTTTCTTCCTTTAGAAAACTAGGGGAAAAAAGAAGCAACCATTAGAGAGAATAAAGCATCCATTTTTTCCCTCTGAATTTATAACAAAATAAAAATGTTTTTATTTATCATAGTACATTTTAATAAATGAATAATTGAGCAACATAAAAATATACATTTTATTTATAAATAAAAACTACAGATGGTCTGTATTTTGGGGTAATTTATACTTTGGGGAGCATTTAATTTTGATGTAAAAGACGAGGTAGAGAGAGAAGCAAAAGAGAAAGGTTGGTTTTAAATTTTGTCAACCCTGCAATTTTCTCTTCTTTTATAACTGTTGTGAAATAAAGATTTATATTTAGTCCTCAAAATTTTCAACAAGAATTCCTTCTAGTTTTTCAGTATTCTGTTAAATACAGACATGGAAAAATAATACTAATTCACTTGGGTCTTGTTAGACATACCCATTCCTTGAATATGTTATTGGCTCCTGCCTTCTTTGGGTTTCTCTTCACGTATCCCCTCTCTTCAGCAGTGAAGATGGGTTTGCAGTGATTGTGAAACTCGCCCTGTGTGCTGTAGTAACAAATGGTCCTTAGACGGATGTCTGAGAATGGCTTAAGGTACCAGTAACCCTCACTGTCTTGGGTTCAAACAGCAGAGCTGGAAGGGGTCCTTGAGTGAGTGGCCCCCAGGTTTTTCAAGGTGCTAGAAGAACTGAATGAATTTCGGTAATCCCAGAAGTTTTCAGTTTCTTTTCTTGAGTGTGGGTGTCTCCGGGTGATTCCGAGCCACCTAAATGCTAGAATTGACTTATGTACTTAGGGCTAAAGATGGTCCAGAGATTGTGAGTCTCTGGATAATGGCAAATGATTTCTTCAGGTTTATCTGAATCTGGCTACAATGAACTGAGTTAAAGCTCTATTGCCCTTGAGTTTACTAGTGAATCTAAAGACTTTCTACATTATTACATTTTACCATAGCTCTTTCAATGTAAATATTTCATCAACTCTGAAAAAGGTAAATGACCAGAGAAAGGCTTTAAAATTTTTTATTACAGTGAATCCATCTGGGACTAGGTAAAAATAATAATTATAAATAAGAGCTATAGATATATTTTTAGTTCTTAAAATATGTTTAAGGTTTTAGAAAGATATGAGGAGTTTGCTATAATTGGAAATGCTTTTAAGTATTTGGATAAAAGGCACTTTGGTAAATATAAAAAATAAATTATTTAGTTAGTAATAATAGTATATAATTTGGCACTTTAATATGAGGACTTCAATGCACATTAGGTACTTTAAACATCCCAACAAGCAGCCTCTATCCTAGATGACCAAATGAACAGGGATTTATAAAGTCCACAGAATGATTTAGCAGCATAATTTGAATTTCAATCTGTGATTTATTCTCAATCCAGGTAGCTACATATAGTTATACACCTATATAACTATATAGGTGCACGCTTATTAGTTAATTAACATTTTTTGAATAATGACTATGTACCAAGCACTTTAATAGGTCATGGGTTTCCGAAATGAATAATACCTTGTTCTGCTGACAGAGAATCATAGCCATTTTATGTTCACCTAATTATCCTTCAGCTGCCTACTTGGTTATTCTGGAAGGGTCAGTAGACTCTTGGGTTTTACCCTGGCTTCAGCCTGGGAATTTGTCATGAAATATATCGGGAGAAATATGTTTTAGAACTAGACTTACTTATGCTATTTGTTTATCATACACTGAAAATACAAGTGTGCATGGACATTTGGTGGGACCATGAATGACCTTTTTGATGTGAATGTGTAGAAATGCCTTTTCGGAAGTTTTGAAATGTTAAATTATTTTCAAGTGAAATATGCTAGTACCTCTTTTAAGTTTTTTCTTATTTTCATTGAAATAATAGATGTTTCTTTGCTCTTGAGCCAGTTGGTTCTAAGCCAGCTGATTCTTGCCACCTGGTATGCTCTGCACGTTGCCTTCCTCTCATAAATTTATTTTGTGTATGTTTTTGACTTTGAAGATCAAAGGTTCTTAAAAAACTCCTTTTAGCCTTCTCTGTGATTGCCTTTAACTTCCTTGTTTTCCAGACACAGATTCCTAAATTTTAAACTGGAAGAGACTTAGAAATGGATACTTCACAACTGTCATATTCCCTCAAACCCTAATTTATCCCTATGGATGAACTAAGTCTTTTAAGTTTCCATCTATACACTTCTTGTTAGAATGAGGCAAACGTCTACCAACAACAACCTCAAGATAGTAAAGTAATTCTTACCACTCATCAATTTTTCATATCACATATTGATACCATACCATGTCCATAGCCCAATAAAAATGTTTTTTTCAAAGATATTTGGAATAGTTGGTGATTTCCAGAGCACAAGGGGCATGGTGGGAAAAATGGGTAAAGGAAGTCAAAAGGCACAGACTTTAAAATAAAAAGTCATGCAATGTAATGTACAGCATGGTGACTATAGTTAGTACTGTGTTGCATATTTGAAAGTTGCTAGGAGAGTAAATCTTAAGTTTTTATCACAAGAACAAAAAATTCTGTAATGGTGTATAGTGATGAATGTCAACTCGACATGGTGGTAATAATTTCACAATTTATATCATACAAATATTAAATCATTTTGTTGTACAACTGGAACTAATATAATGCTATATGTTAATCATATCTCAATAAAAATCATTAAATTCAGAGAAAAGTAGTGTCCAAAACAGAAAAAAAACCCCCAAAACAAAATTATTTGGGTTATCTTTACCACTGTTCTCTTATAGCAGAGAAAATTAAGTGATGATTGCATGGTTACACATGTCCTGGAATGTGTTCTGAACTTACATTTTAATGTGGGTATGTCATCTGAAGGTTTATAATAATTCAAATAAAATACTGAAGCTGTACTATGAAGCTCAGACTCACAGAATACAGAAGTCCCCTCCCCCCTTTTTAAAAAAATCTCCTGGGCTTTTGCTTATCTCCTCCATGCTTTCTCCCTCATATTGAGGATGACCAGCATCTCCACTTGGTCTAAAGAAATAGCATAAGCAGAGATCATTTCCTCCACTCCCACTTGCTATTGGTTTCTCCCTCCCAAGCTTGTTAGAAAGGTTAATTAAAACTTTTACTCTAAATAGTAGTGATTAAAGTCTTTTTCCCTTATTTTGTGCTAAGCTATAAATAGACTTGAGTAAGTAGTTATGCAGGAAGATAGTATCATGAGGATGTGGAGAAAAATTTGTACTGCTACCAATAATAGTAGCAGTTAACATTTATTCCTATTCTTTAATCAAGCATTTCCTATATTTGAATATTCTTTATGTTTGGTAGAAAATTATGCAACTAGCTTGACCGGGCGGTGGTGCAGTGGATAGAGCATCAACCTGGGACGCGGAGGACCCAGGTTCGAAACCGTGAGATTGCCAGCTTGAGTGCGGGCTCATCTGGTTTGAGCAAGGCTCACCAGCTTGAGCCTAAGGCCGCTGGCTCAAGCAAGGGGTCACTTGGTTTGCTGTAGCCCCTGGTCAAGGCACATATAAAAAAGCAATCAATAAGAAACTAAGGTACTGCAATGAAGAATTGATGCTTCTCATCTCTCTCCCTTCCTGTCTGTCCCTCTCTCTGTCTCTGTCACAAAAAAGGAAAAAAAAATTATGCAACTATATTTTTCCCCCTCAATATTGAGTTTCTTCCAATGAAATTATTTAGCCAATTAACAAACTTTTCTCTATTCTCTGCCTGTCTGGACATGGCTTACTTATTCCAGTTAGAAGGCAAATCTAGGGAATAATTTCTTTTGTTTTCACCAAGCAAACTGAATTTTTTACTTTTGCACCTCAGAGAGTGTGTCCTTTGAGTTCAGAAAGGACAACAATCCCCATTGTTTATTTCTTTGATTGTCAACATCATTCATTTTGAAGATAAGGGTTAAGCAGCCACCCCTGGGATCTGTGCTGTGATGATATGGTGCTACTCAGGGAAAGGACCTCTCATCACTTCAAATTGTTTTGTTTGTTGATAAAGAATTTTCATAGATTGAAGAAACTGGTGTGCCTGCCTAAAATAGCCCCTCATTCTACTTTAAATTTCTAAGCATTTTCTTTATTTATGCAATATCCAAGTATGGTTTTATTTAGGAGGGAAAGATAAAAACTACACAATTTCAAATAACTTTATGTCATACAATAAATATTAAATAATGAAGCTGATTTTTAACAGTGTTAACACATTTTTTAGTTAGGCATTTATTCTAAAAAATATTTATGGAATGTCTTCCATGTGCCCAGATTTGAAGATTGTAGTTCTGTAAATGTTATTTTTATAAACCACTGATTATAGTCCATATTGTAGTTATATTTATTGAGGATCCAAAGCAGGGAGAAGATTGTGATTTTTGAGTAGCTCTCAATGTCTTTCTTGTTTGTTAGAACCACAAGTCAGTTGGGTTCAAGAAAGTCTGAGGGGAAATCTGCCTACCCACAACTTTTCTTCTCTGATAGTGTAGAGGATTTATACCCTGAACCATGAGTTTGTCATGGTGGATGAGATTTCCAGGGGTCAGAATCTTGTCTGCTCTGTTTACTTCTGTGTTTTCGCACCTTGGATAGTGCCTGCCACCTAGTAGGAACTGCATAAATGACTGTTGAGGGGCAACAAAGATGTGCCTTCTCTTAGCTTTGCTCAGAGCTTGTGGAAGGCAACCCTCTCCTCCCTCTCCACCTCAGTGTAAGCACCAGTCCTCCCTCGTCTTCAAACCTCTTTGGTTGTCTCAAGGTTTATGGGGTAAAAATCACTCTTTACACAGAAATTGGTAAGCCATGCTTCATGTTTCCTTTCAGTTTATATTTCTTGTTTCATTGCTATTTTGATTTATCTATATTTTTTAACATAAATAACAGAATACTTGAGACCAAATTCCATATTAACTCCTAAAAACTCTTATTCTGACCAGAGTAACAAAATTTAAGTAAGTCTTGTTGGTCAAAGGTGAAAGTTGATTGTAAGGACCTGTTTCATGCCTACTTTGTTGCTATTTATTTTCAGTTTCTCTATTAAAGATCTGGAGAATTATAAAAGAAAGAAGGTATCTCATAATTAACTTTTAATCATGCATTTTGAGAAATTACAGTGGTTCCAAGGAATGCATGAAGGCTCTTGGCCAGGGGTCCCCAAACTTTTTACACAGGGGGCCAGTTCACTGTCCCTCAGACCGTTGGAGGGCCGGACTATAAAAAAAAAAAACTATGAATAAATCCCTATGCACACTGCACATATCTTATTTTAAAGTAAAAAAACAAAATGGGAACAAATACAATATTTAAAATAAAGAACAAGTAAATTTAAATAAACAAACTGACCAGTATTTCAATGGGAACTATGCTCCTCTCACTGACCACCAATAAAAGAGGTTCCCCTTCCGGAAGTGCAGTGGGGGCTGGATAAATGGCCTCAGGGGGCCACATGCAGCCCACAGGCCGTAGTTTGGGGACCCCTGCTCTTGGCTCTTACTGCACTGTGGGGTAAGGTTTAATTACCTGCAATCTGATCATATAGTACTACCTTGGATATACAGTACTATAGTTGACCCTTGAGCAACATAGGGGTTAGAGGTGCTGACTCCTGGTGCAGTTGAAAATTCATGTATAACTTTTGACTCCACAAAAACTTAACTACTAATAGCCTACTATTGACCAGAAGCCTTACAAATAACATTATTAGTTGCTTAACACATATTTTGTAATTTATATGTATAATACACTGCATTCTTACAATAAGGTAGACTAGAGAAAAGAAAATACTATTAAGAAAATTATAAGGAAAAGACAGTTACAGTATTTATTGAAAAAAAATTTGCACATAAGTAGACCTGCTCAGTTCAAATCTGCATGGTTCAAGGGTCAACTGTACTTCTGAATCAATAATGAATTAGTTTGATAGTATAAGCACAAAATTCTATATAATCTGTACACACTAAACATCTAAGCTATTTCATACTATCTATACTCTTGGATGCTAGGCAGGTGATAACTTGGAGAATCACTTACCCATAATTGATCTGAGCAGATAGAATAGATCTTGCTTGCAATTCTTTACTCTGCTACCTTGATTCTCAAGAGAGAACAGAGTTGCTGAGGTAATGCAGGTTCTACGTCGTATGGTAATATGATTTGTGAGGCTATTTCAAGCCATGTATAAGAAGGTGGAGTACATTAGAAGATTATTACTGGTCAAGGGTTTAGTTTCTTAGCTCTCAGGTATAGAAAATCAGTAAAATGATCCCCTAGAGATCTAAAACTCAATTTCCTTGTTTGTAAAATGAGCATAGTAATCATGCTTACTTCACGGGGTTTACTGTGAGAATTAAATGAATTGTTATATGTAAAGTATTTAGAGCTGTCAGGCACATAGTAAGTGTTCTGTGTTATTATTTTTAAAAAATTATTATAATTAGATTATATTTGCTAAAATCAAGGAATACTGGTTTATACGATTTTTTTTTTAATTTGCAGAGAGATATTCCTTTCCAGGGAAAAGCATACTCAATAATATTCCCTCTGTCCAGTAGCATGTATTTGTGATACTAAATTAATAAATAACAGATCACTTGCTGAGAATTAAATAAAATTACAGTGAATTGGGTGGCTTTAAAAGACTTTTCAAGTAAGTGTGGCAAAGCCAAATAATTCTTATATCCACTATTGTGATCTCTCTAGGGCTACCTGTTAGGTAGTTCTCTTTTCTGACATGCCCCCACCCCCCATTCACTCTTCTCAGTGGAACAACCCTTTCTCTAATCTTAGAGAACTTTCTTATGTCCTGAGACAGCCTCAGATACTTCTTGACTTTGGCTCTAGATTTTTAAATATCATTACTTTGGAGCCATTCTAGCCCTTGACAAATGACCACACATTGTTCTATGGTATAGCCAAGTTTCTAACCCAAGGGCAGAAGAAAATAAAAACTGTGATTTTGCCCTTATTGACTTTATTAAGAGGGAAAGAAAAGAATCCTTAAAATAATTACTCTTCAACCACTTCTATCTTTTTAATTATTGAAGATAAATCATGCCACTTTTATCTTGGATATAAGGGCTTCAAAGTGTTTTTTTTTTTTTTTTTTTTTTTTTACAAATGAAAAGGTTGCATATGGAAAGGTTAAACCTCCAGTTAAAATGCTGAAATTTATTTCAATTATTATTGAATGTTATAACTTTTTCCTTAATTAGTTATGCATTATGTATGCTTTATATCAATGTCATATAATGGTATTTCTGCCATATGTGACATTAAGTATACATAACTGATAAGCAAAATTTAATCAGTTTCCAATTTAATAAGTATTGCCCATAAAGAGAGTGGTAGAAATGAGACGAGTGGTTTCCTTCAGCAATCACAATCACTAGGATTATTTGTTCCTGAAAAACATCAATTTTGGGGGGAATTCAAATGTTATTTCTTTCTCATGAAAGAAACTCAGTTAACTATTGTATTAGTTTATTAGGGCTACTATAGCAAATTACCACTAATTGGGTGTGTCAGAAAAACAGAATTTATTGTCTCAGTTCTGGAGGCTAGAAATCCAAAATCAAGTATTGGCCGTGTTGGTTTGTCCTGAGGGCTGTGAGGGAGAATCTGTTCATTCCTCTCTCTCAGCTTCTGGTGGTTTGTGAGCAATATTTGGTGTTCCTTGGCTTGCAGATCCCTGCCTTCATCTTTATGTGGTGTTCTTGTGTTTCTGTCTATGTCCAAATTGACCATTTTTATAAGGATACCAGTCATATTGGATTAAGGACCCCCTCTATTCCAATATGACCTCATACTCAAGTATGATCTTAACTAAATACATATGCAACGACTCTATTCCAAATAAGGTCACACGTTGAGGTACTAGGGTTTCAAAATATGAATTTTGGGGTCACAATTCAACCCATAACAATTATAATTTCAAATTCTACTTTTAAATGCTCATGAGCAATGGGATTTGTCCCTTTGGTTTGTGTCTTACTTAAAAAATATATAAAGAAAAAAACAGCAACCTAAAATAAACAAATGAACCCCCTGGCCAAGTAAATAATACACTTCCAGTCAGGGATTTTAATTCTCAATTAACCAATTGATCAAGATAGCTTCATTTCATAAGCAGAGATTCTGAAATGATATTCTCTTATATATTTATAAGGATCTAACACTCAATAAATTGTAGTGAGGAACGTAAGTGCTAAAAAAAAGGTAAGTAAATAGATAAAAGATAAAAAAATAAAATTTTAAAGACTTCAGATTTAATACAGTCTGCTTACTAGGAAACCGTAAGGGTGCCTCCCATCCTGCATTCTGTGGAATTGTTCCAATCTTTCCAGGAAAATCTTACATCCTGTAAACTTCACTTTTATATCTGAATGAATGCTTACTATTTACCAGAGTTTACCACTCTTTACAACAATTTATTGGTGATGATAACTCAGTATATTATTACCTCATTTTTGCCTGGTACATACTCTAAAAAGTATGGAAAACTTACCCATGAATAACTGATGGTATTTTTAGTCATTTTCTTTTATAGCATATAACTTCTCAAAGTAAATGACCTTCAATTTTAAAGTATTGTCTATTTTTTTAAAGGTAGAGATGAGATGAGTGTTTTGATTTGATAGCCAGGTTTATGCTGATATATGTCTGTCTTTAATAAAATGTAAGTACAGATATATTTGGAGGCTTAGTTAATGGGAAATGGAAAAATAATGATCTTTCTTTTTTTATCCAAATTATAGTCATTAATACTCATTTAAAAATTACTGGAACCTTGGTCAGGTAGCTCAGTTGGTTGAGCATGGTCTCAATATGCCAAGGTTGTCAGTTCAATCCCTGGTCAGGGCATATACAAGAATCAACCAATGAATGTATAGATAAGTGGAACAATAAATTGATGTCTCTATCTCTTTCTCTCTCTCTCTCCCCCTCTCTCTCTCCCTTCCTCTCTCTGTCTCTGAAATAAAAATAAAATAAAATAATTACTGGAAGCAGATGCTTTATTATTTGGAGGAGACATTTTACTCTGAGGCAATCTTTAGTATTTTTTAAAATAATTTAGTTTTTTAAAAAATTTTATTTATTGATTTCAACAAGAGAAGAAGGAGAGATAGAGAGATACAGGAACATCAAGCTGTTCTTGTAGGTGCCCTGACCGGGAATTGAACCAGCAACCTCTGTGCTTTGGGATGATGTTCTAACCAACCAAGCTATCTAACCAGAGAAATTTTTAGTATTTTTTGATTTTATCACTTAAAACAGTATATCTGAAAACTATGTGACATTATTTGTACTACTAATAACAGTATGGAAAATCTCATAGAGCTGTACAGCCCCATTAAGTAATAGATCATACACAGAGTATTAATCCCTAAAACCCTGTACTTCTTGGTTAATTAAACATAGTATTTTGAAACAAAGCTTGTATAAACAAGTTTAACTAAATTAAATTCCAAAATATTAGATTCCATTTTTTAAGGCTTCTATGATACCATATTCTAGATAGAGTATCTATGGCTTCTGTGATACTAGAAAACTATTCAAATTTTTCACCTTCTGATTCATGATTTTGTCCTTTGTTTGGTAGGTCAAACACAAACTCAAGATATTCTTTTTTTTTTTAATTTTTTTAAAATTTGTTTTAGAGAGGAGAGGGAGAGACAGAGAGAGAGAAGGGGGGAAGAGCTGGAAGCATCAACTCCCATATGTGCCTTGACCAGGCAAGCCCAGGGTTTTGAACCGGTGACCTCAGCGTTTCCAGGTCGACGCTTTATCCCACTGCGCCACCACAGGTCAGGCCAAGATATTCTTATGTTCACCACAGAAGATGAGTTTTGTTTTTTTTTCATTTTATTTTTTATTTTTTTATTTTTTTCCTTTTTATGATAATTTTATTTTTTTAATGGGGTGACATCAATAAATCAGGATACATATATTCAAATATAACAAGTCCAGGTTATCTTGTTGTTCAATTATGTTGCATACCCATCACCCAAAGTCAGATTGTCCTCTGTCACCTTCTATCTTGTTTTCTTTGTGCCCCTCCCCCTCCCACTTTCCCTCTCCCATTCCCCCCTCCCCCCCCCCCCAACCACCACACTCTTATCAATGTCTCTTAGTTTCACTTTTATGTCCCACCTACGTATGGAATAATGCAGTTCCTGGTTTTTTCTGATTTACGTATTTCGCTTCGTATCATGTTATCAAGATCCCACCATTTTGCTGTAAATGTTCCGATGTCATCATTTCTTATGGCTGAGTAGTATTCCATAGTGTATATGTGCCACATCTTCTTTATCCAGTCATCTATTGATGGGCTTTTTGGTTGTTTCCATGTCCTGGCCACTGTGAACAATGCTGCAATAAACATGGGGATGCATGTGTCTTTACATAACAATGATTCTGAGTTTTGGGGTATATACCCAGTAGAGGGATTGCTGGGTCATAAGGTAGTTCTATTTTCAGTTTTTTGAGGAACCACCATACTTTCTTCTATAATGGTTGTACTACTTTACATTCCCACCAACAGTGTATGAGGGTTCCTTTTTCTCCACAGCCTCTCCAACATTTGCTATTACTTGTCTTGCTAATAATAGCTAATCGAACAGGTGTGAGGTGGTATCTCATTGCAGTTTTGATTTGCATTTCTCTAATAGCTAAAGAAGATGAGCATCTTTTCATATATATGTTGGCCATTTGTATTTCTTCCTGGGAGAAGTGTCTGTTCATATCCTCTTCCCATTTTTTTATTGGATTGTTTGTTTGTTGTTGAGTTTTATGAGTTCTTTGTATATTTTGGATATTAGGCCCTTATCTGAGCTGTTGTTTGAAAATATCATTTCCCATTTAGTTGGCTTTCTGTTTATTTTGTTATCAGTTTCTCTTGCTGAGCAAAAACTTCTTAGTCTGATGTAGTCCCATTCATTAATTTTTGCCTTCACTTCTCTTGCCTGTGGAGTCAAATTCATAAAATGCTCTTTAAAACCCAGGTCCATGAGTTGAGTACCTATGTCTTCTTCTATGTACTGAATTGTTTCAGGTCTTACGTTCAGATCTTTGATCCATTTTGAGTTACTTTTTGTACAGGGGGACAAACTGTAGTTCAGTTTCATTCTTTTGCATGTGGCTTTCCAGTTTTCCCAGCACCATTTATTGAAGAGGCTTTCTTTTCTCAATTGTGTGTTGTTGGCCCCTTTATCAAAAATTCTTTGACTATATATATGTGGCTTTATTTCTGGACTTTCTATTCTGTTCCATTGGTCTGAGTGTCTATTTTTCTGCCAATACCATGCTGTTTTGATTGTCATGGCCCTATAATAGAGTTTGAAGTCAGGTATTGTAATGCTCCCAGCTTCATTCTTTTTCTTTAGGATTGCTTTGGCTATTCGGGGGTTTTTATAGTTCCATATAAATCTGATGATTTTTTGCTCTATTTCTTTAAAAAATGTCATTGGAAGTTTGATAGGAATTGCATTAAATTTGTATATTGCTTTGGGTAATATAGCCATCTTGATTATATTTATTCTTCCTAGCCAAGAACAAGGTATATTCTTCCATCTCATTATATCTTTTTCAATTTCCCTTAACAATGGTTTATAGTTTTCATTATATAAGTCCTTTACATTCTTTGTTATGTTTATTCCTAAGTATTTTATTTTTTTTGTTGCAATCGTGAAGGGGATTATTCTTTTGAGTTCGTTCTCAATTGTTTCATTGTTGTCATATAGAAAGGCTATTGACTTCTGTATGTTAATTTTGTATCTTGCGACCTTACTGTATTGGCTTATTGTTTCTAGTAGTCTTTTTGTGGATTCTTTGGGGTTTTCGATGTATAGGATCATATCATCTGCAAAAAGTGATACCTTTACTTCTTCTTTTCCGATATGGATGCCTTTTATTCTTTATCTTGTCTGATTGCTCTGGCTAGAACCTCTAGTACCACATTAAACGAGAGTGGAGAGAGTGGACAACCCTGTCTTGTTCCTGATTTAAGGGGGAAAGCCTTCAGTTTAGTGCCATTTAATATGATGTTAGCTGATGGTTTATCATATATGGCCTTTATCATGTTGAGATATTTTCATTCTATATCCATTTTGTTGAGAGTCTTAGACATAAAATTGTGTTGTATTTTATCAAAAGCCTTTTCTGTGTCTATTGATAAGATCATGTGGTTTTTGTTCTTTGTTTTGTTGATATGGTGTATTACGTTAACCGTTTTACGTATGTTGAACCATCCTTGAGATTCTGGGATGAATCCCACTTGATCATGATGTATTATGTTTTTAATATGTTGTTGTATTCGATTTGCTAGTATTTTGTTTAGTATTTTAGCATCTGTATTCATTAGAGATATTGGTCTGTAGTTTTCTTTTTTTGTGCCATCCTTGCCTGGTTTTGGTATGAGGGTTATGTTGGCCTCATAAAATGTGTTTGGAAGTATTGCTTCTTCTTCAATTTTTTGGAAGACTTTGAGTAGAATAGGAACCAAGTCTTCTTTGAATGTTTGATAAAATTCGCTGGTATAGCCGTCAGGGCCTGGACTTTTATTTTTGGGGAGATTTTTAATGGTTTTTTCTATTTCTTCTCTACTAATAGGTCTGTTTAGGCTTTCTGCTTCTTCTTGACTCAGTCTAGGAAGGTTGTATTGTTCTAGGAATTTATCCATTTCTTCTAGGTTGTTGAATTTAGTGGCATAAAGTTTTTCATAGTATTCTACAATAATTCTTTGTATATCTACGGTGTCCATGGTGATTTCTCCTCTTTCATTTTGGATTTTGTTTATATGAATTCTTTCTCTTTTTTCCTTGGTAAGTCTTGCCAAGGGTTTCTCAATTTTGTTGATCTTTTCAAAGAACCAGCTCCTTGTTCTATTAATTTTTTCTATAGTTTTTCTGTTCTCTAATTCATTTATTTCTGCTCTGATTTTTATTATCTCCTTTCTTCGGCTGGTTTTGGGTTTTCTTTGTTCTTCTTTTTCTAGTTCCTTAAGGTGTGAAGTTAAGTGGTTCACTTGGGCTCTCTCTTGTTTGTTCATATATGCCTGAAGTGATATGACCTTCTCTCTTATCACTGCTTTTGCTGCATCCCATAGATTCTGATATGTCTTATTGTCATTTTTATTAGTCTGTATATATCTTTTGATATCTGCACTTATTTCTTCTTTGACCCATTCATTTTTTAAAAGTATGTTGTTTAGTTTCTACATTTTTGTGGGATTTTTTCCCTCTTTTTTGCAGTTGAATTCTAGTTTCAAGGCTTTATGATCAGAAAATGTGCTTGGTACAACTTCGATTTTTCTGAATTTGCTGATGTTGTTTTTGTGGCCCAACATATGGTCAATTCTTGAGAATGATCCATGTACACTGGAGAAAAATGTATACTCAGTCACTTTGGGATGAAATGTCCTGTAGATGTCTATCATATCCAGGTGCTCTAGTGTTTTGTTTAAGGCCACTATGTCTTTGTTGATTCTCTGTTTGGATGACCGATCTAGAGCCGTCAGCGGTGTATTGAGGTCTCCAAGTATGATTGTATTTTTGTCAGTTTTTTTTTAAGATCAATAAGTAGCTGTCTTATATATTTTGGTGCTCCTTGGTTTGGTGCATATGTATTAAGAATTGTTATGTCTTCTTGATTCAGTGTCCCCTTAGCCATTATGAAATGGCCATTTTTGTCTCTGAGTACTTTTCCTGTCTTGTAGTCAGCATTATCCGATATGAGTATTGCTACACCTGCTTTGTTTTGGATGTTATTTGCTTGGAGTATTGTTTTCCAGCCTTTCACTTTGAATTTGTTTTTATCCTTGTTACTTAGATGAGTTTCTTGTAGGCAGCATACAGTTGGATTTTCTTTTTTAATCCATTCTGCTACTCTGTGCCTTTTTATTGGTGAGTTTAATCCGTTTACATTTAGTGTAATTATTGACACTTGTGAGTTCCCTATTGCCATTTTATAGATTGCTTTCTGTTAATTTTGTGTCTTGTTTGATCCTTCTCTTTCGTTTTTCTATCTTTTGTTTTTATTTGGTTGTATTCCATACATCTTTCCTCTGTTGCCATCTTTTTTATCTAATGTGCTTCTGTGGTGGTTTTTTCAATGGTGGTTACCTTTGAGTAATGAAAAGGGTCCCTACCCTGTTCATTGTAGCGAACTATTTTGTGAGTACTTTTGCACTCCATCGTCCTTTGCTACTGTTAATCTCCATATTCTCCCCCCCTTTCTTTTTGTTGTTGTCACAGTTTAAATTTGGTTTCATTGTGTTCTTCTTGGAGCTTTTACTTGTGGCTCTGTTTTTTTTTTTTCTTTGTATCTGATTGGAGAACCCCCTTTAGTAATTCCTGGAGTGGGGGTTTTCTGATGATAAATTCCCTCATCTTTTTTGTATCTGTGAATGTTTTTATTTCTCCTTCGTATTTGAAGGATAGCTTTGATGGGTATAGTATTCGTGGCTGAAAGTTCCTCTCTTTCAGGACTTTAAATATTGGGGTCTACTCTCTTCTAGCTTGTAGAGTTTCTGCTGAGAAATCTGATGATAATCTAATGGGCCTTCCTTTATATGTTGTATTCTTCTTTTTCCTGGCTGCCTTGAGAAATTTTTCTTTGCTGTTGGTTTGTGTCAATTTCATTATGGTATGCCTTGGAGTAGGTTTGTTGGGGTTAAGAAAACTCGGAGTTCTGTTTGCTTCTTGAACTAGAGGCTTTAGTTCTTTCCACAGGCTTGGGAAGTTCTCATCTATTATTTGTTTGAGTATGTTCTCCATTCCATTTTCTCTCTCTTCTCCTTCTGATATACCTATTATTCTTATGTTATTCTTTTTGATGGAGTCAGATAATTCTTGTAGGGCTATTTCATTTTTTTTAATTTTTGAGCCTCTTTCTTCTCTCTGTTGTGCCTCAAGTTGCTTGTCTTCTATTTCACTAATCCTACATTTTATCTGGCCTGTTCTATTAGCTAAGCTTGTTACCTCATTTTTCAGCTCGTGAATTGAGTTTTTCATCTCTGTTTGATTTGTTTTTATAGTTTCAATTTCCTTGGACATATATTCTTTGTGTTCATTGAGTTGTTTTCTGAGCTCCCTAAATTGCATTTCTGTGTTTTCTTGTATATCTTGGAGGATTTGTAGGATTTCTATCTTGAATTCTCTGTCATTTAGCTCCAAGGTTTCCAATATATTAAATTTTTTCTCCATAGATTTTTCCTCATCTAGTTGTGTTACCTCTCTTTCTTTTGTATCCATGATATTTGATTTTCTCTTCCTTAATGGCATCTGAGGGTGGTTTTGTTGATAGTATTAATGAGATTTTATAAAGAATAAAAAGTTAAAAAAATAAAAAATAAAAAAGAGTTGTTTTTTTTTTTTTTAAAAATTAATAATTAAATAAATAAAAATAAAATAAAATAAAAATTTTAAAAAAAGGAAATTATTCCCCCCCCTCCTTTTTTTCTCTCCTCTTCTCTCCCCTCTTTCTTGAGAAAATCTTGTGGTGAAATGTGAATTATAACAAACAATGCTTGTAATGGAGGGCCTGAATTGGGGGAAAGTAATAAAGGGGCAAAAAAAAAAAAGAAAAAAAAAAGAAAAAAAAAAAAAAGAAAAAAGAAGGGGGTATGGACCCACAAAAAGCAAATAAGGAAAAAATTTGGGTCAAGAATAAAATGATTTGCTTTTAGGTGTTGGTTGATTAAGAGTTATGATGAGAGGAATAAGAGGAAAACAGAAAAATGGGGGGACAAATTAAAAAATTACTATTGTATTTAGTGGAACAAGAACTAGATAAAATGGAGAGCCAGGGATGAGAGCACTGCTAGTGAGTTAAAAAGGTGAAGTAAAAACTCCACAAAATGCCACAAACATAAGTGCGAGTCCCAGATAAGATAATTTGTTTGTTATTGAGGTTTGAATGAGAGGAGATATAAAGGAGAAAGGAAGAAACTAATATAGAGGGAGAAAAGAAAGAGAGAGTAAAAAAGAGGGAACCACTAAAAGAAGAAAAAAGAAAAAAGAGGAGAGAGAGAGAGAGAGAGAGAGTTAAGGGTTTTGGAGTGCAACCCTCATAGAGAGAAAGGAAGAGGAGAGAAAAGATAATGGGAGATGTAACACTTCTGGGTAGTGTAGTTCAAGGAGAGGAGAGAGTAAGACCGGCAGAGAGTTAATCGGCCAAATTGGAGGAGGAAAAAGAATATCAAGAATGAAGGTAAGAGAAACAAATGAACAAATATAATAAAATGGGATAGGTTATAAAGTCTGCAGATTATTCTTGATTTTGAGAGGTTATCTTCTTGCTTTTTCTTTTCTCTCCCTCCTCCTGGTCGGTGACTCTGTACCCTGGGTTCTGCCCCTTTGGCACGCTCAGGTAGAGGTTTGCAGTTGATAAGTCTCTATGGCGATGTCATGTATTGTGCTTTAGTCTCGTTGGCAGTCGAGGCTCATTAGCATTTATAGGCTCTGATAGTGAGAGAGTCTGTGTTCCTGGAGCCTTTCTCCTAGTCTTTCCTTCCTCAATTAGTAGCCTGATAATCCAGCTATGGGGTTGCTGCTGCCTCTGCCTGGATAGTAAGAGGCTCAAAGAGCTGGCAACTCCCCACTCTATTTCCACTCAGCACAGGGCTCTGGGTAAGGCTCAGTTGTCAGAGCTGCTAGCATAATCAGGCGGGCTTTCCGCCCACTCAAAGACCTCTGGCTCTGCCACTCTGTCCGGTAACACAGGCGGGCGCCCACTTCCGGGGCGCTTGGAGGAAACTCTCGCTCACTATCTGCGCACACAGACCAGGATATCCAGCCAGCAGTCTCACGCTCTGAGTGAAACCCCCAACCGCATGGAAAAGTTGCAGCGTTGGAATTGGCTCTCGCTCCGTCCCCGTGCGCGGCTTTTGCAAGGCGCTGGGGCGGCCCGAGATTCCGCTTTGGCCCACACAAAGGCCCCTGACTCTGCCCCTCTGTGCGATAACACGGGTGCGCACTGCCGAGGCACTCGGAGGAATCTCTCACTCACTATCTGCGTGTGCAGACCAGGATATAAGGCTGGCCGCGTTTCCCTCTGAGTGGATCCCCTACAAGCATGGAAAAGTTCCACTGTTGGAATTAGTTCTCGCTCCCTCCGATGCGCGGCTTTCCCAGGGTGCTGGGGCTGCCCAGAGATTCTGCTTTCAGCCCACAGAAAGGCCTCTGACTCTGCCTCTCTGTGGGGTAACACAGACACCCACTCCCGGGGCTTAGGAAGCAATCTCTCACATGCCGACCAGGAAATCAGGTAAAATGGCTGCCCCGCTTGTCTTTCTTTGTTTGGGTTTGGCGCGAGTGTTAGCTTGTATTGCCCGGGTTGCCACAGGATCAGTTTTTCCTCGGCTTGGATCTCCATGCCACAGCCTGGTTCGGCCGTTTGTGCCGTGGCCTGGATCTATTCACCCCCTTTGCCCGCCTCAGTTTCTATATACACGGATCCCAGAGAAAGCCGCCCTGTTTAGGTTAGTGAGGAAGGCGGAGCATTTCTTACTCCCTATTTCCTTCAGGGTTTGGTTATATATTTAGCCAATTTTTCACTCGACCATACCTTCGGGTGTATTGCAAAACATCTGGAGGCTCCAAGGATAGGTTTTTCTGTTTCTGGTTGAAGATCTTGTTGAGTTTTGGGGGAGATTTATCGGTATCGCTTCCTACCCCACCATTACTCTGATGTCATCAGAAGATGAGTTTTTAAAATCAGTACAGATTTTAATTTATTTCTATTTTTTGGAATAGATTTTATTCCCTTTATGAAGGCAAAAAGTCATTCAAATACACTTCTTCAGAAATGCTGAGAAAATCACAGATACCAATGAAAATGCAGAAGGCTCTTTAGTCCTTTTCCTTGAATTACACATGGCATTTTAACTAAACAATGTTTCCTTAGTTCTGCATTCAACACTAGCACTAATAACTAAAAGCACCAATTCTATGTCTAGTTATAGCCAAGGGATATCAACAAAACAATGAATTTTAACAAGCCCTACTGGTGGTAATTCTGATATCACAATAACTGAGGATAGCAAAAGCTCTTTTCATCCTCTTCCTTCTTCCTTGATAATCGAATCCCTATTTAGATATTAGTTGAATATCCTGATATTAGTTGAATATCCTATGATCTCAGGGAAAATGGTTCTAGTTTTTGACCTAGAAATAAGCATGTGACCCATTTCTATCTAATGAAGTAAAAGGAGAAATCCCCTTGTGGTCTCCTGGGAATATTTTCCTCTCTAATAAGAGATAAGTTTCTAAAAGAAGCCCTCTTCCATATACCACTCGCTACTCTGTCTTTGACCATGATTATTGGAAAGATACGATGCTTGGAACTTCTACAACACTCTTGCAAATCAGGAAAGTCCAAGAGACTCTAAACCTGATGCTTGGGCCACTCAGCCAGTACATCTGCAACTTCAATCCTCCAAATTGTCAGGAGCAATGAACCTCATTTGTTTAAGCCACTATTGGGTTAAGTATTCTACCTTGCAACAAAAAGCACTCCTACTGATATAACCAGGCATTTGTAATGGATAGTACATTACCAAGGAGTACAAATGGGTTGATTTTTAATGGCATGTATTTGCTAATTCATTTACTTAGTCAATAAACATTTCTTAAGCAACTACTATGTGACAAGCACTATGCTAGACACCAAAACAATGTTAACCAAGACAGTTTGGGTGAATCAGCCTGAGTTATTCAACTCAGTGGCTAACTTATAACCCCCCCTCTGTACCCCTCCTTCTAGGGAAGGTGGTCTTGTAGGCATTTGCCACCCCACTTTCTGTTTGTGAAATTATCCAGGAGATTTGACCAGTCATTATAACTTACCTCCTTAAAATATCAGAAAGAATACTGGTCCATAATTTTTTAAAGATTGTTAACCTTTAAACTTTTAAACTAAAAAATGTTTAAACTTTTTTTTTTTTTTTTTCTGAAGCTGGAAACAGGGAGAGACAGTCAGACAGACTCCCGCATGCGCCCGACCGGGATCCACCCGGCACGCCCACCATGGGGCGATGCTCTGCCCACCAGGGGGGCGATGCTCTGCCCATCCTGGGCGTCGCCATGTTGCGACCAGAGCCACTCTAGCGCCTGAGGCAGAGGCCACAGAGCCATCCCCAGCGCCCGGGCCATCTTTGCTCCAGTGGAGCCTTGGCTGCGGGAGGGGAAGAGAGAGACAGAGAGGAAGGCGCGGCGGAGGGGTGGAGAAGCAAATGGGCACTTCTCCTATGTGCCCTGGCTGGGAATCGAACCCGGGTCCTCCGCACGCTAGGCCCGTTTAAACTTTTTATTTATAAATATTTATTTATAAACATGAAGATTTAAAGGATGAATGATTGAAGACAATGAAATAATAAAAGATGAAGATCAAGTGAGCATGAACTTAACTTTAAATTAGGGTTCTTTTCTGAAAGCTTGAAAATGAAAATGAATTTTTAAGGCAAATAAAATACTAAGTGTAAACAACTGGATGGTTTTTTTTTTTTTTTTTCAGATAGGAAATGATAATAGGTTCATGTTACAAAACCGAAACACAGATTCAGGAAATCTAGAGATCAGTGAAGGGATAGCTCTCTAGCTGGTTTCTAAGGTGTCTTCTCTAAGTTGTGATGATGTAAAATAACATTTGAGACTCACCAAGTACCAGATACTATATTTGTGGCCCTACATTAACTATGCAAGAAGATGTTTCTGTATCTATTTTACCAAAGAGTACGTTGAAGTTCAGAGAGTTAAATGATCTCGTCACATAGTTAATAAGGAAAGTCTTGATTGAACTCAGGTTTGTCTAGTGTCGGCTCTCACATTCCTAATACCACTTCCTTAAAAACAAAGAGGCAAACCACTATCATCTCCTACAAATTATTTTTTTGTCCTTAAGTCAGGGTCTGAATCTTGTATCCATAATAAAAGATTCGGTTCGGTTTATTCCAGCTGACATTTATACTCTTGTTCTTGGGAATAGTTTTAAAAATAGTATCTAACTTCTTAACAGCAGAATCAGCAAATCAAATTTAAGTTCAAAGAATTTAGACTAAATATCCGAGGGATCTTTCTCTCCCTTTTAATTTAAAAACAAATGGATCCCAGTAGAGAAGTTTGTTTGTTTGTTTTTCCCTTGTGGGGGTTGTAGTTATTCAAAGATAATATGAACAGTTTTCACCCAGAGGTAACCTGGAACCTTATCAGAGAGATATGTTGCTCAGTAATCTTTATAAATACCCCTGGTTTATAATGATTATTCACTCCCATGTTGGTTGAGCCAAAAGTTGATATACAGTGTGTCCGTAAAGTCATGGTGCACGTTTGACCGGTCACAGGAAAGCAACCAAAGACGATAGAAATGAGAAAGCTGCACCAAATAAAAGGAAAACTCTCCCAGTTTCATACCTATTCAGTGCAGTTTGATGTGGGCTCACACACAGATTTTTTAGGGTTCCTTAGGTAGCTATCCCGTATAGCCTCTACAGACTGACTGATGGCCTACCAGAATGGGGTTTCTCCACCAAACTGCTGGTTTCCTTCAACTGCTTATCCCACCAAATAATGCTATTCCTATGTGGTGGCGCTTTGTTATAAACGCGCTGATATTCACATTGCACTTTGGTCATGGATTCGAATTTAGTGAGCCACAGAACACAGTGTACTTTCCTCTGTACCGTCCACATCTCGACTGGCATCGCCATGGCCTGCTCCGCTGTATACACGGTGTTACGTCATCATCTGCGAATGCGCACATGCTGCCGCATCATCCTATAGAAACTGGGAGGGTTTTCCTTTTATTTGGTGCAGATTTCACATTTCTATCATCTTTTGTTGCTTTCCTGTGACCGGTCAAAAGTGCACCATGACTTTACGAACACACTGTATATGACCAGACTTTTAGGTTTAAGTGTATAAGCTGAATTGTCTTTTTACAGATATTTTGTGCAAAGAACTGAAAGTATTTTGAACTGGAACTATCAAAGCAACTGAAAGTTATTTTCAGCTTTTTCTGTATAAAGACAATAGCTAGTTATTGACCAAATGCATGGTTAGGGCACTTCTGGAATATTTATTTACTTTACCATGGAGCCTTTATATACTGTTATGGTTTGCAAAGCGGTTTAGAATAAGTGGCATTGATGAACCAATCAGTCTGTGAACTATGTGAACAGGAGAAATCAGAAGAGTTGTCATATACTTTTATTCTAAAAAATGTCAACAGTTTGAAAGAGAAAATGTGCCAGATTTCCCCAGGGCCAGGAAGTACAATCAAATAAAAATACCAATTTAATATAATTCGTGAGGTTTTAGTGAGAAATTATTTCCTAAATAGTTAATCACCAGTGCAGTTTAAGCTCTCAATAGGCAGATGAATACACTTAATTTGTTATGATTACAGACTGTTTGAGCTTGTCAACTGCTTAGCAAATGAGACCTCTTGTTTTTAGTAGACAAAACCGACGCCTATGACACAAATACGAACCTTTCCTAAACCATTTTATCCTTAGTGTTCAACTTTAGCTTAGATGGTCCGCCCTATGAAAAGCTGACACACAATTAATCATTCTACATCAGTCCACATTTACCTTAAAGGGCAATAGATTGCACACGCAAAGGAAAAACAAATTAGGCATGTGTAAAATAATTGGTACTAAGAAGAAACAAGTAAACTCATTTAATGATACCCTTTTCCCTCATAAACTGATAATTATAGTCTAGGTGTTTTTCATTTGCAGTTTTTAATTAGTCAAAACATTAATGTTTTCTAATGTGACTTCCTAGGGATGCATTATTGTTTATTTCAAAGGATGGGTCATCTTACTGCTGAGGAAAACACAAAGCAGATTATACAAAAAGTACATACCTCATGACCACAAGAAATGGGATATTGAGCTTGCCACAGCACAGTAATTGGCCATTACTATCAGAAGGAGAGGGTGGGGATGGAAAAAAGAATGAAGACTGACAGTCAAATGGATGGTCAGGTAAACCCAAGAAAACAATCCTTGAACAAGCTGAAGCCGGCCTAAGCTGGACTTTCAAAATCAAACGAAATCTAAAAGTTCAAGGACACATTTTTTGAAATTGATAGCCTTGCCAATACTATTATTGCCAATCAGTTCTGGCAGCATATTTCATATATTTTTGGCATCTTTATAAGTATATATTGAAAATCAATCTTCACATGTAAATTAGATATTCTTCGGGAAGTAAAACTTCAAATATACATTGTTACATTTCCGAATAGATTGACTAAATAATAAGTGCAGAAACACCAAAATAGTTACCAAATCAAGGATTCTTGGTGATTTTATTTTCCAGATTATGAATATTTGGATACAGTAGATAAATAAAATAGTCTTAAAATAAACAGGGATCATATGTTGCCTTATTATTTGCTCATATGTTGCGTTAATAAATACCTCAGAATTCATTCCCCAGAGGTAAAATAATGGAATCAATTCAAGTGCAAAATCAAAGAGAGAAAACTATTACCCATTTTCATCTTAAAGAAAATATAGTGGTACCTTGAGGTATGAATTTATTTCGTTCTGTAACCAAGCTCGTAAGTCAGTCAACTCGTGTATCAAACTGCCCATACTGGACCCATGCGCCAACATGCCAACTAGCGGCAGCTTCCCGAATCATGACTCGTATCTCGAAATTTCACTTGGATCTCGAACAAAAATATGGACCGAGTTGCAGTTTGTATCTAAAAAAATTAGTATGTTGGTCTGTTCATATCTCAAGGTACCTCTGTATACAGTAGAAAGATATAAGATTTCTTTAAAACCCTTATTGCAATTCAGATTTCTTAGAGTTTAATTAGTATTTTATGGATGAGTGTCCTTGAAGAGAATTTGGAGTTAGCCTTGCTCAAAGGTTGTAGTGGGCATGAACTGATTGATACAAGAAAGCCTTTTTGTGGTTGAATATATTAAAAGTACAGAAAGTTTAAATTTTTGTTTCTGGGTATATAAGAAATACATACTCATTATGTAGAAAACTATTAAGAGGAAAATAGAAAATCACTAAAGCTAACTACCATTATTTGAATCACAGAAATTTTGATGAATTGATCTCAGAGATCAACTAAACCCATCATTTATCAATGAGGGAACAGACCTCAGTGAGAGGTAGAGCAAGTTGCCTGGCAACACAAAGCTGCTTATTAGCAAGGATGGTACTTTATCCCCGATTTTGAATCCAAAGCTTGTTTCTGATGTACCTTGCTGATCAGTCTCTGTCCCTGTTCTTTCATTCACTTTTGTCTTTAGCCCCTTAAGTTCTCCTTAATCCAGTTCCTTCCCAAACCCATAATGTTATTTATCACCAACTCCCATCACTCAAAACCTTTCATACTTCTAGGGGTCACCCCCCACACACATAAACACTGTGAGAGAGAGAGAGAGAGAGAGAGAGAGAGAGAGAGAGGGAAAGACAGCACAGTGGGCAGTGAACCTCTGGGATTGATTTGATATACAATGTTTGATCGAAAGTTTTTGCTGTATGATAAAAAATTTTGCATACTGTAGTTACTAGAGTCATATGAAAACATCAAAACACACTGTAGATTAAGAACTATGTAAATATTAGTCTTCTAGGTAGAACATTTTCAAATATGAAAAAGTATTCTCAAAAATACATTTCTTCTAGCACCAAAGAGAAACCTCAATCTTCTATACCTAATAATAACTATGTATCAATGTTGCTTCATAAATAGCTTAAAAATAATCTTAATCATGTAAAATCTACATTTATTATGCCTCCTTTTAAAATTATCTTATTTCCCTTTACAGTGCCAAGAAATTTCTTTTGACTATTTTTTTAAAGTTTTTTTTCAATATTTTTATTTATTCATTTTGGAAAGGAGGGAGAGAGAGAGACAAACAGAGAGACAGACAGAGAGAAGGTGGAGAGAAAGAAACATCAACTCCCGTATGTGCCTTGACCAGGTAAGCCCAGTTTTGAACTGGCAACCTTAGCATTTCAGGTCGACGCTTTACCCACTGTGCCACCACAGGCCAGGCTAGACTATTTTTGAGATAACAAAACATTTTTTTTTTTTTTAGAGAGGAGAGAGAGTGTGAGATAGAGAGAGAGATGTGCCTTGACCAGGCAAGCCCAGGGTTTTTTGTTTTTGTTTTTGTTTTTTTTGCATTTTTCTGAAGCTGGAAACGGGGAGAGACAGTCAGACAGACTCCCGCATGCGCCCTACCGGGATCCACCTGGCACGCCCACCAGGGGGCGACGCTCTGCCCACCAGGAGGCGATGCTCTGCTCATCCTGGGCGTCGCCATGTTGCGACCAGAGCCACTCTAGCGCCTGAGGCAGAGGCCACAGAGCCATCCCCAGCGCCCGGGCCATCTTTGCTCCAATGGAGCCTTGGCTGCGAGAGGGGAAGAGAGACACAGAGAGGAAGGCGTGGCGGAGGGGTGGAGAAGCAAATGGGCGCTTCTCCTGTGTGCCCTGGCCGGGAATCGAACCCGGGTCCTCCGCACGCTAGGCCAACGCTCAACCGCTGAGCCAACCGGCCAGGGCCAAGCCCAGGGTTTTGAACTGGCGACCTCAGCATTCCAGGTCGACGCTTTACCCACTGTGTCAACACAGGCCAGGCTAGACTATTTTTGAGATAAAACATTTTTATAAAGCCCCAATTTTTAATACTGATTTAAAAATTCAGTAGTAGACAGTCTAAAAATAAAAATCCCAAATATTTTATTTCGATCTAGTTCCCCCTTTCCATAACTAAAAATTTTTAATTGAGCTTTCACCAACCTACTTAATGTTATTTTATCTGTTTTAAAGCTCTACAGTGCTGAAAGGGGTGTGCACTATTAGTTGGACTCGGGCAGCAGGCACCACGTGGAAGCCCTCCCACCGCTTCTGATAGGAGGTGGTTCCCACCACACTAAGAGGGTGGCAGTGCTGCCGTTTCCGCCCTTGCCCCAGTTTTATGTCGGCCTCCACCATCAACACTTAATTCTAAATCCCCTACTTGTGCCCAAGTCATCTATTAGGTAGCCAAGAGAAAGAAAAAGCCTTATTTATGCTTATTTGTAGCAAATGTGTTGTCCTCAGCTTATTAGGTGGTGAGAGGCAGATTAAAAAATCAAAGAGGAAGGGCTTTGATGTCAGACAAATCTAGACTTGAATCTCAGTTCGACCCTTCTCCGGGCGAGTGACCTTGGTGAGTAATTTAACCGCTCCGAGTCTCGGTTTCTTTATGTGTACAATTGGGGTAATAACAGCATTACTTCAGAGGGGAGTTGTAAAGATGAAATGGGATAATATCTGATAAGCGCCTAGCCTAGTAGCTGCCATTTGTCTGGTACTCCACATAGATGGGGTGTTTGTTATAGCTGTAGCTCAATGCAGATAACAACACAGTAAAACTTTTCTGACAGACATCCTTGGGAGGGGCCTCGTATTGTATTTTCAAATATTCTTCAGTGTTAAAATCATCACTCTCCACGGGTCCCCAAACTTTTTACACAGGGGGTCAGTTCACTGTCCCTCGGACCGTTGGAGGGCCTCCACATACAGTGCTCCTCTCACTGACCACCAATGAAAGAGGTGCCCCTTCTGGAAGTGCGGCGGGGGCGGGATAAATGGCCTTAGGGGGCCACATGCGGGGCCAGGCCATAGTTTGGGGGCGCCTGCTAGTCAATATTTATAATTGCATTAGAGAGCTGTGGCCAGTATATGTGATAAGGCTCTTCTTTATTGTTTTAGGGTCTGTGTGACCAAAAATTCAAGAACTGAAGATGAGGCGTATCATCTAATCAGGATTTTGTGGATGTGAGACACCATTATCTTTTACTATGCTGCCTTCATAATTGACATGCATTTTATGAGTCTGAAAGGAACAAATCAGCGGTATGGAAGTAATTTCTACTCATATCAAAAACAACAAACAAAATAGAAGAGCAGGTACAGTGCGCACACCACTAAGAAGCCGGGGTTGGAAGAGAGCTGGAAAACGGGGACTCCTGCAACTGCACGTACGGACTATGTGCTGAAAGCCTAAAATGTAAATTTCAGGTGCATGGCCAGCTTAGTGGGAATCAGCTTCAAGGTGCTGTTAGGTATGTAGTGTGCAGTGGCTGAGCCAGAAGACTGAGGATGTAAGAGCATATAACTCAGGACCCTTTTGCTCAGGTGAGTGAAACCCTCTCTGCTGTCTTCTCTGAGGGGCTTGCACACAAGTGGTGCAATTGAAAAGGGCTCCAAAAAGAACAATGAAAATAACCAAATGCCTGGGAAATCTATCCCTGTTTATATAGCCTGGGGAAGGCCAAGCAAGGTCTTGAAAATGTGGAGAGGATATTGCGGTGATGCTAAGCATCTATCTGTAAGTTATCGAAGACAGAATATAAGAAAATGAACTTTATGTTATAACATGAAAGAATTAGGTTAGACAGTACTACCTATGGCAAACATTAAGATACGGAAACATTTATTAAATGAAATCTGTATGTATTTACTGGCTGTACACATGGAGAAAACTAAACAGTTGATTTAGTTTCATGCCTTTTTAGTTTCCATTAAGTCCGATGGGCAAGATATCTCTTTTCCTCTTTCTAAATTCTTTCTTTTTGATTAAAATCTCCTCTGGACTACAATTATGCCGGTGCACACTATTACAAAGAATGGCAAACTTTGCATATAGGAATATATTTTTAAATTGAAGTAAACTTCACATAACATAAAATTCATCATTTAAACTATTTTACAGTATACATTTCAGTGACTTCTAGTACATTTACAAAGTTATGCAATGTCCACACTATCTAGTTCCAGAACCTATTTACTATCCCAAAAGGAAACCTTGTACCCTTAAGTAGTCACTCCAGCCCCTGACAACTATAATATACTTTCTGTCTCTATGGATTTGCCGTAAAATATATTTCTTTAGGAATCTTCTAAATTCTGCATTTAATTTCCCAACTAGAAACCAGACTCCTGGGTTTGTCTCTGTATATGTGTGTATATGAGAGAGAGACAGAGAGACAGAGACCAAGGAACCAGAGTCAGCATACATGAAAAATTTCATGTCAAGTCTATTTAAAATATTCAAACAAAATAGTAGAAACTTGGGAGAATACTTATTTTTCAATTAGATGTCTATAATTTAAATCAGGTATATGAACTTAAATTTCTCCAGGGTCCCGCCAGTCATAGCATATAAAAAAAGTCAAAGAGTTCTTGAGATATGCCTGTAACATTGAGAAAGGCTTTTGAATGTCAACATGGCTTTTGAGCTCCTAAGTCAAGCCAAAAATGTTCACATCCAACAGAAGTTCTGTCCCGGATCAGAGCTCTTCCTGTAATAGTTGATGATAACCCCATAACTTTTACTTAGAGCAGTGTAGTGGTGACCATTCTGTATTCTGTGTTTGTTCTGGTAAGCACCTCAGCTAAAGCAGAGGAAACTCAGGATACCTGACTGGTAAGTGAAAAAGCAACTTAAAAATTAAAGAATAAAATCCCTTTTATTTGCTAAGCCTAAATACTTTTCAATTTTAAGTTAGAAAGTACATTTTATTCTGGCTATGATTTTTTAATAGTTAGTTTATCTACAAACTTAAAAACTTTGAAAATAAACTCTAATTTTTTTTTTTTAGGATATCTACTTTTTTTATATAGTGAAAGAGAGACAGACAGAGACAGAGACAGACAGGAAGGGAGAGAGATAAGAAACATCAGTTCTTCATTGTGGCACCTTAGTTGTTCATCTATTGCTTTCTCATATGTGCCTTGACTGGTGGGCTCCAGCTGAGCCAGCGACCGTGGGCTCAAGCCAGTGAACTTGGGCTTCAAGCCAGTGACTGTTGTGCTCAAGCCATTGACCTTGGGATCATGTCTATGATCCCATGCTCAAGCCAGCAACCTTGGAGTTTCAAACCTGTGTCCTCTGCATCCCAGGCAGACACTCTATCCACTGAGCCACTGCCTGGTCAGGAAAGGTATCTATTTTTTGTAAACTGACTTAAAACTTGCATGACTTTCTTAGTTAAACTAGTCAAATGATTCCTAGAAGGAAGGATAGCCAGAAGGGTCATGTGATATATATATATGTAATAATATATATATATATAATTGATTGATTTTAAAGAGAGATGGAAGAGAGAGAGGGGCAGAAAGAGAAACATTGATTTGTTGTTCCACTTATTTATTCATTAATTGTTTGATTCTTGTATGTGCCCTGACCAATCCAACCAGCAACCTCGGCATACCACAACGATGCTCTCTGCCTTCCCTGGCTAGGGTCGAGTCTTGTAATTTAAATGGTGCTATGTAGTTGTGAATGTCAAGGTCAGGAGATCACTGTCATTTTGCATTTTGAGGATTTATATTACATTTTTGTTTTCAGATCCTTTCTGTTTCATGAGTCCCAACTAATATATCTTGACTTTTCCGATTCATAACTATTTAGAATTCTCTTGCTAAAGCTCAAACACCTCACTGGTCTTGATGCTATGGATCTTGCTTGTTTTCTTCCCAAAGTATCTTTTCTACATGTTTCACTGTGGTCTCCTAGCTATTATTTTCACCATTTTTTTTTTTTTTTTTTTTTTTTTTTTTAGTTTTGGCTTCTAGGGACTTCTTGATGACAGTAGAAAACAATTTCTACATCACATTTTGAGGTATACATTGACTTAGCTACTATTCCCACAAACACTTTTCAGGCAGTGTTGACCTGAAAAGAAGTAAATTTTTTTAAAAAACCAACTGAACCTCCTTTAAGGCACATTGAAATTGGTAACAGCACCACACTCCTCTGGTGGCATGGAAAAATTAATGCAAAGCACTTGGAGGTCCTTGTTGCTGAGAGACACGTGGCAAATGTGCAAATATCATTATCCTTTGTGCTTCGCTTGAGAACCTATCAACAAAACTCATCTCCAGTAAGAGATCCCCAGGGTGTGGCGGAGTCTGTCAGTTTCCTCCCAATGCAGGTCCCTCATATGAAGTACCCTGGTTAACTTCTCAAGGGTGTGTGGATACCATAACCTTATTCTCCCAGTTTCAGAAGACACACCAAAATCTCTCTAGGGAGAACAGAAAGAACTTGAAAGTGCTGTGGGAAACAGAGGGAAAGAGGGTTTGAAAAGGAATAAGCAGTTAACAACAGTAGCTAAACTGTGAATCCCCTATCTCTGTCCTCCAGACCACATCCCAACCGAATCCAGCTGCACCCCGCCCGTCGACCTGTGGGCTCCTGATTGAGAGTTCAGATACAGGGCATATATTCTATGCCTGTCTCCCTTACTACTGGGTGGCAGTCCGGCCTGTGCTCACAGGGTGGAACCTGGTTGCAGTTTCAATGTGCAGGATCCACTCCCCGGGTTTTGGCGACTTTGAGAAAGGTAAAGTAATAGAGCCTAGCAATAGGGGCTGGTAAGACCCAAGGGTTGCGACACAGCGGGGGGCTTTGGGTGGAGGATAAAAAAGTCACGGAAGGTTTAAGTTTAGGGTTCTTTGCAAACATTCAACTGCCTCTTCAGGAGGCCACTGAATGGCTTTATCTGGACGGGGACAGACCCAGGAAAACAACTGGGATAACCGGTATTCCTGGTGACTGCCTGTCAGATACTGGGGCATTTAGAGGAGAGGTGGGGAAGGGACGCGCAGGTGGGGGCGGGGGCGAGAGGGTGGAGAGGGAGAAGGAAGGATGGTGAAGGGGGAAGGCTTGGGCTGCTTCCTCCTTGCTGCATCCTCTGGAAGCGTTTGGAGACCCGAGTTCTGGGGTGGGGTGGGGTGGCCTCTCTAACTCACTGCTGGACTTGACTTTCCCAAGCCAACATTTACTCCTCTGAAAAAGGCTGGACTCTGATCTTTGCGCCCCTTCCTGCTCTTTGATTCTGTTTCTTTGAGGGAAGCCCTGCTATGCAGCCCTGGGAAGAAAATACCTTCTCCGCAGGCGTGCCGGAATCGGAAGGCCAGGAAAGCGGCCTGTGGGGCACGAATTGTATTTAGATACCTATATTAAAAATGATGGTCGTTTAAAAAAGAGAAAGACACCCCCCACCCCCGCCCAAGCCCAGGCTGAGGCTGTGCACAATGGGCGTCCGGAGGCCCTCTCTCCCGAACGGCCAGGTGGCGGGTGCGAAGCGTTTCCCTCCAGTGCCCGGCGGGGCTCTGCGCCCGCCCGCCGCCCGCCGCCCGCCGCACGGGCTGCCCCTCCGCGCTCCCCGGCCTTCCCGAGCCCCTCTCGTGGCGTCCAGAGCGCAGGAAGACCCGGCGAGCGCCGCGGTCCCCGCGGGCCCGCACGCTGTGTGTAGCCAGGGGGCCGCCGGCACGGCGGGCAGCCCAGGGCCCGGGAGCAGGGCGTGGAGCAGACCCGCTCCGGGGTCGCCGGGCGCCGGGCCTCGCGCCGCGGGAGGCCCGCGAGGGCGGGGCGGCCCCGGGCGCGCAGGGAGGGAGCTCCGCCCCCGCGGGTATAAGTGCTGGGCTGGGCCCGCGGCGGCCGCGGCGGCGGCGGTGGCGCAGGGGCAGCGGCTCGGCTCGGCTCCGCTCGGCTCCGACGGCCTGTTGAGCCTCCCACCCGCCTCCATAAGGCTTTGCCTTTCCAACTTCAGCTACAGTGTTAGCTAAGTTTGGAAAGAAGAACTACAGAAGACCCCGGGACCCTTTTCCTTTTGTTGTTTGCCGTAGTAATTGTTGGGGTCTTTATGCTCACGCCTGATGCGTTTTTAGCGGTGCTCTCTTCAGTTCCGTGCACTCCTGTGGACCAGCACCTCGGCCAGAGCGGCGACAGCAGTAGCAGAGGGACAAGCGGGGGGCGTCCGGTGTCATGACCAGGGCAAAAGAGCAGAACCGCCAGGGAGGATGCTGCGGTGAGTGCACCGAATGCAGGTGGTGGCGACGCAGGGTGGGTGCAGGAGCCCGGCGGCTTCACGCAGGTTTAGGAGAAATGTGACTGAGCTGGTGGTATCCAGAGTGCTTTGTAGCTCGTGTGACTGATATTTGGTGGGGGTTCCGGAAGAAATGAATTTCAAGGTGTGGGAAGAGGGTGCTTACACGTAAGCAAGGACGGAGTAGGCTGTGAGTTTGGATTGCCATTGTTTAGAAAATGGGAGTTAAAAGAATGTTGCCACAGAGGTTTCTTCACCCTATGTGAAGTTAGGCAGTAGTTGTTGGCCAACAGGGCATGCTAAATTTAAGCGAGTGTTGACTGGATAAATGTACACGGTTTGCCGCACATAATAGTTTTTAATAGTCGTGTTTAACAGTCGTGTTAAATTTCTACGCGTTCCAACCTCGTCTCACTCCAGTGGCAAAATATGCTTTTAATCTTCCACCCCCGTGTCTCTAGGATCCTTAACAAACTACCTGACCTCGGCCAAATTTCTTCTCTACCTTGGACATTCTTTATCTACTTGGGTAAGTGCGCGTATACAGTAAGTCTTACAACATACTTGCTTGTTTCCTTTCACAGTTATTTTAAGCCATCTTCCATTTTTGTCATGCAGTTAAAGAAATAAATTATCACAAAGACGCTTTAACAAAAAAGATTTTTTTTCACCAAGGGTATTTTCCCATAGGTGTTAATAAATACTATTTAATTATCAGACTGTAACACTTTATGTATATTGACGATTATCCAAAGACAGCATTAACCAGTACAGGAGTATTTGCATTTTTTAAAATTGTATTTTGCATTAATAGGCTTAGTAAATGGTAGTATCTGCTGCTGAGAATGGATGGGTGTCTCATATACTACCTGCTATTCTTTTACATTGTAAGATCTTTATTTTCTTCTTGTTAAATGATCAGTTCCAGCATACTGCACTATGAAAATACAGTAGAATAGTGGAGTGAGAGACTTAAGCTAAAAATAGCATTCTGAGATTAGTTTAATTAAAATTGGCCCCTAAAACAAATATTTAAGTGATGAAAATTCTGCCTTTAGAAATGTTTTATGTGGGTAGATATGCATGGGGCATCTCAGGCTATCTTGAAACCATCATCCAATGAAAATCATCAGCTGATTCATAATTCTTCCTCTGACTTCCTAAGTGGTCTTGGAAGAGCTGCAGTGTTTCTGTGGGCCTGAGTTCTTTCATCAATCCCCTCTCCACCCACAAAAAAGAATAACCCCCAAAGGATGTTGGATGTGTATTTAGTTAATGATAATTAGATTATGTAAATTAAACAAAAATAAAGAATTTTGAAAATAAATTTTGTGAATGTTGCTCTCTTTTTAAATTGGGAACTTCTGTTGGATCGCCCTTAAGACATGAATGTGCACTATTTTATGTGGAAATCTGTTCCCCATGCCATTGGGAAATTATTAAGTTAGGTTATCAGCTCCTTAAGAAATAGCAATTCACAGATGGCCTTTTTAGAAAGAGCAGGCTCCTATCTTTTCAGAGGCTTAGAGGAGGATATCTGCAAATTCATGTAAACAAAGTAGAATTTGTATGAGTTTGTTTCATTTCTAATGACTGATGATTCTAAGTAGAAATATAAACTATTCTCAGTCTAAATCGGTAGTTTGTTTTTCCAAATTAACTCAGTAAGTATTAAGTATTAAAAATAAAAAATAAAAAACCCATAGCAAGCGATGGAGATAGGATCTGAGATTCTTATCTTGTGGACTGAACCTATATGTTAGGGCAACAATGTGGCTCATGTCTCAATACTGATAAATTTAGGGTTTATACGACAATACTGATAAATTTAGGGTTTATACAACCTATTGTTAATAGGTTGGAAGGTCAGATTTGCCAGAAGAATGAAATGTGGTTATTCCTGGAAGAATTATTTTGTTGTTGTTAATGAAAAGTCCTGCAGTAAAGTGACAGACCCTTACCCCAGTCTTACAAGTAAGTTGAGCAAAAGGGGTTCTTATAGGAAAGTTGTTATTAAACAAACAAACAAAAAACCACAGCAACTACAACCATATAAGGTTTAGAGAATTTTTACTTCTTTTTAATGCAAAAGAATGAAAAAGAGGAGTGTTCTCTAACTAAATAATTCTGCCTTTCTAGTTTTGTGTCCTATTTGACACTCTGCCTGATTTTGTTACAACAAAATATGTACACACGTCTATCTATTCCTATGCCAACTCTGCCAAACTATGGTTTCCTAAAAAAAGGCATTAGAGTAGGATCTATGATGTTAGGTTTTTGTAGAGTTGAATGCTTTTTATTTCTGATGTCATTTCTATCTGCTAGTGGATTGATACATTTTATTCTATACTATCAGAATACAAAGTATTGTAATAGTGGGTTCTGTCAAGAAGCTTTTAATATAGTGCAGTATAGGCTTTAAAATATATGTATATAACATATATATCATATCTGTAACAAAAATATAACTAATAGTATAAGGCAATGAAAGGGTTGGCCAGTTGTTTATATCTTATGTCACTATCCTATGAACTATCTCTGCTATATCCCAGATGTCTGCATAGATCCAGCCCTTACTTCCTTTAGATCCCTGTGCACAGAGATCTCTGTCAATACTTCATGCAAAATGCCACCTTCCAACCCCATCCTCCTTTATTTTTTCTCATAGCATTTACATTACTTGACCTATTCTAGATTTATTTTTGGTCTTTGCCCACTGGGAGGCAAGCTGCATGAAAGCTTGGACCTTGATTTTTGTGCAATGTTGAATTTCTAGTGCCTTCATGTGGCCGCTCAGTAAGTATTAAGTAGCTTAATGATTGTAAGTATTAATTCACAGATATTCAGTTGGTCTTCAGTTCTTATTCTCATGGGTGTTGATGGACATGTAAGCAAATCATCAAAGTATGGTGAGAGCTTATGGGAGGGCAGGAAGTGGACATAAGGAAAGAATGGGTAGGCTTGCAGTTGCGCTAGGTCATTAATTTAGAGTTTACCCAGTTTGGGGGCTTTCTGAGCATGGAATCTCTTGCTTCTTAAAGCTGAAAGACTTTGGAAATTGGGTTAACTAGAACATCAAGGAAGGGCATGCCATCCAAGGATAAGCAAGAGAGAAAATTTCCATTTACTAGCACTTGTTTTGATGCTCTAGAACGGGGTCCCCAAACTTTTTACACAGGGGGCCAGTTCACTGTCCCTCAGACCGTTGGAGGGCTGCCACATACAGTGCTCCTCTCACTGACCACCAATAAAAGAGGTGCTCCTTCCAGAAGTGCGGTGGGGCAGATAAATGGCCTCGGGGGCCGCAGTTTGGGGATGCCTGCTTTAGAGGAATTTAAAACAAATTATTTTGGAAAAAAGGAGTATAAAAACAAAACAAGAAAGAAGCAGTAATGGTAGAATAGTATTTCTTACTTTTTGGTTTAGGATACAGGAAATTCATTCATGGAAGCAACCTGTCATTTGGGGCATTAATGTGTTTTAGTTTTTTCCTTGGGAGCTACTCAGAGGAATGGAGATTAGAATCAAGTACCTCCTATCTCCCCATCTCTTCTTATTCTAATCAAATTGAAATTTGCTTGTCATGTGAACAATCTTTTTTTTTTTTTTTTTTTTACAGAGACAGAGAGAGAGTCAGAGGGATAAATAGGGACAGACAGACAGGAATGGAGAAAGATGAGAAGCATTAATTATTAGTTTTTCGTGGGAGACCTCAGCTGTTCATTGATTACTCTCTCATATGTGCCTTGACCATGGGGCTACAGCAGACAGAGAAATCCCTTGCTCGAGGTAGCAACCCTGGGTCCAAGCTGGTGAGCTTTTTGTTTTTTGCTCAAACCAGATGAGCCCATGCTCAGTCTGGCGACCTCGGGGTCTTGAACCTGGGTCCTCTACATCCCAGTCTGACATTCTATCCACTGTGCCACTGCCTGGTCAGGCTGAAAGATGTTTTAAGAAGTTTAATTTGCTATCCTTGTTGACATTTTTATCTTAATATATCAACTTGTCTTTTTTATTGGTTTCAAACAAATTGTATGTATATCATACATTTTCAAACTTAGTACAATTGTATTTGAAATTCAATTCTTATTCAAGTGGAAACATTTTTTATTATCAAATCAACTTTAAAAAATAGCTCTCTCTGAAATATTCATCATGGTACAGATTCATCTCAAATTTCTTGAATGTTTGCAGAACATATCTAATGTACTAGAACAGTATAGTTGATGAATGAGTCTAGATTTTTGCCACGTAGTCTATATTTACTCATTCACAACCAGGATCTATCTGCTGCATATCCATTCCTTTATTGATTCTACAGTTATTTGTTAGGCATCTACTGAGGGCCATGCACTGTACTGAGGGTTGAGAGTACAGAAAGGTCTTGAGTTCACATTTCAGACTATTAGGTGAGAATCAGTTTTTTAAACATGGTACTTCTAGTGTAATGTTTACTTACTATGTCCAGCGTCCTCTAAATCCCTAGTCTTATGTTAATTTTGAATTGTGGTTCTAAATTATGTACATAATCCTCTGTACCAAAGTTTCTCTACCTTGGCACTGTTAACCATCTTGGGCTGAGTAACTCATTGTTGTGAGGGACTGTCCTGAACATTGTAGATACCAATAGTAACACAGTCCGCTCCCCCCACCCCAGTTGTGACAAACCAAAGCAGTGCCAGACATTGCCAAGTGATTCTTGGATGGTAAAACCAGCCCCCTAACTTGAAAAATACAGGTATGCATGAAATTCATCGTGAACCATTGCTACAATGCATGTGCATCAATTTAAGTTCTAAATGCATAAGATTGTGGTCTTGGCTTTATTAAAATTTTAAACTCATTTGACGCACCAGGAAAATACTTTGCTCATGATAACATTAAATTTAACAGAAAGGTGTTAACAGACTTTGGAAAGAACTAGGAGTGTCAGTACTTCCATGTAGGGTCAAATCCATGAGGAGTTTCGTGTACTGATTTCCAGCGATAGGTTATGAGCGAACATTGTCCTGTTTTATGTTAACCAATTCGTCTGGAAAGGAGCCTAAAATCTCATAATAAGGTCCATTATAGATTTCTTTGGCATTAACTTACCTGACTCGTGTAAAAGTTTGCCATTTCACATTTTGCAGTAGTGAATTCCTAAATTCCCTATATATTTTGGAATAAAGAAATAAGTAGTTTTTTCCCCTTTCAAAACCCATCTGTATTAAAATGTAAAAATGACTACTTATGCATTGATTTCTGATATCTTCATGGGATGCCAGAATTTGCCTGTATTAACTTCATCTTTCTGATTGCCCTGCTATTTTATGACTTTGAAATTTATTTATTTGTGAAATAAAGCATGGAATTTATAATATTAGAGGTAAAGGAAGATGTAGAGATAACAGAGTACATTCTTATTTTACAAATTAGAAACTGGCCTTTTTTTTACATTAAAGGCTTACTAATGTCTGTGAACTATACTGTAGTTTCATTCTAATTCAGTAGCAAACTACTTCAGATAAATTTTAGGTTCTCAGGTAGAAACCTGCCACACAAAGGAGTAGGTTTTGTCTAAAACAGCTTTTTTGTTCTGGAACTTTTTTTTTTCCTGAAATGAAAAGGACTACGCGTATTTCATGAATATCATGCTATTTCAGGTTTACTTTGTTCTTGGGCAAGAATATTTTCCATCTTGCCAGGATGAACGGTTTTGACACCTGACCAGTATTCGATTGTAGAGGAGTCAACCTTGAAAGTCTCATGATAGCCAGAAAGTGCCCTTTTGATAAGAAAGAAACCTACTGAGTATAATTTACTCCAAATGAAAACTATTTCAGCAAACCATTTTCTCTTCTCTTATTCAAGGGAGATCGGATGTGGCACTTTGCAGTGTCTGTGTTTCTGGTGGAGCTCTATGGAAACAGCCTCCTCTTAACGGCAGTCTACGGGCTGGTGGTGGCAGGGTCTGTTCTGGTCCTAGGCGCCATCATTGGCGACTGGGTGGATAAGAATGCCAGACTTAAAGGTGAGTGTTGTTACAGCTCCGCCTTTGTGTTCCTGGAACCAGGGCCTGTGCTAGAGAGAAACCACCGTGGCTAACCCCTTGCAGGCCTGCCTGCCGCCCTTGAGTGATGGGGAGGCTGGAGGCAGCGCCTCTGCAGGAAGGGCTCTAGGGCTCCTGCACAAGGTTAGGATCACAGTATATTGAGTTTGTGTTTTTTGGGGTTTTTTTTTTAGGTATCGTTGGCTATTCATAAATTCCAGATGTTAATGATTAACACCGTAGAACTTTTCTGAGAACCATGTTAAACATTGAAAGTTTGCTTAACTCTGGCCTTATTCTGGAGTCTTTTAAGTGTGAGGTTTCTGGGACAGATTTAACCTGTGTCCTCTGGGTTGCTGTCTTTCACATAGAGGTGTGTGTAGGGGAATTGAAAACTATTGATTCAAGAGAGAATATTGGAGTCTGAATCACAGAGAGCTGGATTATAAATTTTTGAGGGAAAAGAAGAAATGATAAAATACCAACATTTATTTTAGAGCACTAGTAATGAAATCTTCAGTTTTATATAGGAAAAAGAGAAAGTGATTGAGTAATTCAATTATTCAGACTAACAGGGCAAAAATTTTCTGAATTGTTCAGTTGATAACGCCTGGCCATGTTTGTCTTAGATATTGAGGAAAGATTGAGATACGATTTGTTTCTTTCAGTATAAGATGACTGCTTCTGGATAGAGAAGCCTTGGATTAACAAATTCTAGAACTGATGCTATTAGTAAAATGCTCAAGATAAACATTTTTTCTGTTTTGAGAATTAATAGACCAAAATGCATACAGAAAAAGTTTTGTATGCTAGGAAAAAGTTCCTAGTTATTTACAACATTATGCATGGGAACATAAAAATATTATATTTAGAGATCTATAACATTATGATTGTTGAATACTGAAATTATAGGTTAGAAAGAATGTCGAATTGGAGGAAAGTGTGGTGGGCTAACAACCTCCCACTTGGGTCCTATGTAATCAACTCATATGTCACCCTCCATGAAAAGCTCTGATGTCTCTAGGCTAAGTTAAGCATTTCTACCTTTGTGCTCCCATTGGGCTTAGCCAATACCTCTACTATTCTACTTATAGTCTGATAATTATCTATTAATGTCTGTCCTTCCTCTGGTCTGTGGGGTCTTGAAAGCTAAGAACCTCATTCAGTTGATAGTTTATCCTGTGCAGTGAGTGAATGCATCACTGAATGAGTAATACACTGACATTTTATTTCAAACTAATTTCAAAAAGCAGTTTGTTTTTACTTGAGGCTTTGATATGACCTTCCAAGCCAGAATGAGTTCTACTGTCCTTAAAAGACAAGAGCTATAATTATACCTTACATATACAACTCTTTGTTTTTCAAAGTGCTTTACTAAGTATTTTATTTGAGCAGCATAATGACTGTAAAGTAAAGAAGGCAGATATGTACTGGCATCCTCACCTTTTAGACACAGGCAGAAGAGACATTAGGTATCTTGCCCTAGTAAGTGGCAGAGGAAAGACTACAAGGTGTCCCTTACCTGTATACTTACCTGTCCTTACTCCAGAACTTTGTCTACATGGGTGCCTCACTGTAAGAAAGTTGGCATTCTCTGTGATGGACAGGTGTAGCTTAGCATATCAGAGCAGTGACAAATAGTATTAGGATGCCAAAAGAAACACAGTATTTATTCTTGACAGATCCTTTTTTTTTACAGAGACAGAGAGTCAGAGAAAGAGACAGGGACAGACAGACAGGAACAGAGAGAGATGAGAAGCATCAATCATCAGTTTTTTGTTGCAACACCTTAGTTGTTCATTGATTGCTTTCTTATATGTGCCTTGACTGTGGGCCTTCATCAGACCGAGTAACCCCTTGCTAGAGCCAGCGACCTTGGGTCCAAGCTGGTGAGCTTTGCTCAAACCAGATGAGCCCGCGCTCAAGCTGGAGACCTTGGGGTCTCGAACCTGGGTCCTTCACATCCCAGTCCAACGCTCTATCTGCTGTGCCACCACCTGGTCAGCCTTGACAGATCTTTACATGGCTTTTCTATCTACTGTACTCTGATCAGATTCAGCCTGCTGTGTAGGAGGTTATGGATTCCATGACCATTTCCTTAACCTCCTCATCACCTACACCTACATGATCCTATTTTAGCTTAACCAACAAAGAGCTGAGAAGTAGATCTTGTCTATGTAATATAGTTCTGTTTGTGATAGTAAACTTTCATGATAATAAACTAAGTGAAAATGTGGTCATTATGGATGGCTTCAACTAAAAAAAGAAAAAAGTGATGGAAACTTCCTTATTCTGTCTGTAAGTTTTAGTGGTAGGGTATGATCTGGTGGGTTGTCCTGGGAATCGTTGAGGCAGGATTTACTTCAGGAATGTATTTTTAGATTTCTTGTGATCATTTGTATGTGTGTTCATGTAATAGAACAGTGATGTATGGATAAAAACAGCCCCATTGAAACATTTCAGTCCAGTGTGTGGTCAACACTTTGTTTCTCCCTCTGTACAGTGGCCCAGACTTCACTGGTGATACAGAATGTGTCGGTCATCCTGTGTGGAATTATCCTGATGATGGTTTTCTTACACAAAAACGAGCTTCTGACCATGTACCATGGATGGGTTCTTGTAAGTTCTCAGTGAGATTCTTGATGGCAAAAAACTGAACTTCTGGTAATGGTGAAAGATGAAAACCCTTTGAGGATAGGGAGGTGGTTTTTGTTTTTGTTTTTGTTTTTTCTAATGGGACATTTTCATATTGATCTCTGTGTCTACATTCATATTTCTGAAATGTTTGTTTTGTTTTGTTTTGGGTTTTTTCCCTCATAACATGTATTCATTAAGTGTCGTTTGAATTTAAAGTTTGTCCTATTGGTTGTTTTTCCTATTTGTTTTCAATAGCATTTCTAAGAGTTTATTATATATTTTTTCTGTTAGTTTTCAGCTCATTAGTATTAACCTGTAATTTGTTCACACTGATAAAAATATTATCTAATCAGTTATGACTGTGTTCTTCGGTAAAAAATTGGCATTTGGGGGGGCAGGACTAGATAGCTTCAAAAACTATGATTTTATGCTAATTTTTGGAAAAGAGAGAGATGGGGTATGGTAGAAAGTAATGGCTTTGATGTCACTATTGAATCTTGTTCTGTATATTTGGATTGATATTGTAGAGTTACAAAGCCCAGTATGACAGCGGAACTCTTCTAGTCTATTTCCTACATTTTGTTGATAAAATAACTAAGACAAAATGATGTTAGCTGATTGTCCATTGTTATGGAACTAAGAAATGTTAGAACTCTCACTTAAATACAGGTCTTATCACTTTCCTTTAATGTTTTTTCCAAAGGAGATATTTGTGGGGGAAATATTAAAAACTACCTATGTTAATGCTTATGGTAACTGTCACATAAATATGCACATGACTATTATAATTTTTATATTATATGTACTATGGATGATATAGATTACATTAGGTTTTTAACTTGACCATTGGGATTTATGTATAAAGTAAAATGATTGGTTATAAATGAAATTAAAATCAAAGTTTAATCATTACACCACTAAAGACAATTTTAAAATACATTGCATGTTGAAGTATAGGTACATTGTGGTAAAAACTGACATTTTAACTTAACTCTTCCCTGTAATTCCTTAGACTTCCTGCTATATCTTGATTATCACTATTGCAAACATTGCGAATTTGGCCAGTACTGCTACTACAATCACAATCCAAAGGGATTGGATTGTTGTTGTTGCAGGAGAAGACAGAAGCAAATTAGCAGGTAATTTATTTGGTTTTCTCTTTCAACTAAATGGTTTATAATAGGACTCGCTTTTAATCATCAATAAATAAGACTATGAGCCTTTTTTCTGGGTATTTTTAAAAGACAATAAATTGAAAGCATAGTCTTTTTCTAACCGCTTTATTTTTCTCAATGCAAAAATTTATCTCAATGGTATGAAGTTAATTTATAAGACAGTGAACATTTTTATTCTATACAAACCTGAGTTTTTGCTTTTTAAAAATACTGTTTAACTGTTTCTAAATGTTTATGTAATACTTCTAATAGTGAAAATTTCACATGAAGTTTTTATTGGTCATACTAGAGATATTATTACTAGTACTTACCAATCATACTATAGATACTGTTTTTCTCCCAACCAAATGGAAACAACTTCTAGGAGAGATTCTATAAGTTAATTCCTTCTACTTTAAAGTTATAATCTACTGACTTTTATAACATCATGTGTGATGTAATATAATTGCTGTTATAAATACTAAAGAGATAGAGGAGAGAATGCTGTACAGTTTTTGAGAAGCTTATAATCATAGTTATTCACTGGAAAACATATGCAAGAGGCCAAAGAAAGACTGAAGAATGCTTACAAAACATCATGTCCAATTACATCAATGTTACGTGGGCTCAGAATAACCTACCTCGCTCAGTATTCCCTGCCTGCCCCGTACAGCACAGAGACGCCAGCTGGATTGATAATTACACAAGGTAAAGAAGGAAGGCTAGACTTATCTACTGATCAAATCAGCTGAAACAGTTTTGCTGGTTATTGAGATAATGGGGATCACACACACATTACCCAACCATCTTGACAGATGAGAAAAGCATTCCCGATGACTTAAATAGCTTATCCTAGAATACAGAAGGCAGGATTAGGTTACTGAGGTTAGCAAACAACTTTGTCTGAACCATGTGGTTTTAAAAAAAATGATAGAAAAGAGATGGCAAGAGAAGGAACAAAATCTGTGGAAGGTCTAAAAGAAAAAGAATTCATCTGAATTATTACTTTGTGATAGCAGAGTGATGCTTAGGTAGGAATGTCAGTGGTTCTAGAGGATGGTGTGCACATAGGATAGATTTAGCACGTGTGACTCTGTACGGCATGCGATTCTCTTTGGAGCTAAAGTGGTGATTTTTCTTCCTGTGATCATTTGCTAACAGGAAATAATTTCATATTCTTTATGTCACATTGAACTAAAAGATACGGTTTTGTCCTTTTTGTGTTTTTTTGTTTACTTTCCTTTTTTTAACATACTAGTTTAATATGTAGTACATGTCCAGGTTTTAAAATTCAAAGGGCATAAAAGAATATGTTTTGAAAATAGGTCATATGTCTGTTGGAATATATTTAAGGGAAAATGGTTTTTATAATGGTTTTGTTTCTTTTGTCTGAATTTCTAATTTTGACTCTGTGAAGTAGTCTGAATAACCTTTAAAAATTAAAAAAATTAAAAAAATAAAAGTCCCAAGTATAAAGACAAAGTTACTCAGAATATTTAATTTTTTTCTTAATAAATAAATAATACATACATAACTTTGTGGGGTCTTTTTACCTATGCAGTGATGTCCTATAGTAACGATAAATATGTGACTGACCATTTCTCAACTATCTTTCTTTATATTAGGACTTATTCCAGAGTGGAATAATCTAGGCTAGGGGTAGTCAATCTTTTTATACCTACCGCCCACTTTTGTATCTCTGTTAGTAGTAAAATTTTCTAACCACCCACTGGTTCCACAGTAATGGTGATTTATAAAGTAGGGAAGTAACTTTACTTTATAAAATTTATAAAGCAGAATTTCAGTAAGTTAAAGCATATAATAATAGTTACTTACCCAGTACTTTATGTCGGATTTTCACTGTTTGGCAGAATAAATCTTTATAAAATAACTTACTATAGTTAAATCTATCTTTTTATTTGTACTTTGGTTGCTCTGCTACCGCCCACCATGAAAGCTGGAACGCCCACTAGTGGGCGGTAGGGACCAGGTTGACTACCACTGATCTAGGCCAACTAGTCTATTTTCTAGCCTTCTGAATTTTCTCAAGTTTAAGGAAGGCAGGAAACTGCCTGTTGAACTCCTGTCCACTGTGAGTTAGCTTTCAGTGAAGTGGTGCTCACTCCTCCTGCAGTGCAGGTTTGCAGCCTAGTGGAGGACAGACCTACATGTTGTCTTTCCTCAAGTATTAACCCCAGTGCTTGTGTCAATGAGAAACTGTGCTTCAAAATGGATACAAAAAACTTCTTTAGAAGGTCAGCAAGGATCTAAGGATGGCTTTGCAGTGACATCTGCTTTAAGGCAGAGTTTGTGAGCAATAAAAAAGGAACAGGATAAAGGAAAAATAGAATGAAAGAGTAGATGTGGAGGAGATTCCAGGTCCCACTGAGGTTGTGTCTTCTCTGTACACAGAGGCCCCTGTTCCAGGCAGGAATAATCTATGAATCAGGATGATTTTTGAGGCTTCTGGCAAAGACTTAGGAACCAAGCAGGGCAGGGATGACTGAGCCTATGTGCGTTGTGGGTGCTGTGTGTGCATTGAGTGAACGTGTGTGGGGGTGAAGGGGAAGAGGTATACGCATAGAGATTCAGAAAGGTGAGTTGGATGCTAATTGCTCCCTTTTCCTTACCCCACTGTTTTATGATTTCAGGGTAGGTTTTAAAATTGGAAGCTGTATTACTGTGGGTAAAGACAAGAGAAAATACTGTGGAATGTTAAGCAGTTTTAGAATTTCAGTGGTATCGGGCTAAAATATGGCTGTTACCCTCTAGTTTAGCCAGTTCCAGAAAAAGTATTGTTTTTCACATAAATACTGTTAATTAATCTGTTAACTAATTTGTCCAGGCACTTGATTCAGTGTTTTATTGAAACAGTTTCTTGTTCATGACCCTTAGACTGTCAAACCTGTTTAAAACTCACTTCCTTTTCCCAGACATTTTGCTCCATCTTTTGTTTCATATTTCCTTTCCTGTTTCCTTTGTTAATCACTCTTTATTAATAGCTTCTGAGGTTTTTGTCTAGCATTCTAAAGAAACATCTGCTGGTTAGCTCGACCAGGCATGATAGGTAAATTTCTTGTTTGAACTCTAAAAATTGATTTCGAATTTGAGGTATACAGACCTGCTGGCTGCTATTTGCTCAGCAACTCTGCTATTTTAAGTTATTATTCTATGATATGTAATAGACCCTTTGTAATGACAAGTAGTTATTTAATGTAATGTTCTGTGCCACAGCTGCTGCTGATAATAGCTAAATTGGTTTTATATGAGCACACATTTGTCTATTTGCGTAGAATTTGTAAAAAGGATATGTTTGCTCATTCAGAGGAATGATTCTTCTGTAGCCAGTTACCCACAAAATGATTAGGTCTTTAAAAAAGTTATTATTTAATTCATTCTGCTTGAGAAAAAGAAAAGTTGTCTTCTGACAGTAAGTTACACCTAAGTTCCAGGTAATGTAAGAGATAGACATTGGTGGCATTAAGAAGCTTCATTAGCACTTGAAAATTGAGACAGTGAAAGAGTAACAAATTATTGCAACTAGATTAATTTTGTTGCCGTTCTGGGGCTTTTTGATCCAAGTGTACATTTTCATTAGTATTTGATTGTTTGGATTCAAATTATTGAGCTATTTGGATCAGTTCTACATTTTTATGTTAGTGTACAAGTTGGAAATTTGTTAGCGGGGAGCAGATGGAAGTTAGTGAAACCTCTGCAAAAATGGTCATGTATGAGATCAATGAAAACTGCCTTTGCCTCTCAAGTGAAAGGTGAAAGTGTCAAAGTTCTCCTGTTATCATATAACTATTACCCGCTCATAGGACTAATTGGAAGGTAATTTAGGACCAGGAAGAACTAGAGAAGGAATAAAGGCAATTTTCTATTAATGTATATTTAGTCACGTATTGCTTTTTCCTTAGGGTGCCCTGCATGATTGATAAGACTTGTCTCATTAATTTCCACCCGGTGCGATAGAGAATGAGACAGTAGGTCATTTTCTTGACCTCCTCTCCTTTATGCATCTTGGTTTTCCACTCTGACTCAGCTATATATTTCCATAGTCCTACCCTAGACCTTGTCATCACCACTAAATCCTACCCTTCCATAGTCTCAATCTTCGGCAGCCATGTCTCGAACTAGCGCCTCCTAGTTTTTCAGCTCACTCCTCCTGGTACCCGAGCCCCAACAACCCTCTACCCTAGTTGTTCCCTACAAGTCATTAATTCCACTATCTTTTCACTCTTTATGACCCCTCTTGTCTCCTTTCCTTACCCAGCTTAAATTCCAAGGTCTGTGGTTCTGACCACGTGATCGTCAGCTCATTTGGTCTTCTTTCCTTTTGTCACTTTCCTTTTATAAGACCCTGGCTAAATCCACCCCTCCATAGGAGAATACAGTTGGAGAAAAATACACAACCTTGCTCACTGTTCAGACTTCAAGTTCATAGCCATTGGGTTCAAGTTGGCCCTTTCATGCTGCCAGCTGATCAAACGATTCTCTTTTCTTTTCCTTCTTCCCCTTTCCTAAAGGACTATTTTCTACTTTCTCCTTTGTCCACATACATTCAATACCACTTCTCCCATTCTCACTTTCACTGACAATCTTGCTTTGTTTTTTCCTGGGAAAATGAAAGAAATGAGAAGAGAACTATGTACCCCTCAACATCACATTGCTCTTTCTACTTATGCTTGAAGTCATATATGTGGCCTGTACTCTTGTTGCTACTGATGAATTGTTTGTACTCCTAAGACTTTCCACTTGAAGAACAGCTCATCCACTTGTGCTGTGGATTTACATTCTGTACTTCTCATCTGTTGTATCATTTCTGTTAGAGCAGATATTTCTCTTCTTAAATATCCTTGTCTTTACCCCTCCTACACCCCATTGCTGTGTTCTTTTCAGTGAAACTTAACAAAAAGAGATGTCTGTGCTCACTCTTCCCAATTCCTTTCCTTGGTCAGGGCCTTGGTCTGAAATGCTAAGGGAGCAAAGTTCATGTTGTGAATCCAGGCCACGCCACTCACTTAAAACATAATATAAATGGTGTCCCCTGGAGTTGGCGTCAGTCCCTTAAATCAGCTTCAATTAAGCATTTGTTTATTCTGCTCGACCAGAACTGCTCTCACTGAAGTCCCCAATACCCTCCATGTGACCAGTCTAAAGCGTCTCAATGCTCATTTTCTTGACTTAGCATTAGCACTTTTCAGTTGATTACTTCCTTATCTTTGAAGCACTGTTACCTCTTAACTTCTAGGACACCATATTCTCCTGGTCTTTCTCTTCTTTAGCTACTTCCTCCTCGTCTCCCTGACCTCTAAACATCGGCGTGCCCAGGACTCAGTTTTCAGACCTATCTCTTCTCGATCCACTCTCACTCCCTTGATGATCGAATCTAATCTCCTTACATTAAAAATCAACCAGCTGGTCCTGACTGGTTGGCCCAGTAGATGAGCAGTGGCCCAGGGTGCAGATGTTCCAGGTTTGATCGCTGGTCAGGGCACACATGAGAAATGACCATTTGCTTCTCTTCCCCCTTCTCTTTCTCTTCCCTCCTCATAGCCAGTGGCTTGGTTTGTCCTAGCGTTGGCCTCAGGTGCTGAGGGTAGCTCAGCTGATACAAGTATCAGCCCCAGATGGGGGTTGCTGGGTGGATCCTGGTCAGGTTGCATGTGGGAGTCTGCCTCTCTATCTCCCCTCCTCTCACTTAAAAAGAAAAAAAAAGAAAGAAAAGGAAAGGGGGGGGGGATCAACCAGCTGATGACTCCCAAATCTGATGCATACATCTTTCCTATAATCCAGACTCATATACGTATTTATATTTAACTGTCTGCCTGATGTGGCCTCTTGAATATCAATGGACTTTTTAGAATCAGAATCCCTAGAATCAAAATGTTTGTTCTTTTGCCCCAAACCTGATTCTTCTAAAGTCTCCCCCTATCCCCTCAGTAAGTGGCAACTCTATCTTTCCAGATACTGCTCAGGAAAAAGATGTAGAGCCATTTCTAATTCCTCTCTTTCTGTCATACACCATGTCTAATCTGTTTACAAGTATTCCAGATTTTACCTTTAAAGTCTATCCAGTATCTGTTTCTCCATTTCCTTTGTTACATCCTGGTCCATGCTACCACCATCTGCTGTTTGTCTCCTTGCCTCCATTCTTGTCTACTGCGCCCCTCATTCTCACTCTAAAATCTTTTCTCAACATAGCAGCCAAAATGAACCTTGATAAATATGTCAGACTGTGCTATCTCTCTGATCAGAAGCTTCCAATGGTTTCCTGACTCATTCGGTGTAAAAGTTATGTCCATATTATGTCACAAGACCTTACATGACTGGGCTAGCCTGCACTTTCTCTCTGACCTCATCTCTTCCTCTCCCTTCCTTTCCTCGCTCTGCTCTAGGCCTACTGGCCTCTTTGTTGTTCCTCTAGTACCCTGGCTGTTCTCCTCCTGCCCCAGGACTTTTTTGCTTTCCCTTGGTTTGGAATTCTCTATTCATTGATATCCCCCTGACTCACTCCTTTGCTTCCTACCACTTCAGGTTTGGTGTGATGCTATCTTTTCTTCAGTGAGTCCTTCCCTGACTTGGCCATGTTTAAAACTGAAATGTCCCTTTTTCCCTGAGCACTCTCCATTCCCCCATCTGCTTTATTTTTCACCAGAATACTTAACGACCATCTGACATGCTGCCAACTTATTGTCTTCATATGCTGCCAATTTATTGTCTTTTTTTTTCCCCATGGGAATGTAAACTCCTTGAAGACAGGAAAAAGGATATTCTTCATTTTATTTATAGTGCTATATGGTGCCTAGTTCATAATGGGAATTCCATAAGAGTTTGTTGGAAAAAAAATGAATATAAGATTCACAATTGTATTTGTTTTAAAAGCTGATATTAGACTAATTTCTCAAGGAAATTATGACTTTGGAGGCCAATTTAATATGACTTGATACAAACAGCAAATAATTTTCTTAGGAAATGGTTATGGTTTGCTCATAGAGTGCTTTTAGAAATTTACATTTTAGGAATCTACACGCGTGGTCTCTGAATTGGTATTATGTAAGCGGGCAGTCTCTCCTCTCGGTTTTCACACTTCCCTGCGTCTTTCACCTACCTCCTTAGATATGAATGCCACAGTACGAAGGATCGACCAGTTAACCAACATCTTGGCCCCCATGGCTGTTGGCCAGATTATGACATTTGGCTCTGCAGTTATTGGCTGTGGTTTTATTTCTGGATGGAATTTGGTGTCCATGTGTGTGGAGTACTTTCTGCTCTGGAAAGTTTACCAGAAAACCCCTGCTTTAGCTGTGAAAGCTACTGCTAAAGTAGAAGAAGCCGAGTTGAAACAGCTGAATTTACACACAGGTAAATTCAACACAATGATCAGTTCTTTTGTTCTGATGTCCACACCTTAAATGTTGCTGAAGACCAAACTGTTTTGAATTTATATCAGATTTTATTACCACTGAAAGCCTGCATGAGGCTCAATGTATCACTTTAGTAGGCTAGTCAAAACCGAGGCTTTTGAGCAGCGGTTCTCAACCTGTGGGTCGCGAACGACCAAAACACAGGGGTTGCCTAAAGCCATCGGAAATACATATTTTATTTAAAAATGTATTGTATAATAAATATGTATTTTCCGACGGCTTTAGGCGACCCGTGTTTTGGTCATTCGACCCCTGCCGGGGTCGCGACCCACAGGTTGAGAACCGCTGCTTTTGAGGGTCTGAGGAAGAACTCTGGGCTGAGCCTTAAGGGATTGGAATGGGACCCCTGACCCTTTTCCTTAATGTAGTCAGCAGTAGACACAGAGGGACAATTAACTGAGAGGTGGCTGGGCAAAAGTGGAGCCATAGGGATGGGAAGAAAAAATGAGAACAGAATTCCTAAGAGTCTATGAGGAAGGGAGTTACATACCATGTGTAGGTGATTTGTAGGAGAGTGAGGACGTGAAGGTGGATATTTCCCAAAAAGAGGAAGATGGGCTTTTGGACAACTGGAATCTTAACACAGCTCTAGCAAATAAGATGTTTTTTCCTCCAGACAATTATTACATTTTTATCTGTTGAGATTTACTTTGGTGGGAAGATAATATCAAAGCAAATGAGCAATTGAGATCAATAATATTTTGTTTATTTAACATAATTGTTACTTGGAGATTGTTCCTTGGCTGTAATTCTTAGATTAGTAAAAGACAATACATATTATATTATAGTAGCCAAGGGTACCCATGGGAGAGGAAAAGAGGATAAGAATAAATACTGAGTAAAATCATTGGCTTTCTCCCCATGCCGTCTCCCCTAAATAACGATGTGTTTTATTAACAGAAACTGAGCCAAAATTCCTGGAGGCAGCTCATCTAATGGGTGACAAAGACCCTAACATCCATGAGCTCGAACATGAGCAAGAGCCAAACTGTGCCTCCCAGATGGCTGAACCCTTCCGCACCTTCCGAGACGGATGGGTCTCCTATTATAACCAGCAGGTGTTTTTGGCGGGCATGGGTCTTGCTTTTCTCTATATGACTGTCCTGGGCTTTGACTGCATCACCACAGGGTATGCCTATACTCAGGGGCTGAGTGGGTCCGTTCTCAGTATTTTGATGGGAGCATCAGCCATAACAGGAATAATGGGAACTGTGGCTTTTACTTGGCTGCGCCGAAAATGTGGCCTGGTTCGAACTGGTCTGATCTCTGGATTTGCACAGCTTTCCTGTTTGATCTTGTGTGTGATCTCCGTGTTCATGCCTGGAAGCCCTTTGGACTTGTCTGTTTCTCCTTTCAAAGATATCCGTTCCAGGTTCATTCAAGCAGAGCCACTGTCCACAAATATACCTACACAAATACCTGAAACCATCTTCACAACTGAAATGCGCATGTCAAACGGGTCTGTTTCTACTAATGTTGCCCCAGAGATGAGTCCTGACTCTGAGTCCATAATTTCTGTCAGTCTGCTCTTTGCAGGCGTCATTGCTGCTAGAATTGGTAAGATATCTCCTTTTGTCTATTGAACTAAATGATTAACTAAATTGTCAAGGCAATATGGGTTCAGAGAATTCAACAATGAATTATCTGAAATACTCCCTGAATGCTAATTTAAGTAAAGTCTATTATTCATCCTTATGTATAATCCAGCTTTCTATCATGAAATTTTTATTTTATAGTTTTAAAAAAATTTATATGCATTTATAAAACCTGATTAGAGATTGAAATTTTTTTCTAGGTGGATATCTTAAGTATTATTCTTTACATGTTATTTAATTACTTTTGTATAAGATATCTATCTATATAGACAGATAAATATATATATATTTTTAATTTTTATTTATTTTTTTTGAGAGAGAGAGGGGAAGGGAGAAAGATGAGAAGCATCAACTTGTAGTTGCAGCACTTTAGTTGTTAATTGAATGCTTCTCATACATGTCTTGAAGCCAAGCCAGCGACCTTTGGGCTCAAGCCAGCAATGGTGGGGTCATGTCTATCATCTCGCACTCAAGCTGGCAACCTCGTGCTCAAGCTGGTGAGCCTATGCTCAAGTCTGATAAGCCTGTGCTCAAGCCAGCAACCTCAGGGTTTCAAACCTAGGACCTCAGCATCCCAGGTAGATGTTCTGTCCACTGGAGCCACCCCTGGTCAGGCACTAAAAAGATACTATCTAAAATAATTATATTGCCATTTAATGATTTAGTCTTTATATTACTATAACTCTATCAAAAGGACTAATATTTAGAGAATATTTCTATGGTACAAAGAGAAAAAGTTTTTTTTTTTGGTGTAATATTTTTTAAAAAACATGGTAGTTAGAAAAGAAAATCAAAGATCTTCTGTAGCTGATGTGTATTTAATATACTTTGCCAAACAAATGGATTTTATAGTTCTGGAATGAAACATAATATAAAGTCTTCTTACAAAGCTAAATTTAATCATTAATAGAGTACTGATGAATTATCTCCTCCTGAATTCATTCTTGAAATGAAACCATATTTATCTTGTGATACAAAGCAGTTTATTAATTTATCAAAGACATTAATATTCAAGTAAGACAGCTTTATTGTAGGGGCTTTAGAACCCAAGCAGTAAATGTAGTAATGGTTTAATGTTTCCTTACACTTTAACCATAACAACATATAGTTCTATTCATTTTAAATTTGAAAAATACTAGTACAGTCATGTGCCACTGAATGAGGGGACTGCGTTCTGAGAAATGTATCTTTAGGTGATTTTATTGTGTGAACATGATAGAGTGCACTTAGACAAACATAGCCTGGGCTGTGTAGTGTAGCTAATTGCTCCCAGCCTACTGGCACGTTACTGTGCAAAAAACCTGAGGTTAAGTCAAGCACAGAAGAAAATGATGCAATCAAGAGATGTGGTCACATGAGATGAATAGGGCTGCGGGCAGCATAACACAGCAAACTGCTTTACAGCAACCTTTTTATTTTCATCAGTAGAAAGAGTACACACTAAAAGAAGGATAAAAAGTATAGTGTAGCAAGTATATAAACCAGTAACATAGTCACTTATTATCATTCTCAAGTATAATATGTACTGTGGATAACTGTGTATGTTATACTTATTGCAACTGTCAGTGCAGTAGGTGTGTTTACACCAGCACCACAAACATATAACACATTGCACTACCATGTTCCCATGGCTATGATGTCATTAGGCAATGGAATCTTTCATCTCTAGTATAATTATGGGACCACCATTATATATACCATTTGTCGTTGACTATAACATCATTGTTCAGCACATGACTATACCTAAAATAGAATTATGTCTCTGATTTCAAAGTTTTGCTTTCATAGTATGAATAACCAGAGAAAAACAGGATTAAAATTTTGTGGACTAGACTTATTTTTGTCTGGTGGCTGTAAATATCATTACTTAGAGCCACTAATAACCCAGTATGTATTAATGAAAAATAATTCTCTGCAAGGCTATGATAAACATATATATGGTGACTTTAAAGCAGGGGTCTCAAACTCAACTCAGCATGTGGGCCGCAGAGCAAGATCACAGCCATTCGGCGGGCCGCACTAGGTCTACAAAAGGCAACTGTTACGCAACACTTTTCTCACTGCAGTTGAAAACAAAAAAAAATCAGTACAACAAGCACAATCGTACATGCAGTTTACTCAGTGTCACAAAACGACCAGAAACTGTAGTTCGCATCACAACTGCTGTTAACTAAGCTAATATCTAGCTAGGATGCTAGAGAAATGAAAAATACAAGTAGGCCCCTAGGCTTACTTAATTTTATCCAAAATATTTTGAACTTCGTGGATTAGTCTGTGTGCCGCACAAAATTGTTCGGCGGGCCGCGAGTTTGAGACCCCTGCTTTAAAGTAATAGGATTAAAATGTATATTTTTCATATGTCACCATATTTTTAACCTATAAATCTGAAATATATAGCTATAACTTTTAGAGATTGAATATCTCTAAAAAATATCTTTTGTTATAGGTCTTTGGTCCTTTGATTTAACTGTGACACAGTTGCTGCAAGAAAATGTAATTGAATCTGAAAGAGGCATTATAAATGGTGTACAGAACTCCATGAACTATCTGCTTGATCTTCTGCATTTCATCATGGTCATCCTGGCTCCGAATCCTGAAGCTTTTGGCTTGCTCGTATTGATTTCAGTGTCCTTCGTAGCAATGGGCCATATCATGTATTTTCGATTTGCCCAGAAAACTCTGGGCAACAAGCTTTTTCTCTGTGGTCCTGAAGAAAAAGAAGTTACAAATGAAAATCAAGCTAATACATCTGTTGTGTAAGACAGTTTAACTGATCTTTATCACTGTTACTAGATTATATAGAGCATATGTGCTTATTTTGTACTTCAGAATTCCAAAAAATGTCTGGGTGTCTCTCTTTGGTTCTACCACAGTTGTATCTTGATGGCTAAAAGCTACTTAGGAAACCTAAGTCAGCTGAATGAACTGGTTAATTTCCCTTATGTTTGAGGATGGAAAAGTAAAAACAGGAAAAGAAAAATGTTTAAATATGGCGACTAAAATGGCAACTCTGGTTTTCCCTATTTCTCATGAGTAGATCAAATTTTACATAAAAGAGTGACTAGTCATGTGAAGTAAGTTATTCTTTGACAGATATTTATTATCTGTGCTAGAATTGAGATATGACAGTTTTCCCTAAAACTCACTCTTGTGCAAGTCTGACAAATTTAATTTTTCTTGGTATTTTATTCTCTTATATTATAAAAACAAATTCTGCTCCAAGTATGAAGATTAAAGTTTCATAACTAGTATTATACTTATTGATCCCATTGATCTTAAGAGATTTACGTATATGTGGAAAAACAAAGTATTTCACTAGAATTCTCTAACAGGGTTATGGTTTAACTTTAGAGAGCACCTTGGCATTTTTATTGTTAGATAAGGCAAAATATTGTATTAGCATATGTGGCTGTCATATAAGCTGCGGGTAGAAGCAAAAGCTGTAAAGTAGATTTATAACACAGTAAATGCATAATGACTTCAAATATGCCAATAGTTTGGTCACAGAAACTAGAAGCAGAAAGTTGCCCAGAAGGGCAAAGATCTCAATTCAGTTCCTGCCACTCTCATTAATAATCTCTGTTTTGGAATATGAGGGAGTCAGCTTTCTGCCTGGCAGGTTAAATGTAAGAAGCAAGTCTGCACTTGGAAAGATTTGGTTTTGTCCATCATTTGACTTACTATGAACACGCTGGGGTAGAGCATTTTTACTTTTACTGTTTTGTATACCCAGGAGTTATTTTTACCTAGTTGTAGAGCAAAACTGTTCATCAATGTATTCCTTTTAAATGTCTAAAAAGAATGGAGGGAAAAAACTTTTGTATATATATTATTAAAAACTTTTACGAGTCTATTTTGCAACATGCCAGTACCAACATGGTGCTTTGCCTTAACTGTTGATGCACTTTCATGGAGACTGCAATACTATGAGCACTTTCTTTATCCTTGAGGTTTAATCTTTTTCTTCTTTTTATGGTATGACATAATGATTTGCTACATTGTAAAATCTTTGTAAGATATTTCTATATAAAAATATTTTTTAAATCTTGATTTCTTTTTTCCTGAGTTGTGTTCTTTTATTATTTAAAATTGCTTTTGTTACAGATCATCTATTTTGGATAATTTGTGTTTCTCTGTACAAAGGGCTACAGTTTCATGATGACTCATCATTTTTAGTGTTACCTCCAGTTTCTGGTGGCTTGGGTAAAACTGTAGTAAACATGAGGTCCGTCTGGTACTCTTTCTTTGACCTTGAAGAATCACACTAAGCTCTCTGAGTTCTATTTTCTCCTCTGTAAATAGGAGAGAAATAGTATAAAACCAACCCTACCACGTCACAACTTTCTTTGTTGAGTCAAATCACGTGGAAGCACTTTGTGGACTGGAAGACAGGGTGCTATTACATTACTAGAAGTTGAACTTAATTAATGATAGTTCAAATAGATCACTGCTAATAGTAGAGAGAGAATAGAACTACATTCTATATTCAACAAATGTTTACTAATGTATACTCCAAATTTATTGGTCCTGGGATGCAGATGTGGCTCACACATGGTTGATCAGAGGCTCCTTTTCTTTCCCCTAAAATTGGAAGCTTGAGAATTTTTGGCATTGCCCTGTAGCTACTGATATGCTCATGACTTTTGAACAGACTGCAGATGCCTCTGTTAGGTTTGGCTGCTAACAGGTCCTTTGCTGTCTCCCACAAGGATTGAGCTTGTGGTTGGAGATCTGCCCTGAGTATCTGCAGCTGTTACTGAGGGCCTGTGACCTTATAAAATGAATAGAACCATATTAGCAAAGGAAGTTCTCAGCTCTTAATATGGGCCTTTTGCCAGACTGTGGGCTGAGTGCAAGAGTCCTTGTGTAGGAGGAAATCACATGAAGTTACAGAGCTAATAGTAATTTTTACAGCTGTTTCCCTTAACTTTCAGAGTACTGTTCAGAGCAGGAAGAGAAGGGAAGTGGAAGAAAATTTGCTGGGCTGGACAGCCTTTGCTGTTTACTGTCTGAAGGCATAAGAGTGGGATGGGGTAGATGATGAGGTGGGCATCTCTCTGCATCTGGGCATGTTTCTAAATGGAAGGACAAACTTGGATACCAGAAGGTCAGAGAAGTAATGCAAATGAGTGATGTAGGTTATACCTAGGAAAACAGTCTTTCATTTAACACATAATTGCATTTCACAAAAGGATCACATTGAATATGTTTCCACTTAAAAACAAATGCCTAAAAAAAAACCCAAAAACAAATTCCTCACATTTTCTTTTCATGCTTTTTGGTATTCCATGCGGGATTCTTACTTTGGTTATTAAGATTTTCAACATGGACATTTCTTGTTTGCCTATTAAACACAGGAATGCTAGCTTTATTCATTTCCATAAGAAAATATGCCTAGCCTGACCAGGCAATGGCGCAGTGGATAGAATGTTGGACTAGGATACAGAGGACCCAGGTTCGAACCCCAAGGTTGCGGCTTGAGTGCGGGCTCATCCAGCTTGAGCATGGGCTCATTCGGCTTGAGCACAGGCTCACCAGCTTGAGCAAGAGGTCACTGGCTTGAGCGTGGAATCATAGACATGACCTCATGGTCGCTGGCTTGAGCCCAAAGGTCCCTGGCTTGAGCAAGGGGTTACATGCTCCACTGTAGCCCCTTCTTCCCAGTCAAAGCACATATGAGAACGCAATCAACGAACAACTAAGGTGCCACAACAAAGAATTGATGCTTCTCATCTCTCTCCTGTTTGTCCCTCTCTCTGTCTCTCTGTCTCTGTCACAAAAAAAGAAAGAAATATGCCTAGACCCATTTATTCTCTTGAAATATCTGGTACTTTATCCTTTTGGTACTGATCCCCTTTTTAAAAAAAGAAAGATAAGTGTGTAAAAAAAATTACTTTTCTATTTACCATAAGACATCAAGAAATGCCAGAGGGGTGCTGAATGGGGCATGGCCCTGGAAGTGCTGCTGCTGGGAGGCAGCAGTGTGGTCAGAGGTACCGTGCACGGGAGAGGGCACCAGGCGACTAGGACCACTGTCAGCAGTCCCCAGTCCCCGCTGCCATGCAGGATTGTGGGCCCCGTATCCTCGTATCTTTTGATTTTTCAAAGGAAGCTGGGAATCTGGAGTTTGGTGTTAAATCTCCAAATTTTTAAATACTGGAAACTACCATATTTCCTCACGTATAAGACGCTCCCAGGTATCCGATGCACCTTAATTTTGGGGCCCCAAACTTGAAAAAATGACAACAAACGTGAAAAAAGGGAAGTGCAAGTAAAACATCTATAACAATGAGCACAAAAACAAGTGTGAAAAATTGGGAAATGCAAGTTAAAAAGAAAAGTCTACAACCACTGTATAAGATGCACCCAGTTTTTAGACCCCACATTTTTTGAGAAAGGGTACATATTATACATCGGGAAATACAGTAATTTTAAAATGCTTTACTACTCAAATAAAAGTACATCTGGGGGCTACCTATGAGTCACCCATGGGCTGCCATTTTTTTTTGTTTGTTTGTTTTGTTAGTTTTAATAGGGTGATTTGTGAACAGAGAATGGTATTTGACTAAAGTATAGGAGGAGAGGAGATCTATGTAGAAAAACTGTGGCATACAGAAAACAAGAAACCCACTGGGCAAATACATATTTGTGGTGAAAAATGCTCAACTATTAGGCATTTAAAAATCAAATAATCTATGTGTTTACTACCTGCCACATTGATGTCAGTGAGGGTTCTTCCCCATAGCACCATATTCTGTGTGTTGTTTGCACTGATGGATTAAAGGATAATGATTAATTTTTAAAAAATCTTTAAAATTCATCTGAATTATAACCATAGTGTCCTCCTCTTTTAACAAAGAAAGCAGAGAATTTTAAATTGTCGAGGTCCCCTCTTCCTCTCCCACTCACTCCCTGAATTCTTAGAAGTATTAACTGTGAACATTTAATGTATCCTTTATAAATAATTTCTTTTAAATGAAGTTTTAAAAAATAACTATATTCTTATGTGACTTGTTTACTGAGATTGCTGTATATTGACACCTATCTATAGATGTTGACTGATCAATGTACCTTTCCTCCCCAGAATTCTGAAGATGGAAGCCATGTTTGCATTGACTCTTGATATATTAATTAAAAATTTTAAAAAATATAAAAACTTTAAAAACACAGAAGTAGATATACAAATTACCTAATCTAATGTATTCATTATGATTGAGAAATACATTTAGTCTGAGATTCCTTTCGGCTGATACAAAAGATGACTGAGTTTTGCCTATTTTTCTCCCAAAATACACTTACTTGACACCCTTTATTCAGTTGAATACTGCTTCTTTTTCTTTATTTATTTTTAAATTTGAATTTATTGGGATGACCTTGATTAGGAAAACAATACAGTTTTCAAGTGTATAACTCAATATAACACCATCTGCATAATGTCTCTTTTTATCTTTTGAGCCACATTTCAGAAAAATCTTTGCTATCAGCACATTTTTTGTTTTATGAAATAGCAATTCAAGAGTAGAGTCGAAATGTTGGGAGAACCTTGTGACAACACCTGCATTTATCACAAACTAGTCTGACCTGGCTACATTTAGTCATACTTTAAAAGTTAAGTGACTTTTTTCCTTATATGGAAACTTGTTTTCATTTTTCCAAGTCCAAAAGGGAGCAAATATTTTATCTAAAGAATGAACAAAGAAGAGTTCAAAGTGCAGGTAAGTACTTTTTTTCTCTTGTTCTTCACCCTGGTCTCTAGGTGAGCTAGTATATATTTTTCTATTTGAACATTTTCCTTATTGTGTTTTACTGGGAGAAAAGTGCACTGCAAAGTTCCTGGAATAGTTATGTTCAAAACTGTCTTCAAGAGTGGTTGACCTTAACTAATGTGTGCAGTTGCAGTGATGATAGTACAAAAGTTAAACTAATTAAATATTGAATATGTAAGTAGATAAATCAGTTCTATAGTAACTAAAACACCTCAGGAGATATTTATATAATTTTTAAATATAATTAAGTGAGAAGTAGGGAGGCAGACAGACAGGCTCTTGCATGTATTCCAACCAGTATCTACATGGCCAGATCCCTACAGGGCGATGCTTTGCCAATCTGGAGCCACTGCTCCTTTGCTTGGCAACTGAGCTGTTTTTAGCACCTGAGGCAAGGCCATGGAGCCATACTCAGCACCTGGGGCCAAGTTGCTCAAACCATTCAAACCATAGCTGCAGGAGGATAAGAGAGAGAGAAGGGGGAGGGGTGGAGAAGCAGATGGTCACTTCTACTGTGTACCCTGACCTGGAATTGAACCTGGGACTTTCACATGCCTGGCTGATGTTCTACCACTGAGCCAACCAGCCAGGGCTGAGAAATATATATTTTGAAGAACTAATTTTCAAAGACCTTACAATACATAATTCCTGATAAGTAGAACATAGCCACATAGTAAATCATGCCAAAAGTAATATTTGAACTTGATGTATACATATTCTAGAAAGAATGGTGGCCTAATGTCAGATTTAATTTTTATTTAGTACAATGTATTGACCAAACAGATACATATCTTCTTATCTACTCTAAGGTCTTTAAGTAAAATATATTACAGGGAAGGAACTAACATTTAAACATCTTTTATTTCTCAGCACTTTATTCATTTAATTCTCACCATAAAGCACTGAAAAAGATGTTATATGAGCTTTATTGATGAGAAAATTGTATTTTATAATAAGTATCATGTGCTTACACAGCTGTTAAGTGGTAGACAGATTCTAAAAACCATTTCTGTCTCTCTCCAAAGACTGTCTTCTTTCTTCCATACCACACAACCCTAGTATGAGCTTTTTCTAATGTGTAGTTTCAGAAAATACTAATGTCCTTAAGTTGGTCTGTTTTGTTCATGGCAAACATTTCAATTTACACAGTAAAATTGGAATAACTCTATTAATTGATTCATTGAACATGAGGATTTCTAATTGTGTTTTCAAGAAGCTAAAGTTTTTTCCAATATTTGTAGACATCACAAATTTTAAATGTTTCAGTTGGTCCTTGTGCAGTACTTATGGGGTTTCCCTAATGCCTCTATAAAGTGGAATAGGGAAATGGTTAGAAGTGGAAGAGAAACCTAGTTCCAAGTGTTTGTCTTGTCTGTTACTAGTTTTGTGCTCCTGGGAAAATTATTTAGTTTTACTGAATATTAATACCTATCTCATAACATATTAGCAGTCATAGCCTGGTATCTAGCATGTAGTCTCCTAAAAAGTATTTCTTAAATTCATATGAGGAAAATTATTTGTTTCAACCTAATTTATTGTTACCTAAGTTATTCTTATGTAAATGTTATGTTGAATGAACTAGTCATTTAAATTTACCAATTAAATTTTTTTCAAATGTGGCATATTGACTTTGATAGTGGAAGTCAACAAAGAACTATCTAAAAGAAAAAGACACTGAATTAAGTTTAGTTTCAGTACTTTGGAAAACAAATAGCTGAGATTTCCAGTGTGGACATATAAAGAAACCTCTATGAAAAGAAAAAGAGAAAACATTTCATCATTGTTTTTAATTCTAATATTATTTCCTAGACCTCTAGGTCTTTACCAAGAAAAGGAGGAAAGAGGATGAGAGGGGTAGAAAGATGGAGAGAGAAATGGGGAAGAGGAAGGAAGGAAGGGTATTGGGGAGAATAGAGAGGAAATCCACAACACAATGTGTAGTCATGGACAATCAATGGAGCACATATATATATATATATTTATCTATTCTTCCTCTTCAAATGCCACTGAAATGACAGTAAAAGAGTACCAAAACCCTGCAGCTCATTTCTTTGAGAACAGGCTGGGATAGAATCATTAACACAGATCAAAGGTAAATTTCTGGCATACGGAAAGCAAATGGAACATATTTACATATAAGCTCTAGCACAAAGGCTAATGATGCACAGGTGTGAGCTACCTTTCCTGGAATAGCTTGGGTTGAGAACCAGTGAGAGAAGTGGGTGGAAGCTTGGCATGTAAAACAGCTGCTCCTTCTCACCCATGCAGAGCATGTATGCAGTTAGCCCTGCAAAAGGCCAATACTTCAAATGAAGGTGTAGGCTCCAGAAAAAAAAGCTCTTGTTTTTTGGTATTGGGTGAAACTCTCATTAGTTTGTCTTTTCTTCACCCATGGATCTTAAAGATGACCACCTAATGACATGACTTGCCCACTTACTCAGAAATTCTACCAAAGTGATATCTTTTGAGAAAAGAATAACCTACTCAACCATAGAGAAAACTCACATAAGCTACTTGAATTCATCAGGATACTCTTTCTTCCATAAATATGAATAGAAAACTAATGATGTCCAGATACTGGGGGAAAAACAACAGCACCAAATAATATATTTAAAGTGATGGACTAAGATAAGTAACTTAAGTGATGGATCAAAAAGAACCCAGATAATTCAAGTAAGAAACAACTTTCTTTCAATTCTAGTCTATATCCTCAGAGAGAGTCCATAAAGTATGTACAAGGTTTTGTGTAAAAAGGGAACATGAGGAATTTACTGGATTAAAAATATGGTTGCCCCACAAAATTCAATAAAAAGATGGATTTAAAAGAAGAACAAAGAGACAAAAATAAAAGCAAAAGAGAAAAATAAGTGATCTTAAAGGTTAATCAAGGATGTCAAATATCTTTCTATGGAGAAATCAATTAAGAGGTAGTAGAAAAATGGAGATGAATGGGAGGGAAGAGGGAAGAAGGAGGAGGAGCTTACATAATGATATAAAGAAGAGTTTAGAATTCAGTGGTAGTCAACCTGGTCCCTACTGCCCACTAGTGGGCGTTCCAGTTTTCATGGTGGGTGGTAGCGGAGCAACCAAAGTATAAATAAAAAGATAGATTTAACTGTAGTAAGTTGTTTTATAAAGATTTATTCTGCCAAACTTAACAAAAATCCGACATAAAGTACTTGGTAAATAATTATTATTATATGCTTTAACTTGCTGTAACTTTGCTTTATAAATTTTATAAAGTAAAGTTACTTTCCTACTTTATAAATCACCATTACTGTGGAACCAGTGGGCAGTTAGAAAATTTTACTACTAACAGAGATACAAAAGTGGGCGGTAGGTATAAAAAGATTGACTCTCCCTTGTAGATGTTTCTCATCCAATAGAAAAAAGGGCGATACAAACTTTAATTTCTAGTTGAGAAACTTGTCCCAGAAAGTCATTTCTGTATATAAAACTAAGTAAATTGTGGCATGATTCTGAGGACTTGTTGGAGTAAAAGAAAAGGATATTAATTTTACTTGATGCTTACTTCATTTTATTTGAGGGGCTAAGATTTTGTATGGAGGATTATATTTCTCAGAAGATCCAATCATAATGCTTGATTCTGCAATGAACCATATAAACTAATAATACTGTTCTATGTGCTATTTGCTTTTACTTTTTAGAATTAACTTCTAAACAAAGCTTAGAATTCTTTTTAATAAAGTTTTAAGACAAGGACGGGGTGCTATAAATGCAAATGCTATAAATTCTGATAATTGAAAAATCCTGGTGTAGTTAACAACAGCTGGGAGTTGCTGGTCAAAAGAGGTGAAGAATAGTGTAGTGTTCTTATTTCTTCTTTTTATAGAAAGAATTAAGATACCATCCAAAAATTATGAAACAATTAAGGGAATTTAAGCATATTATTTGAAATTATATGCTATATTATTTTAAAAATATGAAACTATGAAGTAGTTTATATGATATGAATTATGTAACCAATAAGAGAACCAAAAAGTATAGAGTGACCAACAAAACCTGGGAGAAGGCTGAGGAAAAAGCAGCAAGTAGTGTGAAATGTGTTACTTATTTGTCACAGTGGGTCATTGAGAGTTATTGTTAGGTTGCTAAATCAACACACAGAGAGCCATCAGTAGTATTGACAATTAGATGTAGCCAGCTTAACATCAACCACTCTAGCAGATCCTAATAATTACCTAAGTTTTTATCCATACATTTTATTAACAAGTTCACTCTTCTCAAATACAATTCCTAATGAGCCCAATGATTTGAAATAACAGCTTACACTGTTCATCTGGAAATACAAGTTTAGGATGCAGGAGCAGACTTTGTCAAAAGTCTATTAATGGGCTTTAACTTGACTAAATATGTAGCAGATTACCTTCTTTTGAAAGTAAAAAGTGTATTTGTGTGAAGTGGAAGAAAAAAGACTGAGTAATCTTGGAACTTTAAGTTAATAGCAGTATTTATAATGTAAATATATATCGTAATGTGTTCTAAATTATATTATTTTCATCACATGCAATTGTGTTGCCTGTAGTTTGTAGGTTATAGGTATCTGATTCTTCTTTTTTACTCTTCCAATTTTTAATCATTCTTTCTTTAATTTTCACTCTTGTTTTCCTGGCAGTATTTTATTTATATTCCCAATGTTTTATATTTCTTAAAACTGTTGGACTGTTGATTTTAAGTAAATACATACAGGTCTTAAAAACTGTTCTATGTTAAGTTCAAAATGATGACACGTGCTTAATGTGACACGTTGTAGAAATTCTAAGCTTACTTTCCAGAAGATTAGGTAAATAAACACTCTGGAAGATATTGACTGACCTTTCAGAATCAATATTTAGAAAACAAGAGTCCCAGGGACCTTTCAGTATCAATATTTAGAAAACAAGAGTCCCAGGTTTCACGTGATTATGAAAAGCTCGTGTTTTCATTGGCTGGAGGAGAGTGTAAAAATCACATCCGCTCAAACAGAGGGAAAGAGCCCAAGGATTAGGTTAGTGCCTAAAGAACCAAGAATAATGTGAAGTGATTAGCTCTAGTTGGTGTAACAATGGGTATAAGTGTAACTTTTTATTTGCTAGCATTTTGTTCTGTTTGAAATCCTATAAGCAACATCTACACCACAAAACCAACACTGTCTTCTATAATAGGTTTATGAGTACATTAATAGTTTGGGTATGGAGTTTAGGTCTTTCAGTTTTTAACTAATTTCAGTTAGAGGACTCCTTTTTACTTTTGTGGTATCTGATATGTTATCTACTCCCATTTTTCTGTATTTTATATTTCATGTGAATATTTAATAATAGTATCTAATTAGAGACCACTTTCTACCTGAAATTCACATCTATTACTATAGTTCAAAAGTATTAACCCTAGAATATGATATGTAATCTGGCTAAAGGAAAAACTCACATAATGAAGTCAACAAACTAATAAGAGGAGTGTTGTAAGGCCAGGAGCCGCCATCGTGGCCATTCACATGCAGGTTCCCATTGGATTCGGGCAGACGATAAAGAAATGGCGGAGTCAGAGGACGGGGGGCCATCCTATTTATTGGTGTCTCACCAAGACAGGCAAACCACAAAAGAAGACAAGGGAAAAACAGAAAACCAGCTCTTCCCATGAAGGGCAAGGGATCAGGGAAGCCCCTGCAATTGTGATAGCAGGAACTGTGTGTCCAAGCTCCTGGTCTGTCCCACTTTATAGTGTAGAAAACCAAAATCCCTTAATCCAATATACAAACAAGGAAGTCTCCGATACAAAGTCACCCATCCAAGGCATAATTGGATTCCTCATGAGAGTGCACCACCCAGATAATACAATCATTCAAGGGTGTGGGGAAAAGCTTAGTCCCAAAACCAAACCCCAGGCTACAACGACCTGGCCTGCTTATAGCCTGTCCCCCACACCCAATATAAGTCACAAGCGAGCAAACATATATATCACATTTACAAACTTATTTGACCAACATTCCACCCCTTTTGCTCGCTTTACAATCTAAACCACAGGCATCTTCCATGATGGTCACTGTGCAAGGAGTAGGATACATTGCATAAACAGAAATAGTACCAACTACAGCAATAGGATTAACAGATCAAAAACTATGGGTGAAATGAGAGAGCTGTCAGTGGCACCAAGAGAGGCAAATCTTTTCCCTCTGGCAGAATACAGGCCAGAGTTTTGTCTGCAGACAGCACCGTAGCTGGCACCAGAGGCCGCCCTGAGCGGGCATACCAAACCTTATTGGCCAATACACCAGCATCTGCTGGTTCTATGTGTAGTAAAATAGGGGAACTCATTATTGGCCATAAAGAAATTACAAAGGTGCCCTTCAAAATGCTGTCCCCTTGAGCACTCAAGGGATAATACACTTCTACCTTAGGTGGCCAGGTGCTGGTTGCCCAAGGAGTTAACTGGAGGTCCACCTCTAATCCCTTTCCCCATGGTGCCAACAAGGCCACCCATCTCAGATGGGGGGCCTGTACAGTCCAGGGCCAAGTCCATTGAAGCCGTTGTCCTTTAAGAAGGGCTGTTGGAGCAGGTAAGAGCACGTTGCCCTGCTGTCCGAAACCTGGCTTGAGTAAAATGTCCTTGGTGCGTATCTGCAACTGAATAGGGGCAGCTGTTCGATGCAGGAGGGCCTCTACTGGAGCTGGGCTTCCCCGTCGAGGTCGCTCATTCAAAATCCGAAGTATTGTCCATAAGCGGCGTGTCCATCCAGTAAGAGAGCCGGTGCCCCCCTCCTGTCGCAGTCCCTGCTTTAAGAGTCCATTATAACGCTCAATGATACCAGCAGCCTGGGAGTGGTAGGGAACATGGTACTTCCAGTCCACCCCCAGCTTTTGAGCCCATTGCCTCACCGTTGAACCAGTGAAGTGGGTACCATTGTCACTTTCAAGGACCAGCGGTCGCCCGTATGCAGCACTCAGGCGGTCCAGAGCCTGTATGACTGCCCTCTGGTCAGGGTTACAAGCGGGGTAAGCAGCAAGCAGCCCGGTGGCAGTATCTACACAAGTGACTGCATACTGGTACCCTTCTGACTTTGGTAAGGGTCCAATGATGTCTATCTGCCATCGTGTCAGTGGGACATGACCCCTCTGGATCTGTCCAGGTGACACCAGTGGTCTCCGAGGGTGTTCCTTGGAACATACTGCACATTGCTCACAGGCTGCAAGTACCTCTGCATAGGACACAGGCAAGTTCCAAGCCTTAACCGTAGCCCACATAGTTTTCTGTCCTGCATGGAGCAGGCGCCGGTGGAGCCACTGTGCCACATCACCTGCAGGTGCAGTCTCCAACCATCGCACCCTTGCCAACGTATCTGCCTCATCATTCCCAGGATGGGCTAGAGGGGCATGCCCTGTGACACGATATACTGTCACCTGCTTCTGGTGTCCTATTTCCCATAAGTCCTGCCACATGGCCTGACTCCATAATGGATGGTGCATTACCATCCACTGGTTAATGTGCCAAGTAGCAATCCAAAGGGGCAGTCCACGATAGACAGCCCAACTGTCAGTACAGATCACCAGAGGTGAAGGTTCATTATGGGCAACTAGCCAAACAGCTCTTAATTCTGCCCATTGACTGCTTTGGCCTGTACCCGTGTCCATCCAAATAGTCTCAGTGGCCGGATGGAAGGCGATAGCCGTCCATTTGGCAGGTTGGCCCCTGCTGGAACCATCAGTATACCAGGCATCTTCGGGGATGGGCACCCACCCCTCCTGGTAGGGACTGACCTCAGGTTCTGCCTCCTGAGCTCCAGTTGCACCTGACTCTAAAGTCGCATAGGTGACTGGACCCAAGACTTCCTGCAGTTCTGCCCTCAATGGGCTGGTGCTAAGAGCACAGCGTTGTTGCAGATAGGCACCCCACTTGGCCAGGGTAGACATTTGGGCCATACCACTACGTGGTTTAGTTGCCCAATCTCTCACCCATCCAGCTATAGGGTATGTTGTTTTGACTGTAACTGGTGTTGTGGTTGTAATACTCTCAGTTGCCAGGAGGGCAGCATACACAGCTGCCAGCTGCTTCTCTACTAATGAGTAACGAACTTCAGCACCTTTCCACAATTGGGACCAAAATCCAATAGGTTGCCGTAGGCGCTCTGTCCGCTGCCACAAGCCCCATCCAAACCCCTCCGAGGTTACATGAACATCCAGCTCACAGGGCCTGGCAGGATCAAACACATTCAAGGCCTGTGCCACCTTGACAGCTCTCTTAGCAGCTGCAAATGAACCTTGCGCCTGCTCAGTCCAATCCCAGCGAACCCCCTTTCGAATAAGGTTGTACAAGGGGCGTAGTAACTGAGCCAAATGCGGTATAAATGCTCGCCAATACCCCAACAAACCTAAGAATTCCTGTAACTGTTTTACCGTAGTGGGCACGGGGTAGGCTTGAATCTTATCTATAACTGCATCAGGGATAACTTTTGTCTTACCCGACCAGACAACTCCCAAGAATTTAACAGATAACCCAGGTCCTTGTAATTTGTTCTCGTTAACTGCCCAGCCACATGCTTTCAAATGGGATAGCAGGGTAGGGACTGCTTGCTCCAATTCTGAAAGAGAATCACTAGTTAGCATAATATCATCAATATAATGGTACATGCGGACTACCTCTGGCTGTTTCCATTTAGCCAGGTCAGCAGCCACCAGCCCATGGCACAAGGTGGGGCTATGCAAATAGCCCTGGGGTAACACTGTAAAGGTCCATTGTCTCCCTTCCCAACTGAAGGCAAATTGGTCTTGACTCTCTGCAGCTATATCAATAGAGAAAAAAGCATTGGCCAAGTCTGCCACAAAGTGGTATGTCCCCAACTCATGGCTTAGCCGATCCATCATGTTAGCTATCGAAGGAACAGCAGCGTGCAAAGGGGGAACAACTTTATTAAGTTCCCTGTAATCTACTGTCATTCTCCAGGTTCCATCTGCTTTGCGCACAGGCCATACCGGGGAGTTGTAAGGACTGTGTGCTGGCCGGATGATCCCCACCTTTTCTAGTTCAAGGATTGTCCCTGTGACTTCTTCATAACCACCTGGCAGGCGGTACTGCTTGGTGTTAGTCACACGCCGAGGGACGGGTAATTGCAAAGGGGAATGTGATGCATGTCCCCGCAATACTGCCTTCACAACCCTGATCCGCAGCCGGAACTCCCCAGCTGTAGTTTCCAACCACAGTCCTTGCAAGACATCTACCCCCAAAATATATTCAGGAATAGGAGATACATACACCTTATATGGCTTAGGAGGCAGTCTCCCTATCCCCAATGGAATAGTTATTGGCTTCACTTGAACAGTTTGGCCCCCATAACCGTCAATGGCCACTGAGGTCCCAGCAAACCGCTCTGGGTTTCCATAGAGAAGGGAACATTCTGCACCTGTATCCACCAAGGCCAATACCTGTTGTACATTGGAAGGGGACCAGTGGATAGCCAGTTCCACATGTGGCCTCCGGTCCCCGCCCATCCCCGTTAGACGGGTCCCTCGGCCTTTTTCCTATTCAAACTGGTACAGTGGGTCTTGGGAGTTCCCCTCTCCCTCGGCCATCTCTATCATATAATCTTGTAACCGAGCTGTGCGCGCACCAAACGTTTTATTGGTAGCTGCTGGGGCCTTTCGTCTCAGTGGCTGGAACTTCTGTTCTGGTTTAAGCTGCCGCCAAAGCTCCAAAAGAATTTTATTAGACTGGCCATCCAATTTCCCCTTATCTGCTCCAGCCGCAATCAAGTCTACCCACATCTGTGTTCGGGTAACCTTTACAGGCCCGTTTCCCTTGTTAGTTGGGGGGGAAACATAGGCAGCAGCCCTCACTGCTTTATGATCCCAAGCGGCCTCCAGCTCTCCCAAATCTGCTACCATCTGTGTAACTGCATTGATGGGCTGCCCCACATAGGGGCCCAAGATAGCCACAAGTGACCCAAAAAGGGCTGACGGGGCGCTAGCAAGGACAAATTCCCTCATTTTGGCCGTAAACACTTCCTCGTCTGGCCCACGAGACCCAGGGTTGAAAACAGCATTCTTCATACCTAGTTCTCGAAGGACCTTTACTAACTCACTGTAGCACTGCCACCGACTCATTGCCCCCGGCAGTTCTCCAGCATTCTGCCAGACCATACGAATGGCAGCCATCACCCATTCTAATAGGGTATGGTCTCCTGGGTTGCCATGGCAGTTCTGAAGACGCTGCCTCAAGGAAGAGTGTGTGGTAATGGTGGCCAATTTCTCCATCTCTGTTCCGGAGAGCATGATGCCATCCACCCCTATATCCCATAATCGTAGTAACCAGGCTACCAGGGATTCAGTAGGTTTCTGCCTAAATTGTGCCCCCAACTCCATCAGCTCTGCCTGGGTATAGGGCCGGACCACAGAGTGTTCCATTACCTGGGCAGGAGGCTGTGGCTGCCCCTGAGGGACTCTTTGTTGCTGGGTTTTTACCTTCTTGGCGACAACTGGTCGGGCTCTCAGTGTGCGTATGGCAGCTTCAGCCTGAGCCTTCTCATCCTCAGAAGAGGAGTTGCAAGCGCCTGCTCCCGCTGACTCAAAGCCAATCCACCGGCACGGATGCTGCTGCTCCTTTGGTGACCATTTAGGCTCCTGTGGCTGCTGGCTTTTGGCCAGAAGCTGAGACTCGAGCTCTTGAATCCGCAGTTGTTTCTCCAACAACTGCCGGTGAACACGTTCAACTTCCAGGGTAAACTGCAACTCGCGAACCCGTAATTCCTTCTCCAGTGCTCGCTCCAATTCCAGCCTTTTCTGCCGTTCTATTTTCAATTCATACTGAAGCTTTTGACCTCGGGCAGTTTCCTCTTGAGTAAAAAACATGTAGCCCATGGCCCCTAAAAGGACAGCCATGGGGAGCCAGAGCAGCAACCAGTACTCTATCCCACCCATCAAGGGTGGTGGCTCCATACCAATCACTGAATCCTGCCGACTACGCCAGTTGTAAGGCCAGGAGCCGCCATCGTGGCCATTCACATGCAGGTTCCCATTGGATTCGGGCAGACGATAAAGAAATGGCGGAGTCAGAGGACGGGGGGCCATCCTATTTATTGGTGTCTCACCAAGACAGGCAAACCACAAAAGAAGACAAGGGAAAAGCAGAAAACCAGCTCTTCCCATGAAGGGCAAGGGATCAGGGAAGCCCCTGCAATTGTGATAGCAGGAACTGTGTGTCCAAGCTCCTGGTCTGTCCCACTTTATAGTGTAGAAAACCAAAATCCCTTAATCCAATATACAAACAAGGAAGTCTCCGATACAAAGTCACCCATCCAAGGCATAATTGGATTCCTCATGAGAGTGCACCACCCAGATAATACAATCATTCAAGGGTGTGGGGAAAAGCTTAGTCCCAAAACCAAACCCCAGGCTACAACGACCTGGCCTGCTTATAGCCTGTCCCCCACACCCAATATAAGTCACAATATAAGCGAGCAAACATATATATCACATTTACAAACTTATTTGACCAACAAGTGTAAAGCCAGTATCTAAGGCCAGGGCCACTATCACAGCAGCCTTCTGGCCTATGCAGGTTCGCATTGGATTCGGACAGTCGGTAAAGAAACAGCGGAGCCAAAAACTGATGGGTCATAGTCTTTAATTCTAGCTTGCACCCGGCGGGCAAGTAAAAATACACACTGGGCTCCAAAACCCAGTCACATTCAGTGCTCACAAAGCCACTGACTTATCCGAGTTTCCTAGAATCAAAGGTTTCTAGCTCACCAGACTTATTCACCTCTGTTCCCCATCTCCTTCCTTATCCCAAATACAAACTCTACACAAACTGGCATCTCACTCAGCACTCCACCATCTTGGCTGCTTCTCCTGGCCTCCTCCACGTGGCCTTTCTCCGCTCTCTTCTGTTCTCTCTTCTAATGATAATCTCAGGAACCAAGAGCCCAAACTCCCGCTCCGTACCCATTTTATATTGTAGCTTCACAACCTCTAATCCAATATACAAAATACGGAAGTCTCTAATACAAAGTCACTTCTCTGAGGCATGATTGGATTGTACCACCCCACATCAAAAAGGGTGGGAAAGGCTTAATCCCAAAACCAAGCCCCAGGCTATAAGGATTCTCAGCACACATTAATATCACCTGGGCGATAGCCTCCATCTTTAACAAAGTGAGCATAATACATTTTATCTGCCCAACAAGGAGCTATTGTGAAACATTTTTAAATGCTACTTAATGCATTGTTTTTCACTGTCAAAATAGAGACAGAGTTCACAGGAAATTGTGGAGTTGAAATAAAACATGCCTACAGCAGAGACCCAGAGCAAATACTGTTAGCTATTCCTCATCACAACAGTCACTGGAGGTAGCTGCTTGTTGCTTGGTGAATTACTCTCATTTTCATTTTGCGGATGCAGAGAGTGAGAGTTTCAGAAAAACTAAACATGTTTTTAGTAACAAATCAGTGTCGGTCACTGTAAAGACTTACACAGCAGTCCTCACAAGAAGGATTCTGAAGGATATTAGTTAATTTATTGAGATATTGTATCTTGCTTGAAGGTAGATAGACCCATTAAAAAAGCAGGCCAGCCTGACTAGGTGGTGGCGCAGTGGATAGAGCGTCAGACTGGGATGCAGAGGATCCTGGTTTGAGACCCCGAGGTCGCCAACTTGAGCATGGGCTCATCTGGCTTGAGCAAAAAGCTCACCAGCTTGGACTCAAGGTCGCTGGTTCGAGCAAGGGGTTGCTCGATCTGCTGAAGCCCCGCAGTCAAGGCACCTATGAGAAAGCAATCAATGAACAACTAAGGTGTCTCAACGAAAAACTGATGATTGATGCTTCTCATCTCTCTCTCTCTTCCTGTCTGTCTGTCCCTGTCTATCCCTCTCTCTGACTCTCTCTTTGTCCTTGTAAAAAAAAAAAAAAAAGCAGGTCAACCTAACCAGGTGGGTGCACAGTGGATAGAGCATTGGACTGACTGGGACACAGAGGACCCAGTTTCGAAACCCCGAGGTTGCCAGCTTGAGCACAGGCTCATTTGGCTTGAGTGCAGGCTCATAGACCAGCTTAAGTGTGGGGTCTCTGGCTTGAGTGTGGGATCATAGACATGACCCCATAGGTCGCTAACTTGAGCAGGGGTCACCCACTCTGCTGTAGCTCCCCAGTCAAGGCACATATGAGAAAGCAATCAATGAAGAACTGAGGTGCCGCAAAGAAGAATTGATGCTTTTCATCTCTTTCTCTTCCTGCCTGTCTTTATTTGTCCCTCTCTCTGTCTCTGTTAAAATAAATAAATAAAAATAAAAAAGCAGGCCATTATTTTGCATTTCTATACAACTTATCTCATTAAAAGCATTGAAAATAACTATCTTCATCTCATAAAACTGACACCTACTGTCCCATACAATATATCTCTTTACAGGATATATATATATATATATATATATATATATATATATATATATATATATATATATATATATATATTTTTTTTTTTTTTTTTTTTTTTTTTTTTTTTTTTTAAGAAAACCACAGGAACTAGGGGATGAAGGAGGAGAGACATGAGAAGCATCAACTCGTAGTTGCTTCACTTTAGTTGTTTTTTATTGCTTCTCATATGTACCTTGATGGGCTGTAGGGAAGTGGGGTTGGGGCATGGCTCAAGTCAAGCTAGTGAACCCTTGCTCAAGCCAGCAACCTTGGGCTGAGCCAGTCACCTTGGGCTTCAAGCCAGCAACCTTTGGGCTCAAGCCAAAGACCTTGGGATTATGTCAATGATCTCTTGCTCAAGCTGGCAACCCCACACTCAAACCCATGAGCCCGTGCTCCAGCCAGAGACCTTGAGTTTCTAACCAGGGTCCTCAGCATCTCAGGCTGACACTCAATCCACTGCTCCACCACCAGTCAGGCTACAGGATGTTTGTTTGAGTTACCAAATACTTTCAGTCATTGGGTGCTTGCTATGTGCCAGTCTCTGAGTTTGGCAAGTAGGGGGGGGAAAGATATCAGGGATATTTGAAAACTGGTGATTTAGTGGGAAAAAGAAGCATATACTAATAAATATCTTGCACTGTAATATAGATTTGTTGTAGTTGAGATGTGCTTTGGGAGGTCAGGGGCAACACTTAAGCAACCTGGAGTTACGAAAAAGCCTTCCTGGAAAAGGCAATATTTCAGTTGTGTCTCTTCTGTTTCTTTGTCTAGTGGTATTTACTTACTCATTTAAAACTTCTGAATAATACATAAAAATATAAATAAAGTAAAACTCACCCCAAATATCTTTACTCTGAGATAATCACAATTGACATTTTTGTAGGTACCCTTCTGGGTATGTGTATGTGTGTGTGTGACAATTTTATATCAATATATGTATATGTGACCATATTCCATGTGTTACTCAGTATGTTGATTTGTTTTTTACTCAACAATATGCCCTAGACATCTTTCTAGATGAATGAATTTAGAATTACATCACTTTTTTATAGCTATATAGTATTCTATTATATTTTGTGCCTCAATTTGTTTAGTTAGTCCTTTATTAAAGTACAATTGTTTAATTTTTTTTTTGTATTTTGAGTAATGGTAACTTAATATCATTTTATATCCACCTATATCTTTTGATACTTGGGAATTATTTTCACAGATACTTCTCTGAAAGAATTGCTAGGTCATGTCCGACACATTTGAAATTTTGATTTACAAATGCCAAACTGCTCTGCAGAAAAGTTTACCAATGCAAGTTTCATAGTTTCTTAAACCTTTGTCAACACTAAATATTATGTCCTTGCCAAGCTGATAAATGAAAAGTGGTCTTATTTGAATGTGCATTTAATTAATCATTAGTAAGTTTAAACATCTTTTTTTGCCTATTTAACTTGTTTTTGTGAATTACATGTATATGTTTTTTATTGGCATGTTTATCACCATTTGATTGATTCGTAAAAAACATTTCTGTGCTAGGGATGTCAATGTTTGCCTATCATACATACTATAATTATTTCATTTTTTTGATTGGCTTTAATTATGGCTTGAATATATTTGAGTCAGGTCTATCAGTCACTTTCTTTTCTCCTTTTTTTTTTAGAGAGAGATAGGGAGAGAGGGACAAACAGGAAGGGAGAAAGATGAGAAGCATCAACTCATAGTTACAGCACCTTAGTTGTTCATTGATTGCTTTTCCATACATGCCTTGACCAGGGGGCTCCAACTGAGCCAGTGACCCCTTGCTCAAGCCAGCGACCTTGGGATTCAAGCCAGTGATCTTGGGCTCAAGCCAGTGACCATAGGGTCATGTTTATGATCCCACACTCTAGCTAGTGACCTCAGAGTTTCATACCTGGGTCCTCAGCATTTCACACCACTCTATCCACTACACGACCACCTCGTCAGATGGTCTTTTCTATTTTGATTTTGACTTTGGTGGGGCTGTCAAAAGGCCTCTCCACATCAAGATTTATAAAAACCCATATTTTCTTCTATTACTTCTAGAGTTTTGTTTTTATATTTCAATAGTATAAGCCATCTAGAATCAGCTGTGATTTAAAATGTTAGATAAAGTTTCTGTTAGTCATCTATGTTGATAAAATACTGCATAATAAAATAGTGATGAAGAGAGTAGGCCTTGAAATTAGGCTGCTTCAATCCAAATTCTGGCTCCATTGCTTGCTTACTGGGTGAACCTGATTTATTCTATATAAAATAGGGATAATAATAGGACCTATCTCTTGGAGTTGGTAGGACTACATATGTTAGTATTTGTAAAAGGCTTAGTAAAATGAATGGTATATAGTAAGAGCTCACTAAATAGTAGATATTATGGATATCAAATTCACATGTTATGTGATATTATTTCTAGACTATTCTGTTACACTCAGTGAAGACTAGAAATTTATAGACCAGTACTAATTCTAGCTTTATATCATATGTGGACAGATTCTCTTATACTTTACAAATTTTTTGCTAAATCTTCTAGTATTTTTCTTTTTCTAGATAAGTTTTAGGGTTATTTTTTTATTTTCTAAGAAAAAATTGATTTCTTCATAATTTTTAATTTCCTTTTCATTAAATAGGTATGCGCTCCCATTGCAGTGTTTCTTTGTGTTACTTAATAAAGGATTATGGTTTTATTCACACAGGTCCTTCTCATTTTTGACACTGAATATTCTGAGCTAAATCTTGAAGGATAAACAGGAGTCAGCCAAACAAAGAAGGAGAAAAAATGTTTGGTAATGTCTTCTTAGCTGCCAGAAGTCATAGTTATTCTCAGAACACTCCTAGAAATCATGTTCTTCAGTTAATACACAGGAGGTACAAGCAGTAAACTGAACTGGGCAAAAAAAAATGTGGTCTTTCCTGCAAAGAAGTGGAGTGGGGCGGACAGCCAATGTTAAGAAATATTTATGCAGCTGTTGCCTGAACTAGTTCAACAAACTTCTGTGGACTGGCAGCAATATACATGTTCAGCTTTTTTTAAACTACTGACTTGTTTAAGAAATATCGAAGTCCAATATGCTTGTATGAATCAAGGATTTTGAATATGGATCGATGTCTGTTGATGGGTGTTTTGAAGAGAGCAGGACCTAGGCAGGTGTGTGAAGTGGTAGCAGTTTTTCTTCATTTGTCATTCGATCTTATTTTCAACCCATCCCACCTCAACTTCAGAACCATGACCCTGGAATACTATCTCTAAGGTTTCATTTCCTGCCCAGGTACTCAATTCTGTGCGCTGTTCAGGCTAACAGCAAACAGAACCCTCTCCCTCAAATGTCTAGTCATAACCAGCTGGTTTTAGTCAATCTGTGCCTAGCCAAGTGAAGAAATAAACAACAGTATGCTTATTTCCTCCTACAGAATGTACTTCAAAGCACTTTTTATCCAGAGTTGTCCATCAGATCTCAGAATTTCAAAAAGATTTATGATTGCTCATCACGTGACATTTATTACTAGTCTCTACATCACCTAGGAAAATTGGGTTGTATTCTCCCCGTTTAGCAAGCCCTTTAAAAATATCATGCATATTTGGATAAGGGCATGAGTCAAGGGTATGGGTCCGACCAACATGTCAACTTACAACCCAGTTATTTAAAAAAAACAATAATTAGGCAATTACTTTTCTCTGTATTACCAGCATAATTAATCTTTGCCCTCCTATGAGACAGCCAGGAAGGGTTCATCCAGTATTGTCCTCACAATTAAAATTTGTACACCTCTCCAACTTAAAAAATACTGGAAGTTCTGTAATACAGTGGTTTCTTCCACTATTCAACACAGCCAACATAAATTGTAGAACTGTAAAAAACCATATAGAGAACAATAACTTTTTAAGTTAACTAATTTGTTATGCAAAACCATAGATAAAAAATATTCTAAAGTTGAATTGTGATGATGGTTGCACAATTCTATGGGTATACTAAAAACCATATTATTATACACTTTAAATAGGTGAAATATATGGTATGTAAATTCTGTTTCAATAAAGCTGTTCTTAAAAAGCTATACAAATCTAGGTAATTGACTGCCAAAAAGACAAAAAGACAAAAAAAGGAAAAGAAACATGGTTATTAGTTACCTTAATTGGACCAAATAACTGACTACCATAAATAGTAATAGCTAAAGTCACTGGACTATCTTCTTTGGAGTGGGCAATTTAAGTCTCATTTAATGTTCACAACAAACTTATGAGGCAGGAAACACTATTAACATTCTATTTCAAACATGAGCATTTGTGCTCAAACAGGTTAAATACCTTGGTTAAAGCTATGCAGTTAGTAGAGATGAAGTTGCTATTTGAGCCTAGGCGTCTGTCTCCAGAGCTCAGTTCTGAAACACTGAGCTAATCCAAGAACCTAGGGCTGGCTTGATGAACTGCCCCTTGCTGTAAATGGTAATTATCCTGAATACTAGTTAGTATCATTTCCAGAAGACCTAAACAATTTCTTTTATCTAACTAGTTCTGCTTGTGGCTTGATTTTTTTATTTTTTGCAATAGGATATATAAAACATTTATGTACATATAATAAATTTCAATGATCTTTACTTAATGTAATAGACATTTTATGAGAAAAAAATGTCTCTCAACCTGACCAGGTGGTGGTACAGTGGAGAGAGTATCAATCTGGGATGCTGAGGACCCAGGTTCAAAACCGCAAGGTTGCTGGCTTGAGCATGGGCAATGTGGGATCATAGACAAGACCCCAGGGTCACTGGCTTGAGCCCAAAGGTTGCTGGCTTGAGGAAGGGGTCACTGGCTCATCTGTATCCCTCCCTTAGGGTCAAGGCACATATGAGAAAGCAATCAATAAACAACTAAAGTGCCACAACTATGAGTTAATGCTTCTCATCTCTCTCCCTTCCTGTCTGTCTGTCTGTCTCTACCTCTCTCTCTCTCAAAAAAAAAAAAAAAAAAAAAAAAGCCTCTCAGATACCCAGGGCTAGAATAGCTTGCTATGAAAGGGATACCTATGCCCCTTATATAAATAAACAAAAGTGGTGAATATTTTCCATATGTAAACCCATATTTGTTTCAATCAAGGTACTCTGAAAACTGCCATGGTGTCAAGTTTCTCTGCATTATTAGAAACTGCACCACAATTAATCTATGAGTGTGTATCTTACTAGCTCAGGGGAAAAAAAACTAAGGTTATCATGTTAGAGGAGAAAACATAATTGTATTCCTCTGTATATGAGCTCAGCCTCCAAAATAACTAAAATATAGACTTGGGTTTTACTGTTAGTTTGTGAGGACATATGAGGAAGAATAACTTATTATTATTGAATGTTCAATTTAAGTATTTTAGAGATAAAACCAGGCCTTTGGCTCTTACAGGAAATCTTGTGCTAATGAGCAATAAGAATGGCTGGCTACTTATAAAAATGTTGAAATCGGAACATTCTTAAGATTAAGATTGAGGTTATTTCTTCCATCTCACTTTCAACAGGATTTATGAATGCATTAAGTGTCCTTCTACTATTCACAATCCCTTTACTCCAGGTCCCCAGCCAGTAGTAAGTAGCCCATGGAACAGTCAAAAGAGAGTTGCTATGATGTTAACATAATTTAGTTATTGTTGTAAATTTTAAAAAGTAGATATTTAGGACAAATAATAATTTCAACCTTCTGCTCCTGTCTTGGCTGGGAAGTGTATAATACAGTTTCTTGGTTTGGCAAGTTGATTTTCTAGTATCATTTTTAGTTTTAAAAATAGGCTCAAATTGTTTGTCTTTCAAGGTCAGAACAAACCGTTAGTAGGGTATATATTACAGAGAGAGGGGCATAAAATAGAATCTTCTCTTTACAGGAACTTGAAATCTAGTAGACAAGGCTAAGGCAAGCATGCCGATAACTCCAGTGCAAGGCATACTGGGAAAAGCAGTCAGTTAAGACATTTGTTGAGCCTGTACTGTGAGCCCATCACTCCGTTAGGACTTGGAACAACAGAGATTTCAAATAAAATGCTAAGCATTAGAGATTTTGTTGGTGTATCAGAAAATGACTTCGTGGAGAAAATGAAATAAATAAGTCTTTGGTCATAGAGAATTCGTGGTTTGGAAGAATCCATTTCTGTCAAATCATTTTTTAAGAAAGTAAGTAGTCTAGTTTGGCCCAAGAACTAGAGTGACAGGAAACCGGAAAAGTACGTCTATAGCATGGAAGTCACAAATACCAGTTTATTATTTATGTCTTGGTTTAAAATTTAAAGAGAATGGGATAATTGATTATGTTTCTCATATGACCTTTTGGAAGTGGAAGAAGCAGAGTATAATTTGGAACAGATTAGAAATAGGTTGAAATAACAGGAAGCAATTTAAACCATTGGGGTAAAAAATAACGAGGACTTTGGACCAGTACAAATCAGAGAAAGGTCATTTACATATCAGAGGGATAGATAACAACAGGATTTCTAGGAAGACTGGATATAGAGAACAAACAAGACATGTATGATGATCTCAAGCCTGGTTGAATGAAACAGAAATAAATTAACAGAAACAATACAATAGAAGATGACTCAGGGAAGAAGATGATAAGATGCTTCCCATTTTAGCTTTACTGAGTTTTAGGTGCAAACAACTGGAAACATGAGTCTGTAGCAAGGTAGAGAAATCAGGTGGCTAAAAGTGATTATGAGAGCCAAGGAGTAAACAGTCACAAGGATAGAGCAATTTAAGAGGACAGTATTGGAGTACAATTTGCACAGCAACTCTACATTTAGTAGCTGGAAAGAGAAGTGAAATATACTGAAAATGGTAAAGAATAAGAATAAAGCAGAATAAAAATAAAGAACAGAGAGCTAGACATGGTTGCCAAGGAGATTTAATGAGGAAGGCCAATAGTGGCAAAGGTTACATGATGTTAGGGGAGAAGTCCTCTCAGGTTATACAAAAAAAACTATCCCCAAGCCAAGTTATCTCCATTTTCAGAAATAATATTAACCATCTTTTCTGATGCCCTCTGTTCTTTGAATTTAGCTCTTAGAATAAAGTCTAACAATATTACTTTACCCATTTCCAGTTCTTGGAAATTGTATCTAGTAAAATCTAATTTTAATGTCTAACACCTTAACATAATTTTTCATATCTTTTATCCTGATAAAGGCCTATCATTTGTAAATATGCATCCTTCCTCTCGATACCAAGAACAGAGAGGATGGTATATGCATAAAAGAGAAAAGTGAGAGAAAAACATTAGTTTACAACTTCTCACTTTTTCTTTTGGTATGATTTTCTAGAGGATTGGTCCAATTGATACAGAACATAGATTAGTCCTATTTTGGGTTCAATTATATCCCCTCAAAATTCATATGTCGAAGTCCCAACCCCCCTTGCTCAGAATGTTACCTTATTTGGAAATTGGATTGTTGTAGATGTAATTAAGATGAGATCATACTGGAGTAGGGTGGGCTCCTTAGGGGAGAGTTAGGCGCAGACATCCATGGGATAAACCCCATGTGAAGATGAAGGCAGAAATCAGGGTGATGCAGACAAACCCGAGGAATGACCAAAATTGCCAGCAAACCATCAGAAGCTGGAAAGAGGCATAGAATGGACTCTCTTTCACAGCCTTCAGAAGGAACCAACCTTGCTAATAATTTGATCTCATACTTCTAGCTTCTAGAACTGTGAGACAATAAATTTCCATGTTTAAGCTACCCGGTCAGTGGTACTTTGTGACAATAGTCCTAGTAAACTAATACAGGTCCATTAACAAGATTAACAAGTAAGTAAACAATGCATTTCTCCAGCTGGTGCACATTGAAACCATGCACCACAGAGAGAATGATTTAGTTCACTCTGAAGAAAAATGTATTCACATAAGCTTCATTTAAAACTGCTTCATTTTCCAAATCCACTTTATTTTCCAGAGGCAGCAGCTTTTGACTAGAGTTTACATTGGGAGAGAACAGCCAATTTTGGAGAATAAATTTCTTCCACTCTGGTACTGTGGACTCTTCTAAACCAACCTAATAATAGAACTGGCCTGCTCACAGTGACTGGCCTTCACATAGTAGAGGCATCAGAAGTTTTATAAAAATAAAGTCAGATAAAGTTACCAAGGAAGGTTTGAACAGGTGTTTTTAATGTAGGAAATGATGATTTCTGGAAATGTACTATTTGTGCTGTCTTTTGATATTCAGTGTTATTGGAAAAAAAAAATACCAACCACCATTTTATATAGTAGCCTTTTGTATAACTTTCGACATTTACCGCTCATCATGGTTGCACCTGGTTTGGCAAAAGAGTCCCACTATACAGTAGAAACGATTATTGGTAGTCAAGTTGCTAAGTGGGTGGCCTCCATGGTAGAGACATGGTACTTACTTTAGGTACTCTTTCATGTACATTCAGCATTACGCATTTCTATTTACAAGACATTTAGAAGTTGTCCTATGGCCAAAGCTTTTCTTCTCAGAGGAAAGAAAAGTACCCAGATTCTGGTTAATAACCACTAGATTTAAAATATGATTTTATAAAATATGATACAAACCCATCACTGGCCAAATATTGCTGAAATCTAAGTTAAACTCCTCTTCTCTCCAACTAAAAAAGAAGTCAGAACTTTCAAATGATCATAGTCTGCAGAATCCTTATGTGTGTATGTAATAACTACAAATTACCCATGAAATAAGTTGTCAAAATAAACCTCTCTGAACCCTATACAAAGGTGCCTCATTGGTAACACTTACCATCAGGGGTCCCCAAACTACAGGCCCGCGGGCCGCATGCGGCCCCCTGAGGCCATTTATCCGGCCCCCGCCACACTTCTGGAAGGGGCACCTCTTTCATTCATGGTCAGTGAGAGGAGCATAGTTCCCATTGAAATACTGGTTAGTTTGTTGATTTAAATTTACTTGTTCTTTATTTTAAATATTGTATTTGTTCCCGTTTTATTTTTTTACTTTAAAATAAGATATGTGCAGTGTGCATAAGGATTTGTTCATAGTTTTTTTATAGTTGGGCCCTCCAATGGTCTGAGGGACAGTGAACTGGCCCCCTTTGTATAAAGTTTGGGGACCCCTGCTTACCATGATGATCCTGTCTTTCCTTCTAACTTGCCTGCGGCCATACTTATCTTCTTTCTCTGGTTCATTCCAATTCTCTGTCTAGTGCTTTTCAGAGATGAAGATAAAAGTACTGGCCTTTCATCAGCAGGTTTTAAAACTTTGAGTGCCTGTCCAATTAGGCAATTGTTCAAGTCAGTAAATTGGTAGAGGAAGAAGGGTGTGACCACCTGTGGTGACTGAGCATTGAGTGAAGTAGGCCAGCTATAATCAAAACAGCCTATCTAATAATAATGATCTGTACCTGGCTCTTACTTTCAGCATTTGGAAACACAGGGAAGGTAGGGATGAAAGATAATAGAATCTCTAGTTCTCCACCATCCTTCCCTTCTTTGTGTTGCCCAATAGTGGAGAACTGAAGACTTCATTTTCCTTCTGAAAAACACAGCTTCTACTCATCTGATTTCTACCATGGAAAATGGACCAATTTTGGACAGATTCCCTCATTATCTAAGAAAGGCCAGACAGATTTTTTTTTTGTATGTGTGACAGAGATAGAGACAGAGACAGAGACAGAGAGAGGGACAGATAGGGACAGACAGATAGGAAGGGAGAGAGATGAGAAGCAATGATTCTTAGTTGCAGCTCCTTAGTTGTTCATTGATTGCTTTCTCATATGTGTCTTGTCCAGGGGGCTACAGCAGAGCAAGTGATTTCTTGCTCAAGCCAGTGACTTTGAGCTCAAGCTGGCGACCTTGGGCTTCAAGTCAGTAACCTTTGGGCTCAAGCCAACCATCATAGATATGACCCCACACTTAAGCCATTGACCCCGTGCTCAAGCTGGTGAGCCCACACTCAAGCTGGTGACCTCAGGGTTTCAAACCTGGGTCCTCTGCATCCCAGTTCGACATTCTACTCATTGTGCCACTGCCTGGTCAGGCCAGACAAATTTTTAAAATGTCAAATCTTCCATTTTTCAAATGTTGGAAATTGTATTCGCTTCCTATTGCTGCTGTAACAAATTAACACAAATTTAATGGCTTAACCAAAAATATAAATGTACAACCTCACATTTCTGGAGGTCAGAAGTTTGAAATGTGTTTCACAGGGTCAAAATCAGGGGGTTGGCAAGGCTATGCTTCCTCTAGTACCTTTACAGGAAAATCCATTTCTTTTCTAGTTTCTAGATGCTGCGTGCATTCTTTGGTTTGTAGCCTCGTCTTCCATCTTCAAAACCAACAACATAGCATTTTCTAATATCTCTTTGACTCTGACTTTCTCCTTCCTTCATCACATCTCCTTTTCTGACTCTAACTCTCCTGCCTCTTTCCCTTGTAAGAATGGTGATTACATTGTCTCCCCATCCCTGTAATTTACTGCCCTCTCATCTCAAGATCCTAAACTTAATCACACTTGTAAAGTCCCTTTTGCCTTGGAAGGTAACATATTTACAGGTTCTGGGGATTAGGACACAGACATCTTTGGGAGGGGCATTATTCAGTCTACCCAAAAACTTATTTTTTTAAGTGGAGGTCCAAATAAAACATGTTTGTGGACACTATTTTGTGATTTCTAGTTAAACTGTGGCTATACCATCTCAAAGAGTGAATGTTTGTCTTGTAGAGATGTGTGTCTCTGAGCCAACACTATTATCTAGGTATCTGAAGAAAGAGGAATGTCTGCAGCAGGCATTCCCAAACTATGGCCCCGCGGGCCGCATGAGGCCCCCTGAGGCCATTTATCCGGCCCCCCACCGCACTTCCGAAAGGGGCACCTCTTTCATTGGTGGTCAGTGAGAGGAGCACTGTATGTGATGGCCCTCCAACGGTCTGAGGGACAGTGAACTGGCCCTCTGTGTAAAAAGTTTGGGGACCCCAAGTTCACATCCACCCTAAACTGCTTTGCACGATGACTCTGCACTGCCCAGCTAGAGCATCTCAAAAATTTAGTCCAGATGGAATGACTTGAGGATAATGAGCATTAAGAAAAAGGCAACCACTGTGAGGTGAGTGGGGTTTCCCAAAGATGGAGATTTGCATGGTAGAGATTATAAATAAAGTGCAGAGATCACACAAGAGAAGCACAGACAGGACAGCAGGGTTAGGGGTTGGGGAGGGTTCATGTAGGAACTACCACAAAGGCTGACATTTGTTGGGTGCTTTGCCCCTAGATTATTTCTGTTGAACTAAATGATACCTTTCTTGGTCCAGTTCTTTTGTTATCTTGGCAATTTAGTAAAAACTGTTGAATCATGCCGTTTTTTAGGGTGATGCTGTGGTAAACAAATTGGTTGAGCTGAAAAAAAGAATGGCCTGCTTTGTCTGCTAGTCCCCTGTAAAGGAGTGGCAGCCTTCCTCAAACGGGATGGTGATTGCAAGGTCTAGAAGATTCTCTGATGCAAAATGAGACAGGTTAGATACCAGAGCTCAACTCCTGGTTATATAGTTCAGGAAAGTTAGAAGGGACAAAATCCATTTCTGAATCTACCAGAGAAAGCATCTCAGTGAGAGAAGTGGGCAGGTGAAGGAGGTGGAGGAGGGAGGTTGGACAGGGGTTGTAGTCATTCGTCACATTTTGCAAACCTGCTGGGATAACTCTTTACTGATCAGATCATTAACCTTGACCTTTGGCCAACAATTTGAAAGTTTTATCTATTGGTCTTCTGACGATATTTTGGTGGAATTTAGGGGACAACAGAGTGAATGCTAGTTGTGTCACCATATTTCATTTCAGATAGCAGCTGAACATATTTTTGATTCATATCTGAGCTAGAGTCCTCTGTGACCTCTTGCAGGGCATGGTTTCCTTTCAGTTATTGTAACTTCCAGAGTTGCCCCTACTTTTTCCTAGGGAGGAGCTTGGGCATGGATGCAACCTGGCACAATGAATGTAACATTAAGTGCCCTTATAACATCTGATTATTTTGGTTGCTTTTCAGCTTTGTTGGCAACTAGTACGGATCTGGCAGAGACAGAATCAGCACAATGACTAAGCAATTTTTAGCATGATTTATGATCTGTCCGGGTCAAAGCTGAAGCAGGTCAGGTAGGCTGAATTGGTATCATTGTCTGCTGGCAAAAATACTGCTTACTACCTCATTCCAGAAAGTATTAGGCATTTTACTGATTTGTGTACATGCACTGCATCACAGGTGAAGAAAGACTCTATCTTACTCATTGTTGTCACATGAGCACCTCGTTTGGTATAGGTACCAAGTTTGTCCTCCATAAAAGAATAATACATACATAAAGTTGACTTTTGTCATGTAGCATTTGTGTCACCTCAGGCAAGTTATTCATCTTGTTAAATAAGAGAGCAACATTTGTCTCACAAGAGTCTTATAAGAACTAAGTGGAGTGATTAAGGTACTCTAATTTCAAAGTATCACTTAGATATATTGAGTTATTATTTGTGTAGTTTGGATTAGATTTTATCTTAGCTGTGTACTGTGTCCTTTAGGAAAAAACACTAATAATCTTACTGATTATCTGGTCTAGGTGCCTTCTAAATGATTCTAGGCCTTATTTAAGTCCATCTCAGCTAACTTAAGTTCTTGGGGCCCAGACACTATTAGTTTAACCTACTTTAAAAAAAAAAATTATATTCTTGAAAAAAAAAATAGCCAGAACTAAGTCCAAATCCATATCAAATAGAGTATACCACATAAAATAAGGCAAGTTCATAAGTATTGGCTGGAGTTTCAGTGAAATGATGGGGATTTGGAGTCTTTTTATACATGGAAGAATTGATTTTATTATCTCGTTAAAAAAATTTTAGGCAAACTTCTCCTTTTTAAAACAGTTAATAGGTTTGAAGGAAACAAGTTGAGAAAATATGTTAAAGGAGAAGCAGATTTGATTATTGACAAAACATCTCTCATGCACCAAGTCACTGGCTTATTGGTTGCTGAAAACAACTGGAACACTTCAAATTTCCCCTTATTATGAACTAGAACAGTGGAGTTGTACACAACTCCTCCGACGGATGACAAACCTTGTGAAACACTGGCTGCCTGAGCAATGGCCTCCCTTTGAGTGTGGCAGAATTAGACCATTGTTTCTTTACTCAGTTTTGGTTTCTTTGTCAATGTTTAAAAATTAATTCATATTCTGTTCAGATCATATATCTCTACTTATTATTAAATTGGTAATTTGTTTGATTCAATTAAATGATTTGGTTTTACTCATCGTTTTTAAATGTATTTTCCAAATCTTTTGTTTTATTAAATTATTGAGGTGAGGTGACATTGGTTAATAAAATTATACAGGTTTCAAGTGTACATTTCTATGATACATGATCTTTATATTGCATTGTGTGCTCACCACCCAGTCAGATCATCTTCCTTCACCATATATTTGGACCCATTCAACCTTTACAGCCCCCTGACCCATTTCCCTCTGGTACCACAATGCTGTTATCTATGTCTATGAGTTCCAGTTCTATATCTCACATATGAGTGAAATCATATGGCTCTTAGATTTGGTTCTTAGATTTTTCTGACTTATTTTGCTTGGCATAATAATCTCAAGGTTCATCCATGTTGTCACAAATGGCAGATTTTATCTTTTCTTATGGCTGAGAAGTGTTTCATAGTATATATATATACCACAACTTTTTTTTTGTATTTTTTTTTTGTATTTTTCCAAAGTTAGAAGCAGGAGGTAGTCAGACAACTGCCGCATGTGCCCAACTGGGATCCACCTAGCATGTGCCCAACTGGGATCCACCCAGCATGTGCCCAACTGGGATCCACCCAGCATGCCCACCAGGGGGTGATGCTCTGCCCATCTGGGGTGTTGCTCCATTGTGGCCAGAGCCATTCTAGTACCTGAGATGGAAGCCATGGAACTGTCCTCAGTGTCCGGGCCAACTTTGCTCCAATAAAGCCTTGACTGTGGGAGGGGAAGAGAGGAATAGAGAGAAAGGAGAGGGGAAAGGGTGGAGAAGCAGATGGATGCTTCTCCTGTGTGCCCTGGCTGAGAATTCAACCTAGGACTTCCATATGCCAGGCTGATGCTTTACCACGGAGCCAACCACCCAGGGCCTGTACCACAACTTTTTTTTTTTTTTTTTGTATTTTTCTGAAGTTGGAAATGGGGAGGCAGTCAGACAGACTCCCGAATGAGCCTGACTGGGATCCACCCAGCATGCCCACCAGAGGGCGATGCTCTGCCCATCTGGGGCATCGCTCTGCTGCAACCAGAGCCATTCTAGCGCCTGAGGCAGAGGCCATAGAGCCATCCTCAGCGCCTGGGCCAACTTTGCTCCAATGGAGCCTTGGCTGCAGGAGGGGAAGAGAGAGACAGAGAGGAAGGAGAGGGGGAGGGGTGGAGAAGCAGATGGGCACTTCTCCTGTGTGCCCTGGCCGGGAATTGAACCCGGGACTCCTGCACACCAGGCCGACACTCTACCACTGAGCCAACTGGCCAGGGCCCCACAACTTTTTTATCCAGTCCTTTATTGATGGACAGTTTGTTGTCTCTATGTCTTGGCCACCATGAATAATGCTGCAATGAACGTAGAGATACATGTGTCTTTATAAATGAATATTTTCTAGTTTTTTGGGTAGATACCCAGAAGTATTGCTGGGTCATATGGTAACCCTAGTCATAATTTTTTGAGGAACCTCTACACTGTTTTCCACAGTGGCTGTACCAGTTTACATTCCCATTAATAGTTAATGAGAGTTTCCTTTCTCTACAACCATTTCATTACTTTAATAATCTTATTCTGTTGTCTATCAAGAGGAAGTTAGTTTTGTAACCTCCTAGGGACAAAGAATAAGCCTCCTTGTTGACTGGCTGACATTCCCAGAATCCTTGATCTGCATGAAGCATGGTCTGCTGCTGGGAGGGGAGCACCCTTTCTTATAGGGCCGCCTCAGTTTGGTGGGGACAATTATTGCTAGAGTTCTGTCCCCAGCATTAAAGGAATCTCAATGGGTGAGCTAAGAAAGAGCATAAATTTTGGAGTCCAGAAAAATGGTCTTGAATTCTAGTTTGCCATTTTTTTTTCCTGGGTGAACATTTTCACATTATTTTACCTCCTGATTATATCAATAATAGACCCTTGAAATGCTCAAGGGGTAATCTTGAGACATGGGATCCTTGAATGCAAGTATCTTACTGGAGCTCTTCTGGAGAGCTACAACAACTGTTTGCCAATAATTCCATCTAACTCAGTAATTAATCACTTGCTCCACTACTTCAGTCTTCAAGTGGGCATTAGTTTCAAGTCAATTCTTTAGAAAAGGTACAAGTCCTATACTTTTGGGATTACTGGCAAATAATCAAAACTTCCTTTGTTAAATTTTCAAATGGTAAGAGTCTATTTGAAACAAATGTAACAGGTGAAAGAGTTAGAACATGATATGATCGATAAATGTGAGACTCCTTCCTTCAAAAAATAATGTTTGTTAGATGAGTGAATGAATTTGTTAAGAGAATTACTTCTCTTTGAGTGGAAGTGTGATACATGTAGGTAATCTTTGTATATTTTTTTTCTAGAATTCTTTAAGCTGACCCCCTTTTGGAAAATATTTGCTGGGTCAATATTGGTTCTGTGGCCAATAAGGAGGAAGTCAGATCACCCTTCCTCCCTCTTTTTCATTTCTTGGAGGTAGAATTTGTGCTCATCCATGTTATGTGGGGGGAGAGTGGGAGAAAAGGGGATATAATTTTTAAAATGTATTTACTTATTTTTGCTAAAAAAAGGATTTTAAGGTGGCTTTAAAATGCACCACAAAATTAACATTAATCTTAAAATTAAATTAAAAGGAAACAAAAGTTAAGAGAATCAATAATCACATATTGATTATGTTATGGTTCATGTGATAAGTCATAGTCAAAGCAAGAAAGGCAAAAAAAAATTTCTCTAACAAATCATGTGTATCTCATAATTTCTTTCATATTAAAACAATTAAATAAGACATTTAAAAAATCACATCTAACATTTTTGGTTTAAGATGGCAAACAAGGAACATGTTTTCATTTTAACATCTACTGAAGTGAAAGTAAGGAAGCAGAAAGAGAAATAAACCAATAATATTAAAGAAAATAAAACTGGGGATGAACCAACAAATAATTTTAATACATTGCTGGGAGATCAAAAATAATCCAGTATGACTTGGTGAATGATAAACACCCTAGTTTTACAGAGGACAAGAAGCTACAACAGGGGTCCCCAAACTACGGCCCCCTGAGGCCATTTATCTGGCCCCCACTGCACTTTCGGAAGGGGCACCTCTTTCATTGGTGGTCAATGAAAGGAGCACATTGACCATCTCATTAGCCAAAAGCAGGCCCATAGTTCCCATTGAAATACTGGTCAGTTTCTTGATTTAAATTTACTTGTTTTTTATTTTAAATATTGTATTTGTTCCCGTTTTGTTTTTTTACTTTAAAATAAGATATGTGCAGTGTGCATAGGGATTTGTTCATAGTTTTTTTTATAGTCCGGCCCTCCAACGGTCTGAGGGACAGTGAACTGGCCCCCTGTGTAAAAAGTTTGGGGACCCCTGAGCTACAATGAGACAGAGCCAATCTGCTCTGCAGAAATCCAGAAGTTATCTGACTATAGATGAGGTCAACAGCAAGAACTGAAGCTGATCTCAGAGGATTCACATGACATCTGAGGAAGTCACTGCCAATCAGTTGGTACTCAGTTCCTCTTCCCCAAACCAATATGTAGGCAGATGGCATTAGCACTCAGACAAAACACAAGAGAGTTCCTCTCTAAAACAACCAATCAATGTTTGGGAAAAGCAAAGGCATCTATACTCAAGTCACCTATGGATAAAATAGAGAAGGCTTTGCTGTGCTTGCAAGACAATATGTAAATACTATATCAATAATCTTACAATGTGGTAAAGTAAAAGTGTAGCTGATAGAAGGGAGAAAATACCTTGTAGAAGGAAAGATAAGAATGCTAGTATACTACCATTGGGTCGTCATTTATTCAGTTACTGCTGTTCTGAAGCCGGAAACGGAAAGAGACAGTCAGACTCCCGCATGTGCCCTACCGGGATCCACCCGGCATGCCCACCAGGGGCGATGCTCTGCCCCTCCGGGGCTTTGCTCTGCTGCGACCAGAGCCACTCTAGTGCCTGGGGCAGAGGCCAAGGAGCCATCCCCAGCGCCCGGGCCATCTTTGCTCCAATGGAGCCTTGGCTGCAGGAGGGGAAGAGAGAGACAGAGAGGAAGGAGGGGGGGGGGGTGGAGAAGCAAATGGGCACTTCTCCTATGTGCCCTGGCCGGGAATCAAACCCCGGTCCCCCGCATGCCAGGCCGACGCTCTACCGCTGAGCCAACCGGCCAGGGCCACTGCTGTTCTTGATACTTGGGATACTGATAAAGGAAAAAGTCAGGCAAAGCTCATTACCTTCATGGACCTTACATGCATTATGCTTTTAGTAAGTGATGCTGCAAGAGATACTGCAGAAGCTGATGGAATAAAAAATAAAGGTTTAAATATAATATTATTTAAAGATATAAAGAAAACTAATAGAAAAACTATAAATACACTAAGAAGAGTAGAAATAAGTTAGTGACCCGAATTTCAAGCTCTCATAAATGACACGCATTAGGTACAGTCTAAAGTGAATAAATCAAAATGGAGATAAAAGTCATGATATCTAAAATCAGGAAAACAACCACTAAAACTAGAAACAGAAACAATTGAAAGAGTTTGCTTCTAGGGTGTGGTGCTGGGGACTTGCAAATGGCAATCCAGTATGAAAATGGAGAGCTAGATTTAGCTTTCAATGTGAGTCCTATTTGTTTTTGCTACCACTTGCATATATTATATTGATCATTGTATATATTTTAAATTAACTGATTTATAATAACAGTTATAATCAAAGAATGAGATCCGTTTTTCATCTACCAAGTATTAAGGAATTAGGAATAAAATCATTAGAAATAGATTTTCCTTTCTGAATGTTTTAATAAGTGTTTAAAAATGGATGTCATTTCATTGTTTTCTCTTGGCTGTAATGAATGGTAGAGTTTGAAGAACAGGTTTACAAAGGTAAGTGCTGGAAATGAAGGATATCAAGCAGTTTGTAGAGTGTGTTATTAAAATAGCTTGGGTGCTATAAAATCATGCTTTTATTTCCCATTGTTTACCTGACTTCAGCCAGCAGTGTTTAGAAAAGTAGAGCTAATATTTATCTAATGCTTATTTTGTATAAAGGATTTTGGATATGGTACATCACTTAACATATTCAACAACCTTATGACACTGGCATTCATTTTCACTTTGATAGATAAGAAAAATAAAGATTAGACACATGTTGAAGCATGCGAATGGCAATTTAGAGTGAAAATGGAAAGCTAGATGTATTGAATACAAACTAGGTCTGCCTGACTTAAAAGCTGTGCTCTTTCTTCCCTGACCCTTGGTTTTCCCAGGGCATACTTTCTTAGAACAAAAGGCCAGAGTTCTGTAGAATTCCATCGTAAGTTATATTTTCTATTATAAGTCAATATTTCCTATGATGTATATTTCTGTATATGTCCTGTTTTTCTAGGTATCTAAAATATTTAGCTAGTGTGATAAATATTTCAGTATCAAATTGATAATAAAAGTACATGTCTATTAGCTTCCTAACATTTGAACAAAAATAAACCTTGTAAAGTTTTATTTTCACCCCAACCAATAATATCCTTCTTATCCCCTGTGCTGGATTGAAAAATAGTCCTTGAATCCATGTGAAGAAAATATATTAAAATTAATAAAAATTTAAAAAATATATTCTTCAATGATAGTTTATCCCTGAACAACTCTTTTGGTCCATCTTATGACCAAATTTGCATACACATGAATTTTTATGTTGCTATTATCTATGGGAATGAAGAAATGCTTCTCCATTGAGGTCACTAAATCATCAAAAAGCGCTGTATTCTGCTAGTAAGTCAGAAATACACAGATTTAGAAAAAATGATAGTAATTATAACAAAAATAAACTAGTTCCTATTTTGTATAATATTAGGTGCTGGAGGCTTTGCCTGACTCATCTCATTTAATTCTCTCTACAGATCTATGAGGCAATAGTGCGGTTAATATTTTACAAACAGAAACAATAACCCAGATAGTTTAAGAAACTTGCTCAAACTTGTCACAAATCAAGGAAATAATAGAACTTGGATTTGAACACTAAGTTTAAGTGTATGCTTGTCATAGTTCTAAAATTGCTTGATGTATAAATAATTTTCCAACTTTTCTCATGCTATCTTTGGGAAACAGGATGATTTCCATTGAATAGAAAATTTGGATAAATCTTAACTGTTTCTGTGACTGATCTGAAATGGATTTGACTCAACCAAACCACTCTGGAGGGTGATTCTACGTGGGGTACCAAGGAAAACATTCTCTATCTTGTTTGGTTCCATGTTGCTATTAATGGATTAGTTAGAAATGTTCATGCCATGCTACTGCAACTGATTATTATTATTATTATTGAAAAATATACAAAGCTGGAAAAAGGAAAGGGAAAATAAGTGAAAATGATAATCTTAAAAAGATTATAGAAGAGAACAACAATAATCTGACTCTCTAACAAGAAACTAAGTAAGAATAAAATTATAATTTGTGTTTTTGTCTGAAAAGTTATCTATGTGAGTACATAGATGGAAATATGTGGCTTAGTAGGAACTCATGCAAAAATTTGGCCATCTCTTTGATTTAAAGTCCTTATTACCATCTTTACAATGATAGCTCAGATGTCTGTTCCCAGCCCAGAACTCTACATAGCTCCAGTCTTGTATATCCAATAGCTCTCAACTGGCTGCTCTTCTTGGATTTGTTTTTGTTTCTATTTTTGGGTGTTTTTTTTTAAATTAAGTGAGAGGCAGGGAGGCAGAGACAGACTCTCACATGCACCCGATTGGGATACCATCAGCAAGCCCCTACCAGGCCATGATCTGCTTGTCTGGGCTGCTGCTTTGTTGCTCGGCAACCAAGTTTTTTTCAGCACCTGAGGCAAGCCTTGGAGCCATCCTCAGTGCCAGGAACCAATGTTGCTCAAACCATTTGAGCAATGGCTGTGGGAGAGGGAGGGTGGGGGGTGGAGAAGCATATGGTCACTTTTCCTGTGTGCCCTGATAGGGAATTGAACCTGGGACTTCCACACCCTGGGCCAACGCTCTACTGCTGAGCCAACCGGCCAGGGCCTAGAAGTAGTTTTTTGAAAGACTCCTCAGACTTAGCAGGTCCAAGACTGAACTTTGAAATCATCCCTTCCAAACCATATCTTCTTCCAATACCCCCCCCCCATCAGAGAATATTACTTCTACATGTTATTTAGTAATAATACTTCATTGATACTTTTTTCTCCCTCATCTCTTCCTTCTCATTTTTAATCTTCTCAGGATTCTGACCATTTTAACTCCCAGAATCTTTTAATTTGTTACTCTTTTATCTTTACCTCTACCTTATTAGTCCGTGGGACCATCTTTCTCCCCTGTTCATCTGATGTTTCTACTCTGGCCCTCTTTACTCCATTTCACACATCAGCTAAAGTAATATTTTTTATCACGAAAATATGACTTGTCCTGCACACCTACCCCTAGATTAACTTCCTCTAATGTATTTTTACTCTTCTCACATGCAGATAAAAGTCATGCCAACACAGCCTTGTCTCAGCAATCTCTTCCTTGCTCTCTCTAGTCCAATCATATGGGCTTTCTTTCAGTTCTTGAATACACTATGAAGCTTCCTGCCACAACACCTTTGCATAAATTGTTCCTTCTATCTGAAATATTTTTTCTTCCTCCGCAGCTGCTTAATGCCTACTCATCCCTCAGGTCTCCATGTAAGTGGCATTTCATTGGGAAGTCCTCCCTAACTCTCTAGGCTGCAATTCTTTCATTTTGTGTTCTTATAGTTACTTCTAGTTCTGTTCTTATAGTTCTGTTCCTGACTTTGGAGCTCTTATTTCAACTTGTAGTTCATTCATTGATTTGCATAACACATATTTATTGAATATTTATTATGTTCCAGGCTCTGGTCTAAGTGCTGAGGATACAGTGGTGAATAAAATAGTTTCCTCCTAAGGATCTTTATTTAGTGATGGAGGAAATAGCCAATAAATCAACAAAGAAAATATAAAGTACGTGCATTGGTGATAAATGCTATGAAGAAAAATACCTCACAAAGAGAATAGGAAGTGTCTGTGTGTGTACAAGTGCATAGTATTTTAAATATCAGCAAAGAAGGGATGAGATAACATTTGAAACAGATTAGAGGGCGACCCTTGCATTAAACCGCATGGAAGGCTGCTCCAGAGAGAGGGAAGAATAAGAGCAAAAGTCTTGAGATAAAAGAATGTGCCTATGTTTAAACAGCAACAGGAAGGCCAGCACATTTGGAAACAGAGTAATTAGAAATGAAAACAGTAGGAGATGAGTACAAAGAAAAGGGTCAAGTGGGGTAGGGTCTAGAAAGTCAAAGTAAGATATTGGGCTTTCAGTCTGAACAAGTGGGAAATAATCATGCAATTTAAACATAGGATATGATCTGACATATTTTCCAAGGATAAAACTGGCTACTGTGTGAAGATTAAACTATGTGTGGATGGGGGGGGGGGGGAAGTGGCAAGGGTAGAAGCAAGAACATCAATTAGCACTAATCCAGACAAGATATAATGATGGCTGAATGAAAGTGGTAACAAGAGAAGTAGGGGAAGTGGTCTGGTTCTGGGTATCTTTGAAAGAAAGTCAACAGAATATGTTGACAGATTGGGTATGGGTAACAAGAGAAAGAAAAAATAATCAAGAATTCTGCACACCACTCTGGACTACCCAGTTGGAACACCTCAGGAATTTAGTCTAGATGGAATGACTTGGGGAAAATGAGCCGTAAAGAAATGGCAACCAGTGAGGGGCGAGTGACGTTTCCCAAAGATGGAGATTTGCATGGCAGAGATTTTCTATAAAGTGCAGAGAGAAGCACAGACAGGACAGCAGGGTTAGGAGTTGAGGAGGGTCCATGTAGGAACTGCTCCAAGGGCTTGCATTTGTTGGGTGCTTTGTTCCTAGCCTATTTCTGTTGAACTAAATGACACCTTTCTTGGTCCAGTTCAGTGGTGAGATTCAAGTTATTTAGCAACTGGTTCTCTAACCTAATGACCATTTTAAGTATAAAGAAATGATATACCCAAAGGTGATTTATTATTCCGTGCATTTAATACTTAAGAACAATAAAAGAAGTACACAAAACTAGATTACTGTATTTCTCCATGTAGAAGATGCACCTTAATTGTGGGGCCCAAAATTTGAAAAAAAATATATTACATAAAGTTATTGAACTCAAGTTTTATTCATTATAAAATTTATATAAGCGTGAAAAAGTGGGAAATGCAACTAAAAAATCTACAACCACTGTATAAGATGCACCCAGGTTTTAGACTCCAAATTTTTCAGAGAAAGGTGCTCCTCTTACATGGAGAAATATGGTATGCTATAAGAGTTTTAAAATATTAATAAAAATATTAAATAATACCTGGCAAAAAACATAAAACTGTTATTTAAGATATTTCCATATTGCTTCTTGAATGGCATGTTCACTTGGGATTTTCTTCACTTTTATCCAAGCATCATCAGCTGTGTGATTTATTCTTAACCATCTTGTCACTGTAAGAGTAGGATTCCATTCCTTTAGAGGTAGGCTGATTAGACTAATAGCCATTGTGTTTGATATATGACAAACAGGCGACTTCTCTTCTCTGAACCTATTATGTTCATCTTTGAAAAACCCCATCTTCGCGAGAACCCTGATTACAAGTGCCATTTTAACAACTGGTTCGCTGAACTGAACAGAAAATTAGGTATTGGTTCTGCTGAACCAGTACAAACTGCCTGAATCCCACCACTGGTCCAATTCTTTTGTTATCTTGGCAATTTAGTAAAGATTGTGGAATCATGCAGTTTTGTAGGGTGATGCTGTTGAAGACAAATGGGTTGAGCTGTAAAAAGAATGGCCTGCTTTGTCTGCTAGTCTCCTGTGAAAAAGTGGCAGCCTTCCTCAAATGGGATGGTGATTGCAAGATCTAGAACAGGGGTCAGGAACCTATGGCTCATGAGTCAGATGTGGCTCTTTTGATGGCTGCATCTGGCTCACAGACAAATCTTTAATAAAAATAATAATAATAATGTTAAAAATATAAAACATTCTCATGTATTACAAACCATTTATTTCCTATTGCTCATGTTCATGGTTGCAGGTGGCTGGAGCCAATCACAGCTGTCCTCCTGGACAACACCAAATTTTTATTGGATAATGCGTAATGTACATGGGTCGTTGTATGGTTCTCATGGAATTACATTTTAAAATATGTGGCATTCATGGCTCTCTCAGCCCAAAATTTTCCCAATCCCTGATCTAGAAGATTCTCTGATGCAAAATGAGACATGTTGGATGCCAGAGCTCAACTCCTGGTTATATAGTTCAGGAAAGCTAGAAGGGACAAAACTCACTCCTGAATCTACCAGAGAAAGCATCTCAGTGAGAGAAGTGGGCAGGTGAAGGAGGTGGAGGAGGGAGGTTGGAGAGGGGTTATAGTCATTCGTCACATTTTGCAAGCCTGCTGGGATAACTCTTTACTAATCAGACCATTAATCTTGACCATTGGTCAACAATTTGAAAGTTTTATCTATTGGTCTTCTGATGATATTTTGGTGGAATTTAGGAGACAACAGAGTAAATGCTAGTTTGTGTCCCTATATTCCATTTCAGATAGCAGCAGATCAAATTTTAATTTATATCTGAGCTATGGTCATCTGTGACCTCTTGGAGGGTATGGTTTCCTACTATTTTCTAGTGAGGAGCTTGGGTACAGATTCAACCTGGCACAATGAATGTAAGATTAAGTGCCCTCATAACATCTGATTATTTGGGTTGCTTTTCAACTTTGTTGGCAACTTGTATGAATCTGACAGAGAAAATAACAAGGGTTACATTAAGGTTTATGCTATAATAACTAGAAGAATGGTGTTACCATTTACTGGGCAAGTCCATGAAAGAAACAGATTTGAGAGGAAAAATCAAGGATCAGGCTGTACAAGTTAACTTCAACGTGACTATTAAACTTCCAAGAGAAGTTAGATAGTAGGTAGTCAAATTTATGACTATGGAGCAGCAATTTTCAACCAGTTGTGCCTCAAGAAGCATGCTGGTGAGCTGAAAGAACTTTTATAAACATGCAATATTTGGCTATTTAGTCAAGAGCACTGACTCTTTTTCCCCTTAGATTGTCATATTTAAAAAATGACAATACCAACACAACAGTTGTTCAGTATGAGTAAATCAAAGTTGCACCTATTTTTTTTTGTCAGATTGACCAAAAAAAATGTATTTTTTGGTGTGCTGCATTATTTTAGGAATTAGTTTACGTGTGCCATGCGATGAAAAAGGTTGAAAATTGTGGCTCTAGAGTTTTGGAGAGATGTCTGGGTAGAGAGACAATCATCCTGGTTTGCATGAGACTGGGAAGGTCCTGGGACATGGGACTCTTAAAACTAAAATCAAGAAAGCCCCAGAAAAACTGGGATGAGTTGATTATCCTAGGTCTGGGATATAGATGTGAATGTGTAAGTTGTTTTCATATAAGTGCAATTTAAAGTCAGAAGATTAGGTGAATTTATTCAGAAAGAAGTGAATTAGAGAAGCTAGTATTGGCCCAAGGTGGTGACTCGACAGTTTAGAGTGAGCAAGTTGAGAAAGAATTAAAGGACCAAGCAGTCAAGTAGAAGGAAAACCAGGGCAATGTGATGTTCTCGAAGTCAAATGAAAAACATAGTCTCATGTAGAAAGTGGTGGTTAACTGTGCCAAATATTGATGGTAGGTAAAGTTAGATGAGGAACACAAACTGACCACTGGATTTAGCACTGTGGTAGTAATCATTTGGTGATCTTGTAAAGCACAGTTACAAAGGAATGGTGGGAGGCAAAACCTTTATTGGAATAGGTTCAAGGAAAAGAGCAATTAGAAACTGTGTACCATATTTCCCCATGTATAAGATGCACCATTTCCCCCCGAAAAATTTGGAGTAAAAAAACTGGTTGCATCTTATACAGTGGTTGAAGATTATTTACTTGCGTTTTCCGCTTTTTCGCACTTGTTTTTGTGCTCATTGTTGAAGACAGTGATTCGTCATCAGATACAGATAAGGACAAGCTAATGAATGGGAGTTTTGACAGTGAGGAGGTGTTATATAAACTTTATGATGAATAAAACTTGAGTTCAATAACTTTATGTAATACATTTTTTTGCAAATTCGGGCCCCCAAATTAAGGTGCGCCTTATACGTGGGGAAATACAGTATATAGTCAAAGAGAAAAAGGGAAGTAGCTGGAAGGCAAAATAAAGTCAAGATGGATGGGGTTTAAAGATGAGAAAAACCATACCAGTTTATAAGCTGCCACAAAATACCCTCAGAATAAATGCTTTAGGAAAGAAATGAAAGAATTTCTAGAGCAAAGTCCTAGAGTAAACACTTAAGTAGCTTTAGATAAGAGCAGAGTTCATTAACAGTGACAAGAATAAACTCAGAGTATGTGGGTCAGATGTAATTATTATGTAGATGCAAAGAACTTGTTCAAGTTCTCTTCTGATTGCTCCCATTTTCTCAGTGAAGAGGGGAGTTAGGCCATTAGCCACGTGGCAGATGCGGGGTGCGGTGAAAATGTTGGAAGAAGTTGAAAGAGGAGAAGGAACAATGGCAGATGAGCAAATGACTCCTACCAGGGAGATAATGATAGTACAGTCTGATGACAGGAGATCTGAAGCTGGAGCCAGAGGGTATGGCTTAGTGAGCTTAGATCGGAAACATTTAGAAGAAGGGCAAGGAGGACACATTCCTCCCTCCACATCCAGAGAGAGAGAGAAGAGTCACCACCTGAGAAGGCTGGAGGCAGAGCAGAGTCCACGGGGGAGAGGCCGCTCTTGGTTGGAACCCAATACTTTTGTTCTTGTTACTACAGGAACATTTATGAACATTTGGAGGATATCGGGGATTTTAATAATGATGGAGTGGACACTCATGAAGGGACAGCAGAAGGGTTTGAGGAGTCAGAGAGTGGGAGCTGAAGTCCCCACTTCAGGAGATTAGGATTTAGCTCCCGAGAGACCTGGGCCTTTCATGCTAACAGATGTAAACAGGGATAAAGTGTAGATGGTGGTGGAGAGACTGTGACTCTGTATTGAGAGGGAGCTCTGGAGCTCCCCCTTTTTTCCTGCCAATGGACGAGTGGAGGACAAGGAAGGGCAGTCTGTAGGGAGCATGAGTGGTTCTGGGCCGTCTCCTCACTGATGTATAATGAATGCTTTCACAAGTGTGATTATTTGCTTAAGTGTCTCCTACCACTGAACAATTTTCTTGGTGGCCTTCTTAGCTTTTGGTTTTATGTTTATTTTGTTCAGTTTCTCTGAACTTCACATGTGGCTTTAAGAAGATACTATATAAAGGTAAGGGATTGTGTCTGCTTTTGCTTTCTTTACATCTCTGGTTCCTTGAACAGTGTTCAGTTTAATGAACAAATAATTAATGAAAGAACTGAGTATTTTAATTGATAGAAGGGTTGATGTAAGCAGTGTGATGAGGTTGCCAATAAGAGAGGATGACAGTCAAAGTAGAGAGGGTGAAGTCTTGTTCTACTCCTCTCTGAACAGTAGGCCTCTAGGATTTCATTTGTTTCTGGCTACTACACAATAAGGTGATCAATTGTCCTTTTTTAGGGAGGACAGTTCTTCTTTTGTAAGTTCCATCCTCCCTCAAAAATTGTCCTCCTACATGTCCTCCTTTTTTATATTGGAAGACTAATCTGTAAATGTCCATATTTGATCGATGCAGAGTCGATCCATTGCATGTGATGTGACATATTTGTTTTTCACAAGACGATTCGTCAAGGATCAGTACAGTGTGACGAGACACGATTATGATATGCATGCGCTCTGCATGGGGGACCTTGAGAGAGTGCATGGTATACCGAGAGCACAAATGGCTTTGTGTACTTCTTACTGAAACACGACGCGGCACATACAACATTGTAGAATCACGATTATTTCTTCTCAGTGAATATTCAATCATTGACAGGTAAGTACAATTCACATTTTATTAATTCATTATTGATTTAATAATTTCCAAATACATATAATTTTATTTACAAGTATTTTCCTGAAATTCAAGTTTTAAAATGGAAATCTAACCTCAAACCATATATATTAATAACACATTTTGATTAAATAGTTGTATAAAACAGATGTTTTTTAATTAGAAAATAATAAATACACCCAAATATTACTCCAAATTAGTGGTTTTGTTTGATATTTAGCATTACTAAATGAGTACTTTTTTCTTACAATTATTATTAAAAACTAATAGGCATGTAAGCATAATTACAATATAAAATATTACAATTGTTTTTATTATGCATTTATCATATTATAGTGTATTATTGTTGCAATGAATAAAATGTTTCTTTTCTTTATGATATTATTTTCTTCAATTTATTTTTGTCCTCCTTTTCATTGTAAAAAAGTTGGTCATCCATGGACAAGAGTGTGGTGGTTACCAGGGGTGGGGGGAGGGAGGACATGGGAGGGAGGGAGGGAGAGAGTTAGGGGGAGGGGGAGGGGCACAGAGAACAAGATAGAGGGAGGCGGAGGACAATCTGACTTTGGGCGAGGGGTATGCAACATAATTTAATGACAAAATAACCTAGACATGTTTTCTTTGAATATATGTACCCTGATTTATTAATGTCATCCCATTATCATTAATAAAAATTTATTAAAAAAAAAAAAAGTTGGTCATCTTAATAAGAAGGATGTATTTACCTTCCCAGAAATGCTGGAGAGGTGTGGTAGGCAATTTTAGCTAACAGAAAAGGAGAGAGGAGTATCATCTCAGACTATCCCAAGGACTAGGGGTTTTATTATAAATATATTTGTAGAAACAGAGCAATAGAATTTCATGGAAACACAGGAATAGCCCTGTAAGTGGTCCTCATGGGGGATGAAACACACTTTGAAAACAGGGTTATTTCATGGCTCCTTCGGTATCAGAAGTTTGAAAGTCATTTCTCTATCTTAATGGTGACTTGACTCTTTTTTGGTTTCAGCTTGCACTGCTCTTGTGATTACCAATCAGGTATGTTATTTCCAAGCCTATCTTTTATCTACTTCATACTTGCCCACAGTTTCTGCTTATTCATTGTTTCTGCTTAGTTACACAATAGTGTTCTGAGCATCTTAGGGGAATCTTCCTCACCTTCCCCCATAATAGATGACCTGATATTCTCTAGCTACTTTGCATCCCTCTTTCAATATTAAAAGTTATCTACCCAGTCGATATTTTGTTTTAATCTGTGGCTTCAAGAAGATGCTTCTCAATAGTTTCCTGCCCTCCCAGATTATGTCTCTTCTCACGTTTCAGGAAGTCACATTTTCTGATCTGATAGCAACTGACCCATCTTTCCCGGTTCTAAAACCCTTGGAAAGAGCCTTTAGACCTGGGAGCACTCTTTCTCTCTCTCATCTCTGCTGGAGCTCAAGACATTTTTACATCTTCCTAGGTATTCACTATCAACAATCTTTTGTGTCAGGAAAATTTTCTCATGCCCCTGGTTAATTAGCATGTCTTTCTCAATTTTGTTTCCAGTCTTTCTCTGTTCCTGTTTTAATAATAAGATGAAAATATGCTTTTTTAAATACTATAGTTCCTACTTGGTTTCTGCCTCTGTTAGAGGCAGAGAGTATCATATAAAAATTTTTGGTTGCCTTCTTAGCTTTAGTTTTTCATGTTTATTTTGTTCAGTTATTTCTCGACTTCAGCTGAGAATCTGTTTATTTGTATAAATACTTCTTGGACAGCACCAACTGAGTGCCCGACACGAAGTTCAATGTGTCTTATTTGGCTTAGCATGATGTCCTTATGGCTCATCCATGTTTCCACATGTTCCAGAGTTTCCTTCCTTTTTAAGGCTGAAGAATATTCCATTGTGTGTGTATACCACATTTTCTTTCTTTCTCTTTAAACAGTGAATTCTTTTTTATTTATTTTTTTTTAGATTTTATTTATTCATTTTTAAAGAGAAAGGAGAGAGAGTGAGAGAGAGAGAGAGAGAGAGAGAGAGAGAGGAGGAGCAGGAAGCATCGACTCCCAAATGTGCCTTGACCAGAAAGCCCAGGGTTTTGAACTGGCGACCTCAGCATTCCAAGTTGATGCTTTATTCACCGCACCACCACAGGCCAGGCTATACCACATTTTCTTTATCCATTATCTGTCTATGAACATTTGGGCTGTTTCCACCTATTGGCTTTTGTGACTAGTGCTGCCATAGGCATGGGAGTGCTAATACCTCCTCAAGATCCTGATTTCAATTCCTGCTTACTTTTATTTAAGTGAAGTATTCAAAACAGTCAAATTTATAGAGTCAAAGAGTGAAGTGGTGGTTGCTGGGGGCTAGAGGGATGGAGGAATGGGAAGTTACTAATCAAAGAGCATAAAGCTTCAGTTAAACAAGATTAATAAGCTCTAGAGATCAGTTTATTCATCTAGTACCTCTAGTCAATAACAATTACTTTACACTTAAAATTTTGTTAAGAGAGTAGCTTTCATGTTGTGTTCTTATCACAATAAAATAAAAATAAGTAAATACAATTTTTTTTAAAAGTTGAGACTAGTCTTCCCCATTAATATCCTTTTATGTTTCTACTTCAGCTAAAGCCCCAGTATTCATCTTCCATTATTTCTACTCATTTAATTAGTTGGCTTATCTTAAATATTTTTGAAATATGCCTTCTCTCCTCCATTCCCATTGCCCTTCCTCCAGTTCAGGTCCCTACCATCATTCACATGAAGTAATACTGCGACTTCTGCACTAGAAATTCTGCCTCTACTCTCCACCTCCTTTAATCCTCCCTCCACACTGCTGAGGATGACTTTTCTATTGTTTACATCTGCTTATTCACTTCCTGGAAGAATACTGTTCAGTGGGTATCTATTCCTTCAGGATAAAGTTAAGACCCACTATTGTGCTATATAAAACTGTAATTTAAGTTCTGGATTCATCTCCCCAATCCTACTCCACTGCATTACACCTTCATTCCATCAGTAACAAACCATCAGCAAATACCTTGATTTTCCAGATCCTGTCATATGTCCCTGTGTCTATCATGCTATTACATCTGCCCTTATCCTCTTTTTTTCTGTGGTTACCTGGCAAAGTCCTATTTTTGCATCCTAACTCACAATAGCTGACATTCGTGAATATTTTCTTGATATGCCTCTGGGTAGAATGAACCCATTCTAATCTATGCTTACCTTTTTCATTTCACTTGTTTACTGTAGTACAATAAATAGTTTTCATGATTATCTCCCTAATATGAAAGTAATTGAAATGGGATCTATGTCTTATCTTTGTGGTCTACATAAGAACTCCTGACCCATTGCAGGTTCTCAATGAATGGTTGGAAAGTGAATGAAACTCACATATATTTTCTAATTCCTTCATATCAGATTTTCTTAAACAGAAAGTGGGAGAATAAATTATAAAGAGATTATTTTCTTTCCCACACCTTGCTTCTGATATCAGGGTTTAGAAAACTGTAGAATGGAATATGTGAAAAGAAATAGTATGTGGTATGACTTTGGCAAATAAAAATATTTGTGAGATTTAGGATTAAAACGATGTGGAGAGCTCAGTCTACCCATGTTTTAGCCTGGCTGTTTCAACAGGAAGTATGTATGTTGCCGAATGCTCAAGATAGAGAAGTTAGCAAATTTTAGGGAACGGAATAAACAGCAGTGAAACATAGTTCACCGTCCTCATGTACACCCCGGTTATGGCTTATTCTATCAGAACCTCTACTTTCTGCACTGGTCAGTTAGAGTGCCTGAAGTCATGTGAAGGTTTACAGAACTAGTTCCATGGGTACTTCAAGTAATTCTGGTTTCTTCCTTTAAAGGCCATGCAGTTAAAGAAAAGTGCTTACTCTTACTGTCTTACTATTTACAAAGGAATGAACTCAAAATAATTTTCTGGCAACAGCTGTTAATAATTACAGAGAAAGCATTTTTATGGCTTCCCAGTGGAACATTTTTTTGTGTTTGAGACAAGAGCGCATTGGCTAACAGCTTCTTTCTCTACTTCACCCATTTTAATTTATCTTAATTGCATTTATTTCTAAGACAGACGCCACACCTGCCCCACTAACCCATCACATGTCCCTTTCTTGTTAGCGAAAGCCTCCACCAAGTCAAATCAGACTCTGATCTTTGGTCTCTGAGCTGTTGACTAGCCTGTCATCAGCTTTCCAGGAATTAGCAAGTCAGTCTGAAATCTGGAAGATAGAGAATAATTCTATAAAATGGATTGCTGTCCACTTCCGGATTCTCTTGGATGTCTTGAGAATAAATTTTCTGGGTTTATATTATTGAATATACTCAACTTGTGTCTGTGGTGGTCTTCCCTGAAATCTTGTTAAAAGGAAAAAAGAAAACAAACATTTAGGTGCCTCTGTTTATCATGTCCATATATGCTAACTTATTTGAGCTTTATAAGTCACTAAGGCATGATTTTCAGATTTTATAGATTCACAAAGAGTGTTGACTCATCACACAGCTAGTAAATGGCAGAACAGTGATGGGAATCTGGCCTGGCTTCTGCCAAAATCCGTGTCTCTTGCAATATGCAAAGGTGGGCAGAAGTAGCTTTGTTTACAGTTGTCAATATGCAAAACACAGAATTTATTCTTGTGTTATTTATTAATCTTTGTATTATTTATTTGTAACACAAATAAATATAACCCTACTCTGATATAAACCTACTTTTTTCCCCACCCTATATGTGCCAACCTGTGAACATATGGTGATTTGCCCAGGAGGAAGAGCTATCTGGAGATGTAGCTCCACAGCCCAACCCTTGTTCCTGTCAATTCTCAACCTTCAGTTTGTGGCCCATCATAAAAAATAAAATAATGGCATCTCTAATGACACTTTGACATTGACAACCTGTCTTCTGTATGTTCTTTTACTCTTTGGTAGCTTCAGCCTTTTGTTTAACTTCTGAAAGAAAAATATATTCAATAGTGTCTTAGTATCAGATGCTAGAACTTCGATTTGCTCTAGGCTCTGCTGTTTTTTCAAAACATGAACTTGGATAATTTAATGATATTGTTGGGACTCAATCCCCTTACATGTAAAATGAGTAGATCAAATAAGATTGTTTAGGGCTCCTTCCTGCTCCGATAATAATTTTTAACCTTAATTGAAAGTTCATGATATTTTTATATTAGGATGTAGTATTATTTAAGCTCTCATTCAAAGAAATTGAAATAATACCTCTACTGAGGAAATTGAAGCTGCAGGTGTTTTAACAACTTGTTTAAAGTCACAGAATTAACAGATGGTTTATCTTAGATTTGAACCCAGATAGTTACAGGTCAAATCTTTCTCCATGATCTTGGCCTGTTTACATCTCCAGATTTAACTCATACATGCCAACTTTGTAGTCTTGTAGCTGATGTGTTTGAGCAAATCATAGGCAGGGTGAGTTCAGGATTTTAATCGTGTTCATATCTCTGGGTCTTTGCTTAGGTTCATAAATTCCCTCTGTGGTATATCTTTACTTCTCTCACCACCTGGCTAATTCCATGGCATAGTTCCTGTGTCTTCATTTCCAGAACGTTTCTCAAATTTCTTTGTTGGGGTAAATGTTCCACTTCTTTGCTCCCATGGCACATATTATGCATACTTTTATTCTCAAATTTACTGCATTTTCTTGAATGCATGTGATTTATTCTGTCTCTTCCATTAAATCATAAGCTCTGAGCAAGAATTCATCTTGTCCTCATCATTTTGTACCAGGATTCAACAGGTACTCACTAAATATTTGAACTTAACTGAATAGAATGATGCCCAAAACAGGATGTTTTCCATGATTTCTCAAGTTAATTTCTGACTATAGTTATATTTACATCCTCATTTCACAAATGGAGAAATACAGGCTATGTAACCAAGGATAGAACCTCAAAATTCTTCCCATGATCATGTTTCTAGAAAGAGTTATCTATGCACATTTTTCTTCATGCTTTCACTTCCCTTCCACCATTGGAGAGTTAAGCTCTCCAATCCACCATTCCACTCAAGTTCTGGCCAAGATCTCAATGATGGCCACATTGCAAAATCCAACATACGCCTCCAGTTCTTCCCTTATTTGATTTTCCTGAGTTATTAATTTCTCCATTTGAAATTCTCCCTTTCCTTGGTTTCTGTAATACACAGTCTAGTATAACACACAATATAGTGTTTTTTTCTAACCCATCTGACCAACCCTTTCATTCTTTCTTGGTAGTGCCTCTCCTTCTACTTAGCAATTGGAGTTCTTCAAAGATCAGTCTTGAACCCTTGTTTCTTTCTTACCCTCTCTTCTTTTCCTCATCCACTCCCACAGCTTATGTAAAAATACAATGTGTACACTAATGATGCAAAGATTGGTCTCTAACACAGATCTCTCTTCTGAGCTACAAACTCATATTACAGCATTTACTTGGTTGCCTCTCATGCATCTCAATTTAAGCATACCTGAATCTGAACTCATTTTCTCATCCCACAGTCTAGTCTTAATCTAATAATCTCAATCTCCCCATTTCCCCATTATCCCAGTTGTTCATGATGTAAATGTTGATGTTACCCTTGACTATTGTCTCTTTTTTAACATCTGTGAATGCCACCATATAAATAAATTTCAAATCTGTTCTCTCCTCCATATATCCACAGCCACTCTTTTGGCTCAACTGCCACCATCTCTTGGCTGAACTAATACAGCAAGTAGCCTCCCAAGTGGACATTTACTTTCACCCATTCCTGCTATCATCTTGGTTTGCTCATCTCCTCTAATCTTTTCCACTTAGAGATCACTAGAATGTTCTTTTCAAAATGAAAAAATTTTTAATCATATTATATTTCTGCTTTAAACCTTAAAATGTTTTCTGTTTCTCTTAGGATAAAACCGAAAATCCTAACATGGCTTTTAGGCCCTGCATGATTAACTCTTACCTTTTCATTTCTCCAAAACCTTCCCATTTTGACCCTAATTACAATAATAATGATATAATAATATGTGGGGTTTTTAAAAAAATTTTTTTTTTTAAATTTTCCCCCTAGAATGTAAATTCTATGAGATCTGTGTCTAAGTCTGTTTTGTAGATCACTGAATCACAGAAACCTAACACAATGCCTGCTATGCAAAAGAGTCAATACATATTTTTTGAATATATGAATGAATCAATTCATTAATGACGAGTTCTTTTTTGGCACATAAAAATAGGTCACCCTGTAGGGCTCTCTCTCTTGGCAATTCTCCCAATTTAAGCATTTTAAAAATTCTTATTTTTAAGAATTAGATCCAGCCATATTGCATACCCAATTATTAATCTTTATTTCTATAATTTGTTTATTCATGCATAAAGTTCAACAATGTAATAGAAGTTTAAAAAAAGCAAGATACAGTGAGAAAAGAAACTCATCAATGTATGTAAAATTGTTTTTTTTTAATGCTTTTGAACAAATATTTAGTAATTTGAGTATCGGTGTATGGGGATATCTCTTTGAGAATTGTAGGACGCTTTTTGTGGCTACTGCTGCAAAGAAGGTGGTCTGCCTAACTTTTTCCGCTGTGTGTCCAAAAATGTTTTGCTAACGATGCTTTTTTTTGTCTGCTTATGCCCTAGATAGAATTGATGACTCTGCTGAATGTTAGTCCATTTTTATTATGATGACTGTGAAAAACTAGTCCAGACCTTTTAGGAAAGTGGCATGTTGATTTTTGCCTTCAGTATGGGTAACTTGGCTGTTTTCTACAAACTTTTTGTAATGATGTAAAGCTTGGCCTAATATTGTAGAAAATCTGACCTATATTTACGTGAAGTCAATTGTTTTCTTATGTTGTCTTAAAGAACTCAGCTTAAGAATAGAGTGAGAAATAGCTATTTGTTAGTGGACTAAGTTCCACATTGGTCATTATTTAGCTAACCACCGTTGAGCTTTCTTTATTAGGTAATTCTAAGCAGGAGACTGCATATGCCCCATATCATTATGGTTCATTATTTTCCATGAGTGTGCACCATTGTACTATTGAAAGTGAGGAACGGCCAAGGTGCCGATGACGAGTAGGAGAAAATCAAGACATAAAATTAACTAAAAGTGTTTATACGTCATAAATGTTAGAACTATCAGAAATTCACATGATTAAGTTATTACTTGTATGCTGTTGTTTTTCTGTCCCCAGAGAGAAATTCCAATACGCTAGTACTTGAATTAGTACAGAGGAACTAGCAAATAACAGCTGTGAAAAAATAGAATCATATGTTTACCCATAATTCATTTTTTTAATTACTAAATCTCTTACACCCAGGAAATTAGCGCAGTTTTTTCCTGAATATATGAAACTTGTTAATTTTAACAGAATATTAATTTTTATTGTACTAAGAATATTTAATGAGGAGTTGACTCTTTGACTTTCATAAACATTGTGGGGTTTTGTAGTTTGAACAAAACATGTAGCATTAAAGTACTAAAAATTTCTAGACTAAAATCTACAGCAAAGTTTAAATCCTTTTCTTTTTTATTTATTTATTTTTTGGCAGACTCTGTGTTTCTACTGAACCATAATCTTTATTTAAATATGATTTAAACTGTTAGGTTTCAGGGGCAAAAAATAAAGAGACCATAGCATTATAACATATTTTTTTAAATTTCCAGAATCACCATATAGTATTGATTAACACAGGAAAACAAACAAACATGATTACTGAAATATTTTTAACTGAGATAGTCTACTTAATTACATCTCCTGGATGTCATTAAGTTCTACAGTTCTTTGAGCTTAAGCCTGCATTATTGAAATCTTTGTAAAATAAAACCTTCCCCTTTCCTATATTGAGTGGGTAGAGTAGACATAGTCAAATCTTTATTTCATGGCTGAACTCCTAAAATCATCTTGATTAACACTCTGACCTGGGTTCTATGGCTGTGTGCATGTGAATAAATGGAGACCTCAAATGACGCACATCCCCAGACAGCGCTTCTGCCTCGCTCAGTCTGCCTTTAGAACTCCAGGTGCACGAAACCACAGTTCGTGGAAGGAAAAACTCTGGTGCTTGTATTTTTAATGCTTTCCAGTGTCTATTCTGACAACACCTCCTACAGTGGGGAAAAGTATTGCTCTCGGGTTTGGCTCAAGAGCATTTGCCGCAAATCTTTCCTCCCTTCTTTCTGGGTGACTTGGGCCAAAATGGCTCAAGAGAAAAAGCATTTTCAGTGAAAAAGTGTTTGTTTTCTTTTCTTTTGGTGGAGAAATGAAAGTTAGAAGAGAGAAACCACTAAATGTGATCATAAGTACTGAAAAGTGCTGAGTGCACTCAACGGCAACCAGGAAGGTCCTGAGGAGCAGAGGGGAGGGTGACTGATGGGAGAGGGCAGAGCTGGGCGGCGCTGGGGAGAGTTCCAAGGGGAAGCTGAGTTCTCCAAGGTTGAGAACCTTCTCCAAGGTTGAGGAAGTGGAGGAGAAAAGGTAGAGGCAAAAACATTTAGAGAGAAAGGGAATAACTGGAAACTCTACTAACACTCCGTGTCTCCATGGGGAAGGCATTCTCTGTGAGAAGATGGTTTTCAGGAATAAGATGGCTGAAGAGAGAGCGAGGAACAGCTGAAGCTCAAAAGTTGGGTGTTGAAGGAGAAAATGGATTCAAAGAAAAAGAAGAGGGAAATTAATGACTTTGCAGTGGTTAGCATGACACTATGACTTAGTAGTAACAGGTTATACACAGGAAGGATCATGTTTCATATTTAAGAAAAAGAATATAAAATTACCAATACAGATTATGTGCAAAAGTAAATATTTAGAATAAAAAAGAAATCACAACTTACATTTGCTATTTGACAAAAACATACAACCACCAGAACCCATTACCACAGTTCCTCTTAAGTTTTCGAAAGAAGCTTTGTAAGAGAAGTGGTTAATGCTTAAAGCTTCATTAGCTTCCTGGTAAATCTATCTCTGGTGATAGGGGTATACATGCCACTAGAGTAAACACAGCACAGTATTACATTTTAGACGGCATCTCAAAGGCACTTTTGTGGTGATGAATGCCTTTATAATACTGGCCTCAAAATGTTCAGACTATACTCAGAACAGCTCTAACTTCTGACTTTGTGCAAAGCTTAAATAAGAATATACACATAAAGCTCCTTTAAAAACTTGTAAATTTCTTCCCAAATGCTAGATATTTTCCCTTACTTTCTGGAAAACCCATTTTATCTCAATTATTTGTCAAATGTATTTTACTCCAATGAACCTTTTACCCTATGTAAGCTCCTTAAAATTTTGTTTTATAATTGCCATGTAGAATTACCTTTCATTTTTCCTAGAACATACATTGTTCATTCAGCTGTTTTCCACATTTGAAAAAAGTATAGATATATATATGTGTGTGTGTGTGTGTGTGTATTATATATATATATTTGTGACAGAGACAGATAGGGACAGACAGACAGGAAGGGAGAGAGATGAGAAGCATCAATTCTTTGTTGTGGCACATTAGTTATTAATTGATTGCTTTCTCATATGTACCTTGACTAGGGAGGGGGGAGCTACAGCAGACCGAGCGAACCCTTGCTCAAGCCAGCAGCCTTGGGTTCAAGCTGGTGAGCCGATGAGCCTGCACTCAAGCCAGCGACCTTAGGGTTTCAAACTTGGGTCTTTTGCGTCCCAGTCTGATGTTCTATCCACTGCACCAACACCTGGTCAGGCTCCACACTTAAGTTTTGATCTTTGTTTTTATTTTCTTTTGGTAACTTCTTAATTCCTTTAATAATATACAGTTCTCATCTTTGTACTTTTTTCTAGATTAATACCTGTGTTTATTAAGGTACCTGAACAGAACTATAGCCAATGTTGAATGAAAGAAAATGTCATAGCTTTATAAATTATTTGTGTGTGTGTGTGTATGTGTGTGTATGTGTGTGTGAGTGATTTTTGATTTCCTTGTTATACATGCCTAGCATTTGGTTAGTTGAAGGCAATAATTGCCATATTTTTTTCAGTTTGGTATCTCTTTTAGATTCCTTTAAATAATAGTTGGGATCACAGGAAAATTTGATTAGGATAATCTAGGATGCAGAGAAAGTTTGGAATAGTGGGAAAAAGCAATAAAAATACTAGGGAGAATTAATGAATAAAGCAGACAAAAGTTGATTTTACAATGGGATTACAAACTGAAGAAGCATTTAAGAAACCCCAGGATGGAAATTAAGGTCCCAGAGTACAGAGCATTGGTTAATTGACAAGATAAGAAGTTGTGGTTATAGAGAAACAAGCAGGAAGGTAAGGCAGCAGGTTAATATACATAATGGGGGAAAGGCTGTACCTTGTAATCTGGTCCAAGGTTTTCTCCTTTGATGTGTGGACTGAAATGGTTCAGGCGGAGATGGTCAAATAGAAAGAACTTGTGAGGTAGAGGCAGGAGGAGTAGTTCTCAACCACGTCTGCGCATTATAATCTCCCAGAGAGTTTTATAACATGTCAATACCCTGGTCTCAGAGGCCAACTGAATCAGAATCTGGAGGTGGACCTAGACATTGGGAAGCTTTGAAAAATTATCAGGTGATTTTTGCATGCATTCAGAATTTGAGAATTGTGAATTATAGCGATGGTTCTAAACTGGAGAAGTTTTTATAATCTTGTTGGTCCAGGTGACCTCATTCCTTACCAATTAAATACAGTTAGGGGCAAGATCTAGGCATTATCAATTTTTAAAATTCTTGGGGTGTTTCCGATGTGCAACCAAGTCCAGGAATCATTAGTTCAAAAGGGTTGTGTCCTGTGCTCTACTATGGCACACTCAGAGAGTGAAATTATGTTGTGTATTAAAACCATACTTTCAGCCTTGAAGACTAAGGTACTGAAAGGTATCCAGATACTATTGGTTGCCTTTATTCTGATGCTTCAGTGTGCCATTATACTTAACAAAATTAAGATGACAGAAGTTTGAAAACTGTCGAAGACTTTAGAGAAGTAACTTCGCTCCCTCTTTTTACACATAAGAAATAAGAAGTCTTGAAAGAATACTGGAATTATTCATGGTCACTTGGGTAACTAATGACAAAGTGGGGTTCTCTTACTCAAATCTTTTTCAATCTTTTGCTACAATTTTTTTTCTTTTTCTTTTTTTTTGTATTTTTCTTAAGCTAGAAACGGGGAAAGACAGTCAGACAGACCCCTGCATGTACCCGACCGGGATCCACCCGGCACGCCCACCAGGAGGAGACACTCTGCCCCTCCGGGGCATTGCTCTGTTGTGACCAGAGCCACTCTAGCGCCTGGGGCAGAGGCCAAGGAGCCATCCCCAGTGCCTGGGCCATCTTTGCTCCAATGGAGCCTCGCTGCGGGAGGGGAAGAGAGAGACAGAGAGGAAGGAGAGGGGGAGGGGTGGAGAAGCAGATGGGCGCTTCTCCTGTGTGCCCTGGCCGGGAATCGAACCTGGGACTTCTGCACACCAGGCCGACGCTCTACCACCGAGCCAACCGGCCAGGGCCTTTTGCTACAATTTTGGCTGCATTAAAACTCTTAGTTCTGAAATGACAAACACCAGAAGGAATATGACTTAATTTATAATGGCTACAACTTACATGGACAGGGTTAATGTGAACTTGTCCACAAAGCTCTAGAACACCAGAAGTGAAAGTTACCCTTGAAACCATCCTGTTTTATTTAGGAGTTTAAGGGGACAGAGGTCGGAGGTGGGATTAGGCCTGAGAAAATACTTGGGTTCCCTAAACTCATGAGCTAAACTATAAAAAGAAGTTTTGCAATCAGTGCTTAGACCCTCAATCATGTGGCTCTCATGTATTTTCCTATTGTCTGAGTTGGTTAGTCCAATTTCTTACCTAACCCAATATTGAAGAACTCAGAATCAAAGCCGTTCTCTTTGGGGGATAAAGTTAACTGCATATAATTATATTCTCTTTGTTAAATGTGCACGCTTCCTTGTGTATTGATGGGTTAAGTTCCAGTATATGATTTTTGCAAAAATATAGTGTGTACTCCCTCCACCCCCAGCTCCAGGTGTATCCTTTGCTTGGTGCTCTGTCTCCAGCTATGTCCTGGCTACTATCTTTGCCAGGGACTTCGGTGAAAACACCGGAGCATGGTCATGAAGCCTAAAAGTGACTTGAAGGAGCAAAAGTGAACAGATTAGATCACAAAATTGGGACTCAGAAAAGTCTCCCTGGACTGAAATGAACAATCAAAATCTAAGCAAATGCGATTCAGTGTGGAGAGAAGAACGCAGGTCCTGTACTTGGACATGATGCACAATATAGAGGGAAGAGCACTCCTCCCTCATAGCATTTGAATAATTTTTTTTTTTTTTTTCTGAAGCTGGAAACGGGGAGAGACAGTCAGACAGACTCCCGCATGCGCCCGACCGGGATCCACCCGGCACGCCCACCAGGGGCGACGCTCTGCCCACCAGGGGCGACGCTCTGCCCACCAGGGGGCGATGCTCTGCCCCTCCGGGGCGTCGCTCTGCCCCTCCGGGGCGTCGCTCTGCCGCGACCAGAGCCACTCTAGCGCCTGGGGCAGAGGCCAAGGAGCCATCCCCAGCGCCCGGGCCATCTTTGCTCCAATGGAGCCTTGGCTGCGGGAGGGGAAGAGAGAGACAGAGAGGAAGGAGGGGGCGGGGGTGGAGAAGCAAATGGGCGCTTCTCCTATGTGCCCTGGCCAGGAATCGAACCCGGGTCCCCCCGCACGCCAGGCCGACGCTCTACCACTGAGCCAACCGGCCAGGGCCCCTCATAGCATTTGAACAGTGGTTATTGAAGAAGGTTTCTAAGTTTAATGCCCATAGACCATTCATAGGTTTTAGAGTCTGTAATGCTCTAGAACCGTGGTGGCGAACCTTTTTATAAAAACCGCTCACTATGGTGGGTTTAGCGGAGCAACCAAACAGCGCTGCGATTGACCCACCATGAAAGCTGGAACACCCACTAGTGGGCGGGAGGGACCAGGTTGATCAGCACTGAAAAGTGGGTGGTTTTTATAAAAAGGTTCACCATCACAGCTTTAGAAAGTGCCTGTAAGCCTTTTGTGCGTGTCTTCAGTCTACTTTCCTCCCCCCACTCCACCCCTGCTGATAGAACCTGTGATGTTTGTTAAATTCTCAAAATAAGAAAAACCAGAATAGAACTAAAGGTTACAACTGGAGAAAATAAAATGAAACTACAGACTGACGTTATCTCAATATGAGGAAAACTTCTCAGTTAAAGGGGTCCAAAGATGGAATGAACTCTCATACGAGGTTTTAAATCTCCAGTGCATTTGGCAAGAATGTTATAGAGAGGATTTAAGCAATGGTGGGTAGTTGAAATGTTTTTATGTTTCTACAAAACAAACATGGAGAGAATGCCTGAATCCAACTAACATGACCACTGCTGGAGTTAGGCAGCCTCAACACCGAGGCTCTGAGCCACAGTGGCTGGGACAGGAATCATAGGTAATGCAAAAGCCTCCTCTAGGTAGATCCTGGTTCACAGCTTGTTAGACCAAAAGGCACCCCTGTGTGTTTGCTTGGCTTTAGAGTCTAGTAGAGGAAGGACTTACTCTACACCAAGTTGGTTTATGGTGCCCAGTAGACAAACTCTCCAGAAGAGAGAGAAGAGAGTTGAGAAATAAAAGGTTAAAGCATGGACTGTGGAGTTCAGGACTGAGTTTCACTCCTGAGTTCATATTTACTAGCTGTGTGTGACTTTGAAGTTATATGCCACACTGTGCTTCATTTCCTCATCAACAAAATGAAAATGACAGTAGCATCTATGTTATAATAGGTTAGAGAGTCAAATAAACATGAAAAGGTATGTAGCAAATTAAAAACTGTGACTTTAAAAAGTTAACTGTATAATTGTTTTATGTCTAGTGACTGGTTGAAGATATTTAAATTCTATTAAAAACTGTCATCGCCTGACCTATGGTGGTGCAGTGGATAAAGTGTCAACTTGGAAACGCTGAGGTTGCTGGTTCAAAACCCTGGGCTTGCCTGGTCAAGGCACATATGGGAGTGTTGATGCTTTCTGCTCCTCCCCCCTTCTCTCTCTCTCTGTCTCTCCTCTCTCTCTCTCTCTCTCTTTCCCTCTCCTCTCTAAAATGAATAAATAAAAATAAAAAAATTAGAAAAAAACCCAAAAAACTGTCATCTATTCACTGTGTGATGTAGGGAAAATTTCTAATCTCCCTGGCTTCATGTTTCCTAACTATAAAATGTCAATCACATTTACTTTAGATCAAGATAATACTGCCCTTAAAAACGAAAAGAGTTGCCTGACCAGGCAGTGGTACAGTGGATAGAGTGTTGGCCTAGGACACTGAGGACCCAGGATTGAAGCACTAACATTGCCAGCTTCAGCACAGGCTCACCAGCTTGAGTGTGGGGTCACTGGCTGAGCGTGGGATCATAGACATGACCCCATGGTTGCTGGATTGAGCCCAAAGGTTATTGGCTTGAAGCCCAAGATCACTGGCTTAAGCCCAAGTTGCTGGCTCTAGCAAGGGGTCACTGGCCCAGCTGGGGCCCCTGTGTGAAGGCACATATGAGAAAGCAATCAATTAACAACTAAGGTGCCGCAATGAAGAATTGATGCTTCTCATCTCTCTCCCTTCCTGTCTGTCTGTCCCTGCCTGTACCTCTCTTTGTCTCTTTCTTTCTCTTGCTAAAGAGAGAGAGAAAAAAAAAGAACTAAAAGAGTCAAAGCACCCTAAAAGGTCTTACTTAGGAAGCAGAGTTCAACAATAATTTACAAATTTAGGCTTTTATTCCTAGCACACCATTTCTTCATTTGGGAGCGATGCTTTAGAGTAGGCTTTAAAATCATCAAGCTTTGCTAGAGACTCATCCATGTTTTGAGCCTGCTGTCTCTAGAACTCCACCCAAAACTTTTAATTCATAATATATGAGATGTTTTTTGTTTGTTTGTTTGTTTGTTTATATCTATAGATTTCAATAGTTTCATAACAATTCTTGATTCAGCCCCCAGCCAGAGTTGGGATGTTCACAGCTAGAGAGTAGCACTGCCTCCAAGCACTCAGGGTCTCGGAGACATCCTAGCAGATGAGAGACTCCTCTGCTGACATGCTTTTGGAACAGGGAGTGCCCTCCCCATTGGCTAGGCACTAGGGCATTTGTCATGCCTTATAAGTCTATTTATAAAATTTTCCTTTTGTCTTAAAAGGAAGCCTTGTGTATATGAATTTAATGTGTAAGAATGTGTAATCTCTAATTAATTACTTATGAAGCCTCATATGAAAGGTAATAAGTTTTTGTTTTTAAATTTAGCTTCAAATGCTAAATTAGTTGTGTGAGCAAACACACATCAGTATAGCCTCATTGGTGTAGACCAGTGATAGTCAACCTGGTCCCTACCGCCTACTAATGGGCGTTCCAGCTTTCATGGTGGGCGGTAGCGGAGCAACTAAAGTATAAATTAAAAGATAGATTTAACTGTAGTAAGTTGTTTTATAAAGATTTATTCTGCCAAACTTAGCAAAAATCTGAGATAAAGTACTTGGTAAGTACTTATTATTATATGCTTTAACTTGCTGTAACTCTATAAATTTTATAAAGTAAAGTTACTTCCCTACTTTATAAATCACCATTACTATGGAACCGGTGGGCAGTTAGAAAATTTTACTACTCACAGAGATACAAAAGTGGGCGGTAGGTATAAAAAGGTTGACTACCCCTGGTGTAGACTCTACTACTCAGAGGTCTGAGATAATTGGCTGCCAATGTGTACATGTGCAAACTAAGCCATCTTCTTTATAACATAAATTAATAACACACCCAACCACTTAAGAGGGTTAAAAGAACTGCTTTTAAGTACTTTATAAACAACTACTGAAATGCTAATTATAATTTAGTACTCTTATCTATTCATTAGATCTTTTCTTGAGAGGAATCAGAGCCTTAAAAAGTTTATGAGGACAATCTTTAAATCTGAGTTCTTGGCATTCTTTGAAAGGAATTTTATCAGGCACTTATCTGCAGCCCAGGCTTCTGGGTTTTTTGTTTGTTTGTTTTGTTTTCTTCATCACCTGCCTTGTCCTGCTTGGGTGCTGTTTTCATTTATTATTCACGCAACATATTTGAGACCCAGTCTAGGCTGATTTGCAGATGTCAGACTTTCCTCGGGCAATTCAACTTCTAGGTGTCTGGAGAATCTGCTTTCTATCTGTGTGTTTGGTTGAAGGTGAAATACTCAGGAAGAAGATAACCCCTCATGTAATTTCTCTTCATTACTAGGAAACATCTCTGGGGTAGCCCTCACTATCAGACTTAAATGGTCCAGAACTGTATAAGAAAGAAATCGAATCCTGACCCCGTCTCCTTCTCTCTCCACCCACAAGCTCATCGAACCTTTGCTTCCCCTCGTGTATACAGCAGTCCTTTTCAGAGGTGCTCCATGCTTTCCATTTTTGCTCTTTGAACATGTCCTTTCTCAAAGTAAAAGAATTATCTATTTAAAGACCTGTTCTAGAACATCTTATGTTCAAGAACAGAGTAGCTGTAACTTATTCAAACTCGGAGATACAATCTTTTTTCAATATTGAAGCAATTTGAATTTAAGGCTAATGTCCAATCTTCAGATAATTATAAAACAAGGAGAATAAGCCCCTTCCTTTCTCCTGTGCATCTGAAAATCTAATAATATTGACTGTGTAACCTTCCCCCATCACTGTGGCCAGATCACCTCCCTATACTTTCACCTTCCCTGGAAGGCCTCCTTCACAGATCCCAACTCCACAGGTGAGAGATCAGCAAGGTCTTTTCATTCAAGACTCAAGCATCACTTCCCTGTAAAACAGTCCTGTCTGTACATGGCCCCCATGTAGGTGATCCTCTCACTGCCAGGTAATTCATATTCCTCTTATAAAGTCATTTTGCATGCTGCATCTGTTTCCCTGATTGGATCCTTCACCTGAATGCATGCTCCTCTAAAGCAAAGTGCATTTCTGGGTTAGCACATCTAGCACTGTGCCTGGCTGCAGAGGACACGCCTAATATATGTGTGTAGCATGAATAAGATTGTAGCATGGCTGAGAAAATTATAATCAGAAGGCCAGTTTTATAAAAAAATGAACAGAATTAGGGCAGTGTCCAGAAATTATGATTTTAGGGAGGTCATTTTTAGGCAAATACTCTAAAATAAAAACAGGAAGAGTAAAGGTTATTTCAAAAAAGGTCAATGTATAGTAAAATTCCATTGAACAATTATATCTGTCAATAAACGACTTAACAGATATCTAGTCAAAATTAATGCAAACTGTAAATAGTAAATTTTTGTTGTTTTTTAAAAGCAGTTGATGTGCTCTCTTACTTTTAAGTAGACAGCATATCTCATACCAGAGTGTCTTCTTTATTTTAACTCAGCTGTTTGGCAGGAAATGTCATGGCTCTTTAGAATTTTCCTTTTAAAACACTACCTTTGATCTGAAACAAAAGAAAAAAATTATATACTGACACTGAAGTTTTTATTTTCTGAAATTTCATAGGAACAAAATTGTTATGCTTTAAAAGCTAAAAGTGAAATAAAATGATAATAAAACACAGAGTAATTATGACCATGACTAATGAGAATTTGTGAATTACTTGAATTAATAAAATATTTAAATAGGAATGCAATTTTATTACTTTCAAATAGGACTTGAACCTAGGTTAGCATGCATTTTAATAGAGGTCCTGCTTTAAGGGTTGTATAAGAATGATCTGCAACTCTGAGTTAAACAACATGTCACTGAGTCACCTTACATTAAAATGTTTCCATAGGCAACTCTAAATTTAGTCACTCTAAATTTTAATGTGGTTTATACATTCAAGTAACAATTACCCCTGAAATTGTGTTTACTGTATGGATTTTCTTATTTAAAGATATGCAAAAAGAAATTTTTAAGTTTACCCATTTATAAATTACCTCAAATTTTCAATAGAGAAAATATTGAATTAATGAGAAATTGTCATTTTAAAAGTTGAATGCATGTGGGGTGGGAGAGAGATACCTGAAAACATAATTTTTCATTTCATTCATAAATGCAAGTTGATTCAAAATGATTTGTTAATCCATTTCTACTAATATGGGAGAGCTAAGATAGAAAATTTTAATTCCAAAAAAAAAAATTCAAAATTGCAAGTTCTAATTAGTAACTCAGTTAAATCACAATACCTGCATTTCTACAAGATTCTTTGTCTTGCCTGACCAGGCAGTATTACAGGAGACAGAGTGTTGGCCTGGGATGCTGAGGACCCAGGTTCAAGACCCCAAGGTCATTAGCTTGAGCACAGGGTCACCAGCTTGAGTGCAGGGTCACTGGCTTGAGCGTGGGATCATAGACATGACCTCATGGTCCTTGCTTGAGCCTAAGTTTGCTGGCTTGAGCAAGAAGTCACTGGTTCAACAGTCTCCTGCTCAAGGCACATATGAGAAAGCAATCAATGAACAACGTAGGCGCTGCGACTACAAGTTGATGTTTCTCCTCTCCCTTCCTTCCTATCTGTCTGTCCTCCCTGCCTCTCTCTAAAAAAAAAAAAAAAAAAGATTATTTGCCTTGCTGCTCTTAGGAATGATTGCTGAGACTTGTGACTGGCTTAATAACTGGCACATTGACCTGAGACAACATGAAAAAAAATATATTTTTCAATCGTGTAATGTTTAGATAAGAAAACGACACGTGCATTTTTCTTTTCTTTATTTTTTTTGTGACAGAGGCAGAGAGAGAGACAAAGAGGAACAGGTAGGGTCAGAGAGACAGGAAGGGAGAGTGATAAGAAGCATCAGTTCTTTGTTGTGGCTCCTTAATTGTTCATTGATTGCTTTCATATATGTGCCTTGACTGGGGGGCTACAGCAGAGCGAGTGACCCCTTGCTCAAGTCAGCAACATTGGGCTCAAGCCAGTGCCCTTGGGCTTCAAGTTTGTCTACATTTGCTCTCTTTAACTTCCTGATTTTTCTTTGCAAATTGACTGTCTCCACAGCTCCTTAAAAAATGCACTGGTTGGAATTACTAGTAACTTTTATAATTGACAAGTCTAGAATCTCTTTTGAAGTTCTCACCTTCCTTGACTTCTTTGTAACAACAATACTATTTTTGTTTGTTTGTTTTCTTCCTGCTTTATTTACTATTCCATCTCAGCTTCTCTCCTTTCTGCTTCTTTATCCTTACCCATAAATATTTTTGTTCATCCAGGAATAACTTGACATTCTTTATTCTCAGTATTCTTTCCCTGAGTTAGTCATTCCAGGTGTTCTCACAGTGTCAACAACTACCGATATGAAATCTATTCCTTCTTCATTGACCCTCTTTGATCTCCATTTATGTATTAATGACAACAGTTTGGACATCTATATGATCGTGGACAATTTATGTAAGGTTTTGGACTTCCAGGTATTTCTTCATCTGTAAAATGTGGCTGTCAGATTAAATAATATAACATCTCTTGTCATGTTCTCAGAATAAAAGAGGAAAATGGAAATTATTTTTTACTATGAATAAATGTTTTGTTGAACAGTGAAGGATGAAAAGTAGCATTAGTAAGCATGATGGGGTTGGTTGTGGAGGAAACCAGAATAGAAGATGTCAAAGAGGGGAAGCACCACATTTTGTTTAGAGATGAGCTAATGCTATGGAATAAATAGAATGTGACTATGCCTGTGACAGATGTACAGATTAGCAAAGATGAGAAAGCAGAACTAGCCCCAAACTAAGCAACTTAAAATACTGAGTATTGTCTTATTTAAATAACTAACAGCATACTCAAAATAAGATCATTGTCTTGCATTTTCTTTTGAAGAATTAATGTTCTTTTTAAATTTATGTAATTAGGATTAGTAATCAAGTACCAAATTATATGTTGTCTATAATCTAAATAGTACAGATTGAACTATGCTGCAAATTTTTACATTGAACCTCAAGTATTATAAAATTTTAGTTATTCATTATTTAACAAATCCTTTTCTCATATTGCTCTCTGCCACCAAAATTGGGTGATGGTGCCAGTTATCATAAGACACAGATCCTTGCTTCAAGAAGCTAAAAAAGAGAGCTATACAACTAGATAATGCACATGATAGATATGTGCAAGGTAAAGTAAGAGAGGAGATAATTTTGTTCAAAGCAATAAGGAAAACAACTCATGACTGGAGCTTGTCCTCCTTGGCCAAGTTGCTGTAACAACTTGGGAATGCTGACAAGGTATCTGTCCCAGATGTCTCTTTCTGGGTCAGTGTCCTTAAATAGACCGTGGCTCAACTCAAGAATACAATCTGCCACATTTTATTTCTTCTCACTATCAACACTTCTTTCTACATCTCAGCCATATGGGCTCGGTCTTGCTATGTCACCAAACCATTTCACTATACTAGCTCTTGAGTTAAGCATATTCCAGGATCTTAGAATGAATATGATAATTTCAGAATCTCTGGTTAGAATATTCTGATTTCAGATCTCAGGATACTCTTTGATGATTTGAAAATAACATATTAGTTTTGGCAGTTTACTTAATTAATCATAAAACTATTTGAAAGATAATCTGGATTTTTAAGTTAGAAGCTAAAATGGTTATTTCTTTCATTATTAAAAAGTTTAATATCAAAGGCTATCTCTTCGAATGTTTGAGTAACTGAATCAGGCAATTAAAATTGATAAAATAAAGATAAAACTTGGAGAAAAAAATTAATATTTTAATTTTCACCAGGTCTAATAAAAAATGAATCAATGCTCCTTGTATTTCAGTTGGGACTTACTGCTGGCACTTGTTTCCATGAACCAACATCCTCTTGTGAAGTAAGGGCCAATGTTTTCTTCCTTTCCAAGAGAACTGATTACAGTGACTGTTTCTATTTTAGTAAGAATGTAAACACATTTGAGTGAGAGCAACAAGCAAAGCATAGCCTGGTTGGCGAGTCAGCAAAAATGAGGATGGCTTTGGTGAGAAGAAAGCAGTTGAAATCTTAGCACCGTTTCACTGACTCTCAAAAACACTGCTTTTAAAATTCTCTGAAGAAGAAAAATTAGACTGTTTATAAAATCCCCTCAATTTTAAGCTTATGGTAGAATCATCACCAAAGGGATTGATCGGGAGGACATTTCCTGGGAATGAGATAATAATTCAGTATTTGGTCAGACATTGCCTTCCAGATAACATTGTCTGCCAAATTTGAGGTTTCTGTGTTTTGAACTACAAACTGTCATAGTTAATGTTTTTACAAGAACAAAGAATGGAATGGTTTTTCAATTACTTTTTGGTTAAAGCATACATGCTTCGTCTGTGAACATGTATTTGCTGTTTGAGCTTTTATCTTATTTTACAAAATTAATTACTCAAAACCAAGGCAACCACATTTTATGTATCTGTCAAAACAGGTAAAGTCCAGATGTAAAACTGATATAGAGAGACAGAGTCAGGCTACACTGGCAAGGTAAGCTTTCCATGTTCACAAAAGAGTGTGGTTGTGCCTATATCTAAGTGGAAGCAAGGCGCTTCATAGAAGGATTCATTGGAAAATTATAGTTTGATTATTCATTCATTTAAAAAATATATATTGATCATTTACCATGTTGACACAGCCTCTGACCTCGCAAAGTTTGCAGTTTAATGGTGGAGACTAACAAGCAAACAGACGTAATCAGGATAACATTTTAAAAATGCTAAACAGATGTAATTTTAATTCCCATTAAATCATAATTCTCTGTAGCTCTCCACCATCTAGGCACACATATAATCCAAATGTGGGCTAAGGAGATATTGTCATAAAGATGAATAAGAACTGGGGGCTAACTTATGTTAGGCAAAAGCACAAACAAGTATAAAATCCAGGATCTCAGTGAGAGCATTTGAGAAACCAAAAGAAGTTCAGCAGGGCTGGAGTGAGGAAGGAAGTGAAGAAGAGAACTAAGAAGTGAGCAGAAGCTGACCAGACTATGTACTGGTGTATTTCAAGAAATGCAAGGAGGCCATTGTGACTGGAACCATCTAAGAAGAATATTTAAAATCATAAGTATGAGTGGTGACCAATTTGAACATTAGCATTCAATAAATTTATCCAACTTGCTGAATAATGAAATAGTTAAGGATGCTCTTGTGATCCAATTTGGATGAGTGCCTTAGGTGAGCAAGAAAAATGAAAAAGAATTTGGGTGTTTGGTCAAGTTGCCTTCATATGTGAATTGTATGAATGGAAGTGATAAAGTCTGCACGGCATTCTCCAGGTGAATATTCTCAAATATTCTGAGGGCTCATTTGTGACAAGTGTAAGGTTAGGCCCTGGGTCAAGAAAGAGCAGGAAAAAGTACATGAGGCAGCTGAGTACTCTCCTCAATGCCCTTACTGGGAGTAGCTTTTCAAGAGGAATGGGAATTAGCATTCATAAGAGGCTTTGAGTATGATCCCAGAAGGAACTGTAGAGCCCCATAATGCTCTATAGCATTAGGGTTAAAGGGAGAGTGAGACGGGCCTGTAGGGCCCTACACAAAATAGTTACTATTTAACTATAGAAACCAAAGGCATCCAGAGAGCTCATCTGTACATATCTAAGAAAGAGTGCTAGGGGTCAGAATTAAAAAGTTCAAAGCATTTATGGGTCCAAAAGTCAAGCAGGAATCCATGTAGAAGAAGAAGAAGAAGAGGAGCAAAAGGCTCATGAGTGAACAGATCTAGGTCAGTAATTTTTGCAAAGAGCAGAGTAATGATGCTTGGATTCTCCTTTGTTGGGCACTGGTTTTACTGGCATGAATAAGTCAGCTTCATTTAAGATGTAGAATTATGATAGACTAGTTCAGAAGTGAGGAATACTGCTGACAGAATAGTCACCACTGATTAGAATTATCACCTGCAAGAGCACTCATGACGAAGGCAGTAGTAGTAAACCAAAAAGTTACCAAGATCCACCACCTGGAACTATTGATATGGGGAACTATTATCAAAAGAAACCCCCCAAAAAACCACAACTGGGAGCCCCAAAATGAAAACAGCCCCTAGAATGGGAATTAATGGATCATGTTGGAAGACCAATGGCTTAGTGGTCTCTATCCATTTTCTCTGAAATTCTAATAGAAGTTACTTTTTTCTCTTTTTTTTTATTTTTCTGAAATGAGAAACAGGGTGGCAGAGAGACAGACTTCTGCATGTGCCTGACTGGTATCACCTGGCATACCCAGTAGGGGGCGATGCTCTGCCCATCTGGGGCATTGCTCCATTGCAACCGGAGCCATCCTAGCACCTGAGGCAGAGGCGATTGAGCCATCCTCAGTGCCCAGGTCAACTTTGCTCCAGTGGAGCTGTGGCTGTGAGAGGGGAAGAGAGAGTTAGAGAGGAAGGAGAGGGGGAGGGTGGAGAAGCAGATAGGCGCTTCTCCTGTGTGCTCTGGCCAGGAATCAAACCCAGGACTTCCACATGCCGGGACGGTGCTCTGCCACTGAGCCAACCGGCCAGGGCCTAATAGAAGTTACTTTTGATATTAAAAAGGAATGAAGATGAAAGGGAATTGGGAAACTGGCTCCAGGCAAAGGCTTAGACAAACTTGTACAGAATTATAACCTATCCTTGAACTTGTGATAGCAGGGAAGAGAAAAGAACTACAGAAAACCAAGAAATACTATATATGATGTCCTTTGTCACTGGGTTTTGGTTTTCAAAGTAGCAGATCAGAAATAAGATTCCTTCACTGGTGACCTGGTGGACTATTATACCCTAGTCAGTTTTTTTTTTAATTAATACATTGCCTTTTGGTCAACCTAAGTTTTTTTCCTTTGTGATTTTGCTTATACCCAACAGAAAATATATTTATATAAGAGTTATTTCTTTTATTTTTTATTTAGGGACAGAAAGTGTTTAATGAAATCTTGGGCAGGCTCTTCGATTTTTTTTTTTTAGCTCTACTATATGTGTTATATTTGGTGATGTGAATTTATCTTTTTTTGTGTGACAACAACAGAGAGAAGGACAGATAGGGACAGACAGACAGGAAGGGAGAGAGATGAAGAGCATCAATTTTTTGTTGTGACATCTTAGTTGTTCATTGATTGCTTTCTCATGTGTGCCTTGACTGGGGGGGAGGGGGATTACAACAGACCAAGTGACCCCTTGCTCAAACCAGATGAGCCCACACTCAAACTGGCGACCTCAGGGTTCTGAACCTGGGTCCTCTGCATCCCAGTCCGACGCTCTATCCAGTGCGTCACTGGCTGGTCAGGCATGAATTTAGATTCAAATAATCAATTTCTTTTAAATCAAGAGAAATCTATGAGGTTATTAAAATAGGGAACTAAATATCCCTGAGTGTTAAGTTTTAAAGTGAATGGAAACTTAAATACATTAAATAAACCTACACATGTCCTATTGCGATTTCTTCCCTTCAAGTATATTGTTTATTCTTTTTGTAAAAAGAATTAAAACAATATTTAAAGTAGAATCATAATAATAATTTTATTGCCTGATCAGGCAGTGGCGCAGTGGATAGAGCATTGGACTGGGATGTGGAGGACCCAGGTTTGAAACCTCGGGGTTGCCAGCTTGAGTGTGGGCTCATCTGGTTTGAGCAAGTCTCACCAGCTTGAACCCAAGGTCACTGGCTTGAGCAAGGGGTCACTTGGTCTGCTGTAGCCCCCTGGTCAAGGCACATATGAGAAAGCAATCAATGAACAGCTAAGTTGCGACAATGAAGGATTGATGCTTCTCATCTCTCTCCCTTCCTGTCTGTGTCTCCCTATCTGTCCCTCTCTCTGTCTCTGTCACACACACAAAAAGATTTCATTATTAAATTGTTAGAATTAAATGAATTTAAGTTGGTTGAATCTTTAATAAAATTCTAAAAAATACATCTTTTAAGACAAGTTATATTGAAATAGGGTAGGAAGGAGGAAAATATTTCTTTGGCTAAGCTAATAGTAGTATCAGTAGAAAACTTAGAAAACTTGGATTCTATATTTCTCATTATTTAATCTAAGGAGTTACACCTTTGTATCCAAAGGGAAATTTGTTTTCTCCAACACTGTCAAAGCAATTTATCAAAAAAAAATTATCTATGAAACACTCAATAATATGGTAGACAGTACATTCAATTCATAGTTTAAGGAAGTACAGAAATAGTCTCCATGTGGTTATTTTTATAACAACCCTTTCTAAAACAGAAGGGAAAAGGTTAAGTCAAACCTGAGAAAATATGTCTGTGTTAAATAATTAATGGGCTTTTTAAAATGTGATCTGATTGCAGCAGTGGTAAACTGTTGAGCAGCTGAGGCAATGAGTTCCCCTCTCATGATTTGAATATCCCCGATGAGCTTGTGAGGAGAGGAACAGAGAAGAGAATTCAAAACCAAGCCTGCTCCTAAAATCCCAGGACTCTGGGTTATAAATTGATAGGAGCTCCTCGTGTAGCTACTACTCATATATGAAGCAAAATCAAAAGTTCTGTTGGGGCCCTGGCCGGTTGGCTCAGCGGTAGAGCGTCGGCCTGGCGTGCGGGGGACCCAGGTTCGATTCCCGGCCAGGGCACATAGGAGAAGCGCCCATTTGCTTCTCCACCCCCCCCCCCTCCTTCCTCTCTGTCTCTCTCTTCCCCTCCCGCAGCCAAGGCTCCATTGGAGCAAAGATGGCCCGGGCGCTGGGGATGGCTCCTTGGCCTCTGCCCCAGGCGCTAGAGTGGCTGTGGTCGCGGCAGATCGACGCCCGGAGGGGCAGAGCATCGCCCCTGGTGGGCGTGCCGGGTGGATCCCGGTCGGGCGCATGCAGGAGTCTGTCTGACTGTCTCTCCCCGTTTCCAGCTTCAGAAAAAAAAAAAAAAAAATTCTGTTGGGCAACTTAAACAGTCTTGTGCAAACTCCTGCCCACATAGAAGTTCCTATTTACATTTTCGTAGAAGTGGATTACCACAAACACAAGGTTTGGGGAAAATTAATGGTTGTGGTTTTTATGTGGTAAATTGGCTACTTTCATATTATTTGAAAAGAATATGAAGTATTCATTGACTATCTGGATTAAAAAAAAAATGTTTCAACTACCATTTTCCAGCTCATGTGGTGGGATGTTCTATTGACACAGCTGTTTTAATCTATGTATAGCAAACTATTTGCTTACTCATTATCATTCCTCATTACTTTCTTGCTTAGAGGAATACTTTGGTGATAAATTTTGGGGTCAGAAAATGTGCTTTGTATTCTTTTTTTACTCAAAATTTTATATTAATATAGTTATAGATTCACATGCAGTTGTAACAGGTAATATAGAGAGATACTATTTATGCTTTTCCCAGTTTCTCTCAATGGTAACATCTTGCAAACTAGTCTATCGTCCAGTTTATTGACATTAATACAATCCACTAATCTTATTCAGCTATCTCCCACTTTCCTTGTACTCTGTGTGTATGTGTGTGTGAAGGTAGTAAGTTCTATACGATTTTATACAGTTCCCGTGTCTGTCACCACAGTCAAGATATTGAACAACTCCATCAGCACAAGGACCCTTTTTATAACCAAACCCATTTCTCTCTCCCTCTACACTTCTTATCCCCATATCCCTAACTCCTGACAGCTACTAATCTTCCCTTCATTTCTAACACTTTGTGATTTCAAAATGTTATATAAATGAAATAACGTATTATGTAGCCTTTAGGATTGGCTTTTTCACTCAACATAATTCTCTGAAGATTCATCTAAGTTGTTGCAAATATCAGTAGTTTTTTCTCTTTTTATTGTTATAATACCCTATGGCCTGGTTGTTCCACAGTTTGTTTACCCATTCATCTCTCAAAGGTATCTCAGCTGTGCCAAGCTTTTAGCTATTACACATAAAGCTGCTATGAAAACACACATACAGCTTTTGGTGTAGCAATATAAGTTTAAATTTCTCTGGAATAAATGCTCCAAGACTGCAATTACTGGGTTAAATTGCAACTGGATATTTAACTTGTATAGGAAATCACCAAGCTGTTTTTCGAAGTAGCTGTACCTTTTTACTTCCTACCAGCAATGTACCTGTGATCTAGTTTTTGCACACACTCAGCAGCATTTGTGTTGTCACCTTTTTTATTTTAGCCATTCTGATAGAGTGATATTTCACCGTGGATTTAATTTGTGTTTATCTGGTGAGTAATGAAGTTCAATATCTTTTTATGTGCTATTTGCCATCCATATACCCTCATCAGTAAAATGTTTGTGTCTTTTGTCCTGCTCTGTATTTTAAAATGCACAATTTTTTTATTTTTTTTTATATAATTTTATTTTTTTAATGGGGTGACATCAATAAATCAGGATACATATATTCAAAGATAACAAGTCCAGGTTATCTTGTCGTTCAATTATGTTGCATACCCACCACCCAAAGTCAGATTGTCCTCTGTCACCTTCTATCTTGTTTTCTTTGTGCCCCTCCCCACCCCCTATCCCTCTCCCATTCCCCCCTCCCCCCCCGTAACCACCACACTCTTATAAATGTCTCTTAGTTTCACTATTATGTCCCACCTACGTATGGAATAATACAGTTCCTGTTTTTTTCTGATTTACTTATTTCGCTTCGTATCATGTTATCAAGATCCCACCATTTTGCTGTAAATGTTCCGATGTCATCATTTCTTATGGCTGAGTAGTATTCCATAGTGTATATGTGCCACATCTTCTTTATCCAGTCATCTATTGATGGGCTTTTTGGTTGTTTCCATGTCCTGGCCACTGTGAACAATGCTGCAATAAACATGGGGCTGCATGTGTCTTAAAATGCACAATTTTTTAACTTCAGTTATAGATTATTTTTCCACTGGAAAGTACATTGATGCTATATACAATTATCTTGTCATTGTTTCATTTCAAACACAGGTGCCAACACATTCCCCACAGATACTAACTACCCTTATACAACCTACTCAGGATTCATTTGAGAGCTCGACAACCAAGAATTAGGAAAATGGCTTCCAAAATAGTCCTAATTTTTTGTAAAGATTTTATTTATTCATTTTAGAGAGGGGAAAGAGAGAAGGGGGGAGGAGCAGGAAGCATCAACTCCCATATGTGCTTTGACCAGGCAAGCCCAGGGTTTCGAACTGGCAACCTCAGTGTTCCAGGTTGATGCTTTATCCACTGTGCCACCACAGGTCAGGCCCTAATATATATATATATATATATTTTTTAATATTTTATTTATTGACTTTTTAGAGAGAGAGGAGTGAGAGAGAGAGATAGAGAGAGAGAGAAGAGGGAGGAGCAGGAAGCTTCGACTCCCATATGTGCCTTGACTGGGCAAGCCCAAGGCTTCGAACCGGCGACCTTAGCGTTCCAGGTTGACACTCCATCCCACTGCGCCACCACAGGTCAGGCCTAATATTTTTTTTTAATTTCATAAAATTTGGGAGAACCTTAGGGATTCTAATTCTTTCAATTGATTGGCTAATATTAATAAATTAGGTTATATCAGTAATGAAAAATAAGTTTACATTTTAAAAATATATTTTAATGTACTACACTCCCCCTCAACAACTATTTTCAGCTAGAAGGGGCAGCATCTCTAAGAAGATGCTGAATTTATGTTGAGGAGCTGGGCTCAGTAGAACCTGCAAGACAACCATCAGTTGCCAGTCCTTGACATATGGTTTATTATCAGTGAGCGGCAAGACAGAACTAACAGAGTATCAAGAGAGGCCGGAACCTCATCTCATGAGCCACAGCACTGACCAGCAAGACACCAGTGGCTGGGTGCTCGATGGCAGTCTTTCTACAGCGAGAAAAGCAGGAGTACTGAGTAACGGAAACTGGAGTAAAGAAAGTAGTGGAGGACCCAATATAGAATTGGGAGAATCCAAGCCAGTGAAGACAGAGATGGTGGAGGGAACAGCCAGAGAACATGAGAGATGTTAGGAGGGAACAGGACATGGCTTCACATAGTGGTTTGTGGAAAGAAGTCTGAATAGGAGGGAAGCCTCAGACCTACAGTGTGGAGAAATTTTATGGTTTTCTTTCTTTCTTTCTTTCTTTCTTTCTTTCTTTCTTTCTTTCTTTCTTTCTTTCTTTCTTTCTTTCTTTCTTTCTTTCTTTCTTTCTTTCTTTCTTTCTTTCTTTATCTTTCTCTCCCTCCCTCCCTCCCTCCCTCCCTCCCTTCCTTCCTTCCTTCCTTCCTTCCTTCCTTCCTTCCTTCCTTCCTTCTTTTTTCTTTCTTTCCTTCCTTCCTCCCTCCCTCCTTTCTTCTTTCTCTTTCTTTCTTTCTCTCTTTCTTTCTTTCTTTCTTTCTTTCTTTCTTTCTTTCTTTCTTTCTTTCTTTCTTTCTTTCTTTCTTTCTTTTCTTTTCTTTTCTTTTCTTCCAAAATCTTACCACTGAGAGTGGTTTTTAGAAACTATAAACCCTGGTATGGGTGTCATTGGTGGTATGTAGTGAGTGAATAACCCATTATTTTTTAAAAATTTAGAGTCTAGATATATTAGTCCAATTTCCATTCTCCTCCTCAAATACTTCCTAAGGCAATAGTCTGGATGGAACCAATACCACCCCAAATTAAAGGGAGAGAGAAATTCTAGACCAGTAGACTAAGAGATTGACTCTTAATTACTTGAGTGAATAAAATGTTCTCCAATATTTCCCTGCTTATCTCCTTCCTTAGCTACCATGATATTTTACTTCTAATTTCAAAATCAAATTTCTTAAACAGGTTGGCCCTGTTTCCTTATTCTCTCTCTCTCTCTGACCTGACTTTTGTCCTCACATCTCCTCCAATGTAGTTCTTGCTAATGACCTCCATGTCACTAAATGAGCATTTTTGCAGTGATGGGATTCAGCCGGTTTGCACCAGTTCAACAGAACCAATATCTGATTATTATTATTATTATTTGTATTTTTCTGAAGTGAGAAGTGGGGAGGCAGAGAGATAGGCTCCTGCATATGCCTGACTGGGATCCATCCGGCATACCCAGTAGGGGGCGATGCTCTGACCATCTGGGGCATCGCTTCACTGCAACTGGAGCCATTCTAGCTCCTGAGGCAGAGGCCATGGAGCCATCCTCAGCGCCCAGGGCCAACTTTGCTCCAGTGGAGCCTTGGCTGCAGGAGGGGAAGAGAGAGATAGAGAGAAAGAAGAGAGAGAAGGATAGAGAAGCAGATGGGTGCTTCTCCTGTGTGCTCTGGCCAGAAATCAAACCCAGGACTTCCACATGCCGGGCCAACGCTCTAACCGCTGAGCCAACTGGCCAGGGCCTGATAACTAATTTTTTGTTGAGTTTGGTGAACTGGTTGTTAAAATGGAACTTGTAATCAGGGTTCTAAGGTGGGCATCTAGGTAGCCACCCAATGTGGAAATCACAAATTTACATTTCTTACCTTTTTTAACATTCACCTGAGCAATAGCGTATTCTAAGTGCCCATTGTAATGTTTATTTTAGCCATAGGTGAAAAAAATTGCAAGTGAGGACAGAAAGATCTTAAATAACAGTTTTATTGTTTTTTGTCAGGTATTATTTAACTTTTTTCATTAATATTTTAAAACTTATAATCTAGTTTAGTGTACCTCTTTTATTGTTCTTATTTAAGTATTAAATGCATAAAATAATAATCTACTCTTCAGTGTATCTCTTTTTTATACTTAAAATGGTCATTAGGGCAGAGAATGGGTTGTTAAAATACTTGAATCCCACCACTGCATTTTGTCCAGTTTTCATCTTACCTGACCACTCAGCAGCGTTTGTTAGTTTTTTCCTGTGATTCCTAATGTTCTTCATACCTCCTTATCTCTTCTTTTTAAACTTAGCCTCCTCTAATGAGATCTTAAAAATTGGACCCTGCTGACTGACCAGGTGGTAGCTCAGTGGATAGAGCATTGGCCTAGAACACAGAGGACTCAGGTTAGAAACTCTGAGGTCACTGGCCTGAGCATGGGCTTACCAGTTTGGGTGCAGGGTCACCAGCTTAAGTGTGGAATCATAGACATGACCCAGGGTTGCTGGCTTGAGCCTAAAAGTTGCTGGCTTGAAGCCCAAGGTCGCTGGCTTGAACAAGGGTCACTGGCTCTGCTGTAGCCCCGGGTCAAGGCACATATGAGAAAGCAATCAATGAACAACTAAGGAGCCACAATGAAGAACTGATGCTTCTCATCTCTCTCCCTTGCTGTCTGTCTGTTCCTGTCTGTCTTTCTGTCCCCCCTCCCTCATTCTCTCTCACTCACTTAAAAAAAATTCAAGTCCCCAAGACTATTTCTAAACTTTTCTCTTAATCTACATCCATAGATATGGGATGTCACCCACACCTCTCTGAAGTTATCAAATCTTTCCATTGAATCAATCTTTCTATGCTAATAAAACTTATTGTTACTCACTCTTAAACTCCTGCCCCCCAAGTCACTCTCCAGTGTATTATTTTTAAAAGTAGTCTTGTAACTCTGTGCTCTTAAAGACTAGCTTCTGCTCAAGATCTAGCTAGCATCACATCCTCCTATGTTCTCTCTGTCTCAAGGCTTTTACTAAGGCAGTCCCTCTCTGCCTAGACGATTTCCACATCCTCCCTGTTCTACCCAATTTAATCTAGTTGTGTCCTAATAATTCTTTATGTTTTAGCCGAAATGTTACTTCCCCAGAAAAGCTTCCTGACAACACCAATAGATCAAGTCCCTCCCCCACGTGATTTGGAGCCTTCTGACCTCTACTTTTTTTTTTTTTTTTTTTTTTATAATAAATTTTTATTAATGGTAATGGGATGACATTAATAAATCAGGGTACATATATTCAAAGAAAACATGTCTAGGTTATTTTGTCATTAAATTATGTTGCAAACCCCTCGCCCAAAGTCAGACTGTCCTCCGCCACCCTCTATCTAGTTCTCTGTGCCCCTCCCCCTCCCCCTAAATCTCTCCCTCCCTCCCTCCCATGTCCTCCCTCCCCCCACCCTTGGTAACCACCACACTCTTGTCCATGTCTCTTAGTCTCATTTTTATGTTCCACCAATGTATGGAATCATGTAGTTCTTGTTTTTTTCTGATTTACTTATTTCACTCCTTATAATGTTATCAAGATCCCACCATTTTGCTGTAAATGATCTGATGTCATCATTTCTTATGGCTGAGTAGTATTCCATAGTGTATATGTGCCACATCTTCTTTATCCAGTCTTCTATTGAAGGACTTTTTGGTTGTTTCCATGTCTTGGCCACTGTGAACAGTGCTGCAATGAACATGGGGCTACATGTGTCTTCACGTATCAATGTTTCTGAGGTTTTGGGGTATATACCCAGTAGACGGATTGCTGGGTCATAAGGTAGTTCTATTTTCAGTTTTTTGAGGAACCACCATACTTTCCTCCATAATGGTTGTACTACTTTACAGTCCCACCAACAGTGAATGAGGGTTCCTTTTTCTCCACAGCCTCTCCAACATTTGCTATTACCCATCTTGTTGATAATAGCTAATCTAACAGGAGTGAGGTGGTATCTCATTGTAGTTTTGATTTGCATTTCTCTAATAACTAATGAAGCTGAGCATCTTTTCATATATCTGTTGGCCATTTGTATCTCTTCCTGGGAGAAGTGTCTGTTCATGTCCTCTTCCCATTTTTTTATTGGATTGTTTGTTTGTTTGTTGTTGAGTTTTATGAGTTCTTTGTAAATTTTGGATATTAGGCCCTTATCTGAGCTGTTGTTTGAAAATATCATTTCCCATTTAGTTGGCTGTCTGTTTATTTTGATATCAGTTTCTCTTGCTGAGCAAAAACTTTTTATTCTGATGTAGTCCCATTCATTTATCTTTGCCTTCACTTCTCTTGCCATTGGAGTCAAGTTCATAAAATGTTCTTTAAAACCCAGGTCTATGATTTTAGTACCTATGTCTTCTTCTATGTACTTTATTGTTTCAGGTCTTATATTTAGGTCTTTGATCCATTTTGAATTAATTTTAGTACACGGGGACAGGCTGTAGTCGAGTTTCATTCTTTTGCATGTGGCTTTCCAGTTTTCCCAACACCATTTGTTGAAGAGGCTTTCTTTTCTCCATTGTGTGTTGTTGGCCCCTTTATCAAAGATTATTTGACCATATATATGTGGTTTTATTTCTGGGCTTTCTATTCTGTTCCATTGGTCTGAGTGTCTATTTTTCTGCCAATACCATGCTGTTTTGATTATCGTGGCCCTATAATATAGTTTAAAGTCAGGTATTGTAATGCCCCCAGCTTCATTCTTTTTCCTTAGGATTGTTTTGGCTATTCGGGGTTTTTTATAGTTCCATATAAATCTGATGATTTTTTGTTCCATTTCTTTAAAAAATCTCATAGGGATTTTGATGGGAATTGCATTAAATTTGTATATTGCTTTGGGTAATATGGCCATTTTGATTATATTTATTCTTCCTATCCAAGAACAAGGAATATTTTTCCATCTCATTGTATCTTTTTCGATTTCTCTTAACAATGCTTTGTAATTTTCATTATATAGGTCCTTTACGTTCTTTGTTATGTTTATTCCTAGGTATTTTATTTTTTTTGTTGCAATCGTGAAGGGGATTATTTTTTTGAGTTCGTTTTCTAATATTTCATTGTTGGCATATAGAAAGGCTATGGACTTTTGTATGTTAATTTTGTATCCTGCGACCTTACTGTATTGGTTTATTGTTTCTAATAATCTTTTTGTGGAGTCCTTCGGGTTTTCGATGTATAGGATCATATCATCAGCAAAAAGTGATACCTTTACTTCTTCTTTTCCGATATGGATGCCTTTTATTTTTTTGTCTTGTCTGATTGCTCTGACCAGAACTTCTAGCACCACGTTAAATAAGAGTGGAGAGAGTGGACAACCCTGTCTTGTTCCTGATTTAAGGTAGAAAGTCCTCAGTTTTATGCCGTTTAATAGGATGTTGGCTGATGGTTTATCATATATGGCCTTTATCATGTTGAGATATTTTCCTTCTATACCCATTTTGTTGAGAGTCTTAAACATAAAATTGTGTTGTATTTTATCAAAAGCCTTTTCTGCATCTATTGATAAGATCATGTTGTTTTTGTTGATATGGTGTATTACGTTAACCGTTTTGCGTATGTTGAACCATCCTTGAGATTCTGGGATGAATCCCACTTGATCATGATGTATTATTTTTTTAATATGTTGCTGTATTCGGTTTGCCAGTATTTTGTTTAGAATTTTAGCATCTGTATTCATTAGAGATATTGGTCTGTAGTTTTCTTTCTTTGTGCCATCCTTGCCAGGTTTTGGTATGAGGGTTATGTTGGCCTCATAAAATGTGTTCGGAAGTATTGCTTCTTCTTCAATTTTTTGGAAGACTTTGAGTAGAATAGGAACCAAGTCTTCTTTGAATGTTTGATAGAATTCACTAGTATAACCGTCTGGGCCTGGACTTTTATTTTTGGGGAGGTTTTTAATAGTTTTTTCTATTTCCTCCCTGCTGATTGGTCTGTTTAGGCTTTCTGCTTCTTCATGACTCAGTCTAGGAAGGTTGTATTGTTCTAGGAATTTATCCATTTCTTCTAGATTGTTGTATTTGGTGGCATATAATTTTTCATAGTATTCTACAATAATTCTTTGTATATCTATGATGTCTGTGGTGATCTCTCCTCTTTCATTTTGGATTTTATTTATTTGAGTCCTGTGCCTTTTTTCCTTGGTGAGTCTTGCCAAGGGTTTGTCAATTTTGTTGATCTTTTCAAAGAACCAGCTCCTTGTTTTATTGATTTTTTCTATAGTTTTTCTGTTCTCTATTTCATTTATTTCTGCTCTGATTTTTATTATCTCCTTTCTTCGGCTGGTTTTGGGTTGTCTTTGTTCTTCTTTTTCTAGTTCCTTAAGGTGTGAAGTTAAGTGGTTTACTTCGGCTCTCTCTTGTTTGTTCATATAGGCCTGAAGTGATATGAACTTTCCTCTTATTACTGCTTTTGCTGCATCCCAGAGATTCTGATATGTCGTATTTTCATTTTCATTTGTCTGTATATATCTTTTGATCTCTGCGCTTATTTCTTCTTTGACCCATTCATTTTTTAGAAGTATGTTGTTTAGTTTCCACATTTTTGTGGGGTTTTCCCCCTCTTTTTTGCAGTTGAATTCTAGTTTCAAGGCTTTATGATCAGAAAATATGCTTGGTACAATTTCAATTTTTCTAAATTTGCTGATATTGTCTTTGTGGCCCAACATATGGTCAATTCTTGAGAATGTTCCATGTACACTAGAGAAAAATGTATACTCTGTCGCTTTGGGATGAAGTGTCCTGTAGATGTCTATCATATCCAGGTGTTCTAGTATTTCGTTTAAGGCCACTATGTCTTTGTTGATTCTCTGTTTGGATGACCGATCTAGAGCCGTCAGCGGTGTATTGAGGTCTCCAAGTATGATTGTATTTTTGTTAGTTTTTGTTTTAAGGTCAATAAGTAGCTGTCTTATATATTTTGGTGCTCCTTGGTTTGGTGCATATATATTAAGGATTGTTATGTCTTCTTGATTCAACTTCCCCTTAATCATTATGAAATGACCATTTTTGTCTCTGAGTACTTTTTCTGTCTTGTAGTCAGCATTATTAGATATGAGTATTGCTACACCTGCTTTTTTTTGGGTGTTGTTTGCTTGGAGTATTGTTTTCCAGCCTTTCACTTTGAATTTGTTTTTATCCTTGTTGCTTAGATGTGTTTCTTGTAGGCAGCATATAGTTGGATTTTCTTTTTTAATCCATTCTGCTACTCTGTGTCTTTTTATTGGTAAGTTTAATCCATTTACATTTAGTGTAATTATTGACACTTGTGGGTTCCCTACTGCCATTTTATAAATTGCTTTCTGTTAGTTTTGTATCTAGTTTGATTCTTCTCTTTTGTTTTTCTATCATTTGTTTTTGTTTGTTTGTGTTCCATACTTCTTTCCTCTGTTGCTACCTTTTTTAAGTCAAGTGTTTTTGTGGTGGTTTTTTCAAGGGTGGTTACCATTAAGTAATGAAAAGGGTACCTACCATATTCATTGTAGTACCCTATCTTGTAAGTATTTCTGCACTTCATCGTCCTTTGCTACTGTTAATCTCCATCCTCTCCCCCCTTTTTTTCCTTTGTTGTCACAGTTTAAGTTTGGTTTTATTGTGTTCTTGGTGGAGCTGTTACTTGTGGTGTTGTTTTCTTTTGTTCTTTGAATATGGTTGGAAAACCCCCTTTAGTATTTCCTGGAGTGGGGGCTTTCTGTTGATAAATTCTCTCATTTTTTCTGTATTTGTGAATGTTTTTATATCTCCTTCATACTTGAAGGATAGCTTTGATGGGTATAGTATTCGTGGCTGAAAGTTCCTCTCTTTCAGGGCTTTAAATATTGGGGTCCACTCTCTTCTAGCTTGTAGAGTTTCTGCTGAGAAATCTGATGATAATCTAATAGGCCTTCCTTTATATGTTGTACTCTTCTTTTCCCTGGCTGCCTTGAGAATTTTTTCTTTGTCATTGGTTTGTGTCATCTTTATTATGATGTGCCTTGGAGTGGGTTTGTTGGGGTTAAGAAAACTCGGTGTTCTGTTTGCTTCTTGAATTTGAGGCTTTAGTTCTTTCCACAGGCTTGGGAAGTTCTCGTCTATTATTTGTTTGAGTATATTCTCCATTCCATTTTCTTTTTCTTCTCCCTCTGATATACCTATTATTCTTATGTTATTCTTTCTGATGGAGTCAGACAATTCCTGTAGGGCTTTCTCGTTTTTTATTATTTTTGAGTCTCTTTCTTCTTCTCTCTGTTGTGCCTCAAGTTGTTTGTCTTCTATTTCACTAATCCTATCTTCAATCTGGGCTGTTCTGTTAGCTAAGCTTGTTACCTCGTTTTTCAGCTAGTGAATTGAGTTTTTCATTTCTGTTTGATTTGTTTTTATAGTTTCAATTTCCTTGGTAATATATTCTTTGTGTTCATTGAGTTGTTTTCTGATCTCCCTATATTGCCTTTCTGTGTTTTCTTGTATATCTCTGAGTATTTTTAAGATTTCTATTTTAAATTCTCTGTCATTTAGCTCCAAGGCTTCCAATATGTTAAGTCTTTTCTCCATAGATTTTTCCACATCTATTTGTGTTACCTCTCTTTCTTTTGTATCCATAATATTCGATTTCCTCTTTCTTATCGGCATCTGAGGGTGGTCTTGTTGATAGCACACAGGCGCACTTCCTCGTGGCTTGAATGAACGTCCCTGCGGTAGCTTCCTCCACACCCTCGTCTCTCAGATTCAAGTGATAACAGTCCTTTCGCTATCAGTTTGTGTGGAATTCCGGAATGCTCCGAGGATAGATTTTTCTGTTTCTAGTTGATAAATTTGTTGTGATTTAGGGGAGAGCTGTCGGACGCGCTGCTCACGGCGCCATTTCCGTGACGTCACTCCTGACCTCTACCTTTAAAGGCTTTTTTACTTTTTCTAAATATGTGTGGGTGAATATTTGATTAATTTGTGTCTCTCTGACTAGACTCTCAATTCTAGAGGAGGTGGTACCTTGGCAAATAGTCCTCTTTGTATATCTGGAACCCAATATTAAGATGGAGTGAAGAAACCAACTAGTTATAATTGTCCAAGAGCTGAAAGATTTTCCCCTTGGTCTCCAGGTCTGGAGTGGGTCTTCAAAAGCGAGGGCCTGTGGGGATACTGAAATAGTATACTGGGCCTCAAAAGTGAGCATGGATTGCGACTGTCTCCGACTCAATTGTGTCAAGTTCAATTTCTAGTGCTCTTCTTTTTTGATTGTTTAATAATTCCTCAAAGCCCTGCTCAACCAGGAAGTTGTCTCAGATTTAATTTTTTTAATATTGTTAAATAACATTTGAATAACATTTTACAATTTACAAAGTACATACATTTTTTATTATGTTATTTGAACTCCCAAATACCTCTGAAGTAAAATATTTTTCTTAACTGACAGATGTGGAACATGAGGCTGAGAGGGAATAAGTGACTAATGAAGTTTCTCAGCTGATAGCAGACTGAGCAGAGACTTCATCTGGACTTTGCAATGCCAGGTTCTGTCTTATCCACTGAGAGTTGATTGCTCATAGCTTCTCTTCACTGGGTCAAGTCTTAATTTGGATCTTTATGGTTAACAATACCCAGAGAATGATGTAGCTTGCATCATGGCTACATACATAGCCTATGTATCATATTTGTGATATGGGGTAATGCCTCCAACTGTATCAGTTTTTCTTATATTGGAAAAGAGACATTTGATTTACATAGTTGCTTTCATCAAATGGCCGGGTGCAGACCTTGTTTCTTGGACTGAGAAATTTTAGTGAGTCAGAGAAACAGGTAATTGCATGTGATCTTATGTAAACCAGCTACCAGGAAACATTTGCTATTTATTTCACAATTCATCCTCTCTATTTCCCCATTACCCTCAATAGTCTACCTAAACAGTGAAGCTGATCTCACAGAGAAAACATGGCCAGCAGTGTTTGCCTCTGCTCAGCATGAGAATCTTTGTCTTTGTGCAGTGAATATGTTCACTTAAAAGCCAATACACTAATATCTGAAAGAAAAATGTGTTAGTGAAACATTATCCACACAGTAAATACTGTGGTCTTTTCCTTACAAATATGTTGCAAATGATTCATTGACACTGGGCCAGACAATGGAATTTGTTTTCCATTAGTGATGGGGAGTTTTCACAGGTCCACCCACACTTCTCCTCCTCATCACTGGTGACCTTACAAGCAATTTGACAGGCAATTGGCAGAGGTCAGGAATGTAAGTCGGACCTGAGAGCTTTACTCTTGTCCAAGTAAGTTCCTATTTCTGAAGTGATGTAACTGGTAAAATAGAAGTGATATCATTGTTGCTTTTAGGAAAACCTCATATAATCATTTCCAGATGAACCAGAACGACCCTCAGCTAACCAGGCTATAAGAACTGACCACTCTCCTCACCAATGGTGTTCAGATAACCTTGGCTCTTGCCCATCTCAAATTTGTCCTCACGCTCTTTTACTTTCACCTTGACAATACTGTGACAAGATTTAGGGAAGTCTTCTACATTTCTTCTTTTTGTTGACCTAATGTTTCCTGAATATGTGCTGCTAACTTTAAATAAAACAGTTGGGGTGGGTGGGTCAGGAAGCCTGACGTGTTCTGTAGGTTGACTTACTTTGGCTCAGCTCATTTCATTAGTAAACTAAATACTGTCTGGACTAACTGTTCCCACTTCAATTTTGCATTATTTTTATTCTTGCATTAGTCTGAGATCTACTATGCATAGTTTTTCAGAATAATAAATGCCTACAGAATACTATAAGAAGAATGCACTCGAGGACCAGAAGTACTTCAAACATAGTGAGTGAACACTGAAACTGATGCCCAGGCATCCTTTTTTGACTCGCTTTCTACTGAAGTCAAGCAAAATTTTTGTTGCTGGTGTCAGCAGGACCACATCAGAATTTTTCATTCCATGCCTATTCAATGCCCAGTTAATTGGAATGGTGGTAGAGTTGATAAAACGGACCATTAGCATCGTGTTTGAAGTAAATTATAGGTTAAATAGTTTTTGGTGATCTGGTTTGGAAGCCCCAACGATTTTCTAATCGGAAACAGGGACACATTTTCCCACTGAAACAGTCAGCTGAACACTCAGCCTAATGCTTTTTAAGTTAGAAATTAACAGGAGCACATGTTCACAAAAGAGAGGTAAGGGAAGGCTAAAATAAACCCAACACATGAATAGACAGAATTTATACTGTATGAATTTATTTCAGGCATCAGAAATGAGGAAATGTACAATATTTATGGGCTAGCAGACTTCACTAGGACATAGTGATTTCAAATATTCTTTTTAGAAAGAATAGTAAGAAATGTCTTCTGAGAGAAGGTGACTGGGAAGTACTTTGAAAAAGCTCGTCAACTAATATAGGAAGAACCTCTTTCCAATGTTGCCAAGCCCAAAGGCATGAGTTCAAACTTGGGGAAAAAAATCATTTTCTGTCTTTGGACCATTTCCCCCAAATGCCACAAGGAATACAAATATACTTCCCGGTAAGAACCATGAACCTATATGGTCTTTAGGGTTTCTTCCAGTTCTATAATATAAATTTTCCTTGGAAAAAATATTATTCTCCTTATAGAGATGGGAAAATTTAGTAATGTCCTCTTGCTTTTCTAGAAGAAAAGCTACTTTAAGAAGTGGGGTCACAATAGACAAACTATTCATCTATAGTCCTTTATTTTTTCAAAAACTATTAGGCAATTTTACTCTCAAATCCTGGCAACAGGAACCAGGTTAGGATTGGACTACAGCGCCCTCTAGCCTGCCTGTCTGCATAGCCAGAGTTGGGCTTCCTAGGATCCTATAGGAAACTACTGGGTTTTGTTAGTAGATTTTTTTTTCAGACAGTATGTTTTCTTATCTGTTGGTGTAAGTTATAGACTTCAAAAGTGTTACTCCTTCTTCAGGTTAAAGGAAACTGTTATTCATTTTAAGAAATGAATAACAACACACCCAAGACCTCCTCTACTCCACTTATCTAACACTCCTTGGCAGTTTTAATTTTAAAACCCAACTTTTAGATATTTTGTCTCCACTAAGAAAAGCTTTTTTTAAAATTTTTAATTCATTTTAGAGAAGGGGGGGGAGAGAGAGAGAGAGAGAGAGAGAGAGAAGGGGGGGAGCAGGAAGCATCAACTCCCATATGTGCCTTACCAGGCAAGCCCAGGTTTTTTTGAACCAGGATCTTCAGCATTCCAGGTTGAGGGTTAATCTGCTGCACCACCACAGATCAAGCCAAGAAAAGAAGTTTGTAGAAAAACATTCTGATATATAGACTGATATTACAAAGTCATTAAGTGTATTATGGTCAAATATTTAGAAAAGTAAGTGGATGTGCATATAATATTAGGTGGAACCATATAGCTTTTTTAAAACTGTGTTTTGTTTTGTTTTTAATAATTTTATTTTTTTAATGGGGCGACATCAATAAATCAGGATACATATATTCAAAGATAACATGTCCAGGTTATCTTGTCGTTCAATTATGTTGCATACCCATCACCCAAAGTCAGATTGTCCTCTGTCACCTTCTATCTAGTTTTCTTTGTGCCCTTCCCCCTCCCCCTTTCCCTTTCCCTCTCCCCCCCCCCCCCCCCCCCGTAGCTACCACACTCTTATCAATGTCTCTTAGTCTCACTTTTATGTCTCACCTACGTATGGAATAATGCAGTTCCTGGTTTTTTCTGATTTATTTATTTCATTTCGTATAATGTTATCAAGATCTCACCATTTTGCTGTAAATGATCCGATGTCATCATTTCTTATGGCTGAGTAGTATTCCATAGTGTATATGTGCCACATCTTCTTTATCCAGTCATCTATTGACAGGATTTTTGGTTGTTTCCATGTCCTGGCCACTGTGAACAATGCTGCAATAAACATGGGGCTGCATGTGTCTTTACATATCAATGTTTCTGAGTTTTGGGGGTATATACCCAGTAGAGGGATTGCTGGGTCATAAGGTAGTTCTATTTTCAGTTTTTTGAGGAACCACCATACTTTCTTCCATAATGGTTGTACTACTTTACATTCCCACCAACAGTGTATGAGGGTTCCTTTTTCTCCACAGCCTCTCCAACATTTGCTATTACCTGTCTTGTTAATAATAGCTAATCTAACAGGTGTGAGGTGGTATCTCATTGCAGTTTTGATTTGCATTTCTCTAATAACTAAAGAAGATGAGCATCTTTTCATATATCTGTTGGCCGTTTGTATTTCTTCCTGGGAGAAGTGTCTGTTCATGTCCTCTTCCCATTTTTTATTGGATTGTTTGTTTGTTAAAACTGTGTTTGAGCTATGGAAATGGCTTTTTGCATGGTTCATCCTAATAGCTAAAAGAATAAATAAGAAACTAGAGAGAGAACTGGAAATTGGGAAACATACAAGAGGCACTTATTTTTGTCTATATTTTGTCTTTGAAATCCAAGACATATTTTTTACCATATAAAAAAAAAGGTAAACATTTTAAGAGAAAAAAAAAAGAAAATATGTGGTTATAAATTTTCCTAAACTGTCTTATTTCTCCTCTTTCCACATTTCTCCTCATATTCTTTTTCCCTTTTTGCCAGAGTAGATTATTAAATTAGCTGATAATTTATTATTTTTAAACTTCTGGCAAATGATTTTTAGAAATATATCCTAAGGAAGTTTATTGTCTAATTGTATAAATATATAGTGTTATTTGTGTGCAAGGATTTTTATTGCTTTAGAATAAGTAGAAAATTTAAACAACATAGATGGGAGGTTGTATAAATAAAATACGATGCATTCATCTATTGGACGACTATGTCGGCACTGTTCTCTTTTTTTGTTTTTACTTTTAGTATGCCTCACATTTTTTGTTTGTTTGTTTGTTTGTTTGTTTTGTAGCTGAACATGATATATTGGGGTAAAAGGAACTGCTGTAAATAGGCCTTTGTTAGTGGTAAGGTATTTGTGTGTGGGGGTATTATATAGTCCTATGATTAGGTCTCAGCCTTTTAGTGAGCCTGTGTCTCTGGCCTGTGAACTTCACAGGTGTTTCTCAGACTTTTTCTCCCCCTCTAGGTAAGACAAGATGACCAGAAGGGGCTGGGGTTTGATATTTTCCTTCCTCCAAATTGGAAGTTTAGAGCTGACTGGAATGGTAGTTCCTTCCCACAGGTGAGTTAGGTTATGGTTAATTACTTTCTCCTGTGGGCTGGCCTAGCTAAGGACAGAGGAGTCTGGAATATTTCAAAATGGTTTCCTTATCATTCATCTTGCTGAAAGCAGGAGGGAATTTTTCTCCAGCATTTACTGTTGGAACCTGCTCAAGCTCCTGGAGGTGAGTCGCTTACAGTTGTGGGGGTCCACTATTATTTTGCCCCCTGGGGTTTTTACACACTGATTGGGCAGCAATTCACCAATTGCAGTTTAGGTTTTCCTGCCCTGGCACCTGCTCCTGAGGTGGTTTCTGCTGAATGAATTTCTTCCCTGTAAGCCAGGACTCTGCATTCGCTTGCTGGCCTCTCTAATATTGAAGGCAGAGATTTGCCCTGTGTTTTCCCCTCTCTCGTGGGTTTTATGAAGAGCTGTTGATTTTCCAGTGTGTTTAGCTTTAGGATGAAGTGGTTACCACCAAGCTTTTTAAATGCAGAGCTATAAATGGCTTGAAATCTATTTTTAATGAGACACTCTTGGGAAAACAGCTGTGTTGGGCTTGCTCGCTAGTTTACTGGCTGCAAACACTTTGCTTGATTAGTGCATGAGTACGTGGAAGCACCATGTGTGTATAGTCTATGTAAGGCTATGTGTGCTTACACTCAGGGCGGATTGCAGATTGCAGATTGCCTGCCTGCCTGCCAGCCACAGTGAAGGGCCATTTTTCTGTTAGCTCCTTGCTGCGTGAGAAGAGGTTTTCCCTGCCTGTTTGCTCATCTGCCATTGGGAGGCTCTATTAAACAGGAATGGTCCAACGCTTTCTCGCTCAATTCCTTTACTGACTACCCAAGTCCAGTGTGAACCTACCTGGCCTCGGCCATCAGCATTACAGACAATGAGGTTCTTCCTAATGAATATTAAAGGATATTTATTAAAATAGAAATAGAAGAAGTCTATAGAGCAAAAGGAACCAATCCCTTGTGGATATCAAGGAAAAACTTAAATTTTGGGGGGAGTCAAAAGTCATACTGAGATTTTCTATTGTGCAGTAGGGTGTCCCTAACCTCCTGCATTGTTCGAGTGAACTAGACTAACTTTCAGTTTTATTTTACTGAAATTATTTTCTTTAGAGGACAGCTTTTCTGTGGAAATTTTTCAATGAAGATTTTTTATTATTATTATTAGTGATGGAACATAGTATTTGACCTTTATTTGGGTGCATTATTACTATCAAAACTGATTTTCCCAGGTCAAATTTGCAAATCTAACTTTTACAAGGATATTGAATTCTTCCATTAATTTTAGGCAAATTTTTATTATGTATAGTTTTTCCAATTTTTTTTCTGGGTTAATGTGTGGAGCCAATTTCCTAACTATTTATTAATAATAAAGTGGGGTCTGGACCACACAGAGAGACCGAAGAAAGAAGTCGGGTGCAGAAAAGCAGGTAGATTTGGGGTGGGGACATGAGAGAATGTTTATCTAATAGCTTCTATTTTCCCGTGATGAATGAGGCAAGGCAAGCAACTAAGAGTGAAGGAGGAGAAGGATATGAGGGCGTTTTTGGAGAGAAGAAAATGTGATGTGGTTATTTTGGAGAAAGGAGAAGTCATCATATTAGGCAAGTATGGTAGGATTGTTGGTTCATGTTGTGATCTTTTGAGTTGGTGGCCATGGATTTTGAGTGAGACTAGCTGTGTCTTCCTCGCACTATGTTCAACTGCTTGAATTCAGGAGCATGACAGACAGTTGAGTTTCACCTGAGTTGGCTTCCTTAACATCTCCTCACATAATCTGATCAGGTGTGAATTTCACAAGAGTCATATTTATCTGCTAGATTGGTATAGAGTATTTTGCTCATATCCGTCCCAAATTTGATCTCCTAGTCTTCTAAGAGAGGCTTACGTATTATTCCAACTTGTGGAGGGTTAAGGAGGCTGATCATTCTTCATCCAAGAGGATCTTGGTGAACTAGGTGCCCTGCAGTACTGAGTGAGGCTTATTTAAGTACAAGCTTCACACCCACTTCTGAGAATGACTAGATTCTTGTCTTATGTTTTAAAATTTGGCTCTACGGTTCCCGTCACTGGCTGCCAGGCAGCGGCGAACAGTAGTGGAGTGGGAGAAGGGTTCTGCGACGATGGGCCGAGCGAAGGCCTTGGGGGAACCACTGGCGGTGCTGTAGCAGGGGCGGTGCAACACCGCACGCAGGGGTCGCCAAGTGGCCGGCACCAGATGCCACGTGGCTCGAAATCCAGTCCAAAATCTGTGTTCTCAGCTCTCAAGCCAAGCCAGTTCCAACTGTGCCTTGGGCAGCCCTTCATAAAGTGATTTTAATAGCAATGCTCAAATTGTCACTAGAAAGAACTGAATCATTAACAATTGTCAAGTATTATATGAACATCAAACACAGATTAAGTAGTGGAATAACTGAAATCTAGTCTCTGCGATTTAAGGAAGAAGAAACCAGACTTACTGTTTTATATTTTAATATTTTTCCTCTTAGTTTATTCTTTTGAAAGACTATAAAAATCTCAGATCCATGACCAAGTTTTTAAAGTGTGATGAACATTTTTTAACAGAATATTTTACAGGCTTTTGTGTGACTAAATTTATATAGTTAATATCTTTTATTGAGAAATACATTAGAAAAAGCTAGGTTGATTTGTTAGCATGTTTAAATACACTTGTATTTTATTAGTCATGGGCTGCTTGTGGTGTTGGGAAAGGGGAGCTCCAGAGTCAGATTGCCTGGTTTCTAATCCTGCTCCGTCACTTTCTAGTATGTAACACAGGGAACTTCTAGGCATCTCAGTTTCTTAATATTTAAAGTGGGGAATATAGTGTGGTAGGCAGTTAGGCATGAGCAGAGTAGGAAGGACAAGCCAGGCAAAGAGGGTCACCAGGGGGAAAGGTGCCTAGCAACAGGCAAAACTGGGAAAACAAGAACCTCACCCCCAGGATAACCTTTCCTCCACCAGCATGATCACTGGTTAGACCTCATTAGAGGGCAGATGACAAGGGGGGCAAATAATAGCTTTTAAGCATTAAGGCTTCAGGACAATGAGGTCCTGACCCATATCGAATACATCTAGGTCTCCCTTGTATTTCAACTCCTGGCCCAGAAAAGCAGCACAGCCAGACAAGCAATGCTAGGATTGCCTCAGGACCAGCTGCATTGACTAATGACACCCTGCTTTGGTGCTGACCCTTCAGGGGAGACAACCTAAACGGTCACAACTGGGAAGTTGATGAATATACTACTGAGACGCTCCCTTGGGACCTCCCCTAGGATCTCCACCCTTAAAGGCTTAAGAGCCCTTAGGACGAAGGCCCCAACTTGCTCTCCCTCCCAGGAGTATGCCCATGCCTTCCCCCTCTTCTTCCCCCCAGGTGTCTTTCTGTGTCTCCTAAGTTCTAAAGGACCCTGTAGACTAGAGGCAGTATTCGCAGCTGCCATCAAAGCCGCCTGGCCTGTGCAGGTTCAGGTTTGATTCGGACAGATGGTAAGGAATCAACAGAGCCGAAAACTGGTGGTCCATTTCCCTTTATTCTAGACTTGCACTCGGCAGATGAGTAAAGACACACAGTGGGCTCCAAAACCCACTTATTCAGTGCTCACAAAGCTACTGACTTATCCGAGTTTCCTAGAATCAAAGGCATCTCCCTCACCAGTCTTATTTACCTCTGTTCCCCATCTCCTTCTCCTCCGTGAACTGGATTCTCCTTCCCCATTCCGCCATTTTGGCTGCCTCTCTCCTCCACGTGGCCTTTCTCTGCCTTGTTATTGCATGGGCTGTTCCTCTCTACAAGAACGTGGCCACTCTCCCCCGGAACAAAGTGATCTCTCTCCAAATGGCCTCCTAGCTCCTCCTTTTAAAAACCTTTTGGGGCGAAAGCCCTCCCCTAACATGCATTAGCATAACCATACCCCTTCCTAAGCAAGAAGGGCAGTTAATATTATCACCTAGGTGACGACCATCCACGTGGGCAGTGCCATCTTTAACAAAGTGAGCAAAATATATTTTTTTTTGCCCGACAGATCCCAAGAGACTTGCAAACAGGGGAGCAATGGGCAGCAGCAGCTCATATAGGGCTAACCCTCTGAACCTGTCTCCAAGGCCTTCTTTTTTCAAACTTTCCCGTGAGCCAAAGCAGCCCTGCCTAGGCTCTCTCCTTTTGCTTTTTCTGTCCTAAACCTTTCCTTGTTTCACTGCCTTCCTGCTTGACTTCCTGCATGAAGTCAAGGAATTACACACTACTAGCCAGCCCTAGGCAGACCCGCTCTGGGCCAGGTCTCCTTTGGCAACCATTGTACTTACTCCATAGAGTTGGTTTGATGGGCCAATGATTTTTGACAACATAAGCACTTAGAAGAGTACCTGGTACATAATATATGCATTTTTAAAAAGAACACACATAATTCCGTTGGACTCATTTTTTTAGTCGACATGTAATCTCCAGAATGCTGTGTAATTTAGAGACTAAGAACTGAAGTCTTGCCCTGGCCAGTTGGCTCAGCAGTAGCACATCACACTTGTGCGTGGAAGTCCCGGGTTCTATTCCCAATTAGGGCACACAAGACAAATGACCATCTGCCTCTCCACCACCTGCCTCCTCCCCTCCTGCAGCCATGGCAAAGTTGGCCCTGAGCACTGAAGATGGCTCCATGGTCTCACCTCAGGCACTAAAATAGTTCAGTTGCTGAGCAACAGAGCAATGTCCCAGATGGGCAGGGCATTTCCCCCTAGTAGGCTTGCTGGGTGGATCCTGGTCAGGGCACATGTGGGTGTCTGCATCTGCCTCCCCACCTCTGTCATAATGATAATAATAATAATAATAATAATAATAATAATAGAATTGAATTCCTGGATGGCAGGGGCTGTGATGTTGATCTGCATCCTGAGCCCCATGCCTGGCAAGTAGTGGATGCCTGAGTGAATGAAATCAGACAAATTGGGTTCCAGTCATAGCTTTGCTATTTAAAAGCAACTACCTAAGTCTCTTGATCTTTCAGGTGTGTCAATGTAAAGACATTTCCAAACCTGTAAAAACTTTTATGAGTTTATTTGAGCCAAACTGCTGACAATTGCCAGGAAGCAACATCTCAACAGATTGAGGAAGTGCTCCAGAAAATGGTAGTTTCACCAGTAGAATCGAAGGGGAAATGTAAGGGGGTGACATGAAATTGATTGGTGATAGATTAGGGAGGCAGAAGAAAGCAAAGTGGGGGGGGGGATCTCTGGGATTAGGTAAAAAGTAAAAATGACATGTTGAAACTTCTTTTACATAAGGAGATAACACCAATGGCACAATCCATGAAAGAAAGAATTGATAAATTGAACTTCATTAAAATTAAAAACTTCCACTCTTGGAAAAACAATGTTAAGAGAATAAGAAGACAGCACAGACTGGGAGAAAATATCTGTAAAAGACACATTTCATAAAGGACTCTTATCCAAAATATATACAAAAGATCTCTTAAAACTCTACAATAAGAAAACAAACTGATTAAACAATGAGCTAAAGACACTGAAAGACACCTTACCAAAGAAGATATACATATGGCAATGAAACTGCATATAAAAAGATGCTTTATATCATAAGTGATCAGGGAAATGCAAATTAAAACAACAAGATACCACTGCACTCCTATTACAATGCCCAGATCTGAAACACTGACAGCGCCAAATAGTGACAAGGATGTGGAACAACAGAAACTCTGATTCATCGTTGGCAGGAATGCGAAATGGCACAGTCACTTTGAAAGTCAGTTTGGTGGTTTCTTACAAAACTAAACATATTCTTACCATGTAATTCAGCAACCACACTCCTGGGATTTACCCAGAGAACTTGACAACTCAAACAGAAACCTGCACATAGAAGTTTACAACTGCATTCATAATTGTTAAACCTGTAAGAAACCAAGTTGTTTTCAGTAGGTGAATAGATGAATAAACTGTGCTACATACTGACAATGAAATATTATTGAGTGCTAAAAAGAAGTGAGCTATAAAGCAATGAAAAGGACACAGAGGAGCCTTAAAAGCAAATTACCAAGTGAAAGAAGGCAATAAGAAAGGACTACATACTGTATGATTTTAGTTATATGACATTCTGGGAAAGACAACACTATAAAAACAATAAAAAGGATCATTGGTTTCCAGGTGTTACAGTGTGGAGTAAAAAAAAAACAATTATGTCATCTTAGATTATCACATACTCATTCCTCAGTATTCAATTCATGCCATATAGCACCAAGTGGTGCTTCAATGGATTCTTACACAATTTCTTTTCTTTTTTTTTTTAGTGAGCAAGAGATATGGAGGGACAGATAGGGACAGACAGACAGGAAGAGAGATAAAAACCATCAACCCTTTTTTTCCTTTATTTTTTTAAATGAGAGATAGGGAGGCAGACAGACAAGCTCCCACCTGCACCCTGACCAGAATTCACCAAGCAAGCCCCCACTGGACAACACTCTGCCCATGTGGGCTACTACTTTGTTGCTTGGCAACCAAGCTATTTTTAGCACCTGAGGCAAGGCCATGAAGCCATCCTCAGTGCTTAAATCATTGGAGCCATAGCTGCAGGAGGGGAAAAGAGACAGAGTGAGAGAAAGGGGAGAGGGAGGGGTGGAGAAGTAGATGGTCACTTTTCCTGTGTGCCCTGACTGGGAATCAAATCTAGGACTTCCACATGCTGGGCCAACACTCTACTGTTGAGCCAACAGCTAGGGCGGTACCTTAGTTTTCATTGATTGCTTCCTCATATGTGCCTTGACCGAGGGGCTCCAGCTGAGCCAGTGACCCCTTACTCAAGCCAGTGACCTTGGGCTTTGAGCCAGTGACCTTTGGGCTTAAGCCAGCAACCATAGAATTGTGTCTATGATCCCATACTCAAGCTGGTGAGCCCACACTCAAGCAGGGGACCTCAGGGTTTCAAATCTGGATCCTCAGCACCCCAAGCTGATGTTCTATTCACTGCACCACCAGCTGGTCAGGCTGCAATTTCTTAAACTGCTTTCTTTTAAGAATATTTAACAACTTTGCCTGATCTGTGGTGATGTAGTGAATAAAGCATCGACCTGGAATGTTGAAGTCGCCGGTTTGAAACACTGGGCTTACCCAGTTAAGGCACATATGGGAGTTGATGCTTCCTGCTCCTCCTCCACTTTTCTTTCTCTCTGTCTCTCTCTCTAAAATGAATAAATAAAATCTAAGAAAAAGAAGAATATTTAACACCTTTATGTCATAAGAAGTTGAACTACTCAAAGTAATCTATAGATTGAACACAATTTTTATAAAAAATCCAATGGCATATTTCATAGAACTAGAAGAAATAATCCAAAATTTTATATGGAACCATAAAAAATCCCAAATAGCTATTGCAATTTTGAGAAAGAAGAACAAAATTGGAGGAATCATGCTACCTGACATCAAATTATATTATAAGGTCATAGTAATCAAAACTACATGGTACTGGCATAAAAACAGACATACAGTATATATTAGTGGAACAGAATAGAGAGCCCCAAAATAAATCCATGCCTATATAGTCAATTAATATTGAACAAAGGAGAGAAGAAATTTAATAGGTAAAGAAAGTCTAGTCAATAAATGGTGCTTGGAAAATTGAACAGATAGATACATGCAAAAAAAAAAAAATGAAACTAGACAACCTTCTTTCACCATATACAAAAATAAAGTAAAGCCTGACCAGGCCATGGCACAGTGGATAGAGAATTAGCCTGGGATGCTGAGGACCGAGGTTCAAAACTCTGAGGTTACTGGCTTGAGTGCAGGCTCATCAGCTTGAGTGCAGGGTCACTGGCTTAAGCATGGGATCATATATGACCGCATGGTTGCTGGCTTGAGCTTAAAGGTCGCTGGCTTGGCTAGAGACCCCTGTTCAAGGCACATATAAGAAACCAATCAATGAGCAATTGGGTGCCAAAACTACGAGTTGACACTTCTCATCTCTCTCCCTTCCTGTCTGTCACAAAAATAAATAAATAAATAATAAAGTAAAAATGAATTAAAGACTTAAATGTAGGACTTGATATCATTTTAAAGATCCTAGAAGAAAACATAGGTGGCGGTAAAATCTTGGACATTGCTCTTAGTTATATATATATATATATATATATATATATATATATATATATATATATATATATACACATATATATATATTAATATATTCTTGGGCAAGGGAAATGAAAGGAAACTAAACTAAACAAATGGAACTACATCAAACTAAAAGTATTTGCACAGAAAAAAAATCATTAGCACAATAAAAAGACAACCTCCTGAATGAGAGAACATATTCACCCAACATAGATCTGATAAAGAGTTACTATCCAAAATTTACAAAGAACTTATAAAACTAAAGACCAAAAAACCAAACAAGCCAATTAAAAAGTGGGAAAAGGACTTGAGTAGATACTCCTTCAAAGAAAACATACAAATGGCAAACAGACATGAAAAGATGCTCAAAAGAGCCTTGGCTGGTTAGCTTGGTTGGTTAGAGCACTGTCCTGATAAACCAAGGTTTGGGTTTGATCCCTGGTCAGGGCACATACAAGAATCAACCAATAAATACATAAATAAGTGGAACAATAAATAGATCTCTCTCTCTTTTTCTGCCTCAAATAAAAAAAAAAAAGATGCTCAACATCATTAATCATCAGAGAAATGCAAATTAAAACAACAATGAGATATCACCTCACACCTATAAGAATGACTATCATCAATAAATTAACAAACAAGAAGTGTTGAAAAGGATGTATAGAAAAAGGAACCCTTATGCACTGTTGGTAGAAATGCACATTGGTGCAGCCACTGTGGAAAGCAGTATAGAAGTTCCTCAAAATATTAGAAATGCAACTGCCTTATGGTGCAGCAATTCCACTTCTGGATTCAAAGAAACCTGAAACACTAATTTGAAAGAATATATACACCCTATGTTCACTGGAGCATTATTTACAAATAGCCAAGCTATGAAAGCAGCTCAAGTGCCCATCAGTAGACAAGTGAATAAAAAAGTTATGGTACATATATACAATGAAATATTACTCAGCCATAATAAGGAACAAATTCTTAACCATTTGCAACAATATGAATGGATTTAGAGAGTATTATGCTAACTGAAATAAATCAGTTAGACAAATACCAAATAATTTCATTAATATGTGAACTCTATAAACAATATAAACAAAACAACAACAAATAACAGACTCATAGACACAGAGAACAGTCTAATGGTTGTCAGAAGGGAGGGAGATGAGGGCCAGGTGAAACAAGTGAAAGGATTCAGATGTACTAATTGGTAGTTACAAAATAGTCATGGGATGTAAAGTATAGCATAGGAAATACGGTCAATACTATGGAGCAGGTAAAATAGGCTTATGGTTTTTCATATGTAAAAAGACATGCAGAGTATGATTATTACAATGGCTTTATTAACTCAAAAAAATGTCACGGTTAAAATGACAATGCTCCTGCATATGGAGCAAAAGCATTTACTGTATTTTGTCAAACCTTTCGAATTATGTGTATTTCTTACAATCTTTAAAGTCAAGGTATTATTGAAGTGTACCCAGCAAATATTTTAAGGTCAATTTAAAAAAATTTAAAAGGGGGGAGTCATATCCTGGAACTCCTATGGTTCTACCATATTATACTTTTTACCTAAAAAAAATTTTAAATTTCTTTTGAATGCTGATGAACAGGAGACACCAAATCTTTTTCTCCTGCAAACTACTACCTTCTTTATTTGATCCAGATAATGAAACTTTTGTCTTTTTCCAAATAGCTCCAGATATATGGAAAAGATTTATATAGGTGGATGGGGATCCTCAAACCCCTCAGCGAGATCTGAACATGGCCTTTAAGATACCAAGAGCCAGAAAAAGCCCAATAGAGATCAGGGGAACTACCAGCTTTTAGGATACGCCCTTAAAGGCTCCAATGCCCCAAAGGGGTCTCATAGGATGCCATCTGGGTCCTGCTTCAATAGTGGAAAGGAAGGTCATTGAGCTAAAGCCTGCCAGACTTACATGCTTCGGCTGTGAGGAAACAGGGACACTGGAAGGTAGGCTTCTCCCTCGCTCCTCTAAGGGAGGGTTTAGTCTCTTCCAGCCCTGCTCCAGCCACCTATGACCTAACCTTGCCCAGAATGCTGGGGTTTGCCACTGAAGGCTGAAGGTGCCCACAGCCGTCGGCCCCATCTATGACACTGTGGACGAGCCTAGGGTATTTCTTCCAAGAAGCAGGTAAACTGATCTCATTTGCACAAGGGCCACTTAACTATGTCTTGCCTGAATAGTCAGGTTTTTTATTCTTCCTTCGAAGATCTCTGCTGTGGGTATTGGTAGTCCTATTTTCTGCTGCTTTGTTTAATATATAGTGTTTTCTTTATTCCTCCTACCTCAGTGCCCCACTCATATTTCAGACTGGGGCCTACTCCTAATTTAGAGCTCTCTTTCCCCCTTTTGCCAACTTCTATTATGAACCTACCTTTGCCACCCAGCTTAGTGTATCCCAAGGTTCTCTTTACCAAGCCACAGTTGCAGAGCTCCAGGGAAAAGCAACCTGGTCTCATCTCTCCAGGCAGAGGAGAACAGAAGCTCAATCTCCACACATGCTGCAGATGGCTTTTCCAGTCTACCTGAATCACTACCAGCTAGAAGCAGCAGTTGGGACTTGGATGTGAGCTGCAAAGTATAGAAATGTGACAACAATTCCAGTGCCATGCAGACTTTTCCTGGATGTGGACTTTCCCTGGTCTCCTGCTCCTTGTGACAGCTCATAACAGACTGATCTGGGGTTGGGTTGCATTTTTCAGGGATTTGGCATGGTGTTGGGGCCAACTTGGACTTGGTGAACATGTTAAGGACACTACTCTTTTATGGATTCTTGCTGTATTGGCCAAGAGTTTGCTTAAAGGCTTTAATCACTGTAAAAAAAAAATAGAAGACTGGATAAAGAAGATGTGGCACATATACACCATGCTATACTATTCAACCATAAGAAATGATGACATCGGATCACTTACAACAAAATGGTGGGATCTTGATAACATTATACAGAGTGAAATAAGTAAATCAGAAAAAAAACAAGAACTGCAGGATTCCATACATTGGTGGGACATAAAAACGAGACTAAGCCTGACCAGGAGGTGGCACAGTGGGTAGAGTGTTGGACTGGGATGCGGAAGGACCCAGGTTCGAGACCCCGAGGTCACCAGCTTGAGCGCGAGCTCATCTGGCTTGAGCAAAGCTCACCAGCTTGGACCCAAGGTCGCTGGCTCCAGCAAGGGGTTACTCGGTCTGCTGAAGGCCCATGGTCAAGACACATATGAGAAAGCAATCAATGAACAACTAAGGTGTCGCAACGAAAAACTGATGATTGATGCTTCTCATCTCTCTCTGTTCCTGTCTGTCTGTCCCTATCTGTCTCTCTCTCTCTGACTCTCTGTCCCTGTAAATAAATAAAATTAAATTAAAAAAAAAAAAGAGACTAAGAGACATGGACAAGAGTGTGGTGGTTACGGGGGGAGGGGGGAGAGAAGGAGGGAGAGGGGGAGGGGCACAAAGAAAACTAGATAGAAGGTGACGGAGGACAATCTGACTTTGGGTGATGGGTATGCAACAGAATTGAATGACAAGATAACCTGGACATGTTTTCTTTGAATATATGTACCCTGATTTATTGGTGTCACCCATTAAAATAAAAATTTATTTAAAAAAATGTCACAATGGCACTGTAGACCTTCTATTGCCTACCCCTGTATTGTAATAACTATGCATGGTGCCAGGTGAGTACTAGAAGTATCAGAGGGAACACTTTGTAAAGTATATGATTGTCTGACCACTATACTACATATCTGAAACTAATATAAAATAATATTAAATGTAAACTGTAATGGAAAAAAATTAAAAAATGAAGAGATTGAATGAGCCTGATTAGGCAGTGGTACAGTGGATGGAGCATCGAACTGAGATGAAGAGGACCCAGGTTTGAAACCCTGAAGTTGCCAGCTTGAGCATGGGCTCATCCAGCTTAAGTGTAGGTTCACCAGCTTGAGCATGGGGTTGCTGGCTTGAGCATGAGATCATAGACATAACCCCATGGTTGCTGGCTTGAGACCAAGGGTCACTGGCTTAAAGCTCAAAGTCACTGACTTGAGCCCAAGGTCATTGGCTTGAGCAAGGGGTCACACACTCTGCTGTCAAGGCACTCATGAAAAAGCAATCAATGAACAACTAACGTACCTCAGTGAAGAACTGATGCTTTTCATCTCTCTCCCTTCCTGTCTGTCTGTCCCTATCTGTTCCTCTTTCTATCTCTCTCTTGGTCTCTGTCACACACACAAAAAAGAAAAGAAGTTGAATGAGAGATACAGTTATTATAATCATTAAATTATAATAATAATGTTATTGGGTACTTACATAGTATTACATAGAACTCATTTAGTGAAAAAGAGTTTGATTTTATATTCAAAGATCTGAATTAGAATTTGAATTCTTGCCTGACCAGGTGGTGGCACAGTGGATAGAACATTGATCTGGGATGCAGAGAACCCAGATTTAAAACCCTGAAGTCACTGGTTTGAGCTCTGGCTCACCAGCTTGAGTGTGGGGTTGCTGGCTTGAGCGTGGGATCAGAGACATGACCCCATGGTCACTGGCTTGAGTCCAAGGTCACTGGCTCAGCTGAAAACCTCCAGTCAAGGTACTTATGAGAAAGAAGAACAAAAATGATACTTCTCATCTCTTTCCCTTTCAGTCTGTCCCCATCTGTCACTCTCTCTATCTCTGTCTCTCTCACTAAAAATAAAAAATAACAAAAATTTGAAATTTCTTGCTTATTTATCATATGACTTAAGTCAACTATTTAACAGAATAGTTAATCACTCTTTTTCCTAATATATACTTATAAAGATCCCTGAAGTATTCCATGGGCATTGTATTTTGTAAATTGTGGAGGGTTTTGGATATAAAAGTTTCTATTAGTAGTATGTATCTAGAACAGCTGTGCTAAGTACCAGTGAGGCAGCGATTTCCATGTGGCAGTTCTGAGCCGGTATATCTGGTTAGAATCTTCGCTTGCTGTTTAACAGTAAGCCTGCCTCATGGGCCTGCTCTGAAATTGTGTAAGCTTTCAGGTCCCACTGGCCTATACCCACTGATCACATGTATTGTGGCAACATGTGGACAGGAACCGCTGCTTTCTCGAGTCATCACAAAGTATAAACTCCAAAAATTATTGAATAAAATTGAATTTTTTAACACTAAAAATTTCCAGGCACTCCTTGGTATGATTAGAACACTGTGGATCTTCGCAGGGAAATAAAGATTCCCTGAATCTCCTGCTGCCCCAAGAGAAAGCCCTCCCCTCCCAACACTCCTCACAGACCATGAGTTGGATGTGGACCCACTTACTTGATTAAGGGCTCTGATCTTAAAACTGGGAAAATATCCACATTTGTGCTGCCTGTCACCACTCAGACAATTAAAGAGAGACAAGGATTGGTGATCTGAGAAGATGGAGGTTCTGTATCCAAAACCCACCTTAACACCTCGCCTCAGACAACCTTTTCTATAAGGGGAAGAACGGGGTCCGTAGGGGGGTTGGAATGTAGGGGAAAGTTAGTTAGATAAAACTTGCAGTCCAGGGATTCTTCTAGTATTTCTTCATCTGCTGACCAGTAATTCTTTATCTACATCCTTGTCAGCAAACATTCCATCCTTGGAGCATCAGGGGCCTAGATCCTGTTTTTTGTGGATCTCCTGGGCCTAGGGCACAAAGGTGGGTTGCTCACAGCCTCAGGATGTCATGTAGGCCCATTCATGTATCCAACTCCTAGAACAAAGCTTTTTACTTTCATTACTCATTAATCCTATTTATAATTTCGTACTATTACTAAATCTAAATTTCTAATTTTTTTTTAAAATTAAATTCATTGAGAAGAGGGTAGGTAGAGAGACAGAATCCCACATGCGCCCTGACTGGGATCCACCCATCAAGGCCATTAGAGGGCGATGTTCTGCCCATCTGGGGCCCTTGCAACTGGAACCACTTTTTTAAGCACCTGAGGTGGAGGCCGTGGAGCCATCCTTAGTGCTCAACTCATTCTAATCAAGCAAGGGCTGCAGGAGGTGGGGAGAAGAGAAAGAGAGAGAAGTGAGAGGGGGAAGGGTGGAGAAGCAGATGGGCGCTTCTCCTGTGTGCTGTGACCAGAAATTGAATCCGGGACATCCACACGCCAGGCTGATGCTCTACCACTGAGTCAACCGGCCAGGGCCAAATTTCTAACTCTTGAGTTACCCTATCAATCTGAAATAATAAAATAGCTCTTTTACCCCTGAGACAGCCACATATTTACAACACATACTAGGCCCCTAGGTTAAGCCCCAGGACAGCGGTTCTATCTCCTTTAGTGACAGAACTTGAAACCCAGACCTTGAAGAAATCTCTGGGCCATAAATATTGAGACACATGGGGGTATTGAGACACATAGAGGTATTTTTTTAATATAAGGATCCAGGACTCAGACTCATATTTCTAAGGGGACTTAGAAGGGGAAGGAAACAGCTGCCCCCTTCCTCTTGTAATGCAGAGAGAGAAAATTCACTTTTTGTCATTACACACCTATCTAGTGTCCAGCTACTTGTATAAGACATTTGACCTGGCTCTCATTGCAATACTGTGGGGGTGAGCACGTTTCGTATTTACAGTTAGGGAATCAACATGAAATCTGTCTCTGATCTAGAATATCTCGTGTGCATATTTAGGAAAAAATATTAAAGATTAATATTAAAACTTCAATAGTTTTGACATAATGACCAAGATGTGACCTGAATTGTCTGCCACATGCTTACATATACAAACACACTTTGTTTAGAAAAACACGTATGACTGTGGGGCTGGACCTAGGCAGAAGCATGCAATGACTGAGAAGTGAAAGGGGAGGGACACAGCTGGGACTTGGGAGGCCATAAGCCCCCATGCCTGGAGGGATTGCTGTGACAAGTTAAAGGGCCAGAGGTTGGAAGTCTTGGAAGTCAGAGTTCTTTTGTAAATTATCAGCTGCCTTTTGAGGAGTTACACCCTTGGGTGAGGGTGGGTGTTTCAGAGGGGGAGGGGGAGGCAGGCGGTGTCCCATCAGCCCCAGGGAGGCTCCTTCCCCAGCAGCCGCAGGTCCCCTCAGAGACAGACCATCCTGTCAGGAAGGGCCAGGATAGAAAGCAGCCCTTCACGGTGGGTCCACAGCCCCGGCTTGGCCTCCATGATGGGGAAGCTTCGGGGACCTGCAATCTCCGGGGCTTGCAGGGGTGATGAAATCCAGAAGCTTCAAAGCATCATCTCTTTAGCTCCATCTTCCAAAGGCGAGACTGCAGCAGCAGAGCCTAGGGTGGAGCCAGTCATTTTCTTGGCTTATTCAATGGGTATTTAAAAACCTGGGGGGGGAAAAAAGCAAAAACAAAAAAATAAGCCAACCCCAAAGTTGACAAGCATCACTATCTCTTTGATGACTCCTGTTCAAAAGGGAAATTCTTTATTGTCAAAGAAGCTTTCATTCACCCGTCCTCCTCAGAGATAATTCTTGGTGGGATACTCAGAGGCCCCCAGAGAGAGGTACCAGACCAGACAGACAGAGTAAAGAGCCATGGAATGGCGGCAGCCCTGGGTCCCTCAGAGGGCACTTCCAGCACACCAGCCTCTCCGCCCTGGCCCAGAAACAGGCTGCAGGCCGAGGGGGCCCAGGAACAGGGAGCCCACCCCTGCCACCAGGTGCTTGTCAAAATCCCTGATGTGGGTTGCCCAGCAGGTGGAGATTAGGGTCAGGACCGGGATGACAAAGATAATCCTGCAGATGAGCACCAGACAAACCATGGGCTCCTCGTCTTCCACCTGTTTCCAACAACTAGACCAACAGGCTCGGCAGGGCTACAAGGAAGATAAATATGCAGAGGGATGTAGGCAGCCAGCAGCTCCTGTCTGTCTATGTATCTAATCTCATACACATCTTTTTTCTCCTGAACCATTTACATTACCTGTGAATTTTAAATGGTCTGTATCATATTCTACACCTAAATACAAGGGTGGGCAAAACAGCAGGTTTATAGTTGTTCATGTGGTAAATGATGCAATAATTAATATATAACAATATAAGAATAAACTTTGTGTTTCATATACTCACAACTACAAACCTACTTTTTCCAACCCCCATATTTCATCATGTTATTTCCCAAGAACAAGAGCATGGACACATGACTACAATTCACTTATCACTTTCAGGAAATTTAACATTGGTATAATCCTATATCTAGAATTTGTATATATTCAGTTTCCCCCAGGTATCCCCAAAATGTCCTTTATAGTATTTCCCCCAGCTATTCCAGGATTATCCAGTGTATTTAATTATTATATCTTTTAGTCTCCTTCAATCTGCAATGGTTCCTTAGCTTTATTAATGTTTTTTTTTCCCAAAATTGTTTTGCAGAATGTCCTTTGATTTCGATAGACTTGTCTGTGTTCTTATGATTGGATTTAAGTTAAACGTTTTTTTTCCAGCAGTACCATGTAAGTGCTACTGCAGGTGGTAAGCTTTACAGTAGGTCCCAGTCCACCAAAGTGCTACCAGCCTGCTGTGGTTCTGCTTTTCATCTTGGATATGTGTTTTGTAAAGAACAAATAGGGTGATTCCTCAGCGAGGTCGGGCTGGGCTGAGAGCTGATCTGGACCTCCATGATATAAATTGGATTCGCTCAGAATTCTACTTCACTCTGCTACCTATAGCTCAAAAAGCAGAGGGTTGGTTTCTGTTACTGATAATCAAATCTTTTTATTTTAGAGCTTACACTTTGTACCTTCTTTTGTCTTAAAGGAACTTACTTGAAAAGCGGATACAATATGTTTGGCAATATGAATGTGTTAACCTCAAGATAAAGTTGATTCTTGCTGAATCTCATCCCCTAAACTAAAATTGAAATCCTTTTGCTGTTCAAGGGGATACATTTTAGCTAAGGTGACTAAATTTGCCAACTGCCTTGCTTTAACATTTGTACAAATGTTAAAATTTATATTTCTATGAATAGTTTTATCATACATGGTCGCATTTAATGTTCATAATAACCCTGTGAGGTTGAGAGATGACTGAAGCCTCAGAGAGGAGATTGGTCCTAATTCTAAGTGAGACTCATAGTCCACTGCTTGTTGAGACTGGTTTGCAACCATACACACGCTGCCTTCCCGTCCACCTGAGAAAGGTGGGGGTTGCAGAACTGGTTACTAAAACGATCAGGTTACCAGAGAGATTGGGCAAATTGAGATAAAACAAAAATCTCACTTTGGTTCATTGTTTTAATTGATATTACCTAATAAATTAAAACATTCCTTTGGTTATTCAGTTCTTAAACTTTCATTTGGAACTTGCTTTGCTAGATACAGGACTTGTTGGACATGATACTTGTTAAGATATACAAATATCATATTTGCATTTCCCTATATTCAAATGTTTCCAAAGACTTAAGATAGCATACAGCAATACATAGGATTTAACAACAAAAAATGTAAGCAACTGAGGTGAAAGAAAAATGCCAAGAATAAGGTTCACATATAGCATAAGGTGCAAGCTGTGAGATTTCATTGTCAAGGTTGAAGATACTTTAGTGTAACACATTCCTATGCCAAACAGAATGGGGAAAGTGAAGAACTGGAGGTAATGGGTGCTGGCGTGCAGTCCCAAGCAGACTGGCAAGAATGGGGCCAGTGCCGTGGGAGGAGGAATGAGAATTGGTCCCTCATGAATCTCAAAGGATATGCTCTTACACAGGGATGAAGCAGCAATGCTTTCAAGAGTCACTGTGGAACAGAAAGCGAGCCACACTTCCCTCCTGGTACTGAGAGATGTGGGGAGTGGGGAGTAGCTTCAAAGACCCAGTAGAACTCCGTACTCTGAGACTGAAAAACCTGTACTCAATTTTCTTCAGCTATCCCACTGCCTGACTAAAATTCATGGACCATACTGCCTGTGTTGTAGAATATATAACTCCTCAGTGGTTTCTGGGAGTACTTGGATCCTGGGAAATAGATTTGATTACATAGGACAAGCCTGGCCCTTCATTTTCACCTTGACTTTGAATATAAGTAAAATCAGTAAACCCATCTTCTCTTATTTTCTTTTCTCCTTCATTCAACCAAATATGAGTGCTTCTTGTCGGTCACACAGCCTGCTCCCTCATTCCACTTACTTTTGTCATAGTTTCCGGGGAAGTTGCTGATGAGGAGTTCTGACTCTAATCTGTTCTCCTGGGTACAGTCTGCAGAGATTCAGTCTAAGGGCATCTGGAGCCCAAGTAGGTGCAGGATCTACGTTCTTATTCAGAAATGAAATCTTTTAAGCTTCTTGTTTCCTCTTCTCTCCAGCAACAAAGGAGGCTGTAATTAATAATCAGTCCCACATACTTTTTAGAGTAGGACCAATAGAATTCTGTGTACTTCGGAGAATCACAATTTGAGAGTCAGGAAAGGGCCTCAGAGGACCATCTAATGCAGGGGTCCCCAAACTTTTTACACAGGGGGCCAGTTCACTGTCCCTCAGACTGTTGGAGGGCAGGACTATAAAAAAAAACTATGAACAAATCCCTATGCACACTGCACATATCTTATTTTAAAGTAAAAAAACAAAACAGGAACAAATAACAATATTTAAAATAAAGAACAAATAAATTTAAATCAACAAACTGACCAGTATTTCAATGGGAACTATGGGCCTGCTTTTGGCTAATGAGATGGTCAATGTCCGGTTCCATATTTGTCACTGCTAGCCGTAACAAGTGATATGACGTGCTTCCAGAGCCGTGACGGTGTGTCCCGCGTCACCGGAAGTAGTACTGTACGTGAGTGATGCTGCGCTTTGCAGGGCTGCCACATACAGTACTCTAGGAGCACAGGATGAGGATGCATCCTGTGCTCCTCTCACTGACCACCAATAAAAGAGGTGCCCCTTCTGGAAGTGTGGCAGGGGCCGGATAAATGACCTCAGGAGGCTGCATGCGGCCCACGGGCGGTAGTTTGGGGACCCCTGATCTAATGAAACACAGCTCACTTATTTTAGCGATGAACAAACTAAGGCCTCAAATAAACAATACGAGCGCAGTGCTACTAAAAGGGAGAGCTGGAGTTAGTGGTCTCCCTTTCTGGCATGAGACCTGCTCACCAAATAAAGCTGGACAAATGAACTCAAATTTCATAACTGCAGACAGGCGTTTCTGCGGGAACAAGGGCTTAAATTTATCTTCCTAAGTGAGCTAGGATATAACAGCCATATTTCCATTTCAAGTGCTTGTTTTCAGTAGGCACCATGGAATAACAAGGATTATCAAAACCTACCATGACAATGGGCGGAAGTGGTGCACTTTCATGTCTGATTATTTCTTTTTGAGAACTATGTGCTCTGATCTCCTAAGGAGTTTCCAAGCTAGAGGTGTGTCATGCCTAAAGATGGCAAACTAAGATAGCTACAACTTTAGGTATTTATATAAAACTCCAGAGATTTAGTACTTGCAAGACCAGGTTCTTGGCATTTGGGGGTCTGGGGTGTGAGGGGCGGGCTATAACATACCACTCTGGCTTCTAACACGGTCTTGTGGTCACAGAGTACCAGAGCTGGAAGAGATTATTTCATCTAATTCTACAATTCAGATGAAGAAACTGTGATTCAGAGAATAAGTTGTTTGTAAATGATTTTAGAAAAATAAAAACAGTTTGAGCAATCTACTCACTGATTATCTCTCTCTCTCTGGTTGATTCTATTCTGGTGTACTACTATCACATCCAGTTACTTCCACTCCCACTTCCTTTTCATTTCAATGATACATTATTTACCTGGGATCCCAAATCCTTCCTGGGTCTTATCTTTACCATTTCATTGAGGATTGTGTGGTGTTATCAGAACTTTGACTTGGATGTAAGATAATTTTGTGATTTTCATGGCTATCAAGAAGCCTGATGGGTAACAGAGAAAAACACCATTTTCAGAAGTAATAGTTCAGATAATACAGCCTCATAGTGCCATTTATAGGACTTCATTAATTTAAACCTAATAGTTATGCTTAGTTTAATAGGTTTCTGTTAAAGGCACCACTATAGTCATAGTACGAAGACCTGAAATTATTTAAGATATATTATGCACAACGTTAACAACATATTCTATAATTTCTATACTGGGTGCATGTGTATTATAATGGAAAAAAACAAATAAGGACTTTATTGAAGCACATTGACAATGAGCCTATTCTAATTAATATGCAGTCATTCAATTAGCCTAGATTTTCTATTAAAATTTTGCACATATTCAAGTGCATAATCTCATACAATATCCACATTTTATACACTTTCTTATATTTGAAATGTAATAGCACTATATAATAGGCAGACAACCAAAACCATTTACATGGGGGAGGGAGCACTTCATTTTACAAATGAGGGGGCAGAAACTCAGAATAAAGAAAGGACTTTAGCCAAGTCACAATGCTCACTAGCTTTTGTCTGCAGCTGGGACCAGCCCTAAATCTGAGCTGTCCATTGTTTGCTGATAAAAATTGCCCCCTAATCATACCTTTGTAATACTGACTAGCAGCCTTAAGTGTCTGGGAGACAATGTGCTCAGAAAGAGCACAGGATTTGGGATTTGACAAAGAAGGATTCATGTCTTAGCCCCACTTCTTGAGAGCTCAGTGATTGAGATAGAATTTACTGGCTCTCTGGTGAGTTTCCTCATTTGTAAAATTGAGGTAAATCCCGGACATATGGAGTCGATGTAGAGAAAGTATAATGCATGTGAAATGCATGGCACATAGTAGGTGGTTAACATGTGGTCCATCCCCCAGTGCGTGGAGAGTGTATACTTCCTGAAGTACAGGCTGCACTAGTGAGAGCACCAAGTCATGAGTTCATGCCGTGATAAATTAGAGAAATGAGGGAGGACAGAAGGTGAACAATCTTTATGGGTTCATTTACTATGATGGAACCAGTTTTCTGTGGAAAAAGAACTGAGAAACAGTATGTTGGGCAAACAAGTGTGTTAGGCTTGCTTGCATTTTGCCTGACTGGTGCATGAGCACAGGGCAGCACCATGTGTGTATAGTCTATGTAAGGCTGCAGGTGCTTGCTCTCAGGGCGGCAGATTGTAGATTGCAGATTGCTTGCTGCCATTGGGAGGGGCCATTTTTTGCTACTGTTTGCCAGAGAAAGGGATCCCCCCTACCCTGTTTACTAGTCAGCCCTGAGAGAGAGAAGCAGTCTTCCCTGTCTGCTTGCTCAAACCCCGTTGCAAGATTCTAATAAATAGAATGGCCCACCATTTTCTGGCTCCACAGTTCCTTTACTATGTGTCCACATTCAATGCGAATCTGGATGGCCACAGCCACCAGCCTTACACAGCATTACAGATCTTTAGAACAGAAGTCCAGATTTTACGGACTAGAGTGGCTATCTCCCATTTATCTATATAGTTGTCTTTGGAAAAAAGAAATTTATATTGGAGGAGGAATTAGAATAATTTAGTATGAATGATCAACTTTTTAGAAAAAGTAATTAGATCCACACTGACAAAGCAATTATTAAGATTATATAATAATCACTATTTTCAAAAGACGTGTTTCAAATTCACTTTAAGTCTTTTGATTTGAAAGTAAATAGCCTTTTTTATAACTAACTGCAAAATATAAGTGTTTCTTAAACTTGGAGGTACCCACATCAGTGTCTGAATATAAAAAAATAACAAAATTTGTTTGTAATTATGGCAATATGTCCCACCCCTTGGGGGTGGAAGTCCATAAGAATAGAGAGCTCTGGCTTTGAAACAGAGTTAAACTCAAGCCTAAGAGTGCTCTTGAAAACAATGGTGAGTTTGGTGGTAAGAAGTTTAGAGGATGCCAGTAGCTTCATAAGAGCAATAATCTAAACCACAAACAGCTAGTTCACCAGAAGGAACCAGGAAAAGAGACAGCTGAAAGAGAGTCCTTCCTTAATCAGAATAAACCTTAAAGACTAGCCTCAAAAACAAACCCTGTAAAGGTACCTAAATGTATAGATCAGACTGTGAAACAGTTTCGGCCCCACATAATGAAATAATGTGAAATGGTGCAGCTGCTTTGTAAAACAGTCTTGTGGTTCTTCAAAGGGTTAAACAGAGTTAGTTACCAAGTGACTTAGTACTTCTACTTCTAGGTATATACCCAGGAGAAAAGAAAACAATAAGGAATTAAGTACTGATACATGCTACAGCATGGGCGCTAAGTGAAAGAAACCAGTAACAGAAGACCACATACTGTATGATTCCATTTATATGCAATGCCCAGGATTGGCACGTCTATAGAGACAGAAATAGTAGTGGTTGCCTTGAGCATGAGGTAGGTAGGTAGGCTGAGAGAAATGGAGGGTAACTATTGAGTTTTCGGGTGATGAGAATGTTCTCAAGTTAATGGTGGTGATGATGTACAACTGAATATTCTTAAAAAAACACTACTGTATTATACATTTTAAATGGGTGACTTATATAGTGAGTTACATCTCAATCTAGCTATAAAGGCCTTACTTGAATACTGACTCAAAATGCACTAAAAAGCCATTTGCAGCAATTTTATGAACATTCCTTGAGATGTACTCTTATGATTAGTACATTTTACTGTATTTTTTAAAATGTTTTAAAAGTTTCTTTTTTAAAATCTATTTAAAAATATTTGACATATATTATAGCAGTTTCAGGTGTACAACATAGTGATTATACATTTACCTACCTGATGAAATGATGGTAGTCCAGTACCCATCTGACACCATACAGTTATTACAGTATTATTGACTATATTCCCTATGTTGTATTTTATGACTAATTTTATAACTGGTGATTTGTACTTAATTCCTTTCACCTTTTTCACCAACCCCCACCTCCCTCCTATGTGGCAATCATCAGTTTATTCTTTGTATCTATGAGTTTGTTTCTATTTTGTTTTTTTTTTTGTTTACTTATTTTAGATTCCAAATATAAGTGAGATCATATAGTATTTGACCTTCTCTGACTTATTTCACTTAGAATTATACTCTCTAGGTTGATCTATGTTATCGTAAATGGATTTTTATTGTTTTTTTATGGCTGAGTAACATTCCATCATATATATAATATATATATTCCACATCTTCTTTATCTGTTCATATATGGACACCTAGGTTGCTTCCATATTTTTGCTATTGTAAATAAAGCTGCAATCAATGTAGAAGTTTATATATCTTTTTGAATTAGTTGTCGGGCAGAAAAATGCATTTAGGTTTGCTTGCTTGTCTTTTGCATTGGCACTGGGCAGCGCCACTTGTGTATGGTCGTGGGGGGCTGGGGTGCTTGCCCTCAGGGCAGCAGATTGTAAATTGTGGACTGCCTGCCACCATGGGGAGGAGCAATTGTTTGCCCGAGTAGGGGTATTTCCATCCAGCCTATTTTGCTGGAGAGTGACGATGGGCTCCAATACTGCTGAGGCTGGTGGGGGCCTGTGAGTTCGGGAGAATCCGGAGAGAGAAAGGGAAGCGATCTTCCCTGCCTGTTTGCTTGTCTGCCATTATGAGACTTTAATAAACGAAATGGTCCACCAGTTTCTGGCTCCACAGTTCCTTTACCATCTGCCCAAATCCAATGAGAACCTGCATGGCCATGGTGATGGCCACTGGCCTTACAATTAGTGTTTTTAATTTCTCTGGATAAATACCTGGAAGTACTGGGTCATATGGTGGTTCTGTTTTTATATTTTTGAGGAATCTCCACACTGTTTTCCGTAGTGGTGGGACTAGTTTACAATCACACCAACACCGAATGAGGGTTTTCTTTTGCATCCTTGCTTTATGGCCAGTAGTCGTTGCTGTCGTGGCCATGCACATGCAGGTTCTCACTGGATTCGGGGAGATGGTAAAGCAATAGTGGAGCCCCAAAATGGTGGCCATTCCTTTATTAAAGTCTCGCACCGGCCAACGAGCACCACACAGGGAAAACTTTTCCCTCTTCACTCATTCCAAACTCCCAAAGCCCTGACACATTATCCGGTTCCACAACCAGGAGAATCTTCTCCGGTTCCTCCTAGAATCAAAGGCCCCACCAGTCTCAGTGGAGCTCACAGAGCCCCTCAGCTCTGGTTCCCCATCTGCACCCCTTCTCCTCCCTGCACAAACTGGCTTCTTCATCAGCACTCTGCATTCTCTCTGCTCTCCCTACAAAACATGGCTTCTCTCTGCCTCTTCTTCTTCTCGTCCCTTTTCAAAACTTTCTGAACTGAAAACCTCTCCTCCAGCAAACATTAGCAAAACAACGGCCCTTCCCAAGCAGGAAGGTAATTTGCAATTTCACAGACCAGTATACCTGCTGCTGCCCAGAGCCATTTTTAACAATAAAAGTGAGCAAACTCAAAAAATACAAATTTTGCAAACTCATTTGTCCAACACTTGCCAAACCTTATTCCTTTTATTTTTTTGGTAACAGCCATTCTGACAGGTGTGTGCTGATATTTCATTGTAGTTTTCATTTATATTTCTCTGATGATTAGTGATGTTGAGCATATCTTTTCACATCTGTTAGCCATCTGTATGTCCATTTTGGAGAAATGTCTATTTCCACTGCCCATTTTTAAATTGAATTGTATTTTCAATGTTGAATTGTATGAGTTCTGTATATTTTAGATATTGACCATTTATTATATATATTATTTGAAAATATTTTCTCCCATTGAGTAGACTGCCTTTTTGTTTTATGGATGGTGTGGGTCAAATAAGTTTGTAAATATGATACATATGTTTGCTCGCTTACAGTTTGCATTGGGTGTGGGGGACAGGCTGTAAGCAGGCAGGGTGGTTATATCCTAAGGCTTAGTTTTAAGAGTAAGCCTTTCCCACCCTTTTAATACTAAGATCTTTTCAAAACTAAGCTTTTCCCCAAACCCTTGACTGTTGCATGATGTGGGGTGGTGCGCTCTTATGAGGAATCCCATTATGCCTCAGATAAGTGACTTTGTATCAGAGAATTCCTTGTTTGTATATTGGATTAAAGGTTTTGATTTCTACACTATAAAGTGGGGCAGAGGAGCCCATGCAGGAGGAGAGCAGAGAAAGGCTACGTGGAGGAGAGGAGAAGCAGCCAAGATGGCGGAGTGCTGAAGGAGAAGCCAGTTTGTGCAGAGAGAAGGAGATGGGGAACAGAGGTGAATAAGGTGGTGAGGTAGAAACCTTTGATTGTAGGAAACTTGGATAAGTCAGTGGCTTTGGGAGCCCTGAATGGAAAGGGAAGTGTTTTCCCACTGTGTGTATTTCTTGCCCGCCGGTGCAAGCTAGGATTAAAGCTAATGGCCCACCAGTTCTTGGCTCCATTGTTTCATTACCGTCTGTCTGAATCAAATGTGAACCTGCATGGACCAGGTGGCTGTGATGGTGGCCGTGGCTGTGGCTACTGGCCTTTCAGATGCAAAAATGTTTTAATTTAAAGTAAGCCCATTTGTTTACTTTTGCTTTTGTTGTCTTTGACCTAGGAGACATACCCTCAAAAATATTGCTCAGACAAATGTCAGAGTTTTTGCCTACCTTTTCTTCTAGGAGTTTTATGGCTTTGGGTCTGTGGACAAAAATTTTTTTTTAATAAATCAAGAAGTGGCCAGGAGCTGAACCTGACAAGCTCAGGAAAAGCCTGCACAGTTGCCTTGCAAATAGGTAAACACAAGATGGTTTAAATCAAACCTTTCTAACTAAAAGCAGTTTATGGTGGGTAGTCACGTCCTAGGGAAGAACTTCCTTTAAACAGAGATCAATGCTTGCTTTTACTCAAGCCTGTCTGCTGTCCTTTGCATCTATGATAATACACCTGATAACATGCCTTTGGAATGTAAGGGTCATCTTCCTTCTTCATCAGGCCAGACATGCCACCAGAGCAGAAGCCAACAGACTCCTCACTGTTATTATGTGAACCATTAACTGTTAACTGTCCTGTCCCTGCCTGTGTAAACGTTTCAACAACATACCTCGGCATTTTCACTTTTACCTATCCCCAGAGGTTTCCCGCTTTACCTTCACCCGCCTCCCCAATCAATTTCATGTAACCCCTTCCATCTTCCCCTCTGATTCTAATGTATTTATATAAAATAAGTGGTGAAACTGCCATTTGCTGGAACATTTTCTCAATCCTTTGAGACTTTGCTTCCTGACAATTGTTGACAGTTTGGCACAAATAAATTCGTAAAATTCTTACAGGTTTAGAAGTTATTTTTTCATTGACAGGTCTTACATATATGTCTTTAATTCATTTCAAGTTTATTTTGTATATTGTGTAAGAGAGTAGTCTAGTTTCATTTTTTTGCATGAATCTGTATCATCTTCCCAATTCCATTTATTGAAGAACCTGTCTTTACCCCACTATATATTCTTGCCTTCTTTGTCATAGGTTGTTTGACCAAATAAGTGTTTTTTCCCCCTAGGCTCTCTATTCTGTTCCACTGATATAGTACCTATTTTTGTGCCAGTACCATACTTTTTGATTACTACAGCTTTGTGGTATTTTAGTTTGAAATCAAGTCACATGTTACCTCCAATTTTGTTTTTAATATTGCTTCATATATTTGGGTTTTTTTGTGGTTCCATATAAATGTTAGGATTATTCTAGTTCTGTGAAAAATGCCATTGGTATTTTGATATGATTGCACAGAATCTGTATATCACTTTGGATAAAATAGACATTTTAAGTTATTACTTTTTTCAGTCAAGAGGCATTTCTTTCGATTTTTGTGTCTTCTTTGAATATTTTTATCAAAGTGTTATAATTTCCAAAGTACAGATCTTATACCTACTTGGTTAAAAAATTTATTCCTAGGTATTTTTTTCTTGATACAGTTATGAGATTTTCTTCATTTTTCTAATAGTTCATTATTATAATATAAAAATGCAACCAATTTCTGAATGTGTCCTGCAACTTTACTGAATTCATTTATTAGTTCTAATAGTTTTTTGGTAAAATCTTTAGGGTTTTCTATATATAGTATCATGTCATCTGCAAATGGTGAAAATTTTATTTCTTCCTTACTGATTTAAATGTCTTTTATTTCTTACTCTTGTCTGTTTTCTGTGGCTATACTCTTTTCCAATACTATGTTGAATAAAAATGGTGAGACTGGGCATCCTTCTCTTATTCTTGATCTTAGGTAAAAAACTTTCAGCTTTTCACCATTATGATGTTAGGTATGGGTTTATCATATATGGCCTTTATATAATCTTGAGGTATATTCCCTATCCTTCCTTTGCTGATGTTTTTTTTTTTTTTTTTTTAAATCATAAATGGGTGGATCTTGTCAAACTTTTTCTGCATCTATTGATATGATTTTTATCTTTCATTTTGTTTATGTGATATTTCACATTGATTTGTGGATATTGAGCCAAACTTGCATCCCTGGAATGAATACTACTTGATTAGGTATATGATCTTTTTAATGTGTATGATCCTTTTAATGTTTTGCTAAATCTGGTTTGTTAATATTTTATTGAGGAATTTTGCATCTATGTTCATCAGGGATATTGGCATATAATTTTTATTTTTTGCAGTATTTTTGTCTAGTTTTGGTATTGGAAATTCTGGCCTCATAGAGTGAGTTTGGGAAGTATAGGTATTAATTTGTCTTTGAATATTTGGTATAATTCACCTGCGAAGTTATTTGGTTCAGGACTTTTATTTGTTGTAAGGTTCTTTTTGATTACTGATTGCATTTTGTTACTAGTGATCTGTTCATATTTTCTGTATCTTCTTGATTCGGTCCTGTAGGATTGTATGTTTCCAGGAATTTATCCATTTCCTCCGGCTTGTCCGAATTGTTGATGTTTAACTGCTTGTAGTATTTTCTTATAATCCTTTGTTTTCTGTGGTGTTGGCTGTTACTTGGCTTTCATTTCTGATTTTACAATTTTTCTTGACTATTCTAGCTATTGGTTTATCAATTTTATTTTTTCAAAGAACCTATTAGTTTCATTGATCTTTTCTACTTTTGTCTTTATTTCATTTATTTTGCTCTGATTTTACTGCTATGAATTTTCAACATAGACTGCTTTTGCTGTGTCCTATAGATTTTAGTCATTGTGCTTCTGGATTTTTCTTAATTTATCTTTTGATTTCCTCATTACCCATTGATTCTTTACTAGTATGTTGTTTACCCTCCACATATCAGTGTTTTTTTCTGGTTTTCTTCTTGCAATTGATTTCTAGTTTCCATTGATTGGAGAAGATGCGTGGTACAATTTTAAATTTCTTAAAAATATTAAGACTTGTTATGTGGCTTAATACAGGGTCTATCCTGGAATATATTCCATATGCACTTGAAAAAATGTGTATTCTGTTTTGTGTGAAATGCTTTGTAAATATTAATAAGTTCATGAGGTCTAAAAAATTTTTGTTTTTAGCTAGAGAAAGAGAAGGGCTGATAGGGCAGACTGACAAGAAGGGGGATGAGAAACATCAATTCTTTTTTTTTTTAATTTTTTTAAAAAATTTTTATTTATTCATTTTAGAGAGGAGAGGGAGAGACAGAGAGAGAGAGAAAGAGAGAGAGAGGAGAGACAGAGAGAGAGAAGGGGGGAGGAGCTGGAAGCATCAACTCCCATATGTGCCTTGACCAGGCAAGCCCAGGGTTTCGAACCGGCGACTTCAGCATTTCCAGGTCGACGCTTTATCCACTGCGCCACCACAGGTCAGGCAAGAGAAACATCAATTCTTTGTTGTGGCTCCTTAGTTGCTCATTGATTGCTTTCTCATATGTGCCTTGACCAGGGGCTAAAGTGGAATGAGTGACCTCTTGCTCAAGCCAGTGACCTTAGGTTTCAAGCCAAAGACCATGGGGTCATGTCTATGATCCCACGCTCAAGCCAGTGACCTCGGTTTCGCACCTGGGTCCCGTGTCCTAGTCTGACGCTCTATCCACTGCACCACTGCCTTGTCAGGCTGATCCTTTTATCTTTATGTCTTGTCTCATTACAATTTTTGTCTACAAGAATTGCTATCTCAGATTTCTTGTTTCGATTTGTATGAAATATTTTATTCTATCCCTTCACTTTCAGCCTGTTTTTCCATCTGAAGTGAGTCTGTTGTAGGCAGCATATATGCAGGGTTCATTTATTTTCCAGCTACCCAGTGCGTGTTTGTATGTTACAGTGGTACCTTAAGATACAAACAGACCAACATATGTATTTTTTTTTTTTTTTTTTTAAGATAGGAGCTGCGACTTGGTCCGTAGTTTTGTTCAAGATCTGAGCGAAATTCCGAGATACGAGTCGTGATTCAGGAAGCTGCTGCTACTTGGTGTGTTGGTGCACAGGTCCGGTATCGGCAGTTTGATATACAGAGTTGACTGACTTACGAGCTTGGTAACAGAACGAATTAAATTCATATCTCAAGGTACCACTGTATTTGGTAGACCCACCACATATCCCACCTTGAGAGCGGCTTATGTAGTTGATGTCCTCTGGGGCCCAGTGATGCAGTATCCCCTGGTCAACTGAGTCAGGTAGTCTAGGGGTGCCCATGTGGGTTCCATGTGCTCACCTGTTGTATGTACAATAATTGGGCCTTGATTGCCACAGGCATATCAATGGGTGGGGTTAATTTTTAGGATGGTTGGCTCTGAGTACTGACTCCATGGAACAAGAGGTGCTTAAGTAGGGTTCTGGTCCCAGCTGAGGCTGCCTGTTGGGTGTATCAGTTGTGCAGCAGTTTAGGTAGGGCTCTGGTGTGGTCTGAGGCTGGCCCCCACTTGTGTCTGGCTTAGGGATGCTTAGTAGGAGCTGCAATGCAAGGCGACAGTAGTTGCCATTTGTGCTGAGTTCGGGCTGCTTGGTAGGAGCTATGTTGCAAGCCAGGACTGGATGCCATTTATTCTAGGCTTGGGGCCACTTGGCGGGAGCTACAGTGCAAGCGGAGTCCTGCTGCAACTTGTGCGGGGCTTGAGGCTGCTTGGAAGGAGCTACAACGTGAGCCGAGGCTGGCTCCACTTGTGTGGAGATTGTGGGCTTTTGGGAAAGACTGCAGGGCACTCTGAGGCTGGTTGCCACTTGTGTGGGGCCAGTAGAAGAGGTTCTGGCTGGGTGAGTGGGTTGGCTGGGGCAGGGCAAAGCGTCAGGCAGATTAATGGAGAACTGAGTTTTCGCTTGCCTGCACCATGCCATCTAGGTGGGAGAAGAGCTCAGTGAAAGAACAGTGGTAGCTGCCAGCACTTCCTTACCGAAGGCTTCCCGGTTCCCTTCCCTAGTCTTCGCCTGAGAGTTAGTCAACTTAATTCCTCTCCACATGACCCCAGTGCCTCTAGAGATGCTGCTTCTGTGCTGGAGCAAGTGAGTTTGTTTAAGACTCTCCCGTCTCTCTGGAATCTGATCCCTGCTGGTTTTCCAAGACAGATGTTACTGGGACTTTTTCCTGGCACAGGTGCACCAGTCTGGGAAGCCTGGGGTGAGGCTGGGACCCTAACACTTCTAAGGGGGCACCTTTGCAGCCAAGCTCTCTCTCCCGTTTCTCTATCACACTGTGGATGTGGGATCTGCCTGGAACATGTCTCTAACCCCCTGTTTGTCTAGATGTGACTTGTTTATATCCTTAGTTATAGGAACTCTGTGCAGGTAGCTATTCAGGTGGTTCTCAGTGATGGTTGTTATATAATTTAGTTGTAATGCTAAAGTGTTCATGGAAGGAGGGGAGTTCAGAATTTACCCACTCCACCTCCTTACATTAACTTTTTATATACTATAGTTTTTATAGAAGTTTTATAGAAGTTTATCAGGTAACTGAAAAATTCTAAATACTAAGTGAAAATGTGGCACTTTACTACTTTTACATAATATAGAGGACACAGATACCTTTCTATTAACAATGGGACTATGGTTAAAAATTAGTTGTTCTTTGACTCAATATAAGCATTCCCCATTTTATTGCACTGCACAGATACTGTTTTTTACAAATTTAAGGCAAGACCTTCCACCAGAAGAAAAATTACTACCATCTTTCTGCAATACTCATTTTTGCAGTGGTCTGAAAATGAACCCACAGTATCTATAAGGTATACCTTATTACATAGACCTGACACAGAGTAATACCAGCAAGTCTTACCTTCCAAGGCTGTCATGAAAATTATATTAATATTTAAAAGTATGGTGGATAATCCTTTATCTGAAAGGCTTGGGGCCAGATGATTTGAATTTAAAATTTTTCAGATTTTGGGTCATCCATATTATTATATAACACGCTCAGCGGGATCTGTGCAATAACATATAATTAAATCAATTTTCTAGATTTCTCAAAAGAAACAAATATACTGAGATATGAATCAACACTATCGAAAACCTATCAGTTTGGATCACATTTGGCCCAAATAAACTTTGGTGTCAAACTTGAAAAAAAAAAGTATCAACAACAAAAGAATGATATATATGAATGAAGGCAGAAAACAGAAAGCATGATGCAAATACAATTTCATATTATCAGTATCTAAAAAATAAATCCTGTTAATATTTATTTGAAAAACAGAAAATTACATTAAAATAGGTATTTCTGGAGTATCAACATAAAAAAGAAGTGCAAGAAATCACCTCCATCTCTGAGGCTAGAGAGCAGCTATCCAGCTGTAGTCCACTTTCCTGAGCTTCCTCAGTTCTTTTTCTTCAGACCTTGACAACTGATGTATAATGTCCTCCCCATCTTCTGCCAAATCAGTGGTACTGGTATTCTGATCCTTTTCAGTGAAATCATTTTCATCTGAACTGTCACTTTCTTTTTCTTCTTCCATATCTACATCATCAGGAATTTCTTCAGTGCTTTAACAATAACAGAATAAAACATAAACTTACTATTTAATTATACATAGTTCTAAAACAAAACTTTCTAATTTATCTATGTAGAAATATAATCATATAGACAAAGTAAATAAAAAATCTTGTTATTCTGTGCAGTTTAAAAATTATGGGCTATTATATAAAAGCAGATAAATTTACAAAAAGTTTCATTTTGAATTATATGTCAAAGCCTTATAACCTACATACAAAAAGACTCTTTTGTAACACTTATTTTCAATGTATTTTATTTACTTGATTTAATAATCCCATGTTCTTTAACTACATGTTAAATCCAAAATAAAGAGAAATACAGTGGAAGAATATTTCAATAAAGGGTAACAAAAACCATCCTGTTTCCACAAACAGGATAGCTACACATATTCTAAGAATTCCGTTACCTCTTAGTCTTCTTAGACAGCAGTGAATTTATAAACATGGAGCACAGGAAAGAAGCAGGTGGCAGTACATGGGCCGGCGTATGAAGAAGCTGGAGTACAAACAGAAAACTAGTTTCATCTAAGATTAAATGCCAATAGCCAAACACAACAGGCTTTCCACACAGAAAAACCAAACCAAAGCAAAATCTATTCCTACCTTCCTACATTTACATAAACAACCCCTTCCCTCACCTCAAATAATTTGAAATCGTAAGTTTGTGCTATTTGGCTTAGATATTAAAGTTGCACAGTATATAAGTAATTATTCAAAAGTTATTTTTTACAGATTGAATGTATAAAAAGTCTAATTTAAGGTGCTTTAGCACATTAAATCTGTTTCACATTGTATACTTTAATAATTACTTACCTCACTAATGGCAGGTATGTTTTCTGTTAAGGGTAGCTGTACCAGTTCATTCTCCAAAGTTTCATTTAATTTTTCATCCTGCTGTTGTCTGTGCTTCCCCAGTATGAAATAAAACGGGGTTGTTGGAAGACTTTCTTCTGCTAGTAGCTATAAGGGTTTAAGACAAAGGGAAATTAATCTGGAAAAAGAAACTGCCTTTGACTCAGTAAGAAGTACTATAGAGTCACTGAAAGTCAGGGATGGAAGAGCTACAGAACCTTCCAGTATCTCTTATTCCTCTCCTCATAATTCTAATCACTTAAAGTACCACATACTAACTTATTTCATTCTTGTTATTTGTCTGTATCGTCCTGTTAAACTGCAAACAAAACTGGTTTAGAGACTTGCTCACTGATGTATCTCAAACTTTTAGACATAGTAGATGATCCACAAAAAGTTGCTGAATGAATTCAGTGAGTAAAGGATCAAGAATAAGAATCATATTTGGCTTCTAGTAAAACTCAAAACTATAACACAGGAGAAAAACACCTTTAAAGTTCTAAGAGAAAATGTTTTTAACCTAGAAATCTATACTCAACCAATCAAGTAGGAGAAAATAAAAACATTTCCAAACATGGAAAGTCTTACACATTTAACTCCCATGGCCCAACTGAAAGAGCTTCAGCAAAGGGAGTGACTGCAGAAAGAGGGGGACTGGGGTTCTCTTACAGGAAAGGTGAAACAAATCCTCTGAACCATGGCAAATACAGATTCAACATTACTGTGCACTGGATTTATAGGGCAACCAGTTCAGATGGAAGCAGGTCAGAAGGCTCTTAAAAATATTTATACAAGCCCTGGCCGGTTGGCTCAGCGGTAGAGCGTCGGCCTGGCGTGTGGGAGACCCGGGTTCGATTCCCGGCCAGGGCACATAGGAGAAGCGCCCATTTGCTTCTCCACCCCCACCCCCTCCTTCCTCTCTGTCTCTCTCTTCCCCTCCTGCAGCCAAGGCTCCATTGGAGCAAGGATGGCCCGGGCGCTGGGGATGGCTCCTTGGCCTCTGTCCCAGGCACTAGAGTGGCTCTGGTCGCCGCAGAGCGACGCCCCGGAGGGGCAGAGCATCGCCCCCTGGTGGGCGTGCCGGGTGGATCCTGGTCGGGCACATGCGGGAGTCTGTCTGACTGTCTCTCCCCGTTTCCAGCTTCAGAAAAAATACAAAAAAAAAAAAAAATTTATACAAGAGTTGAAAGAGTACCTGATGTGTCTGAAAATACTGATAAGGCGGCTTGCCCAACTAGAATCAAGTTTGGGGTGAAGTAGGTAAGAAATAGAAAACTAAGCAAATAAAGGGAGAAGATAATTACCAATCCAGAGGAAAAAGTTGGTCACAAAGGAAAAAACAATCTGTCTCTTATACATGGCTTATCTATGATTGTGTTTACTTGGTTTAATGATGAATTCTGACACGACCCATTTTAAGATTTATCCATATTGGGAAACTGGGAAAAAGGAAGGGTATATGTGTGTGCTGTGTATGTGTGTGGAGTGGTAGTGTGAGGAAGGGCTACAACTTCAACTTCAAAAGATCAGAGTCAACGGATAACACCTAAATCTGAAAAATCAGGATCAGCAACACAAATGTGTTTCTCAGAGATATGAACGACTGTGGGTAGCGGCAGTGGTATTGAAAAAGTTTTTCCTGCAAAGTCTTACAGAACTACTTGACTCTTTAAATCACAGGCATATAATACTGATATTACAAACTAAAACTGCATTTTAAAAGAACAATAAAACTTCCAAAGAGGCAAGTAGTTTGTTTATTTTTCAGATTGTATTTACTGATTACAGAGGGAGGAGGGAAAGACGGGGCAGCACGGCCTCACAGCTGCCTCTCGGACGTGCCCTGACCAGGCAGCCCGGGCCTCGAGCCGGCGACCTCCGTGTTCAGGCCGACACCCTATCCACTCTGCCTCCACAGGTCAGGCCTCAAGGAGTTTGTAAGTATGGCTTTTAATTGAATTTTAGGGCCAGACAAAACATTTTTCCTCATAGTTGCATTCTAAAAGATTACCCTATTTTTGTAGGGAAGCAATGAAGTCTGTACCACGAGTGGCTAGAACATACCTGTTTATTTGTTGGTGTGAGTTTCTCTTCTGGAGACTTTGTGCTGAATGTTAATAAACTCTGAAAAGAGAGATCAATCAATAATGCAAAAAATAAATTGCAGCATGCAAACCTAAACATGATATTAAAGTTAGAAAATGAGGTCAATTTTTTGTTTTGCCATATAAACATATACTTACAAAACCTTGAAGGTGTGGGTAATCAAATCGGTGCACAGACACACTAGTAATACTGCTGCACTGAACATATTAGACAATTTTTTAGGAAGTTATCCTTTAATAAAAGTATTGCACCTCTCACAGGCTATTACTCTCAAATATTAAAGCAACTGACAATTATACATACAAAGTGATTGCCTTTTTTGAGGAAGAATGGATACCTGTGATTTTGTTAGAAAGTAAAACTGTGATCTGTTCAGCCACTGGTGAGCTTCTGAGGTGAATGATTCAGGGACATCTCGTGGAACAAACACTCCCCACTGGACTTCCTCTCTACAAATATTCTTTTGAACATACAATGGCCTTGGCTCACTAGGTTTAAATACAAACACTAGAGGAAAAAAAACAAACAGAAAATAACATTTCGCATGTACAGGTTAGTTCTAGCCTCAGACTGGCAGACTACACTAATCCTGGGACTTACCCCATTGAGTAAATAACACAGGTCATGATTATTTTAAGTTTTCATTCAACAAATATCTACTGGGTGCCTACTATGTGCCAAGCAGGCTAGGAATGAGGCTCATGAGGATGAAAAAGAAAAGGAATCTCAGTTCCAGAGACCGGAGCCTAATGCAAAAGACAGCTACCAAAATATCAAGGCAGTTTTGTCTTAAGTAGTAGCACAGAGATATGTAGAAAGTGTTTTAAGATCATAGAGGAGGAATGATTAAAGCTCCTCAGGGAAATCAGGAACGTTTCAGAGGTGAAATCTCTCCCAATACAAGCTGAGTAGGAACTGGCACACTGAACAAGGAGGCATGTACTGAAGCTGTCCTAGCATTGAGTACAATGCCTAAGTAACAAGATGTTGGAATAAGAACTCAAGAAAGAAAAAGGTAGTGCCTCAGGCATAATGGCTTCAAACATCAGATCTGAAGGCAAGTTTGACTCAAGTTATATTAAAGATGTTAAGGAAAAAAACCCGACTTACAGTCCGAACCCACTGAAGACTTAGAAACTGCAGCAACATTCTCTGAATTAGGATCAGGTTCCATAACTGTAATATTTAATTTTGTACTCCACTCCACTGGGGGGGGAAAAAAAGAAATTCACCTGTAAGAGATTTACCTAAAACTTTTCAAAGCTCGTTAAAGTAGGTCACCTTAATCTTTACTGGGACAATCAATTCTAATCTCCTTAGGAAGAAGTATTTTACACTTGCAAATGCACATGCAGACACTGAAGGTATCTGTGGAAGGGAGCAGCTAGAGAGGGAAGGGAGCAGAACAAGCGCTCCCTCCACACGACGAATCGGGCAACACTGGCAGGTGCTTTTCTGCTCCTACTATACACGGGCAAAATGTTCACCCAAGCCACTTGGAGAATATAATCAATGTTATCACACACACTCATTACTAAGCAATGACCATGCCTTCCAGATGAGTCAAATGTCACTAAGTTCACATCTGTTAGGAAGTTGGTGGCAGGCTGCATTCAAATATAAAGCTGTAAGGTGTACTGTGGGTTAATATGCATTACGAATTAGCAGAAACACTCCTCAAGCTGTTAGGAGGATGGAGACTAGGGAGGGTAGCAGTCATACACACGGAAGACACTGGAGAAAGGCGAGGATAATGGAGTTTACTTACTGACAACAGGCTGTTTATAAATAATCAGGTCTATTACAGGCCTACCACTCCAAATTTTAGTGGTATAATGTATCATTTATAAAACTATATATTCTCTGCGTAGAGACATGAAAATATAATCCAGAAATCCTAAAATGTCAAAGTATACCGGCCACTCCCTACTCACTTTGCCAGGTCACTTTACAGTAAAAAGTACCTTACATGCACAACTAAGCAGATTCCAGCAGCAAAGAATCCCATTTTCAGTAGCACCAAGAAGATACTTCGAACAAGTCAGTCTCCCAAAGCAAAGGTGCCTAGATGAAAACCACAGGGTAGTTAAAAAGTGAGTTGTATCACACTTTGTTACAAATGACCGCAGACTTTCTGCAAAGCTGTTTCTTAGACATATATTTTTGTTCATAATTACCTTGCAGAAAAAGGGACTAAGTAGTATAAAAGGAAAGACTTATTTAGATATATTGTTTCTTCAGAAAAACAGGTGTGCTGACCAATTCCAGTGATTCTTTTCTCTAATAATGCTGAGTGGTATATAAATTAAGACATACAAAAAATGTATGTAAAATGTACGGTCATTTAATAAAAACCCTTTTTAATGCTCATTTATTTACCTAAAGATGGCAGTTTGCAAAATGAATTCTGAAGGAAGTTTTACAAAGTAAATTCAAAATCAAAAATGTTGGGAAATAGGAACAGTTTCAAAAGTCATCTGCCATTCTGTCCTCAAATGGTGTCACATGAAATAAAATGGCAGGTACTGCTGATAAACATTGTTTGGAACCACTGAGGTATAAGTATAGCTTCTATTATTATGTAGCACAACCACGAAAGTATTATTACAAAGAAAAAATGTGTAGGCCTAGAATTAAATGTTAATCTTAATCTCAGAAATTGGTAAATCATAGCACATGGTTCATATGCAAAGAATTTTTAGCTTCCCAGCACTCTGGTTAGCTGCAGGCCCCACTGACCCAAGGCTACCTTTAGTGAAAGGATAAATTACTACTAAAGTTTATGTAGAAAGGCTTGTTTAAATAACAATAAAAAGTACTTCATATTCCCCAAATTAATTACCTACCTTATATTCCCAGCTCGTTGACAAAATGTGCATTTTAGTTCCCATGTCTCTGAATCCCACATTGTAACGATTTCCTCAAAACTAACTGCCAGTAAAGAGCCATCTTCAGAGAAACAACAATTAGTTGCTTGGTATTTGTGATAACTACCCATAAAGTCACAGGTCCAGCCAACAGCTTCTTCTGTGGAAATATAGACCATAGGTTCAGAAACTGTATAAATGCTAGATAACATTTTAGGGAAGCAATGAAAATTAATAAACAAATAAACAACAGAAAAACGTGCTCCCCATAACTTTACTAAGTAATGCTACAAAGCATTGACAGATTTGAAATTCATGTCCCTTCCTGTAGACCCTGACCTCCCTCTAGTGGAGCAGTGCAAAGAGTACCCACAGAAGGAAGCCCTTTTTAGTGTCCCTGCAAACCGGAAAAAGAATAATCAGCAAATGATTAATCAAGTAGGCCACAAAAAAAGTAGAGATTTGGAGAAAAGACATGTAGTAACATAATCTCTTAAACCTTTTCAAAATTAGGCAATATCCTATAGAATTAAACAAGACAGAAAATGCCCTCCCAGAATGGATACAATTCATAAGAAGTAAATATATCAATTCTTAAAATTGTGTGGTCTTCAGATATACTATATTTAATTAACTTACTGTATATATCCGAATCATCTGTTAATATCCATACTTTGAAGTGACCATCTTTACTAGCTGTCACCAAGGTGGGGGTTTCATATTTTTCTGCATTACAGAAACAGAGAGCTGTGATGTGGTCTTCATGTGGCATGTTAACCTTTGTATTAAGAACAAACCTAGTAGGAAGAAAATCACCAATTTATTCTTACACCAGGACAGTATGATATACTGTCATATAAGAATTTTTTACATGTTGTATATCTTACAATAGCATCTGTAAGAAGGGGCAACAAACACATTATATCACGTAGAATGACAAACAATTGAGTGCTCTGTCTCTAATGGCCACAGAATGGAGAGTCCTAACAGATTAGTTCTGTCCTGTGTAATTATATAATATAGATGATTATGCATAATGTCAGCTTAATGATACAAAATAGTAGTCATCAAAAAATAATACCTGAAAGCCTACTGTACTACAGAAAAATTGTATAGAATACAGATGCCTCACTATCTACTTTTGAAAATAAGCAAAGAATGAAATAACTATAAAAGACTCTATTGTGACATGAAAACAGAAAGAAATCTACCTAAACTGTCCTAATCAGTATTTAATATTTATAAAGGGGTCCTTGGGCTACGACAGTCTTGACATACGACATTTTGAGTTTACAATGCTCACTACCATAAAAACTTTAAAATTTGACACATAAATTACTCTGGCTTACGCCGTTAGCATTGTCCTCAACAGACCACGTGGGCGAACCAGTTTGGTTGTGTGCGGCGAGAGAATATGCAGTATTCTTCTTCTGTGGCTTAGTTGTGTTTTTAAGTTCTAGATTATGATTTTACAACTGTGCTAGGATAGGTTAAGCGACTTAGGCTAGGGTGGTGTTTCGACTTACACCAAAATTCGTGTTTCATCACTGCCATAGGAACGGAATTGTGTCGTAACCTGACACCTCTATAATCACCCAAACTACTTTTCAAAGCTTGTTTCCGGGCATGACTATGAACGAAAGATAAACTGCTAGGACTATGCACTTTGAAAACATCAGAATAAGATAATGTGGTTTTAAAAAGTTCAGGCTTGTTTCCTCACCTATGAAATCTTGGGAAGATTAGTGAGACAATGGGCACAAAGGCCAGTTCTTGGCACACAGCAAGGACTGAGAAACGGCTAATATAGACAGGGTATGAGAAAGTGGTGGGCTCCTTATTTAATCAAAACACACACTACACTACAACTTCTCTGCTGTCCACCGTTGCCATTTATCCAAAGAATAATAGTATAATATAATATTATTAAAAGAGGAAAGGAGCTAAGACAGTCAGATTCTACTCCTGGATTTGCCTGGAATGGGCAGTATGTCCTCTGGGGTTACCCCTTCCCCATTTTCTCATTTACACAATGAGACGACACGGTAACTAGGAGGACACTTGTGCTTTCTCAGAGCAGAAAGCTTAAACGCTTTTTTTTTTTAAAGATAATTTTTTTTTTTAGATTTATTGACTTTTGGAGAGAGGGGAGGGGAGAGAATGAGGGGCAAGAAGCAAGAAGCACCTACTTGTAGTAGTTGCTTCCTGTATATGCCTTGACCAGGCAAGCTCAGGGATTTGAACCGGTAACCTCAGTGTTCCAGGTCAACGCGTTATCCACTGTGCCACCATGCTTAAAGGCTTTATTAGATAAATAATACCTCCTTCATTACTCTGAATTTAAAACTTATTAAAATAAAACATCTTAAAAACCAAGAACTGAAACCAAATACAGAAAGTAAAATATTTTCTTTAAAACTTAATGGCTATAGAAATAGTATTACCCTTGTGTTTTCTTATTATATGTCCACAGTTTCATTTGCAATTCAAGCTCAGTTTCCTTTTCTTGACGTTGTTCCACTGTTGCAAGCCAGTTACCAGAGCAGCCAAATGCAGCCCTGGTTAGCTGACTTTGGATCAGACCATAATCATTGATATATTCTTGCTGCACAATATCTAACTGATGGGTTAAAAAAAAGTCCAAAATGTTTATTAATGTAAATACATGTAAGTTAAAGCATTCAAAGAATAGTAACCACATGATATATAACTTTTAGAATCTATAGTAATAGACTTAAAAAAGAAAAGTAAACTAATTGTTATTTATGGATATCAAATTTGCAATTAAAAAATGGAGTGCATTATATAGTACCAATTCGGTGATGATTAGTCTTCAATGTGCTTGGATATTAGTGATTACTATGACCCATTTATACGATACAACAGAGCCTTTAGATAGTAATACTTTTCACTTGTTTCTAAGAACAAATAGCTTTAAGTAAAATCTTAAGGCTAGATTCCACATCACTAGAAACACAAACAAAAATAAATCTCAAATTTTTAAGAAGAGAAAATAGAAATACTGTTAAGTAGGCCAGCATTTTATTTACTGTTGTTTTTTTAAATCCCACTTTGTTTACTAAACATGTATTAAGTGCCTACTATTTCCAGGCATAGTAGAAATGTACAAAGATCAATAGTTTCCTATCTTTGAGGGGTTTAAAAGTGAAGAAGAGAAATAAAGCGTTATGCCCCCTGCCAGCAATCTGTAAAGGGCACTGTGGGGAACAAAGGGAAAACGGGAAGGCTGAATTGCATTTATCAGGATGATAGGAAGCCTTCCTCTTTAATCTACACTCAACATTTACTCTTCAGTGTACTGCTTCACCACAAAGCAGAGGCATATTTGTATTGTCAAGCTCTATCCTCTCATTTCCTAGCCTTGTGACTCGAAGTCACAGATACGTGTGACAGCTAATTAGAGTGTAGCCTGAATCACAATAAAATAGAGACTGCCCAAGAGCGCCACCTAGCTTACATGTAGACTTAGTCTGTGACTATGGCTATTAGAATTATGCTGTAAACAACCGATAGTACTGACTATGCTCAAGCAAACACAGGCAACAAGACCTTGTTTTACAAGCTACTAAGTCAACTACAGACCCTGGCAGTACTGTAGAGTTTTCATTAGTTTTAAGGCTAGTTAATGGGTCAAAATCTTACATTATATAACTGCTTATCACTTTGGAGAGAATAAAATTGCAAGTGGCCAGGTTTTCCATTTAAAACCAGAGCTTTAGTTCTTGGATCAATCATCAAACCGGTCAAGATACTGCTGTCTGCAAAAAGGGTGACAAATGATAGCTGAAGTCAGACAAATATTCACTTTTAAAATGTACACAATTCCAAATCCACTGCATTCTACAATACCTTTAACGAGGCCCTGAATCACTGCGGTTGCCTCCAGATTTCGGTGAATGACTATTATCTCTGGGGGTGAAAAAATATTTAAACATACATAGGTCAGAACTTCAAGTTAAAAAAAAATTAACTGAATTTGTTATTCTGAAATATACCAGAATATAAAACAAGTGAGTGTGCTCAATTTAGTTAAGTGTTACTAGAAAATCAAGAACGTATTTTTATGATTTAACCGGATGGGGAGATTTGGAGATTTTCTGTTGGAAACTCTAAGTTTTAACAGTCGTGCCTATGAATACAATTTAAGGGTTAATTCAGAAGCTTATATACCGTGAAAGTAACAGATAATTCCCTTTGAAATGAGTTATAACACTAATGTACTGCTCAGTTATGTTCTGTTTTGAAGGGGAAGGAGGCAACAGACTATGGGATCTACACCTAGGCTGAGTAGTCACAGGATGAATAAAACAAACAAGACTGCCCCCTTCTGGAAGAATCTACAGAACTCCCACACTGACATGATGGCTATCTCAAAGAAGAATCTTAGTGTTCTTTCGAAAAGGCCATTGTATCTTTGAAAGCACAAATGCCCATTTCAAAACTCTTTCTTTACTTCCCCACATCATTCCACATAAAAAAGTTCTGAAATACAAATGGCACAACAAAACCCAAATACACTTGGCCCTACATTTTCCCAATAACAATTCTGAAAATACTGGATTCTGGTGGCATCTTGAGGCAGAAAGGGGTGACAAAAACAGGAGGATGTAGGAAAAAACTGCTCACTAAATCTGGTGCCAGTCTTAGTTTGAGGTCTCTGACTTTCTGTCCCTCACAGATGTCAGGTGACTTGAGGCATTACACAAACTGTGTTCTTCACAATAACAACTTGAGACTTACTGTTATCCGAGTGAGACGTACAGAACAAGTCCCCCGCCGGGGAGACCGAGATGTGTTCGATAGTAGCTCCTAGCCGGGGGAGGAACTCCTTATTCTTCTCTGCGGCGTCACGCCACTCGACAAGGACAGATTCCCGCCCGCCACTCAGCAGGCTGGTGCCTTCGCATCCAGCCATGGAAATGAAAAGGACAGTGTTTTGGGAGAAAAAAATAGAAGGAAAAATATAATTAGCATTTTAATTTTTCTGACCATGTTAAGAGAAATGAACTATTTTTAGAAACATGTAAACAAGGGCATTCGTATCTTTTAATATACTCTGAAGACAAAAGATTTAAAGATCACTGATTTAGAAATTTTCCTTTCCAGTAATATATGATTAGTTGCTGCTGACCAACTCATCCTCTGATAACAAGAAAAAAACCGAATGAAATAAATATCCTCTAGGCCAACATGGCTTTGCTAGTGAGTTTTCCCAAATAGCAAGAAATAAATAAACCAATTCTAACTCTTTCAAAAAGAAGAGGGCACTTCCCAATCTGTTTCACAGACCAGCATAATCCTGTGTCCGACCAAGTACATCATGAAAAAATTCTACACCAATTTCATGACAGATGAAAATTCCCAAACAAAATACAATTAGCAAGCTGAATCCAATGATCTATTAAAAGGATAAGACATCACTGCAGAGGAATGTGAAGTTGTTTTAATGTTGGAAAAACATGAACATAATTAATTCCACTTACAGAATAAAGGGGAAAATCACAAGTACCTTAACATATGCAGAAAAAGTATTAAATGATAAGATTCTATCCTTATAACAACATTCAGCAATGATGGGACCTTTATATTTTCATCATTTATACCAAGAGAAAATCTATAGCAAACATTACTTTAAGGAATACAATGCTGAACACTTTCCTCTATGTTTGGGAACACTATTACCACTTTTATTCAACATTATCTGGAAGTCCTAAGATATGAGAGGCTTAAGGATTAGAAAAAGCAACAATTACTTCAGTGTTCACACACAGCATGACTGGGTTCAAAGCAGAGCCCAAACAGTTTATACTGATCCTATTTGCCTTAACTTACAAAGGTTCTCAAAACAACCATAATGTATAGTTTGTTTTACACAGCTAAGTAATTTCTTTCTTCTTCTATTAATTTTCTTATACCTACACAGGGTCAATATTGACAACCATGTACTGTATGTAACCATTACTTTTCATTTATAAATACTCACACAACTTAAAATATAAAAATCAAGAATTCAGCACTGATAACCACGATTACCTATAGTACCTCCTATATCGAAGCCCTGGCTAAAGGTAGAAGCATTTAGTATTCTTCAAGTGCCGATAACCACCTGAAAAAGCCAATCCTGAATGTCTCAGGGCTCAAGAGTAACTAAGGTCACCACTGAAAGCTGTGACTGCTAGCTATATGAGAGGAGATGGATAAAGTGAAAAAATAGAGAAAAGTCACAGTGACAATAAATTCAATTTGTCTTGGCCCTGACTTGGGCCGGGACCACAGCAGAGAAGTTGAGGAGGAAGGGAGAAGAACTGATGTTAGGTTAGGAGAGAATAAAGACACTACTTGGAACATTATGTATGTATGTACATATGCATGTTTGTCTGTACTTTTGGGGGGATGTAGGGGGAGGACAGTGGGGAAGATAAGAGTAGCCCACATCTTTTTTTGTAGGCTTAATATCCTTTTTATTCTAAGTTCCCACACACTGAGAATGTACTCCTGCTATACTACTCTCGGCGTATTATCTACCAGTCACTGTTCCCCAAACCCAAGCACGGCGGCTGGAGACGCCTCCTACCTCCGGAGACTCCAGTGGGTTAAACCCAAGTACCCTGCAACGATCCAGGGAGCGTGGAGAAGACCTGGTCTCCATCTAGCCTGTGGGAGGAAGATCCCTCTCTCCAGGCACATCATCTTCCCTAGCACCCAGCTCTCTCTTCTTTCAGGACCAGACTAATGCTGATCCAACGCTCGTCACATGGGCATGAGGGTGCTGGGTGCTGAAAGTAACCAAAGATACAATGTATTTCTCCAAACTTCTGTTGAAGAACATCCTACTATATTTTCAAGGAGGTGGTTTTACTATACTATAGCCACACTCTCACATAGCTTAAATGAAACAAAGGTCTTAATTAATTTTAAAAAGTGAATGCCAATGAGGTAATCTTACACTTAAAACAAGCCTTTGAATTAGACCTATGTCCAAATCCAACTTACTAGCCTTGGGACTTGAGGCAAATTAGATCTCAATTATAAACTTCATTTCCTACATTTGTGAAATGAGAATAATGAAAGCTTGTTTCATAGGGTCAAGGAATAAATGAGGTAATGGAGTCATCCTCAGTGCCTGGGGCCAACTCGCTCCAATTGAGCTATGGCTGCAGGAGGGAGGGGGAGAAGAAAGAGAGAAAGAGAGAGAGAAGTGAGAGGAGAAGAGGTAGAGAAGCAGATGGGAGCTTGTTCTGTGTGCCCTGACAGGTAATCAAACTTGGGACATCCATACGCAAGGCCAACGCTCTACCACTGAGCCAACTGGCCAGGGCCATAAACGAGGTAATGGATCTAAAGCACTAATCATGTAGCTACACATGGAAAATAAGCACCAAGCTATGCAGACATACTTTAAAAGAAACAGGTATTATAATTTACATGGGTTCTTTAGGTTAATAACAGAGACTTTATTACAGTTGTACACTTTGAAATATTCTGAAGGGCTCTGAAAGTTAAAGTATATGGTTTGGTGCTGAGCAATGCTCAGAATACAGGAGTGATATACAAGTGTTCACAATTCATTTGGCTCATGCAATTCTAAATATTTCAAATTATAAATACAGTGAATTTAAGTACTAGATTCACATGCTTCAAAATTTCATTTTAATTACTAAATCTGCACTTACCTGTCACTGAAAAAGCCAAATCCATGACCCTATCATGGTGCCAATGCAGACATGTATATGTGTACTTCTTATCGTCATCAAAATGCCTCCTATTGGGGAAAACCCGAATTTTAAATTTCATTCAAGGCATAAATTAGAAAAATAATGGCAGGGTATGCCTCAAATAGCAAATTATATAAAGCTTATGGGTCTTAATGTCCAAAAACTACATTTCTACTTCTAACCGGAGTCACTTCTATAAACAACAGGCCATCTGTGCGTCTATTTAAATATTCCGTATTGTCACTCTTTCCTTTTTACTTAAAGGCAGACAAAAGAAAGTTCTCTTCAATAAAATGACTATAGGCAAAACTGAAAATTTCCCTCCACGTAAAACAGTAAGTCGATGCAAGAAGAATATAACAGCAGACATGGAGGACGTCAGCACAGCCTCATCTTTCTTGCCAGTAGTGGTTTTTCAGTGCCATTCTTTTCCCTGGGCCCACAGACAGCCATGTTCTGCAGCACTAAGATAAAACAGCACAGAAATCACCAGCATGCTCTTCATAAGTTACTGACCAAAGACGGATTTTGCCATCCTTGTGACCAGTTGCTATGCAATCTTCCTTTGGGTGACATGTTACACATGTAAAATTGTTCTTTGCATGTTTTTTATTTCTTGAAGATGACAAAGTAAACCTAAAAGAAAACAATATTTTCTAAATTATTATCATTTTTTTGTGACAGAGACAGAGAGAGAGGGACAGATAGTAAGGGAGAGAGATGAGAAGCATCAGTTCTTTGTTACAGCGCCTTAGTTGTTCATTGATTGCTTTCTCATATGAACCTTGACCAGAGGGCTACAGCAGAGGAAATGACCCCTTGCTCAAGCCAGCAACCTTGGAGTTTGGAACCTGGGCCCTCTGCATTCTAGTTCGATGCTCTTATCTACAGTGCCACCAACTAGTCAGGCTTGATTATTATTAATTTTTTTCTAGCAAGGGGTGGGGACAGGCAGGCAGGGAGATGAGAAGCATCAATTCTCCATTGTGGCACTTTAGTTGTTCACTGATTGCTTTCTCATATGTGCCTTGACCAGGAGGGGGGGGAGGCTCCAGCAGAGCCAGTGACCCTGCACTCAAGATTGCAACCTTGGGTTTCGAACCTGGGTCCTCAGCATCCCAGGCCAATGCTGTATTGTTCTATCCGCTGTGCCACCACCTGGTCAGGCAGTTTCTTTCTTTCTTTCTTTTTTTTTTTTAACAGAGACAAGAGAGAGAGAGTCAGAGAGAGGAATAGATAGGGACAGACAGACAGGAACGGAGAGAGATGAGAAGCATCAATCATTAGTTTTTCGTTGCGACACCTTAGTTGTTCACTGATTGCTTTCTCATATGTGCCTTGACCGTGGGGCTACAGCAGACCGAGTAACCCCTTGCTCAAGCCAGCAACCTCAGGTCCAAGCTGGTGAGCTTTGCTCAAACCAGATGAGTCTGCACTCTAACTGGCGACCTCGGGGTCTCGAACTTGGGTCCTCTGCATCCCAGTCTGACGCTCTATCCACTGCACCACTGCCTGGTCAGGCAGGGAGTTTCTTGATTATTAAAGTCTTTTGGTTAAGGGGTGATGTAGTTAAGTAAAAGGTACTTCTTATCTTTTTCAAACGAAATGGGAGAGCTCTCAGAATTCACTGAATAGAAATGCCGGACTTGAATACTTCATGTGACTAACATTCTATCATAACTTGCTTGCGGAGGCCAGTGACATTGAAATAAAAAAAAAAGGTATTCCTTTTAGTGGCTTTTTGCCTGGACACAAAGTTTGTTCAAATTTCTTGTCAAAGCTAATTTAGCATCAGATACGCATGCATAAGCCTAAGAAATTCTGAGAAAATTGGCTGATGTATCTAAAAATGCTGGAATTCTCATTTATACTGCAAAGAAAAACAAATGCTAATACTGACATGGTCAAAGGGAAGAAGGAACAGTGTCATCAGAGAAGTGACTCCTCATGCCTAGCACTAGGCTCTTTAAATATGTTATCTTATTCATCTTTATAACTCTATTAGAAAGATATTATCCCCGTTTAAAATATACGTTAATTTGAGGTACAGCAAAATTCACATGAATTAATTTTGACTCATTTTAAACTCAGGTCTTCCAAAGCCTATCTTAGTCCTACAGCTTTAACAAGGCAATAAGGATTATCTTGAGAAGCATTTTCTTTTATTTTTTTTTCTTTTATTTAGTGAGAGAGAGAGATGGACAGAGAGATGAGAAGCATCAACTCGTTGTGGTACCTTTAGTTATTCACTGGTTGCTTTCTCATGTATATCTTGATCAGGGGGCTCCAGCAGAGCCAGTGACCCCTTGGGCTCAAGCCAGTAACCATGGGGTTGTGTCTATGATCCCATGCTCAAATCAGCGACCCCATGCTCAAGCTGGTGAGCCTGTGCTCAAGCCAGTGACCTCAGGGTTTTGAACCTGGGTCCTCTGTGTCCCAAGCTGATGCTCTGTCCACTGAGCCACCGCCTGGTCAGGTGAAAAGCATTTCCAAATCAAAGCCAATTCTGACATAAATGTGCACACCAGAATCTTGGTGTACAAGGGGTTTTGGCTAGAAAAAGCTCCCCAGGGTTTTGTGACTAAAGATCCCTCAAACCCACACATTATGGATTAAAAACTGAAACCTAAAAAATAAAATAAGCCAAAGAGAAACAGAGAACTGATGGTTGCCAGGTGGTAAGGGGGTTGAGAGGCTGGGTGAAAAAGGTAAAGGGATTAAGAAGTACAAATTGGTAGTTACAACAGTCATCAGGATGTAAAGTACAGCATGGGGAATGTCATCAATAATACTATAATAACTGTGTATGGTGTCAGGTGGCTATTAGACTTTTTTTTGGTGTGTGACAGAGAGAGGGACAGGTAGAAACAGACAGGCAGGAAGGGAGAGAGATGAGAAGCATAATTCTTCGCTGAGGCTCCTTAGTTGTTCATTGATTGCTTTCTCACATGTGCCTTGACTGGGGGGCTACAGCAGAGTGACCCCTGCTCAAGCCAGTGACCTTGGGCTTTAAGTCAGCAACCTTTGGGCTTAAGCCAGCGACCATGGGTCATGTCTATGATCCCATGCTTAAGACAGTGACCCCGCGCTCAAGCTGGCAACCTTGGGTTTCGAACCTGGGTCCTCCACGTCCCAATCCGATGCCCTATCCACTGTGCCACCGCCTGGTCAGGCTGTACTAGACTTTGTAAGTTAAATAAAGGTCTATGCTGAACACCTATAACTAATATATGTTAACTGTAATTAAAAAATAAAAAGAAATTTGAAGAAATGTGGCCAAAAGTAACATTTGTCTTACAAGGCCAAGTCATAGATCAGATAAAGAAAATATGTCAAAGTCTGCCATAATCCACCAAGTTAATACAAAATATAGTGTTGTAATTAATAGTTAAATGTTATTAGGTGGCAGGCCAAAAACTCCCCTGCCCCAATAAAAACAAAAACCCCAAACCAAAACTACCTCTATATCTGTGGTTTCACAATCATTTGTAATATGAAACTAGTAACAGTTTTAGATCACAGGTGTGAGAACGAAAGAAAAAACTTAAAAAAAATTGTTTTCTATTTATTTATTTTAGAGGGGAGAGGGGAGGGAGAGAGAGAGAGAGAGAGAGAGAGAGAGAGAGAGAGAGTGAGAAGGGGGAGGAGCAGGAAGCATCAACTCCCATATGTGCCTTGACCGGGCAAGCCCAGGGTTTTGAACTGGCGACCTCAGCGTTCCAGGTCGACACTTTATCCACTGCGCCACTGCAGGTCAGGCAAAATAAAAATCTCGAGTAAATAAAGCTATCAGGAAGGATTTCGTACCTTGATGTTTTTTTTCTTTTGAAAAAGTAAACAGATAAGTAAAAGTCCCGTACTGCAGCCACATACTCTCCCTGGGGATTCAGAGAAGGTAACAGTCACAAAAATAGCCAACACTCTTAGTAACAACAATTTTATTTGCAAATTAAGAGTATTAATATAAAACAACTTATCATAGTTAAGTTATGAATATACTAATCCTACTTTAGTATCATAGAAATTAAAAGAACTTAGGTTCTAAATCCTAAGACTAGGCTATCCAGCTTTAGGTATAAAACACAAGTACCATATGATTTCACTTATATGTGAAATCTAATGAACAAAATCTAATAAACAAAATAGAAATAGACCATAGAGAACAGACTGACAGCTGTCACAGGACAGGGGGTTGGGAACTGGGTGAAAAAGGTGACAGGATTAAACAGAGGAAAACAACTCACAGACACAGACAACAGTGTGGTGATTACCAGAGGGAAAGGGGAAGGTAGGGAAGGTAGAAGGAGACAAATGGTGAAGGAAGGAGACTTGCCCTTGTTGGTGAACACACAAAACAATGTACAGATGAAGTATTATAAAACCATAGACCTGGAACCTACTGTATTTCCCCATGTACAAGACGCATCCTTCCCCAAAACATTGGGGTCTAACAACTGTGTGCGTCTTATACAGTGGTTGTAGATATTTTACTTGCATTTCCCGCTTTTTTGACAGTAATGAGGAGTTGTATGAATTTTACGATGAATAAAACTTGAGTTCAAAACCTTTATGTAATACATTTTCCCCCAAATTTCAGGCCCCAAAATTAAGGTGCGTCTTATACATGAGTGTCTTATACATGGGGAAATACGGTGTACTGATTTATTAACCAATGTCACCCCAGTAAATTCAATAAAAATATGATTTAAATTTTTTCCATTATGGCATAACTTACATATAATAAAATGCAATGTCTCACACATATGTGTATATCCATGTAACCATCACTACCAATAAGGATTAATGTTCCCTTGTTTCTCCTTCCAGTAGTTCCCAATGTCCTCACCCTGGCCAGCAACTATTGGTTTCTATAACCATATCCCTGCCTCTTCTAGAACGTCACACAAACAGAATGGTACAGTAAATACTTCATCGTTTCTGAACTCTTTAGCTCAGCATCTCCTTTCTGAGAGTCACCCACACTCTATGTGTATCATCAGTTCCTTTTTATTATGAATCAGCATTCTAATGAATATACTGTATATATTCTCTTACTGATGTACATTTGGGTTATTTCCATTTTGTATCTATGATGAATATTAATCATTCTGGCATGTCATTCTCTGGTAACGGTCTCATTTCTCTACAAAGGAGTGGAACTGCTGGGTCCGTGTAAAGGCGTGTTGAACTTTGCTCCGTATCTTGCCAACACTCAGTACTGTCATTCTTTTAATTTTAGCTGCTCTAGTGAATATGAAGTGGTATCTTACTATAACTTAATTTGCATTTAACTGATGACTATAAGGCTAAAGATTTTATAACATTAAAGAGTTTACTCTTAAGAAATTAGCCCTTTTCAGGACAAAGCCAAAATAATGCTATAAAGCAGGGGTCCCCAAACTTTTTACACAGGGGGCCAGTTCACTGTCCCTCAGACCGTTGGAGGGCCAGACTATAAAAAAAACTATGAACAAATCCCTATGCACACTGCACATATCTTATTTTAAAGTAAAAAACAAAATGGGAACAAATATAATATTTAAAATAAAGAACAAGTAAATTTAAATCAACAAACTGACCAGTATTTCAATGGGAACTCTGCTCCTCTCACTGACCACCAAGGAAAGAGGTGCCCTTCCGGAAATGCTGCAAGGGCCGAATAAATGGCCTCAGGGGGCCGGATGTGGCCCGCGGGCCGTAGTTTGGGGACCCCTGCTATAAAGCTTAAGACTAAAGAAACGTTTTCTAGAGCCTTTTGGTGGTACTTGATTTTAATAAAGTGATTATTAATAGGTGATGGCTGAATAAGTCACGGTATGAACATCACACAATCATTATTTCTGATGAATATGAAAGTACACACTCATGTTGCAATGTTCAGTTAAAAAAAGAAAAAGATGTGAGATACAATTTAGTTGGGGAAAAGTTATATATGTTTAGGAAAAAGTAGAAGATTCCTTATATATTATCACTGATAAGATTTAATTTCTTCATTATATTTTCCTGTCATTTCCAAATTTTCTATAATGGGCATATTAATGATAGGGAGGTCATATTTTCTAAAGAAAAAATAGTCTAAATGAAAAGATTCAAGTAGCTTTTACATGAGACAGACTAAGAAATACAGTGCAAATGCAAAAATACTGATTACGTTTGGGGCAATCGGAGAGTTCATGAGAGCAATACAGAACAGACAAAATTAGGATAGTCCTAAAAACCTCTACCATTAATACATGCTAAACTAATGAAACAAGACTTCTTAGTTACTAACAAAGTATCTTAGTTACTAACAAACGTATTGTAACTCAAGGTATTATTAAATCACTATAATGTAAAATGTTCAGAGGAAAGATCATAGGAAACAGATTTTATGTACAAAAAAGAAGACCAACAAAATAGATTTTACCTCACTTCCAAAGGCAATGCACTTGGGTGACTGGTTTATGTAATCCAAAACAAAGGAGAGCTCCTTGGCTTCTACTTCCTGGCTTGATGATTTGGGCAGTTTCACTGAAACCAGCTGAAATACATCTAGCCAAAGCAAGTTATATTAATTAATATAGAGCTTTGCTAGATAAAGTATACAAATGCATTCATTCACATGAAACTTAACCAGTACTCTAGAATACACGGGATGCCAAGATAACTCCCATCTTGAACAAAATGTACCTTAAAGTTGGACTCTTCTTTTGAATATACAAGGTTTTTTTGGGTTTTTTTTAGCAAGAGAGAGAGATGGGGGAGGGAAGGAGGAAGGGAAAGATATAGAGGGACAGACAGGAAGGAGAGATGAGAAGCATCAACTCAGAGCTGCAGCACCTTAGTTGTTCATTGCTTGCGTTCTCATATGTGCCTTAACTGAAGGGCTCCAGCAGAGCCAGTGACCCCTTGCTCAAGCCAGCAACCATGGGGACATGTCTATGATCCTGTGCTCAAGCAGACGACCCCATGCCCAAGCTGGCAGCCTTGGGGTTTCAAACATGGGACCTCAGCGTTCCAGGCTGACACTCTACTGTGCCACTGCCTAGACAGGCTGAATACACAAGTTTTAAATGTAAGTCTAATTCCACAACTCATATACATATATGCTCAATATATATAAAAACAAAACAATTTGTTTTACTGGTGTAGTCTATATTCCAAAGTTCTAAGCTGAGCTTTAAAATTGAGATGGAATTATAATATTGGTGAACCAAACAGCCAAAAGCAACAAACCATTCAAGTTTTTAGAAATGCTACGGGCTTTCCACACATTCACAGAATAAACCTCATTTTCTATAATACTGACACGCTTCTTCTCTCTACATCCTGTTTAGAAAATTTCCACAAGGGGGAAGTATTTTACTGTGCTATTTATCCTCCTAGTCTTTATGATCAACCATTTTCCTGTTTCCCAGCTTTCTTATTTAGTATATGCTCTGAACTCGTGATTCTTCTAGCCTTAGTCATCTAAAACTTTACATGTCCAAACCCTGAATTCTTGATTCTTCTAAAATCAGTCTTCTCTTATAATGCCCACTGCAGGAAATGGCACCACCCTTTACCCAGCTGCTGGGACTAAATCTTCAAGTCATCTTTGACTTCTCAGATCCCACATTAAACTCATCAGCAAACCCTGTCTGGCTTTATCTTAAAAACTATATCCAGACCTAGTCTAAAGCCATGATCATGTTTCATACTCTAAGTGACTGAAACAATGACAATTCTCCCTACTTCCCACCTTTGTCCCCCTTTAGTATTCTAAACACAGAAGTCAGTATTACAACTAAGTCAGATAATGTCCTTCTGCTCAAAACCCATCAATGGCTTTTTATCTAGTCAGAGTAAAAACCAGTCCTTCAATAGCCTACAAGGCTCTATATTCTTTATTCTCCCTTGGCTCACTCCAATCCAGCCTCCCTGCTATTGCTCAAACATGCCAGGAAGAGTGTTTTTCAACTACTGGTCCATGGACTGGTCCACCGGAAATTTAAGGCTGGTCCATAAAAGAGTTAACCACTCTGATGTTGTATGAAAATTATAGATTCAATGATCTCAAATTTGCTTATGCTCAGGGTAATTTAATCAATCCCCAGGTATAGAAAGGTTGAACACTACTGATATAGAATATGTTTCTCCAATATTGCTGCACAGCTCAATCTCCTCTCAGGACCTTCAGTGAGCACTAAGTCGAAAACCTGTGTATAACTTTAGACTCTCCAAAAACTTAATACCTATTGTCAGGAAGCCTTACCAATAACATGAACAGTTCAGCAACATACTTTATATGTTATATGTATTATATATTATAATCTTACAATAAAGTAAGCTAGAGAAAAAATGTTATTTAAAAAAATACTTGACTGTATTTATTGAAAAAAAATCTGCACATAAGTGGACCTGCATTGTTCAAGGGTTAACTGTTTATTTTGAGAATCAAATCACATGAAATCTTTTAGAGCCCGATTCATATGTTTATGCAATAGATTACTAGATTTTCACATGCTGAGGGCCCATGATGTGCCAGAGTGCTGGAAGTAACACTAAACCCCACCATGAATACAATTCAGATTGTCACAGAAAAAGTTTGCAGTTAACTTCAAAAGGCTAATGACCAAGGTCTTTACTTTAGATCAGCAGTTTGCTACAGTGGCTTACACACTGGACTCTACTGGGGAATATTTAAGTAAACAAATAGGCCCCATAATAGAGAATCTTACATTTTAATTTCCTGGAAGTAATTCCAATGTGCAAACAATGTTAAGGATCACTGGTGTCATTGATATGGATAAAAAGTTTTGTTTCTGCTATTGGTAACTTCTCTTTCAATTAAGGAATCATGGGGTGAGTATGAAGAATGACTACCAAATATGAGTGATGAACATACTAATGAAAATGCAGTGATGAAAATGCAGATTCCTAGACTGAATCTGAGAGCTAGTGAATCAGTTAACTGTCAGGGAGACGAGGAATCTGAATTTTTAGTAAGCACATGGACAGACACTAAGAATCTACATAATCATATACAAAACAGAACCTTAATATTAAAGTGTTACCTTTAAAGTAGTCATTGGGAAGGCAACTTAATTATGTTAAAATGTTGCCATTTCCAGAACATTTCTGGACTATCCTTTAGAGATGGCTTATGAGTTACATAAAAGCAAAATGAAACAAAACAAAAAAATATACTTACTGTTTTTTGTTAATGTAATAGTTTAATAAATAAAATATTATTCACTAACAGACTTGGCACCAAATAAATTTTAACAAAAAAGAAAAATTAGCTTTCACAGTTTAGACTATTCTCAGGTTACTTAAAGGTCCAAGATATATAACAATCTGCAGATTTGTTTCAGCCAACTCCCCCACCCCACCAAAAAGGAAAACAATCCCCTCCCCGCACAAAATACAAAAAACCAGGACCCCGGAAAGGATTCACTTAGCTAATGAGCTGTGAGCCAATCTGACTGCCCCAGTATCCATCTCCAAGCTGCTTTGTACTTCGAATTCTGAAAACAACCATATTGTATCGAGGATAATACAGGATGCAGTGGCGTTGCTGAATTTGAGAAACTATAAAATGTAAAGAGTCACTCAATGCTATATAAAACAAAATAGTTAAACTGTACCTGGTTTTTCTTTATTTACTGTAACAAAGACAGAATCCTCAGCATTGGCATGAGTAAAGAGGGCATGAAGTTTATGTCCAACTATGAAAGTCTGAAAGAATACCATATTGTTAATTGGCTGTCTTATCTACCCCCCACATCGCCCCAAAACATAAGTTTCCATAAAGGGCAGCTGTTTTATTTCTATTTTGCTCACTGATGTATCCCCAATATCAGAAGAGCACCTAGCATATAGAAGACACTCAGTACATAAATAACCTTTCAAGTTAACATATAGAAATCTAGCATTTTAAAAAATGGTTGTATAGCATACTATTGAATGAATATCACATTTTAACTGACATCAACGTTCTATTCAATTATTTTTCTATCATAAACAATGTTTTAAGGACTACATATATACACGCCATTATTTCATCAAGAGATTCCCAGAGGTGACATTGCTGGAGCAAAGATTCATTTTCAGTTTTATTTTCATTGGTTGTGTTCAAAAGTATGTTTCTCTACAGTTATCAATAATTTTTTTTTTCAATCTGCAATTTGGCTACACTGGTAGGGAAAAATACAGGGTCATCTGTTATAATGTACATTTCTTTAGTTATTAATGAGGTTTATAAGCATCTCTTTATACACTGCTCACAAAGATTAGGGGATCAGGGAATGTGGATACATACTCCAGTACTTTCAGCTTTTTGCTCAGTGCATTTTCACCAGTGAAATAAAAGTTGGTTTTTCACCCCATTTGCATAATCAAACAACTTTCTTTGACTTGTAGTTTGCTTTTCTGATGTTGTTTAATAAAAAAAAATCAAATGCTTCTTTTTTTATCCCTTCATATCATTTTGAAATATCCCCTAATTTTTGAGAGCAGTATATTTATTAGATAATATCTCTTATAAACATTTTCTTCTAGTTTTATTGTTCAGTTTTTGTTGGAAGTTTAAAATTTTCATATAATCAAATTAGTCTTTGACAGTGTATGAATTTCACAACTTGTTTAAAAATGCTATCTAAATGGACTTATAGAAAGGAGTAATGTATCTGTCATTAAATTATGTTGCCATTCCTTTTCACATAATAAAAATGAAAGATCAATCTACGTACCTTTATCAAAATGCCATCTAGATAGTCCCACAGTTTAATTGTACCATCTAAGGAACAAGAATACAGCTAAAAGGGTAAAAATAGCACAAAAATGATTAAACATTGAAACTCCATTAAGATATTAAATGAAGTAACTGCTGATACAGAAGGCATTTTTAAAATTAATTAATTATTTGCTTTAGAGCAGTGAGATCATTTATATTGTTTCCTCAAAACTCACATTGTTGTGACATTCTCATCACAGCTCTTTGTAGGAAGCAGATCCATCAATTTAAAGTTTTAATTAAAACGAGGGGGGGAAAGGCCAACCCTCTGTCTTCAGGAGGGAGATGATACAGTATTGATATGAAAAACACTTAAGAGCTTTTTGTTATCTTCCTTATTTTATTAGAACTGCTTTAATCTTACATGAGTATTTAAAGGAGTGCTTCTCAATTGATAAGAATGTATTAGTTTTCTTTATTTTTTAAATTTCCAACACATCAAGGACCAATACTTTTGTGAAACACAATGTAAGTTATGTACTTGGATGCTGTGGCAATGTCAAAGTGCTCTGAAGTTTAGGATACTCAATTTCTGTACTTATCTCCTTGCAGACCAGTCACCAGCCACTGTGGCACTGGTCTGTGCACTACACTTCCATAGCACGAGAAGACCTTAACACACATTCTTGCTTTTGAAACAATGGACACTACATTTTTTTGTTGCTGTTATTGTGAAAAGACTTTGCTTATAATGTTTACAAAGGACTTTAATTTTTTTGAAGGAAACTGGCAATTTTAAGATTTCTACCAATGAGGACACGAAATCATACTAGAAATAAAAGAATGTGGAAAATATTATCTAAGTAAAAGATTTATATTAAGTTAAAAGTACACATCACAATTACTACATATAATCTAGGAATCATGAACATGGATTAGGCATGGCATGTACACTCAGTACATATTTGTTAAATAACCTTTTAAGTTAATACACAGAGATCTAGCATTTTAAAAAATGGTTGTATAGCATACTATTGAATGAATATCACTCCTCCTCTCACCAAAATAAATAAATAAACAATAAAAAACTACAGCTAATACAAACACTGACTCCAAAGTCCACACAATCTCTAGCACCTAACCCTTCATCTCAACCAAACGGGTTGTTAAAATTGTCCTAATTTTATTAGCTTTTAATTCTATGAAATAGATCTTTTATGCATGCAATGTGTATACAGTTTTTCATTTTGCTATCAAACTTAGTAATACAGACTTCACAAATTCCAAGTTTAACAAAAGGATATTCCTGTTACAAAATAATTAAAATGCTACACATGACAATAAACTGTTCTCAACCCTCAGAGTACAGCAAGGAAAAAATGTGCTTGAACCCTGCAGAAAAACTACTTAATTGATTTACAAGAGTGGCTCATTTAGTTTTGGAAAGAAAAAATCAGTGTTACTTTATGTCCTACTTTTTTTGTGATAATGTGATGAATGACAATGCAAATCCACTTTTAAATCCAGCAACAACTTCCACGTTGGCTGTGACTAATCCAGAAGAGTGGAACTTGATCAAAAAGGAGAGCAAGAGCAAAGTATTTTTGAGATAGATCTTTGGCAGCTTTGCTGGAACTCATGAACAGAATTAAGATAACCATTTTTTATTCTTGAATTCTGAGAAGAGTTGTGTTGTGGAGGGGGTGGGGAGGCCCAAGTTTGTCCTAAAATTAACAGGTTGATCTACTGACTAAAGCATCCCTTCTTCTTGTCCAGGCTGGCCTTACCATTAGATGACATTTGCATTAAAACTAAAAAGCCTCATTTCTAAAGTAACAGATCTACAAAATCAATACCTCTTGGTCAACATTAAAAAAAAAAAAATGTGTTCCAAAAACAAGACTTCAGAGGTCAAACAAATTGAGAAACACCAAATACTATACACCCCTTTTGCATATTCACATATATAAAGGAACCTAAGAAGACCCCAATCACGAAAGTCACTTATGTGCCAAACCCTTAATTTCAGAAACTCATACAGCCAAGAACCCTTTCATTCAACTAACAGCCGTCAGAATTCTGTGTAACAACTTGTTAACAGAATGCACCATAGGCAATGTATGTAGTTCTGGGCTGTGGCCCTATTTTGATAATTAAAAATAACTGAAAAATATTCTAAATCAGAAAATCTACATAGTTCTTGCCCTGATCACAAACGGGAGTTTCCCATTCAAATTCAATTCAAATTTTTCTGGCAACCAAAAAGCTAATATTAAAATATGCGATTATGAATGCTTTAGCACCTGTAGATGATTGTTGGGGTTGAGCTGGATTCCCGTCACCAGATTTCTGTGCCCTTGCAGCACGTGCACACATTCTTCTGTAGCGGTGCTGTACACTTTAACAAAGTCTCCAGAGACACAGAAGATATACCTAGAAACAAGAGAGAAAAGTTTCACATCTCCATAGCTGTAAAATCTCTTTATTGTCCATGAAAATATATAACCTGCAACAAAAATTTTTTCCAAAGCAATAGTAAAAAAACCTGCATATTCAAATTTGTGTGCTGTTTAAGTCTACAGGGACATCTAAGACTGAATAGTTCATTAACTCTGAAAAGGTATTAATGAGGAAAAATAGTACCTGTGATGGGTTCCAGGAATAGAGGCTTATGGAACCATCCAACTTAACCTAGCTGTCTGCTCACTAATGGATGCAGACACTGTGCTATGCACTTACTATCAGTTCTTACTACTATATTTAATGGTTCTGCTAACAGCAGCGTGTTCACATGTCCCCCAACTTTCCATCGTTCACTGGGGACACCAGCTTACAAAAACACCAAGTCAAAGGTTCTCTCTTGTAAGTGCGGTCTTTTCTTTAGCAAAGTGCACACATCATGACAGCTCTTTTCTTACTGTTAAAATGCAAGTTTTGCTTTTGCTTTTCTGGATTTGTGGCTTCCTTCCATACAGCAGAGACTACTAAATTATTAAGAGTGGTGAAGTTGAGGTATTTGTTTGACTATTTTCATAATAGATATAACCATAGGACAAGGCTCAGAAACGTCTATCTTCTAGTATCTATAAAATAAAGTGATTGCTTTCGCCTATTACATTTAACACTGTCCATGTCTCATTGTTTCTCCATACACTGTAGAAGGTACAGTCACAGAATCCTTAGGCTGGACCTCTTCTTTGTGATCCCAAAGTATTTCTCACTGTGTTAACATTACTTGTTTACATACACATATATAAAATATACCTCCTTTACCTGACCGTAAGATCCTACAGGGCAGAGATATTATTTATGTTTGATTCCCAATGTCTAGTCCAGTTCGTTGAACAGAACTTGCCTGAACTTTAAAGGTAGGTAAAATGAACCAATAAACAGTTATTACAAAATAATATTAAATATTCTGATGCTGACTGGGGTCACTACTGTTTTACCAATTCTAAGACTCTTGATTTTTCACATGTTCACTCTTTGAAAGCAGGATGCATCTTATAAATGCTCTTGCTAGGTGGCCATCATGGCATGGTTGTGTGCAACTGTTACAGTAAGATCAAGAGAGCGTGAGCATCAGCGTATCTGAGGTCTATGGTCTACCTACTAGCTGGGTCTCCTCTCCATTCCCCTGAGTACCTTAGGTCAGAGTCTTACCATCTCCAGCCTGGACCACTTTTAAAGACTTCCTCTAGTCTCCTGATGTGGCCCTTCTATTCAACTTTCATACTTGTATGAGACTAATATTGCGGACCTTATCATATTACTTCCTTAAATTAAGAAAATTAAATTTAAATTCTTCAATGTTTTCCCACTGCCTTCAGGATATGATCCAAACTCCAAAGGCCTTTGGTAGTTTGACCCCCATCTGACTGGGACTAGCTGTTCACTTAAACACTGCGTCAAGTGGTTCATAACTCCACCAACCTTCTCCCCCCTAAGACATACCCCATTAGTACCAATAAACAGGTCCTTTCGGCAGAGTCTCCTTCAGATGATGGTGGGTACTATGTGCCAAGAACACTCCCTATAATTGATTCTGAGATGCTTCCCCAAAGGAAAGGAATCTCCTTTCCTCCTTCCCATGATCCTCAGCAGAGACTAATGGCTTTAATTATTTGAATGCAAGTCTCCAAAGGAAACTCTCGAGGCTTTTGCACATTCTGCTCTCTACATACTTCTTTCTTTCCAACTACTCTAAGATTCAGCTCAGGTCTCTTTCCTCTACAATCCTCCCCTCATGTTCTTATTCCGGATTAGCACCCGCCTCAGTGTGCTTCTACTGGATGGGGGGCTTGGCTCTGTCACAGCATTTACCAAACACGGCATTATGGAAGACCTCTCCTAAGTGACTGTGAGATCCCTGATAGGAAAAATTTTTGTTCACTTATTATAAACAATATTAGAAATATGGAATGGTGGAAGAAGTGAACCTTTTAAGAAGTCAAACACAAATGGGTTTGAATGCCCGCTTTACTATGTATTGGCTGAACAATGTTGGTGAATTTACTTAACTTCCCTAAACCTGTTATCCTCTGTAAAGTGCAGGTACCACCTTCTCATAGTGTTATTATGAGGAGTAAATGAAAAAAAAAAAAAAAAGCATGCAAATACAGGTTTAGCTTATGTAGCAAGTACTCACTAAGTCAGTGGTTCTCAACCTTTCTAATGCTGTGACCCCGCAATACAGTTCCTCATGTTGCGGTGACCCCAAACCAAAAACTAATTTTGGTGGCTACTTCATAACTGTAATTTTGCTACAGTTATGATTCGGAATGTAAATACCTGATATGCATTATGTATTTTCTGATGGCTTTAGGCGACCCCGCCGGGGTCGCGACCCACAGGTTGAGAACCGCTGCACTAAATGCTTCTGTAAAATAAAGATAACACCTAAACCTTGCAGACAGGAATATGTGTAAAGCACCCACCACAGTGCCTGTCACACAGGACTCAATCATCTTTGATGATGGAGAGAAGAACTTAGGCAAATTCTTAAGCAGAAACCTGGATTTAAATGAAGATCTGAAGGATGTGTGATTTAAGAGCTGAGAAGGAAAACAAACAGCAACACGAGGAAAAGGAGAAAATAATTAACATGGTTCCTATGAGTGACAAGGGACGTGCCTATCGAACAACAAGATGTGCACAAGGAAACACAAGTGGGTATGATGCAGAGTTAAGCTAGCTGGCCCTGAAACCAGGCAGAAGGGCTATAATTAAGGAAGGCAACGGAAGACTGGTCCGGGGTTCTAAACAAGATTAGGAATAGGGTTAGGATAATGTTATGATGGTTAACACTTGAGGAAAACTACTACAGCAACAGTATCTAGAACGAGCTTCAAGGTAAAACCATTTTGAATAAGGAACACAGATAGCTCTTCATAACTTAGAAATGAGAAAGGCAAGAATGACCCATATTTTTAGGTTAAGAAGTTGTAAAAGATGTTTGCACACAATGGGAAACCAGGTTTTGAACCCAGGTCAGGATCAGGGATTACATATGCTTTTATCCCGCAGGTTCTAACACCACTATTGACACAAAGCTCCAAAAGGGTGTCAAAATGTATTTGAGGGTGGTGGTGGGGGGGAGTAGAGGAGTGTGGAGAAAGAGAAGTATTTAATAGTTTAATAATTCCGACTCACGACGCTGTCCCTGTCATCCATGCTTGGACCATTTTCTAGCCGCCCCAACACAGCGGATTCCAGGCACGTAGGTCCGCCCCTTGGGCCTCTCAATTTACCTGCGCAGGTAACCCGTCCCGGGAGAAGGAAGCGCGCCGAGGCCCGAGGTGTCAGGGGACTGAAAGGCCTCTCCTCCCACAGCACAGACACCGGCTCCCGCCCGCGTGCCCCGGGGTCTCCCACGCGCGCCCGCACCCTGAGTCCAGATCTGCCGCCGGCAAGCCTGGACATCTGACAGTTTCTTCCCCCGCCCCGGGGACGCGCCCCCTCAGCCGGCGGCAAAGCGCAGTGGGCCCATACTTAGAATCCGCGGAAAACACCGCTCTTCGGAAACTCAACTCGCTGCCGCCACTGCGAACCACGCGGAGGCTCTCCTCCTCCTCCACCATCTTCACGGAGACGCCGCAAGCCCGCCGGCAGCCCCGCCCCGGACTTCCTTTACGGCCGGCTGAAAGGACGTGACAGCCGTCGCGCATGCGCCTCTAGGTCTGCGTCTCTATGGTAGAACCCGACGCCTGCGCTGCCATCTTTTGTTTGGGCTGTGTCGATTTGAACTCGGTGACAGTGAAAGAGACGCAGAGGCACTAGTTTATAATGGGGAATCTCTAAATCCTTATCTAGCACGGATAAATTTCCCTCCCGCCTTTGGGGGTGGAGAAGCAGATGATTGCTTCTTTGGACCCTGACGTGGGATGGAACCTGGGATATCCACTACTGAGTCAACCGGGCAGGGCTTGTAAATTCATTTTTAAGAACAAATTAATATAGAATTCAATAATAAGCTTTCTATTTTTCTTAAATATTTTTACGTCCACCATGTAAAGCAAATAGACTCAATGCTGGATTTACTTTTATTTATTTATTTATTTATTTGACAGATAGGTAGGGAGAGAGATAAGCATCAATTCTTTGTTCCACCATGTTAGTTAAGGCGACCAACTTTTTTACAATGAAAAGGAGGACAAAAATAAATAGAAGAAAACAATATTGTAAATAAAAGAAACATTTTATTCATTGCAACAATAATATACTATAATATGATAAATGCATAATAAAAATATTTAATATTTTATATTGTAATTATACTTAATTCCTATTAATTTTTAATAATTGTAAGAAAAAAGTACTCATTTAGTAAACAATATCAAACAAAATCATTAATTTGGAGTGCTGTTTGGGTGTATTTGTCATTCTAATTAAAAAAGTCTGTTTTATGCAACTATTTAATCAAAATGCATTATTGATATGGTTTGGCATTAGATTTCCACTTTAAAACTTAAATTTTGGGAAAATATGTGTAAATGAAATTATATGTATTTAGAAGTTATTAAATAGATAATGAATTAATAAAATGTGAATTGTGCTTACATGTCTATGATTGAATATTCACTGAGAAAGAAATAATCGTAAGTCTACAATGTTGTATGTGCCCTGGTCGTGTTTCAGTAAGAAGTACACAAAGCCCTTTGCCCACTCAGTATATAACGTGCTCTCTCAAGGTCTCCCGTGAGGAGTCGTGTCCTGCCACACTGTACTGATCTTTGATGAATCGTCATGTCAAATACAAATACGTCACATCACATAGAATGGATCGACTCTGCATTAGTTGACTATGGAGATTTACAGATTAGTCTTCCAATGTAAAAAAGGATGACACTTTTCGAGGGAGGATGGAACTTACAAAAGAAGGACTATCCTCCCTAAAGGAGGATGATTGGTCACCTTACCTTAGTTCATCAATTGCTTTGTCATATGTGCCTTGACTAGGGGGCTCCAACAGACATAGTGACCCCTTGCTTAAACTAGTGACCTTGGGTTCAAGCCAGCGACCATGGGGTCATGTCTATGATTCCATGCTCAAGCCAGTAACCCTGTGCTCAAGTTGGATGAGCTTGCACTAAACCGGCAACCTGGGGGTTTCAAACCTGGGCCCTCCTGTCCCAGTCCAACACTCTATCCACTGCTCCACCACCTGGTCAGGTTGGATTTACTTTTACTTGTATATCCAAGTCTCATCTTGCAATTGTTCCAGTGTTTTTTTCCTTTATCTGATGCTTCTTTTCTCCAACATACCCTACATTACATTCTCCTTCCCCAACACACACTGTGTTACACTCTCTCCTCAATACAGATGACGATTTTAGATTTGTATTTTTATTTAATGATACCTGTATCTGAAATGCCCTCGTTTTTTTTTTTTTGTTTTTGTTTTTTTTTTTTACATTTTTTTTTTTCATTTTTCTGAAGCTGGAAACGGAGAGAGACAGTCAGACAGACTCCCGCATGCGCCCGACCGGGATCCACCCGACACGCCCACCAGGGGCTACGCTCTGCCCACCAGGGGGCGATAATCTGCCCATCCTGGGCGTCGCCATGTTGTGACCAGAGCCACTCTAGCGCCTGAGGCAGAGGCCACAGAGCCATCCCCAGCGCCCGGGCCATCTTTGCTCCAGTGGAGCCTTGGCTGCGGGAGGGGAAGAGAGAGACAGAGAGGAAAGTGCGGCGGAGGGGTGGAGAAGCAAATGGGCGCTTCTCCTGTGTGCCCTGGCCGGGAATCGAACCTGGGTCCTCCGCACGCTAGGCCGACGCTCTACCGCTGAGCCAACCGGCCAGGGCCGCCCTCGTTTTTATTCTCACACCTAAATCCTTTCCAAGAGCCTAAAAACCTCTCAGTTCTCTTATATGAACATTGTCATATATGCTTTTCCACTCATAGCACTTAAAATTTGTTTTACCATTCATAGCCACTGAATTATGTAACTGCCCTTGAATTGTCTCACATTAATGCTTGATTTGTTTGTGTTTTATGTTAACAGGTGTACAGTATGCTCTCTGAAGACAAAATGATATACTGTTCTAACTACCATAATACAATGAATGTTTCCTGCATTTTGGGCAACTGGTAGCTATTATTGATTGTGATTCATTTATATGTAAATTATCTTGGAAAAGATCCTATATTCCTAATGTCTTTAATAGTATTTCCATACCAGAAGTCTGAGTTGCTGATGGTGACTTCAGAACTATTATTGTAGGTATGACCATTATTATTCAGTTGAACAAGTGCAAAAATATAGACAAACCACATGGTGGCAGCAAAGATACATCATTATGTTTGCAGATTTATATTATACTTCAAGCTACCAGAAATTGTAATTATCCTATTAGCACACTGAAAAGATATTAAAAATTTTTTTTTTAAATATATTGATTTTAGCTAGAAAGGAAAGGAGAGAAAAAGAGAGACAGGAACATCAATCTGCTGCTGTATGTGCCCTGACCAGGGATCGAACTGGCAACCTATGCGATTCGTGATGACACTCTAACCAAACCAAGTTATCTAACTATATAATATATATAAATATATATATTATTTTAAGTGTTTTTGTATTGATATTAGAGAGGGAGAGAGAGACAGAACATTGATCTGCTGCTGTTTATGTCCTGAATGGGGTTCAAGCCCATGCAACCTCTGCATTTCTGGACACTACTCTAACCAACTGAGCAATCCAGCCAGGGCAAAGGCATGTTTTCAATGTCTGATAATAACTAAGCTTACTGGAATGTTACAGAATAAACATTTTTTTAGTATAAGGAAATTCAAAAATATCTTTGGATCTTTAATTGTCTTTATTTACAAAGAAAGCAGCTCTTTAAATTCTAGAACTTCTCTGTATTGTTTTGGAATCAGATTCTTCTGCTCTCGCCATCTTAGCCCTCTTTAATAATAAACGCTTCATGAACATTTGGAGCTGATCTTTGACATTTGTATTTTGAGACTGGGGTCATTGGTGACTCACAGGAAATTATGCTGTGTAGTGAGTGTGTGGACCTATACAAATTCCAGCTGTTGATGGTACACGTATTTCTTTGCAGACAGGCTTCTTAGGCATGTTGCCGAAGTTTAATTTCCATGTATAAAGTCATACTTAAAGTATGTAAACTGAAACAGATGTTAGTACTCTGAGAATGTATTTGGTGCATGAAGGAACAGTTCCTTAGCCTCTGCTTCCACCCCTATTTTATTTTGAAAGGCCTTTTGAATAGAAAAAGGTCTCTGGAGAACCAGAGACTCTAGTGTCTTTGACCCTATTAGCATGTAGCAATTCATTCCTGGGAAACAGTTTCTGCAAATAAATGTTAAACTCTGTTTTAGACTCCTTCATAACCATATCCTTTTATTTTTCTTCCCCATAAGCTTTGTTCTTTCATTAGGAAGTTCTTCACTCTAATAATACAGGCTTTCTTAAAACCAAACTAGATCGTACTGATATTATCATTTAAATAACAACTCTAAACTTTCATTTATTTAAAGATTAGCAGTCAAAGCATATGTTTTTGCAACACCTATGCACCTTCTCACTGCTGTGGTGACAGATGTTAAAGCACTATATTTGAAAATAATGAAATAATGTTTAACTATTTTCTATGTATCTTCTTACTCTGTCCTCTCTTTCTCTTTTCTTTCTCCTTTTTGTGACAGAGAGAGAGAGAGAGAGAGAGAGACAGCTAGAGGGACAGATAGGGACAGACAGGAAGGGAGAGAGATGAGAAGCATTAATTCTTCTTTGCAGCACCTTAGTTGTTCATTGATTGCTTTCTTATATGTGCCTTAATGGGTGGGGGGAGCTACAGCAGAGCGAGTGACCCCTTGCTCAAGCCAGTGACCTTGAGCTCAAGCCAGCAACCTTGGACTCAAGCCAGCAACCATGGGGTCATGTCTATGATTCCATGCTCAAGCCAGCAACCCTGCGCTCAAGCTGGTTGAGCCTGCACTCAAGCTGACAACCTGGGGTTTTGAACCTGGGTCCTCTATGTCACAGTCTGATGCTGTATCCACTGTGCCACTGCCTGATCAGGTATCTTTTCTCTTTTCTTTTTTTTTTTTTTTTCCTGAAGTTGGAAACGGGGAGGCAGTCAGACAGACTCCCGCATGCGCCCAACCGGGACCCACCCGGCATGCCCACGAGGGGGTGATGCTCTGCCCATCTGGGGCATTGCTCTGTTGCGACCAGAGCCATTCTAGCGCCTGAGGCAGAGGCCATGGAACCATCCTCAGCGCCCGGGCCAACTTTGCTCCAATGGAGCCTTGGCTGCGGGGGGGGGAAGAGAGAGACAGAGAGGAAGGAGAGGGGGAAGGGTGGAGAAGCAGATGGGCGCCTCTCCTGTGTGCCCTGGCCAGGAATCGAACCTGGGACTCCTGCATGCCAGGCCGATGCTCTACCACTGAGCAAACCGGCTAGGGCCACCTTTTCTCTTTTCAAAAGTATTTGTTAAGGGCCTACTTCAAGTACTATGCTGAGCTCAAAACAGGATTTTTTTCTGGACAGACACTTGTCTTAAGGAATAGTAAATATAACTTAGAAAAGAAACACAAATTAAAAATCTCTGACAGCACAGAAGACCCAACCCATAATTCTGGAGAACTAAAGAAGGTTTTATAGAGGAGATGATATTGGTGCTAGATAATGAATGATGGAGGAGAATTTCTCTAGGTAGTGAGGGGGAAAGCAGATTTTCTAGGCAGCAGAATGGAATGACACTGGATTTGTGGAACATGAAGAACTCTGCTGTGGTTTTCTTAACAGATACATGGTAGTAGTGGGGATTAGGTGATTAAAATAGAAAGAAGGTGAGATCATATTTAATTATGTCTAAAGGGTTGGAGATATATGCAAAATCTTTGTTTAATTAAATATTACTGATTATAGTTTTAAAGTTTTGATGCATATTTTGGTTTATGATAAAGTTTGAATTTGTTATTTCAAGGTGATAATATATGACCCTTTTACTGCAATGGTAAAAATTAAGTCAAATATAATAGCTGATGTTAGTTAAAGGTAATGAATTACCCTCTACATGTATCAGTAAAATGAATTAATTAACTAAAAATTTATGCAATTTTATGTATATTCACATAATTTTTGCTTTGTTATGTAAGCATAAAAAGCTTCTTAGAATTTTTCTTTAAAGTTTTTTTTTTTTTTTTGATAGAGACAGAGAGAGTATCAGAGAGAGGAACAGATAGAGACAGACAGACAGGAAGGGAGAGAGATAAGCATCAATTCTTTGTTGCAGCACCTTAGTTGTTCATTGATTGCTTTCTCATATGTCCTTGACTAGGGGGCTACAGCAGATCGAGTGACCCCTTGCTCAGGCCAGCAACATTGGGTTCAAGCCAGCAAACTTGGGCTTCAAGCCAGAAACCATGAAGTCATGTCTATGATCCCATGCTCAAGCCAGTGACCCTGCGCTCAAGCTGGTGAGCCCACACTCAAGCTAGCAACTTCGGGTTTTCGAACCTTGGTCCTCCATGTCCCAGTCCGACGCCCTATCCACTGCACCACCACCTGATCAGACTAGATTTTTTTTTATATTTAATAATTCAAGTCCGTGGACATTTAGCTTCTAGATTAAGAGGCACATCTTTAGTGAAAAATATGTATTAGGCACTTATATAATTATAATAATACAGGTGTGTAATATAATGTATTGGTAATTAACTGATAAATTGGCCTTTATTAATGGCTAACTTGGCTAAATGATTGCTCTGGTAAATGTAACAGAAATGATTTAATTATCAATATAGTATTTTTCTCAAAAAGTAAAACTAAATCCAAAGTTTTGTAGAGGAACTATGTTCAAAAATTAAGTTGTGTTATTTTGTCTAGCTTTTGAATCACTGATGGAAGTGTATCTATAGCTGCTTTTTAGGTAGTTCCACATTACTATTTTATAAAAATAAGTTAAATTTTCTACTTCTGGCTTTAATATTTGTTTTATTCTCAAACCATACAACTTGATCATGCCACTACAATTTTAGTTGCATGAAAATAAGTGATGTTGTTTGTTGGGGCATATATGGATGTCTTTAAAAATGTTATTGGAAGTTTGGCCTGAGAATATTATATGTATCTTATTTTTCTATTAGATCAGAATAAAGCATACTTCTAAATTAATAGGGAAAACTTTATATTGCTCTCTTTCATTTAATGCCTGATATTGAACTCCCTCTTTATTTTTTCAGCCTGAATTATAATTCTAAAACAAACAGATTCTAAGTGTTTGCCTTTCCATTTTAAAGTTTCCATTAAACTGGGGTTCAAGAGTGGATATAAAATTATGAAGACATTCTTTAGGTTTTCTAGTGTGCTTGAATGATTTCATAAATAAACAGTAAAGCTTTAGTAATTTCATTTATGAAAGCCACTTGAAAAAATAATTGGCTAGTAATATCAGAAATAAATACGGTCTTAAAAAGGAGTGTTATAAATATTGTCCTTTTATTTTTTTACATTAAAATATTTTTATTTCTTGGATGAAGTGAATAGGTTTTGAGAAATTAATTGATAGTTTTAATCTAAATTTTTAGAATTACTTAAGATTTCCTTGCCTCCCAATTAGAAATAAAATCTGTCATCTCTAGCACTTCTCAGAGATAATACTAAGGAGAAACTAAAGATAATTACTTTGTTTCATGGATTCCTTACACAATACTGTGAAACAATGCTAATTGAGCAATTAGACTTCTATTTCTGACTTACTAGGGCACCAATTTTCAACTGGTGTGCCACAAGAATTTTTAAAACATGCAATACCTGACTACTTAGGGTCACCGACTTCTTTTCCCTTAGATTGTCAAATAAAAAAAAAATGATACCAGTCAACACAACAGTAGCTATTTGGTGTAAATGCATCAAAATTATACCTATTTTTTTTTTGTTAGAACAGCAAAAAATAGGGTTTTCTGGGTGTGCCACAGAATTTTAGTAATTAGTTTATGCGTGCCAGGAGATGAAAAAGGTTGATAATCTGTACTATAAATAGCATGTGTTCTAGCATTGAGTGGATTTATAAAAATCAATAAAATTTAAGGTATTTCTAGAATTCTGTGAGTGGAATCTATTCTGTGTCACTTTGTGAGTGTAATTTTATGTTGAAACAAAGAAACAATGATGATTTTTAGAAAGATGTATATCATTAAACAAGAATAAATGTCATGAAGTGAACATGTTATAAACAAAATGTCAAATAAGGGAATGGGTTGGTGCTGACCTTCAGGTAAATAACTGTAGTCATTAAAATTGTAAAGTACTCAGAACTTGGACACTTTTAGTTCACTTTTCTTTGATTGTCTCCAGGTTGGGTTTTTACAACTGAAGTCAAGAGATCAGTTAACTAAATAATCCAGTTCTTTATGTTGAAACACCGGATGCATTCACAGGCCTTCCTGGATAACTCAGGATAATGTGGTTAAATGATTGTGTCAGGACTTAGATGGAATGGCTTTCATCACTAGACACCACTATGGTTCGGGTCCACATAAGGTCAAGGAAATAGTCAAGGTGGTGATTATATCTTGTTTGACTTCTATCCAGTGTTTAGAAAGATGATTTAAAGTAAGGTTGGTGGCAAAAAAAGTAAAACAGTATATATGAATCATGGTGTTGGGAAAACAGCTGTGTTATGCTTGCTTACTGGCTTAAGTCTGCAAGCACTTAGCACAATTAGTGCATGAGCACGTGGCGGTGCCATGTGTATGTAGGTCTATGTAAGGCTACAGGTGCTTGCCTTCAGGGCAGATGGTGAATTGCGGATTGCCTGCTCACTACTGTGAGGGACTGTTTTTGCTGTTTATTCACTTGTTGCCATGAGAAGAGGTTTTCCCTGCCTGTTTGCTCATCCACCATTGCAAGACTTTATTAAACAGTAATGGCCCAATTATTTCCGGCTCCACAGTTTTTCTACCATCTGTCTGAATGCAATGTGGACCTGCCTGGCCTCAACCACCAGCAGTACATCTGGCGCTGTGAGCAGGATTCAGATCAGATCAGTATGGAGCCGCCAACACCCTTGAAGGGTGGGATAGAGGAGTGGTCATTGTTCTCCAACATATGGTTTCCCATGACTGTCCTTTTGGGGGCTGTGGGCTGGGTGTTTTTTACAACCCTGTGAGAAGAAAGCAAGAGCTCTGTTTGAGAGGCTTCCCAAGGTCAAAAGCTCTAGAATGAGCTGCAGATAGAGTGCTGACAGCAGTGTGAAGTGCAATAGTTGCTGTAGAAGGAGACTGACCAAGTTCTCAAGCTGCAGTGTGAAATACAGGCTGAGCACCAATGGTGCCTGGAACTGGAATGGTTTCTGGAGAAGGAATTACAGTTTTGTAAGCTCCAGTTTTCCCTGGAAGCTGAATGTTGGCAGCAACAGTTGTTGAAGTCGCTGAAGTGGGGACTGAAGACTGAGCTGCATCTGTACCTGCAGAGTGGCTTTGAGTCAGCAGGAGCAAGCACTTCCTAATCCTCTTCTGAGATGGAGGTTTGAGCTGAAACTGCCATCTGCAGACTCAGAGCCTGGCTGGTGGTCACCCAGAAGGTGAAAACCCAGCAGCCAAGAGTCCCTCAGGGGTAGGCACAGCCCCCTCCAGAGGTAGTTGAGCACTCTGTGGTCTGGCCCTATACCCAGGCAGACCTAATGGAGTTGAGGGCATAATTCAGGCAGAAACCCATCAAGCCCCTGGCAGCCTGGTTGCTGTGGTTGTGGGACATAGGTCTGGCATCATGCACTCCAGAAGAGAGATGGGGAAATTGGCTGCCATTACCATGCACTCCTCCCTGAGGCAGCATCTTCAGAACTGCCATGACAACCCAGGAAACTATACCCTATTAGAATGGGTGGGTGATGGCTGCCATTCGTACAGTCTGGAAGAATGCTGGAGACTTGCCAGGGGCAGTGAGTTGGTAGCAGTCATATGCTGAGCTGCCAAAGGTCCTGTGCAAACTCAGTCTGAGGAATGCTGCTCTCAACTGGACATCCTGTAAGCCAGATGAAGTGTTTATGGCAGGGATGAGGGACCTTGTTCTCCACAACACCTCATCAGCCCTTTTTGGGTCACTAGCGGTTATCTTGAGACCCTTTGTGGGGCAGCCCATCAATGCGGTTACACAGATGGCAACAGATTTGGGGGAGTTGGAGACAGCATGGGACCTTAAGGCTGTGAGGGTAGCTGCCCATGTTGCCCTCACAACTAACAAGAGGAATGGGCCTATAAAGGTTACCTAAACACTATGTGGGTAGATTTGGCTGTGGCTGGGACAGATAAAAAAAATTAGATGGCAAGTCGAATAAAATCTTGTTAGAGCTTTGGCGGCAGCTTGAGCCAGAACAGAAGTCCAAGCTGCTGAAAAAGCAGGGGGGGGGAGGGCAGCCCTGGCAGCTGCCAAGAAGATGGCTGGTGTTCAGGTCGCAGGGTTGCAGGATTATTTGATGGAGGCAGCTGGGCTGTTTATTGTGAACTGATTATTGAGCAGTATAATTGACTCTTAGACTGTGACCAGAGGGTGGCACCGGCTCCCTTGTTGGATAGACACACTGCTGTGGACAGTACTATAAGAGACCTCGATGGGGAGAGGAGTTGGCACATCTGTGGAGGCCCTCTTGTGCTGGGAAGCTGCTCCCATCCAGTTGTAGAGATGCACCAAAGGCATTTTATGGTTTCAATGGACATAGCCCTGGACTATACAGGTCCTCCCACCTACCATGGGTTAGGGGGCTAGAGGTAGGTAAGCCTCCAGTTAACTCCAGGTAGAGTGCTCAGGGAGATATTGTAAAGGGCTCCTTTGTAGTTATTATAAACTTGTGCTGTTGCTATAGTCTGTTTGTTTATGTAATGTACCTCACTCCTCATGCAGAGACCTGAGAAAGATACCTGTCATGTAAATTGTGAAGTGAGCAACCTGAAAGGGGTGGAATGTTGAGAGAACAGATATGTTAGTCTTGTTTGCTAGTTTACCAGCTGCTAGCACTTAGCACAATTAGTGTGTGAGTATGTGGCAGTGCCACATGTATATATAGTCTATGTAAGGCTATGAGTACTTGCCATTAGGGCAGATGGCAGATTGTGGATTGTGGTCATTTTTGCTGTTCATTCACTTGTTGCTATGAGAAGAGGTTTTCCCCTGTTTCCTTGTCTGCCATTACAAGACTTTCTTAAACATTAATGGCCAAATGGTTTGTGGCTCTACAGTTTTTCTACCATCTGCCCTAATCCAATATGGACCTGCCTGGCCCCAGCCACTGGCATTACATGTAGTATTTTAATTTTTATTATATTCTAATATCCTTATTTATTTAAAAATTATTATATAGATATTTTTGAGATATAATTGACATATATCACTGTGTAAGTTTAAGAGATACAATGCTGATTTGATATATTTATATTATATTCCAATTTAGAGAATGACTATTAAAGGTCACTGTGGTCACTGAGCTTTGTTCTTTGGGTTGCTTTCCTTTTCTATGATTTATATCCTGTGGTCCTCAGACCAGTATTAAGAATTAATAGTCACAGATTTTTTTTTAAACAGCTTTATTGAAGTATAACTTACAAAAAAAGTTTTATACATTTAAGGTACACAAGTTGATTTTTTTTTTCCTGAAGCTGGAAACGGGGAGAGACAGTCAGACAGACTCCCGCATGGGCCCGACCGGGATCCACCCGGCATGCCCACCAGGGGGCGATGCTCTGCCCCTCCAGGGCGTCGCTCTGCCGCGACCAGAGCCACTCTAGCGCCTGGGGCAGAGGCCAAGGAGCCATCCCCAGCGCCCGGGCCATCTTTGCTCCAATGGAGCCTTGGCTGCGGGAGGGGAAGAGAGAGACAGAGAGGAAGGAGAGTGGGGGGTGGAGAAGCAAATGGGCGCTTCTCCTATGTGCCCTGGCCGGGAATCAAACCCGGGTCCCCCGCACACCAGGCCGACGCTCTACCGCTGAGCCAACCGGCCAGGGCCCACAAGTTGATTTTTTGATTGTCACGCATGTTTTTAAGAGTGTGGATGTAATATGCCAACTCTAGTTGCATGATAATGCTATGTATGCACTTTCAACACCATACCATCTGAGAGGCAAAAAGGAAACTGTGCATTGGCCAGGTGCTATAGTATATAATAAAATGACTACAATATTAATATCTCTGAGATGGAATTAACTTACTTTTAGCTTCAACTTTAGCTATAGCCTTTTATTTCAGATAACTTAGTATTATTTTTACTCAGCTTTATCTTTGTCCTTCACTTAGAAACAGTAATAATGGCTTTTTGACTTGAAATGGATCCCTAAATGCCAAATAACTGGCTAAATAAATAAATTTGTAAACATTTTTCTGCCACCCCTTCCCATATTAGAGTGTATTTATTCCTGATATTTAAATCAAACACATGAATCTGGATCAAGGAGGACCAGGTAAATAGAAGTAAATAGAGCCAGTCAACCCAGTCATGGTTTGAGCAGCCTTAGGTAATGCATTCTACTTTCCCCATGAAAAATACTGCATCCATCCTCAGTGAAGGATCTTTTAGCTGCCGTAGTAAGAACTTAAGTTCTTGTTATGTTCCAACTACTGGAAAGGCAACCTTAATATTTTCCTTTTCCCAGAAAATGAAAAAGAGAAACCCCCATTCCTTGACTACTTGTCAACTGTTACAAATGTCTGAAGCAAAGAAAATGGAGCCCGTGTTTGTTCAGTACAACAGTGTTACTAAAGAAGTGTTGTCTTGCTGTAGTATTCCTGCAAGTTAATTTATTTGTTACTTTAGAAAGAAATTCCGTTTCCATTAAAATTATGTTTCTGAGTAGGGATTCATAAACAGAGGACCTGGAAATGGAATCAGTCTCTTGAGCCTATTTACATTCTTAATCATACACAGCTGCTGTGTTAATGGAAGACTTTAGATTTTTTCAAAGGCAGAAAGAATCTTATCTTTTGTGATTAAAACGTTAGCACATGGTCACACTTAAATAATGCCAAATAACATAATAGCTTAGAAAGCCACGTTTTCAAGAAGGTGGGTATCCCTTTCAATGTGTGGTGAATCTTTTTTTAGTTATTTGGAACTTAGCTTTTAGCACATTTTAAAAACTTTTGCTTTGATACAAAACAGCTGTAGCTATGTTCTGAATGATATAAACATTTCCCTCAAACTCCTCCTTATTCTTACACTTTCCAGGCTCAAGGCAAAGGATTTAAAAAACTTTGCAGTTTCTTTTTATCATGTACTTCCTACAGCTGTTTATGTTTTTAACTGAATAACACTTTATAAGGAAACTTTTATAGAGATGAAGTTTGAACAATCTAAAAATGGTTGAAAAACAATCATTTAAAAAAATAGTATAAGATCTCGAAACATTTTTTTAAATTTTCACTGCATTTTCTGCTTGGGAAGAACATGGCCAACACACATGGTACAAATTAATGCACATTCAATAGGCATCCGGATTGAAACAGGCAAGTCAGTTATAATTCCGTTCTCTTTGAGTTTATAGGAAGTGATCCTTTCAGTGTCTTCAAACTGTTATATCATAGCTCCATCTTTCTTGATTTCTCCATCTTTCTTGGTTTTGTGATTATTTGTCTATGGGTTCTTTTTCTTTTCTTTTTTTTTTTTGGATTTTTAAAATTGATTTCTTTTATTGATTTTAATTTATTGTGTTTACATAGATTCTAGTGTCGTTCTGAATGCATCCCCCTCCCCTGTATTCCCCTCAACACCTCCCTTGCCCCCTCTCCAAAGCTCTCCCCCTTCCTTTTCCTCTAGTCCCTTTGATCTCTCCTCTCTCTCAATTCTGTTCCTCAGTTCATATTGTTCATTGGATTCCTCAAATAAGTGAGGTAATATAATATTTTTCTTTCTCTGCCTGGCTTGTTTCATAACATAATAGTTTCCAGGTCCATCCATGTTGTCAGAAAAGGTAAGATTTCCTTTTTTTTCATGGCCCCATAGTATTCCATTGTATATATGTACCACTGCTTTTTAACCCACTTGTCCACTGATGGACACTTGGGCTGTTTTCAGATCTTCACTATTGTGAACAATGCTGCCATAAAAATGGGGGTGCATTTCTCCTTTAGAATCAGTGATATGGTGTTCTTGGGATATATTCCTAAAAGTGGGATGGCTGGGTCAAAAGGCAGTTCGATTTTTAATTTTTTGAGGAATCTCCATACTGTTTTCCACAGTGGCTGCACCAGTTTGCATTCCCACCAGTAGTGCAGGAGGGTTCCCTTTTCTCCACATCCTCGCCAGCACCTATTCTGTGTTGTTTTGTTAATGAGCTCCATTCTGACTGGTGTGAGGTGATAATCTCATTGTGGTTTTAATTTGCATTTCTTTAATGATTAGTGATGTTGAGAATTTTTTCATCTGCTTATTGGCCATCTGTATGTACTCTTTGGAGAAGTGTCTATTCATTTCTTTTGCCCATTTTTTGATTAGATTGTTTATCTTCCTGGTGTTGAGTTTTATAAGTTCTTTATAAATTTTGGTTATTAGCCCCTTATCAGACGTATTGTCAAATATGTTCTCCCATTGTGTAGGTTGTCTTTTTATTCTGTTCTTATTGTCTTTAGCTATGCAAAAGCTTTTTAGTTTGATATAGTCCCATTTGTTTATCCTGTCTTTTATTTCACTTGCCCGTGGAGTTAAATCAGCAAATATTTATATATTGCTCCGAGAGATGTCGGAGAGCTTACTGCCATTGTTTTCTTCTAAGATGCTTATGGTTTCACAGCTTATATTTAAGTCTTTTATCCATTTTGAGTTTATTTTTGTGAATGGTGTAAGTTGGCGAACTAGTTTCATTTTTTTGCAGGTAACTGTCCAATTTTCCCAACACCATTTGTTAAAGAGGCTGTCTTTACTCCATTGTATGCTCTTACCTCCTTTGTCAAATATCAGTTGTCCATAGGTGTGGGTTTATTTCTGGGTTCTCTCTTCTGTTCCATTGATGTATATTCCTGTTCTTATGCCAATACCAAGCTGTTTTGAGTACAATGGCCTTGTAGTATAACTTGATATCAGGAAGTGTGATACCTTCTATTTTATTCTTCCTTTTCAAGATTGCTGAGGCTATTTGTGTTCTTTTTTGGTTCCATATAAATTTTTGGAATATGTGTTCTATATCTTTGAAGTATGTCATTGGTATTTTAATCGATATTGCATTGAATTTATAAATTGCATTGGGTAATATAGATATTTTAATGATGTTTATTCTTCCTATCCATGAGCATGGTATATGCTTCCACTTGTTTGTATCTTCCTTGATTTCTTTTATCAATGCTTTGTAATTTTCTGAGTACAAGTCTTTAATCTCCTTGGTTAAATTTACTCCTAGGTACTTAATTTTTTTTGTTGCAATAGTGAAGGGGATTGTTTCCTTAATTTCTCTTTCTGATTGTTCATTGTTGGTGTATAAAAATGCCTCTGATTTCTGAGTATTAATTTTATATCTTGCCACCTTGCTGAATTCATTTATCAGGTCCAGTAGTTTTTTGACTGTGACTTTATGGTTTTCTATATACAATAACATATCATCTGTAAATAATGATAGTTTTACTTCTTTTCCAATTTGGATGCCTTTTATTTTTTTCTTCTTGTCTGATTGCTGTGGCTAGGACTTCCAGAACTATGTTGAATAAGAGTACTGAAAGGGGCACCCCTGCCTTGTTCCTGATCTTAAGGGGATTGCTTTTAATTTTTGCCCATTGAGTATGATGTTAGCCATGGGTTCCTCATAATGGCTTTTATCATGTTAAGGTATGTTCCCTGTATTCCCACTTTGCTGAGAGTTTTGATCATGAATGGGTGCTGGATTTTATCAAATGCTTTTTCTGCATCTATTGAAATTATCACGTGATTTTTCTACTTCCTTTTGTTTATGTGATGAATCACATGTTGATTAGCATATATTGTACCAGCCTTGCCTCCCCACAATAAATCACACTTGATCATGATGTATGATTTTTTTTTCATATATTGCTGGATCTGGTTTGCTAATATTTTATTGAGGATTTTAGCATCTAAATTCATCAGGGATATTGGCCTACTATTTTCTTTCTTTGTGTTGTCTTTGCCTGGTTTTGGAATCAGAATTATGCTCACCTCACAAAAGGAGCTTGGAAGTCTTCCTTCCTCTTGAATTTCTTGAAATAGCTTGAGAAGGATACAAGAAAGTTTTTCTTTGAATATTTGGTAGAATTTACTTGTGAAGCCATCTGACCCAGGGCTTTTGTTTGTTTGGAGTTTTTTGATAACTGTTGATCTCATTTGTTGTAATTGGTCTGTTTAGGTTTTCTGATTCTTTCAGATTGATTTTTGAAAGATTATATGTTTCAAGGAATTTGTCCATTTCAACTAGGTTGTCTAATTTTTGACATACAGTTCTTCATAGTATTTTCTTACAATCCTTTGTATTTCTGTTGTGTCAGTTGTTATTTCTCCACTCTCATTTCTAATTTTATTTATTTGAGTCCTCTTTTTTTTTTCTTGATGAGTCTGGTTAAAAGTTCCTCAATTTTTTTTTTTTTTTTTTTTACAGAGAGAGAGTCAGATAGGGACAGACAGACAGGAATGGAGAGAGATGAGAAGCATCAATCATTAGCTTTTTGTTGCAACACCTTAGTTGTTCATTGATTGCCTTCTCATATGTGCCCTGACCGTGGGGGCTGCAGCAGACCGAGTAACCCCTTGCTCAGGCCAACGACCTTGGGTCCAAGCTGGTGAGCTTTTACTCAAGCAAGATGAGCCCACACTCAAGCTGGCAACCTCTGGGTCTCAAACCATGAGCCTGCACTCAAGCTGGTGACCTCCACATTCCAGTCCAATGCTCCATCCACTGTGCCACCACCCAGTCAGGCAAAAGTTCATCGATCTTGTTTACCTTTTCAAAGAACCAACTCTTGGTTTCATTGATCCTTTGTATTGTTTTTTTTTAGCCTCTATTTCATTTATTTCCACTCTGATCTTTATTATTTTCTTCCTTCTACTACCTCTGGGCTTTACTTGCTGTTCTTTTTCTAGTTCTTTTAGATGCAGGGCTAAGTCATTTATTTGAGTTTTTCTCTCTTCTTAAGGTATGACTATACTGCTATGAACTTCCCTCGCAGTACTGCTTTTGTTGTGTCACACAAATTTTGAGTTGTTTTATGCTCATTATCTCTTGTTTCTAGTATTTTTTAAATTTCTTCTTTGATTTATTAACCCATTCATTATTTAATAACATGCTATTTATTTAGTTTCCACGTGTTTGAGTATTTTTCAGTTTTTCTGTTGTTGTTGACTTTTGGTTTCATGCCATTGTGATCAGAGAAGATGCTTGATATGATTTCAATCTTAAATTGTTTGAGACCACTTTTGTGCCCTAACATGTGGTCTATCCTAGAGAATGTACCATGAGCACTTTAAAAGAATGTATATTCTGCTGTTTCACAGTGAAAGGTTCTAAAGATATCTATTAAATCCAGTTGAGATAGTGTGTCCTTTAAGTCTGCTGATTTTTGTTAATTTTCTTTCTTGAGGATCTATCCACTGATATTAATGGGGTATTGAAATCCCCTACTATTATAGTATTGCTGTTGATCTCGCCCTTTATATCCATCAAAGTCTGCTTTATATACTTAGGTGCTCCTATATTAGGTGCATAGATATTTATAATGGTTACATCTTCCTGTTGGATTGCTCCCTTTATCATTATGTAGTGACCTTCTTTATCTCTTACTATAGCCTTTGTTTTAAAGTCTATTTTGTCTGATATAAGTATTGCTACCCCCGCTTGTTTTTCATTTCCATTTGCATGAAATATTTTTTTCAACCTTTTGCTTTCAGTCTGTGTATTTTTTGTTTTGAGGTGTGTCTCTTGTAGACAGCACATGTATGGGTCCCGTTTTTCATCCATGCAGCTACACTGTGTCTTTTGATTGGATTATTTAATCCATTTACATTTAAGGTTATTATCGATATGTGATTGTTTATTTCCATTTTATTCTTTAAAGCTACATTGCTCTTTTACTATAGTCTTTTCCCTTTTTATTCTGTTTACAACAAGCTCCTTAACATTTCTTGAAGCTTTGGTTTGGTTTTAATGAATTCCTTGAGGTTTTTTTTTTTGATAGAAAGCTTTTTATTTTCCTTCCATTTTAAATGATAGCCTTGCTGGATAAAGAAGTCTTGATTATAGGCTCTTGTTCTGCATTACTTTGAATATTTTTTGCCATTCCCTTCTCACCTCAAGTGTTTCTGTTGAGAATTCAGATGTCATCCTTATTGGGGCTCCTCTGTAGGCAATAGACTATTTTTCTCTTACAACTTTTAGTATTTTTTCTTTATCTCTTAGCTTTGGTATTTTAATTATGATGTGTCTTGGTGTAGATATCTTTGAGTTTTCCTTTAATAGAATTCTCTGTGCTTTTTGAACTTGAGTGACATTTTCCTGTATCAATTTAGGGAAGTTTTCAGCTATGATTTATTTCTTCGAAAAAGGTCTTTATCACTCGTTCTTTTTCTTCTTCTTCAGGAACCCCTATGATGCAGATGTTATTTCTTTTCATGTTGTCACAGATCTCTCTTAGAGTTTCCTCAGACTTTTTGAGTCTTTTTTCTTTTTTCTCTCAGCTTCCATGCTTTTGTTTATCTTGTCCACTAACTCGCTGATTTGATCCTCAGCTTTATCCATCCTGCTTTTAATTCTTTCCATTGTGGTCTTCTTTTCTGATATTGTATTTGTCATTTCTGACTGATTCTTTTTTATTATTTCAATGTCCTTTTTTATACTTGCTATCTCTTTATTTAGTTGCTTTTTATGTCCATCCAATCATTATTTTAAACTTTGCATCTAGTAATTTGGTTATATCCGACTCATTCAAGTCCTTTTCTGGGTATTTCTCTTGATTCATTTGGGTTGCATTTCTCTGCCTTTCATTTTGTCTGTGTATAAGAAGGTTGTGGCCACAGGAGTCCAATGGGTGTGGCCTTTGTGTTCCCTAGGTGTAGTTTCTCTGCAGGCTTGCCACCATCTCTGCCACTGCCTTGGGCATTTGGGTATGGGCTTTGCTGGCACCGGCCCACTGTGGCAGTCGCTGCAGTTTCTGTCTCACCTCCACCAGCCTGGCTGTGTTCACATGCCAGGGCTACAAGCCCTGGCCAGCCTCAGCCTTTGTCTTGCCCCCACAGATGGGTCTGCACCCATGCACTGCACTGGGGCCACAAGCCCCGGCAACATGGGCAGAGCTTTGTATCCCTGCTCAGCTGCGGGTCTCTGCCAGTTCCCCGGCTTATTTAATAACATGCTATTTAGTTTCCACATGTTTGAGTATTTTTCAGTTTTTCTGTTATGGTTGATTTCTGGTTTCATGCATTGTGATTAGAGAAGATGCTTGATATGATTTCAGTCTTAAATTGTTTGAGACCACTTTTGTGCCCTAACATGTGATCTATCCTAGACCACTGCTTTGCCCCTGCAGACGGGACTGCAGGCAGGACCACTCTTACTCACCCTGCTGGCAGCCTGGTCAGACAGCTTTTTTGAGCCCCTTCCACCCCCATAGCCACTTTCAGCCTCTGTCCCCACTGTGTGAGACTGAGCTCACACTGGGCCTCAGTCATGGCTGGTCTGGCTTCCGCCCCTGCCGACAGGACCACTCTTTTACATCCTGCTCTCCTCCGCCCTCTGGCAAGCCCTCAGCAGTGTGGGTGGGGGCGTTGCAGCTGAGACCTTAGCACTCAATGCTGTATCCTTGATGGGTCCCTCCTTCTAAGTGACTCTGCTTTGAGTGCCTAAGGAGAGCTTCTGTTTGGCTAGTGTCCTGCTTCCCTTTGCTGGTATTGCTGGTTCCAGGGAAAATATTCACTTTAGATTTTGGGAGTGACTCAGCCCAGGGGTTAGGGTGGCTGTCCCTCAAAGTGTTTCTCCTTATGCCTCCTAGATTACACTCTCTTCCTACTACTCTGGTTCTCTCATTTCTCTCCATCCCCCAGAGTTCCGGGTGACTGGTTGTGAAAGAGGTTTTCTGTGCAGTCCCTTTAAGAAGAATCCTGGGTCTGAGAAATCTGTCTCCTTCTCTCAAACAGTATCCTGTCTTGTTTCCAGCTAAATACTGTCTATATGCCTTTTCTAGACTCTGGGGATGCAGGCTGGGGCTTTGCTCCTGGGGCCCAGGACTCTCCCCTCTCTGCTAAACTCACTTCCTGCCATGTGAGTCCCACTGGGCTGATGTTCGCTCCCAGGAGCTGGCAGCCCTCTTCACATTTCCGCTTTTTCTACCAGTCTCAGTGTGGCTTCTTCATTGATCCTTGGTTAAATATTCCTCTTAGTTTAGTCCAAAGTTGGTTTTTGGATGATGGTTCTTAGAATTAATATAATTCACTTTGGTTCTGGGAGGTGGAAGTTGGTATGTCCGCCTACTCCATCGCCATCTTGCCACCCTTTATGGGTTCTTTTTCTCAGCAATGTTATGATTTTGCATATCATTGGTGAACTTCCCACACCTTTGTAATTGTATTAACAATTTTAGAACAATCTTCCTAGTCACATGACTAGATGTCAGAGCTTGGTCAATCATGTTTAGAGAACTTTTTCCATATAGAAATTTTCTTATAATATCTCAAGGAGAGCATCTTCTGGTGGAACATAGCAGGAAGAAGAACTTGATTTTAGACTAAGGAACACTGCAAGAATAAGATTTTAACTCATGGTAGGAAATATGCTCTAAAACTAATATTTCAGATTTTTGCAATAAAAGCTTTTTGCTGGTCTTGAAAATCTGAATACAGTCAAATTTTAATAGTATCTGAGATGGTACTATCTCAGAGATAGAATCTACCACGTTGTTGTCTTTCTTGTGAAATATACAATACAGTGGTCCCTTGTCTATTGTGAGGGTTAGGTTCCAGAAACCCCCCCTCGACAATAGGCAAAAATCCACGAAGTAGTGACCTTATATTTATTTTATTATTTATATATATTTTAAGGCTTTATAAATGCTCCCCACACTCTTATAAACCTTTCCTACACTCTTATAAACACTTTCCATGTTTATTTTACAGTAAAAATAATTAAAATAATAAATATATAAAAATACCTATATGCTGCAAAATCCCACGATATAGATGAAAAAATCTGTGATACAAAATTAGATATATACAATTTAAAAATTCATGATACAGGGATGACGTCAGAGAAATGGTGCCGTAAGAAGTGATACCGATAAATCTCCCCCAAAATTCAACAAGATCTTCAACCAGAGACAGAAAACTCTATCCTTGGAGCCTCCAGAAGTTCCACACTAAACGAGAAGGTATGATCGAGTGAAAAATTGACTAAATATATAATCAACCCCGAAGGAAATAAGGAGGAAGAAACACTCCGCCTTCCTCACTAACCTAAATAAGGGCTGCTTTCACTGGGAACTGAGAGTATAGGAACTAAGGCGGGCATAGGGTGTGAATAGAACCAGACTGAGGCACAAACGGCCGAACCAGGCTGTGGCACAGACATCCAAGCTGAGGAAAAACTGTGCTTGTGGCAACCCAGTCAACACAAGCTAACGCTCGTGCCAAATCCAGACAAAGAAAGGCACTTGGGACAGCCATCCGCCCCGATCTCCTGGTCGGCGTGCAGATAGTGGGTGAGAGATTCCTCCTAGAGCCCCAGGAGTGGGCGCCTGTGTTACCAGAAAGAGGGGCAGGGTCAGAGGCCTCTCTGTGGGCCAAAACTGGAGTCTTGGGGTCACCCCTGAGCCCTGAAAAGCAGCACGTGAGGAGTGAGTGGCAGCAAAATTCCCTACACTCAAACTTTTCCATGTGGGTGGGGCGCCTCACTCAGAGTGAGAGGCAGCCGGCCTCATATCCTGGTTGGTGAGCATGGAGAGTGGGCGAGAGATTCCCCTGGGAGTGTGCGCCCGTGTTCCCGGACAGAGGGGCAGAGTCAGAGGTCTTTGTGTGGGCCGAAGCCCTGCCTGATTATACTAGCGGCTCTGACTGATTGAGCCTTACCCAGAGCCCTGCGCTCAGTGGGAATAGAGTGTGGATTTATCAGATCTTTGAGCCTCTTACTCTCCAGGCAGAGGCAGCAGCAACCCCATAACTGGATCATCAGGCTACCAATTCAGGAAGGAAAGACTAGGAGAGAGGCTCCGGGAATATGGACTTTCTTATTGGCAGAGCCTGCAAATGCTAATGAGCCTCGACTGCCAATGAGACTGAAGCCCAATATATGACATCGCCATAGAGACTTATCAACTGCAAACCTCTACCTGAGCATGCCACAAAGGCAGAACCTGGGATACAGAGTCACCGGCCAGGAAGAGGGAGAGAAAAAAAAAAGCAAGAAGATAACCTCTCAAAATCAAGAATAATCCACAGACTTTATAACCTATCCCATTTTATTATATTTGTTTGTTTGTTTCTCTTATCTTCTTGTCTTGATTATTTTCTTCCTCTTCCAATTTGGTAGTTTAATTCTCTGCTGGTCTTACTCTCTCCTCTCCTTGAACTACACTACCCATGAGTGTTACATCTCCCATTATCTTTTCTTTCTTCTTCCTTTCTCTCTATGAGGGTTGCACTCCAAAACCCTTAACTCTCTCTCTCTCTCCTTTTATTCTTTTTTCTTCTTTTTGTGTTTTCCTCTTTCTTTTTTTTTCTTCCTCTATATTAGTTTCTTCTTTTCTCCTTTATTTTTCCTCTCATTCAATCCTCAATCACAAACAAATTACTTTATCTGAAACTCAAATTTTTCTTTGTGGCACTTTGGTTTTTTTTTTACATCACTTTTTAAACACACTAGCAGTGTTCCCAACCCTGGCTCTCCCTTTTATCTAGTTCTTGCTCCACAAAATACAGTACTAATTTTTCCCCTTTTTCCTGTTTCCCTCTTATTCCTCTCATCATACCTCTTAGTCAACCATCACCTAAAAGCAAATCATTTTATTATTGACCCAAATTTTTTCCTTTTTTGCATTTTGTGGGTCCATACCCTCTCTTTTGCCCCTTTATCACTTCTCTCCAACTCAGGACCTCCATTATAGGTAGTTTTTGTTCTATTTAGCACAATATAATTCACAGTTCACCACAAGATTTTCTCAAGAAGGAGGGGAGAGGAGACAAGAGGGGGAAAAAAAGAGAAATAATATTTATTTATTTTTTTTTTATATTTATTTTTTTAACTTTTTATTCTTTATTAATTCTCATTAGTACTATCAATGAAACCACCCTCAGATGCCATTAAGGAAGAGAAAATAAAATATGGATACAAAAGACAGAGAGGTAGCACAGATAGATGAGGAAAAATCTATGGAGAAAATATTTAATATATTGGAAACCTTGGAGCTAAATGACAGAATTTAAAATAGAAATCTTAAAAATACTCAGAGATATACAAGAAAACACAGAAAGGCAATTTAAGAAGCTCAGAAAACAACTCAATGAACACAAAGAATATTTTACCAAGGAAATTGAAACTATAAAAACAAATCAAACAGAGATGAAAAACTCAATTCACGAGCTGAAAAACGAGGTAACAAGCTTAGCTAATAGAACAGGCCAGATAGAAGGTAGGATTAGTGAAATAGAAGACAAGCAACTTGAGGCACAACAGAGAAAAGAAGAAAGAGACTCAAAAATTAAAAAAAATGAAATAGCCCTACAGGAATTATCTGACTCCATCAAAAAGAATAACATAAGAATAATAGGTATATCAGAGGGAGAAGAGAGAGAAAATGGAATGGAGAACATACTCAAACAAATAATAGATGAGAACTTCCCAAGCCTGTGGAAAGAACTAAAGCCTCAAATTCAAGAAGCAAACAGAACTCCAAGTTTTCTTAACCCCAACAAACCTACTCCAAAGCACATCATAATGAAATTGGCACAAACCAACGGCAAAGAAAAAATTCTCAAGGCAGCCAGGGAAAAGAAGAATACAACATATAAAGGAAGGCCCATTAGACTATCATCAGATTTCTCAACAGAAACTCTACAAGCTAAAAGAGAGTGGACCCCAATATTTAAAGTCCTGAAAGAGAGGAACTTTCAGCCATGAATACTATACCCATCAAAGCTATCCTTCAAATACAAAGGAGAAATAAAAACATTCACAGATACAGAAAAGATGAGGGAATTTATCATCAGAAAACTCCCACTCCAGGAATTACTAAAGGGGGTTCTCCAATCAGATACAAAGAACAACAACAAAAAAAAACCAGAGCCACAAGTAAAAGCTCCAAGAAGAACACAATAAAACCAAATTTAAACTGTGACAACAACAAAAAGAAAGGGGGGGGGAGAAGATGGAGATTAACAGTAGCAAAGGACGATGGAGTGCAAAAGTACTCACAAGATATTACACTACAATGAACAGGGTAGGAACCCTTTTCACTACTTAATGGTAACCACCATTGAAAAAACCACCACAGAAGCACATGATTTAAAAAAGATAGCAACAGAGGAAAGATGTATGGAATACAACCAAACAAAAACAAAAGATAGAAAAACGAAAGAGAAGATTACAAACAAGACACAAAACTAACAGAAAGCAATGTATAAAATGGCAATAGGGAACTCACAAGTGTCAATAATTACACTAAACGTAAATGGATAAAACTCACCAATAAAAAGGCACAGAATAGCAGAATGGATTAAAAAAGAAAATCCAACTGTATGCTGCCTACAATAAACTCATCTAAGCAACAAGGATAAAAAGAAATTTAAAGTGAAAGGCTGGAAAACAATACTCCAAGCAAATAACATTAAAAAAAAAAAAAGCAGGCGTAGCAATACTCTTATCTGATAATGCTCACTACAAGACAGCAAAAGTACTCAGAGACAAAAATGGTCATTTCATAATGATTAAGGGGACACTGAATCAAAAAGACATAACAATTCTTAATATATATGCACCAAACCAAGGAGCACCAAAATATATAAGACAGCTACTTATTGACCTTAAAAAAAAAAACTGACGAAAATACAATCATACTTGGAGACCTCAATACACCGCTGACAGCTCTAGATCGGTCATCCAAACATAGAATCAATAAAAATATATTAGCCTTAAACAAAACACTAGAGCACCTGGATATGATAGACATCTACAGGACATTTCATCCCACAGTGACAAAGTATAAATTTTTCTCTAGTGTACATGGATCATTCTCAAGAATTGGCCATATGTTGGGCCACAAAAACAACATCATCAAATACAGAAAAATTGAAGTTGTACCAAGCATATTTTCTGATTATGAAGCAATGAAACTAGAATTCAACTGCAAAAAAGAGGAAAAAACCTCCACAAAAATGTGGAAACTAAATAACATACTTTTAAAAAATGAATGGGTCAAAGAAGAAATAAGCACAGAGATCAAAAGATATATACAGACAAATGAAAATGACAATATGACATATCAGAATTTGTGGGATGCAGCAAAAGCCATGATAAGAAGGAAGTTAATATCACTTCAGGCCTATATGAATGAACAAGAGAGAGCCCAAGTGAACCAGTTAACTTCACACCTTAAGGAACTGGTAAAAAAAAAACAAAGACAACCCAAAACCAGCCGAAGAAAGGAGATAATAAAAATCAGAGCAGAAATATATAAAATAGAGAACAGAAAAACTATAGAAAAAAATTAATAGAACAACGAGCTGGTTCTTTGAAAAGATCAACAAAATTCATAAACTTACCAAGGAAAAAAGAGAAAGAACTCATATAAACAAAGTCCCAAATGAAAAAGAAGTCACCACGGACATCATAGATATACAAAGAATTATTGTAGAATACTGAAAAACTTTATGCCACTAAATTCCACAATCTAGAAGAAATGGATAAATTCCTAGAACAATACAAGACTAGACTGAGTCAAGAAGAAGCAGAAAGCCTAAACAGACCAATTAGTAGGGAAGAAATAGAAAAAACTATTTAAAACCTCCCAAAAATAAAAGTCCAGACCCAGACAGTTATACTAGCAAATTCTATCAAATATTCAAAGAAGACTTGGTTCCTATTCTACTCAAAGTCTTCCAAAAAATTGAAGAAGAAGCAATACTTCCAAACACATTTTATGAGGCCAACATAACCCTCATATCGAAACCAGGCAAGGACAGCACAAAAAAAGAAAACTACTGACCTATATCTCTAATGAATACAGATGCTAAAATAATAAACAAAATACTAGCAAATTGAATACAACAACATATTAAAAAAATAATACATCACGATCAAGTGGGATTCATCCCAGAATCTCAAGGATGGTTCAGCATACGTAAAATGGTTAACATAATACACCATATCAACAAAACAAAGAACAAACACCACATGATCATATCAAGAGATGCAGAAAAGGCATTTGATATAATAAAACACAATTTTATGTTTAAGACTCTCAACAAAATAGGTATAGAAGGAAAATATCTCAACATGATAAAGACCATATGTGATAAACCATCAGCTAACAGCATATTAAATGGCACAAAACTGAAGGCTTTCCCCCTTAAATCAGGAACAAGGCAGGATTGTCCACTCTCTCCACTCTTATTTAATGTGGTGCTAGAGGTCCTAGCCAGAGCAATCAGACAAGACAAAGAAATAAAAGGCATCCATATCAGAAAAGAAGAAGTAAAGGCATCACTTTTTGCAGATGATATGATCCTATACATCAAAAACCCCAAAAAAATCTACAAAAAGACTACTAGAAACAATAAGCCAATACAGTAAGGTCACAGGATACAAAATTAACATACAAAAGTCCATAGCCTTTCTATATGCCAACAATGAAACATTTGAGAACGAACTAAAAAAATAATCCCCTTCACAATTGCAACAACAACAACAAAAATACCTAGGAATAAACATAACAAAGAATGTAAAGGACTTATATAATGAAAACCACAAACCATTGTTAAGGGAAATCAAAAAAGATACAATGAGATGGAAGAATATTCCTTGCTCTTCTATAGGAAGAATAAATATAATCAAGATGGCCATATTACCCAAAGCAATATACAAATTTAATGCAATTCCCATCAAAATTCCAATGACATTTTTTAAAGAAATGGAACAAAAAATCATCAGATTTATATGGAACTATAAAAAACCCCAAATAGCCAAAGCAATCCTAAAGAAAAGAACGAAGCTGGGGGCATTACAATACCTGACTTCAAACTATATTATAGAGCCACGACAATCAAAACAGCATGGTATTGGCAGAAAAATAGACAGGCAGACCAATGGAACAGAATAGAAAGTCCAGAAATAAAACCACATATATATGGTCAAATAATTTTTGATAAAGGACCAACAACACACAATGGAGAAAAGAAAGCCTCTTCAACAAATGGTGCTGGGAAAACTGGAAAGCCACATGCAAAAGAATGAAACTCGACTACAGTTTGTCCCCTTGTACTAAAATTAATTCAAAATGGATCAAAGACCTAAATATAAGACCTGAAACAATAAAGTACATAGAAGAAGACATAGGTTCTAAACTCATGGACCTTGGTTTTAAAAAGCATTTTATGAATTTGACTCCAAAGGCAAGGGAAATGAAGGCAAAAATAAATGAATGGGACTACATCAGACTAAGAAGTTTTTGCTCAGCAAGAGAAACTGACAACAAATAGACAGTCAACTAAATGGGAAATGATTTTTCAAACAACAGCTCAGATAAGGGCCTAATATCCAAAATATACAAAGAACTCATAAAACTCAACAACAAACAAATAAACAATCCAATAAAAAAATGGGAAGAGGACATGAACAGACACTTCTCCCAGGAAGAAATACAAATGGCCAACAGATATATGAAAAGATGTTCATCTTCATTAGTTATTAGAGAAATGCAAATCAAAACTACAATGAGATACCACTTCACATTTGTTAGATTAGCTATTATTAACAAGACAGGTAATAGCAAATGTTGGAGAGGCTGTGGAGAAAAAGGAACCCTCATTCACTGTTGGTGGGAATGTAAAGTAGTACAACCATTATGGAAGAAAGTATGGTGGTTCCTCAAAAAACTGAAAATAGAAATACCTTATGACCCAACCATCCCTCTACTGGGTATATACCCCCAAAACTCAGAAACATTGATACGTAAAGACACATGCAGCCCCATGTTTATTGCAACATTGTTCACAGTGGCCAAGACATGGAAACAACCAAAAAGCCCTTCCATAGAAGACTGGATAAAGAAGATGTGGCACATATACACTATGGAATACTACTCAGCCATAAGAAATGATGACATCGGATTATTTACCACAAAATGGTGGAAACTTCATAACATTATACAGAGTGAAATAAGTAAATCAGAGAAAACCAAGAACTGTATTATTCCATATGTAGGTGGGACATAAAAACGAGACTAAGTGACATTGATAAGAGTGTGGTGGGTACGAGGGGGGGGTGTGAGAGAGAGGGCAAGGGGAGGGGGAGGGACACAAAAAAACTAGATAGAAGGTGACGGAGGACAATCTGACTTTGGGTGATGGGTATGCAACATAATTGATTGACAAGATAACCTGGACATGTTTTCTTTGAACATATGTACCCTGATTTATTGATGTCACCCTAGTAAAATTAATTAAAAAAATACAAAAAAAAATCATGATACAGTGAGACCATGAAAAGTGAACCACCATATGGCAAGGGAAGATTGTAAATTAGAATATAACTTTACAGTACATTAGAACACAACCCCAAATAAAATACATTAACATATATCTTAAAAAGCATTAAATTGTGTGCAAGAGTTTTTCTTTTTGATTTAGCACTGTGTCATTTTACATGCCTCTGCTTTGTATTTTTAACCCAGTTCCTTTGGGTCTATTTCCTGCATGCCTCCCCATGGCCAATATGTAGAATGTTCTATAGAATGCAGTCATCTTAAGAAGTTATGTGACACTAAACTTGTTAAAGGCAATCTAATTGCAAATGGATATCCTGTGTCACTGTGTGTTTTTTGTTTCTTTTTATTTATTTTTATTCAATTAATTCTAATGCCTTTATGTTAGTAATAATTATATTGATAATAATCACCAGTACTTACAGAGAATTTCCTATGTGCCAGCAAAACATTTCTACTGGATTATCTGATTTATTTTTCACAGCTACCCTACAAATTAGATAAAGTTATTATTTTATAGATGAGAATACTGAGTCACACAGATAACAAATAATTCATCCCATTTAATATAACTAGCAAATGACAAACTGATACTTATATCCAGTCTGTCTCCAGAGTCCTTCTCTACCTCTGGAGTAGGAAAATATTGGATGAATGTAAATATTTGATGATGGAATTAGTGTGAACCATCTAAATCATTTTATGCACAAAGCATAAATAACAAAAGTAAATACAATTATCTTAAAATGAATGAAAATATTTTGTAAGAAGTAGAATACCAAAGTTCCACATTTGTTTTAGAATTTCTTTTAAATAGAAAAGGCTGTATATGTTCATAAATGAAATGCCAGACATTTAACAAAAGTAAAATGTAAAAAATACCCAAAGTCCATTTGGCACACTAACTATTAATACTAATACTCTCTTTTTATATACCATATACAAATGTACATATGTATTGCAATATTTTCTCAAATTCATTATATCAAAACACCTGACAGACTCCTACATGTACTTGGATAACTCAAGATAATTGACTGTTAAGCCTTCTCTGGAGTGCTTTTATCTCTACATGTCACTGTGGTTCTGTTCACATGAGGTCAAGAGAAGAGTAGAGATGGTGATTGTATGTTTTTTTGGCAGATAATTAGACAGGTTTTTATTTCTATTATACCTCTATTGACTAAGTAGTTTTAACTTTACACCATTACAGAAAAAAGCAGAAATAATTTACTAAAGATTATGTGTGTGTATATACATATATATAAATTATATAATTATATGTATGCATATAAAAACTAGAATACCTCCAAATGGTGATAAAGTTTTCTGAATTCGGAATGAATGGGCCTTGACTTCTACTCTTACTCAAATCTCCTGATTTCCATTTGGTAAATGCTTTCTATATATTCTTTGTAAATGGTATATTCTAAATACTAAGAAAACCAAAAAGTATGTAGCTACTACTTTTTGTGTAAATTTGTAAATGAGCCAATAGCTTCTTAAAAATAGCTTTCTATATTATTTTTGCTCCAAATTTTATTTAGAAATGTGAACTATTAACTATACTTTTTAATACTGTTAACTAATACAAATAATTCAATAGAGATTAAAAAAATTCCAAGTTGCATCCAGTATCACTAAGAAAAAAACCAAAAGAAGAGCTTATATATTTTTTGTATGGATAAAAATGTATGTCTCATAATGGTTTTTTTTAAAAAAAGGAGGAGAGACTAAAATTTGGCTTACCAATTAAGATGTGACATTGGTAAACCATTATTTGATGAAAACTCATTGTTTTCCACCTTATACCTACACTATGCTTTTCTTTACAAATTTACTTCATTCTAATTAACAATGTAAAAATTATCCTTGCTCACAGAATCATGAAAAGTGTGAAAAAATAAAAAAAAATGGTTTTAAAAAATGTGCAATAAAGTACGACACAGAACATGTTAACATCTTAGGCCCATTTTTGGACAGGTTCTCATCTCTTAATTAAATTAAATTACTCTCGTAGCTTTATATGAAAGTAATTTTATTGACTTTAAAAATTTTTTTCTATGACTGTGCTCATAGTTTTTCAGACATTTCTCTGGTGTTTTTTTTCTTCTTAGTTTTAATCTAAAGAGCTTTGTGCAAATTTTGATAATGACCATTATGCTCTAAGAAAATAACACAAATTCTGTAGCTGCTGTAAACCATCTCATGAAAATACAAACCTAAAATGAATGACTATTGGGTTGGGGAGTAAGTTCGTAGCGTTTTTACCAAAGACTTTTATTTAAACAAAAAACAATAATTATATCAATAAGTTAATCAATTATATATTCACCGTTGCTGTTTACAACCTCTTCCCACCTCTCGACCAATTTGTTGATGCCGTTCCGCCAAAAATCGCCTGGTCTGGTGTCAAAGAAGTTGTTGAGCCAGTTTTTAAGGACCTCTTTGTTATCGAAGGTAATGCCCTTCATATGGTTTGACAGGGAGCGGAAAAGATGGTAATCGGTTGGTGCAAGGTCCGGAGAATAAGGCGGATGCTGAAGGACCTCCCATTCAAGCTTTTGGAGTGCGGCTTTGACGACTTGTGCAACATGGGGCCTGGTGTTGTCGTGAAGAAGTATGGTTTGACCATGTCGATCAGGTCTTTTCAGTCGAATAGCCTCATTCACGCGGTGTAGCTGGGCAATGTAGATCTCCTTGTTGACCGTGGCATTCTTTTCGAACATTTCCCAGTTCTTCATCAAATTCAGAAGGCCTTCCGCTGTGGCACATGTCATCGACGTCAAAGTCGCCATTTTTGAACTTTGCAAACCATTTCCGTGCTGTAGACTCACCTATGACACCTTCTCCATACACGTTGCAAATGTCCCGGGTTGCTTCAGCAGCTTTTTGACCTCGATGAAAAGCAAAGAAGAGCAGGTGTTGAAAATGTTGATTTTTGCCTCCTGGGTATTCCATTTCTAAGCCTCAAAACTAATAAAAAATTAAATAACTCAAAAATACAATTAACATAGTTTTGTAGAGCAGAAAGAGTTTTATCGAATGAATACTTACCCTTTGCCAAACAGCAAACAAATCGTTGTAAAATAAAAGAAAATATAAAAACGCTACGAACTTATTCCCCAACCCAATAAAATAAAGTGTGTAAATCAAGATTAGTTACTGTTCAGCTTAGTTTAGAGCAGTGTTTCCCAACCTTTTTTGTGCCATGCCCCACCTTAACCTTTCTAAAATTTTTATGTCCCCCCCTATGTAACATACATGATTTTTTTTTTAATTTTATTTATTCATTTTTTATTATTAGAGAGGAAAGAGATAGGGAGAACAGAGGAGGAGCAGGAAGCATCAACTCCCATATGTGCCTTGACCAGGCAAGCCCGGGGTTTTGAACCGGCGACCTCAGGGTTCCAGGTCGACGCTTTATCCACTGTGCCACCACAGATCAGGCCCATACATAATTTTTAACATTAAAAAATTGATTTGTTCACTTAATAAACATAAATGATAGGTTCTAGGAAGAAATCACTATGAAATTGTTAACAAAACACAGTGTTTGTTAAAATTTCAAAACATATAATGAAAAACAGAAATTTAAATTCCAAATAATTTTAATACAGATTTTTCTATATTAATTTATTATTTTAATTTAGTGTGATCCTTGCGCTTGATGCTTGCTGCACAGAGATTTTATATTAGGTTCCAATTTGGTTAGCTTTAGTCTCAAGTCTCCACGTTGTGTTGTATCCAGCCGATTTCTTTTTTTACCAGTAAATCATTTACAGCACTAAATCCACATTCAGCTAAAAATGAAGATGGAAACGGTAGCAATAGTTTTCTTGCACATTTGGTTGAATTTGGGTATTTGATTTCTGTTTCCTCACAAAGCCATGCCACCGCTCCTTTGATATTAAATAAAGCTTTAACTGACTCATCATTTTGCAATTCTGCAAGTTCTTCTTGATACTGCATATTTGATATATCAGACAAATCCACTAACATTGGCTGCATCATCCATGTTGGGAAATCAATTTGTTTTAAATCAGAAAATCTTTCTTTTAAATCAGCCAATAGAATATTCAAATGATTGACAATAACAAGTAAAGCGGTATCAGTTACTTCACATTTTTGGAGCCAATGAAATTGTTTAAAGTTTTTGTTGTTAATATGTTTCTGACATAACTCAATATTGGTAATGAAACCAAATATCTTTGCTTTTGCATCGACAAGAGTTTTATTTGTTCCTTGTAGTTGCTTATTTAATATATTTAGTTTTTCAAAGATATCGGCTAAATAACTCACAAATGCTTTACCATCTATTGTTAACAGATACTTCATTTCAGGTTTGTCGCTTAAGAAATCACTAAGAGTATCAAACAGTTCCATAAATCTTTTCAAACAGTTTCCTTTAGATAGCCATCTTACTTCAGTATGAAGTAAAAGTCTCACATGGTCTTCATTTTGTTCTTCACAAAATAGCTTGAAAAGACACTCACATTTGGCACTAGCTTTAATAGCATTAACACACTTTATTACTGTATGTAATACTTCATTCAGAACAGGCGAGATGTTTTTAGCTACCAAGTTTTCCCTATGAATAACACAATGCACAAGAATCATTTCTGGATTTGCATCTTTCATCAATTTTAAGCAGCCATTTTTCTTGTCCATCATATTGGGAGCACCATCTGCAGCACAAGATGTTATAGTTTTCATTGGTATATCATTGACCTCTAAGTAGTTTTTTAGCTTATTATATATATCTTTGGAGGTAGTGGTGCTTTCTAATCTTTTACAGAACAACATTTCTTTAGCAAAATGTCCTTTATCAATATTTTTTTTTTTTTTTTTTTTTTTTGCATTTTCTTTTCTGAAGCTGGAAACAGGGAGAGACAGTCAGACAGACTCCCGTATGCGCCCGACCGGGATCCACCCGGCATGCCCACCATGGGGGGACGCTCTGCCCACCAGGGGGCGATGCTCTGCCCATCCTGGGCGTCGCCATGTTGCGACCATCCTGGGCGTCGCCATATTGCGACCAGAGCCACTCTAGCGCCTGGGGCAGAGGCCACAGAGCCATCCCCAGCGCCCGGGCCATCTTTTCTCCAATGGAGCCTTGGCTGCGGGAGGGGAAGAGAGAGACAGAGAGGAAGGCGCGGCGGAGGGGTGGAGAAGCAAATGGGCGCTTCTCCTATGTGCCCTGGCCGGGAATCGAACCCGGGTCCTCCGCACGCTAGGCCGACGCTCTACCGCTGAGCCAACCGGCCAGGGCCTTATCAATATATTTTACGTAAGTTATCAATACTGCCTCACTGTCTCTCAAAGTTGATTCATCCATTTGCAAGGAGAATTTTCTTGTTTTCAGCTTTTCAATAAGTTGTTTTTCAATATCCTCACTCATTTCGTCTATTCTTCTGCTAACAGTATTGTCACTGAGTGGCATAGCTTTTACATCTTTGTCATCTTTTTCAAGAACCGTTTTAAGAAATGCTGATATTGACGGTTTTATTAAATTCTCTCCTATAGTGTGATTTTCTCCAGTTTTTGCGATGAATAAAGAAATTTGATAACTAGCCTCAAGAACACGATTATTAGTTGAAGTATGAGCAGTAAATAGAGACTTTAATGTTGTTCTTTTTTTAAAATTTTTCTTCAAGTTTTAAAGTAACTCAAATCTGAATTAATATGAGCACTATGTTTCGCCTTCAAATGCGCCTCAAGACGTCCTTGTTTCATTGATTCGTTGGTCAAGCATTGCTGGCATAAAAGACAAAAAGGAATCCGCTCATCGTGAACAGCGGGTATGAACCCAAATTTTAAATATTCCTCCGAATATTGACGAGTTTTTTTCTTGCTTGCACCCCTCATTTTACTATGGGATTTTAAGAAGTAAAAATAAGATCAATTAAAAACTAATATTAAAATATGTGTTAAAATATATTCAATGTGACATAGAGTAAATGTATACTAAAAATTCATATTTATTTAAATGTATATAACACATTTACTACACTACCACTGCAAATCAAAAGGTATCTATATTTTTTCCACTTGACAAAATTTTCTGGAAAGTTATGCTTCTAAAATTAAAATTGTCATGCATGCACTATTATAGCCCCAATAATATTTATAAAATATTAGTGCTTTCTAGCCCCGATGCAAGAAGTACTTAATAAAGAGTCTAATATTGATAAAAATAAAATCAAATACTTACCAATTATATCTATACAATATATATATGTATATTTATTAAATCAACGAGCTTTTACAACAGTTTTGACTGACACTTATTTCAAATTAACACCAACTGAATGATGTGAAACACTACAGAAGTTGCGATGGGCCAATTAGGTGAGAATAACTGCGTTGTTTAGCAAGTTTTTAAGACGTCCGGGGTTCCCCATGGCAGACGTCATGCTCTGCGGTGAACCCAGGACGAAGTTTACTTGATGACGCCAATCACCCAGTTGATATTTTGGTCTCGTCAAACGAAATTATACTTAATAATTATTTACCGCAATTATTTAAGAATTGCATTTTTTGTTAAATTTGGTACCTATATCTAGCATTGCATTTAAATGGCCCGGGGTGAAAGAGTTAAAGTCGTATTGAGTCCATTTTCAAATTGCCCCCCTGTGGGGCGTGGGCCCCACGTTGGGAAACACCGGTTTAGAGTATGCACAGTGCCATGAACAAAATGATGCTCTCTGGGACAGAAACAATTTTTAATTAGGTAGAATTAGCCTTCAATGAGTTTCACCTCATTTTGTTGCAAACCTTTTTCCTACTCCATCTTGCCTCAATCTTTGTGTCTTTATAAACTTATATACATCAAAGAAAGTTTTATAAGTGTCTGTCTTTTTCACATGATTAGTTTTCTGAGTTCATGCAACTTAGTTTCGATTGTTTAACAGAATACTGTAGACTGGGTGGTTTTAAACAACAACCACTTCTTTTCCACAGTTCTAGAGGTAGAAGTCCATCAGTGTGCCAGCATGGCTGGATTCTTGGTGAAGTTCTTCCTGGTTTGCAGATAGCCATCTTCTCATTGTATCTTCTCATGGCAGAGACCAGAGAGGGGAACCAAGCTCTAATGTCTCTCCTAGAGGGCACAAATCCCATCATCTGGCTCTGCCCTCATGCCCTAATTATCCTCCAATGGCTCTATTTCCAAATATTTTCACATTGGGGATTAGGATTTTCAATATACATTTTTTCTTTTGAAAATGGGGAACATGAACATTCTGTTTATAACATAACTGTTTTAAGTGTATTAATTTTTAAAAGGGAAGCTTTGTATGAAGAACCTTAAAAGAATGTTTTTTTTTTCAGAATCTTTCTAATATTCTTTAATTTTTATCATGCCTTTCACAGTGCATTGCTTACTGCAATGATCTTAATATCAATTTTATCCAGGACCAATTGAACTCTTCTGCTAGAGGGGAAAACCTTTGAAAAGAAAATACAATAGTGACTAGTAAGCAATTATAAGGGATTGGTTGCCATGGGAATTTGTGATTGGAAGGTGTGCCCAAAAGAAGGCTTAATTTAATTTATGGTTAATACAGTTGAACACAGGGAAATGGCCTACTAAGGATGGGGAAGCTTTAAAAACATGGCTGAGAAGGAGTGAGATATATAGACAGATTGTTTTTTAAGTCTTAATGCAGGCAGGCAGCTGGGAGCTAGTGTGGTGAGGGTCCTGTATGACGTGAAAAGCCGGGCATTGCATTAATAGATCTTGCCATATGTCTTGCACTGTAACTGAGAAATACTGAGGGAATTATGGGCCTAAAATGAAGGCACACATTCTTTTTTTTTTTTTTTTTTTTGCTTTCTAGGAATAACATACCAAAGAGGAGCTGTAAGAATGGAGTGTTAAGAATTGGATATTGAAAGATCCAGTTATCACTTCATGGCTACTGTTTTTTCTTGATTAGAAAACTGTTTGTGGTTACAGGTTTGAAACCCTGGGTTTGCTTGGTCAAGGCACAGACAGGAAGCAACTACTATGAGTTGATGCCTTCCCACTTCTCCCCCTTTTTCTCCCTCTTTGTGGAAAAAGAAAAGGAAATTGTATCACTGTTGTCCAGGGGAATCCAACTTAAATCTCCTTGCTCAAACCACAAACCCTTCTCAGTCTCTATCAGACATTATACAGATACTTCTTTGACAATGATTCACATTCTCTTTGAGTAGAAATGAAAATCTTGTAAAATTTCAGTAAAGATGTTAGTCACACTGTAGAAACACAGGTCTCTGGGGTTCTAGCCAGAATTTAAGCTGATAGAAATAATAAAAAGTCAATTGATGAGAATGTGTATAAACCTTTAAAATATGAAAATTTCTGGCTACTATAAAATGAGACACGGTCTATCCTATTTAGTTATAAGTTTTCTTTCATTTTATAGTTAATTTTTAAAAAGTGTTGGACTAAAGAATATACATAAATGTTGCCAGACCCAAATGTTGCTAGAAAATCATAGTACCTTTAAACATATAGAATGAAGTCACAGCTGGAACCAACTTATGTTTTTCTGTAAAATGTTTTTGAAGGTTTCTAAAAAGTGTCAAAAAAAAAATGGGAGAGTATGAATTCCAGGGGCACACTATGATGTTACATTGGCATCGCTAGTTAGAATCAAGTCGGCAAAGGACTCATTTAAATTTATTTGTTCTTACAATAAAGTTTTTCATTTGCGGGTTGAGTTTTGTGCAGTAAACAAGAATAATGTAAGGACAACCTATACGTAATTAAGCTTTTTTTTTTTTTTATACAGATGTGACATCTCTTAAATTAATTCCCCTTCCTGGTAACAACAGCACTATCAGGTTAAGTACTTTACCTGCCCAGGCGATAAGGTAATTTACTATTATACTAAATCCAAAGAGAGGATGCTAAACAAGCTTTCCAAGCAGAGTTATAAAACAGTTGGTGCTTCAAATGATTGCTTGCACCTTAGGCCATGTGGTGAGATGAATTACTGTGTCTATGAATCCCACTACCAGTGCAGTGAATTCTTACTTGTCCCTTACCCCTTCCCTCTTTCCACTGTGCGGCAAGGCCGGTTCCAAGCTGTTTACAGTCGGGAGGTGATGGGATGGAGGGGGGCCACTTTTACTGGTGATATACAGGAGGATTTGCTTCTTTCTTTCTTTCTTTTTTTTATTATTCATTTCAAAGAGGAGAGAGAGAGAGAGAGAAAGGAAGGAGGAGCAGGAAGCATCAACTCCCATATGTGCCTTGACCAGACAAGTGCAGGGTTTTGAACCGGCGACCTCAGTGTTCCAGGTCGATGCTTTATCCACTGCGTCACCACAGGTCAGGCTGGATTTGCTTCTTTAGATCAGGGGATGTGGAAGCACATTTGTCCTTTAAAATGAGAGAATAGAGAAAGACACATCTTACTAGAGGTAGAAAAATGTAAACTCTGGTTTTATTTTCAGAGTTAAGGTAAGGGGACACACAATCATTTTAAATGAATGTGAATGTTTGAGACAACCAGGATCGCAAGAGTAGTACATAACTGCTCGTGTAGTAGACGAGGTCAAAGTCAGTATGACATTTTGTGGAAGTATTTTCTGAATGTTGTACATGTATTCCCAGTTCTGGTTGAATCCAAGTTCTATCAATATGGTTGTAAAGACACCTGTAGTATAGACTGCATTGTCAGTTTTTCATATCTTTCAATTTTTCTTTCCAGGTTTATATGGAATTTTGAGTGGTTGAATTAAGCTCAATATTTAAATTTTTATGTATTTTGTAACTTGATACATAAAAGTAAAAATGGTTGTATACACTCTAATATTAAATTTGCTTAAATAATTTTACTTTTTAAATAGTGGGAATAAAGGAAAATGATCATATGTTAACATGGCTGAGAAATATATTTATAAAGGATAAGCTAATATATCAGCTGAACATTAATCACTTACATAGGCTAGTTATGTAATGTCAACACCATTTCAATATGATGTCAGGCTTAGTAATATTGAGATGCACAAGTAATGTAAGCAAAACATATTCATTTAAATAGAAAAAACTAGTGGTCAATTAGCAACAGTATCAACAAAAACAAATTAAATAATTTTATCATGTAGTGTGAGTTAATGTGATATAAATCTTTCTGAAAGTAAGTTTTAATATTTTTCTTTTTATATTCCAGAAATAAGAAAGAAGATGTAATAAGTAGTATACTTAAGAAGGCCTTTCAGATCCATCTTCTCAGAATAAACAATGCTGTTCCTTATCCTACTGGGAGAAATCTGGTGGATGGTCTCTGAGAATGGTGTATTTTTTTTTTTTTCTTCATTTTTCTCAAGCTGGAAACGGGGAGAGACAGTCAGACAGACTCCCGCATGCGCCCGACCGGGATCCACCCGGCACGCCCACCAGGGGCGACGCTCTGCCCACCAGGGGGCGATGCTCTGCCCATCCTGGGCGTCGCCATATTGCGACCAGAGCCACTCTAGCGCCTGAGGCAGAGGCCACAGAGCCATCCCCAGTGCCCGGGCCATCTTTGCTCCAATGGAGCCTTGGCTGCGGGAGGGGAAGAGAGAGACAGAGAGGAAAGCGCGGCGGAGGGGTGGAGAAGCAAATGGGCGCTTCTCCTGTGTGCCCTGGCCGGGAATCGAACCCGGGTCCTCCGCACGCTAGGCCGATGCTCTACCGCTGAGCCAACCGGCCAGGGCGAGAATGGTGTATTTAATGTATCAGATAATCAGTTTCTCTTCCTAAAAGGGAATCTAGAATAAATTACGTTTAGAACATCACCTCCTCTGAGACACTAGATTGTTATTTTGTTCATATATCACCTTGTTCACCCTGGTTCTATGTATTCTTTGTGACCCCAATCCATCAGCATTTGTTTAAGGAACTAGCAAGTCAATTTCTTTCATTTCATCAGAGCATTGGTTTCTCATTTTAAGTGTCAGTGGAACTGTAGCCATAAGTCAGAAAAGTCCTCTGTAATTCTCACTGCTTCACAGCCTAGGAGCCCCTGAAGTTCCAATACTAAACTTAGTTCCTATGTAGCATGTCTGTCAGATGCACACGGAAGACAGGATTAGGTGTCCTGTCATCATACCTCCATTTTAGATCTTCACCTGAATGTCATCTTGAAAGACCCAGCCAAATTTGAGTCTTAGAGCATGTTACTCTCAAAGTAGTGCTATTGCTTTATATACACTTAAAAAAAGGAGTGGTTTTTTAAAAAAAATCCTTGAAAAATAGCAATCACTAATTTTCATGATTAGTGACTTACCTTTTAAGTCAACTTTAATAAACTCACATTTAAACTAAATAAACCTGTTGACCAAAAGGAAAACTTTATTATTTTAAGAAATTAGCATACACTCCAAGGTAACAGTTTTAGAACATGAAAAAAGTTCATTTTTAATGAATTCCAAAAATAAATGACTGATGCCTTATTAATGGCATAATTTGCTAAACAAATCAGGGAAATGACTTCTAACAACTGACTACCTATTCTTACCTTTGCTTTTTTATTTTCTTGTGTTCAGTTAGACTATAAAGTGAAGACTGCCTTTGGAAACTGGATGGTTAAGATTACTAGCCTTTGGATATAGGTGAGCATAGTCTATTCCACATTTTCTTGTAATTTTTGAGAGCAGGGCAACCACTGTGTTTGGATAGCTTCTTTCTTTACTTACTTATTTATTTATTTTTTAGTCCTGGCCAGTTGGCTCAAAGGTATAGCATCAGCCCAGCCTGTGGATGTCCCAGGTTCAATTCCTGGTTAGGGCACTCAGGAGAAGCAACCATCTGCTTCTCCACTCCCCCTTTCCTTCCCACAGCCATGGCTCGATTGCTTCAAGCACATCCACTTGGGTGCTGAGGATGGCTCTGTAGAGCTTCCACCTCAGGTGCTAAAAATAGCCAGTTGTGAGCATGGTCCCAGATGGGCAGAGCATTGGCCCCAGAAAGGTAGACCCCAGGTAGACCCCAGTCAAGGTGCATGCAGAAGTCTGTCTGCCTTACTATCTCCTTTCCTCTTAGAGGAGGGCTGATGCTTAACTACAAATCTATTCTCAGCATCTGAGGCTGATGAACTCCAGTGTAGCTATCCTCAGAACCCAGGCCCAGGCTGAAACCAATTGAGCCATAGAGGGAAAGAAGGGGGAGGCAGGGGAGAAGCAGATGGTTGCTTCTCCTGTGTTCCCTGACTAGGAATCGAACCTGGATGTCCTTATACCGGGCTGAGGCTCTATCCATTGTGCAACTGGCCAGGGCCAAAAATTTTTTTTTTTTTTTGAATTACAGTTTATATTCAGTATTACTTTGTATTAGTTTCAAAGTAATTAGGTATGCAGAAAAGTGATTAGACAATCATATGCTTTATCAAATGTTTCCCCTTATTATTTCTAGTACCCAGCTGGTACCATACATAGCTATTACAATATTATTGACTATATTTTCTATGTTGCACTTTATAGCCCCATGACTATTTTGTAACTACCAAACTGAACTTCTTATTCCCTTCACCTTTCCATCCAGTCCTCCAAACCCTATCCCCTCTGGCAACCATCAGTTCTTATCCCAACTTTTAATGCTTGGCTTTTCTCTGACTGTAACTTTTACCTCATAACTTTATTTTTCTCCTTCCTCCATCTCAACCTGTGTCCATGCCTTGCTAGGTAGGCAACAGCAGCTGGATTTGTTTGATTCACCTTAATTCTTTTTTTTTAATTAAATGAGAGGTGGGGAGGCAGAGAGACACACTCCCACATGTGTCCCTACCAGGATCCACCAGGAAAGCCCTCTATGAGAGTGATGCTCTGTCCCTCTGGGACCACTGCATTGTTGTTTGGCAACCAAGCTATTTTAGTGTCTGAGGCAAGGCCATGTAGCCATCCTCAGCACCCAGGGCCAAGTTTGCTGGAACAATTTGAGCCATGACTGTGGGAGGGGGACACACACACACACACACACACATAAGGGAAAGGGGTGGAGAAGCAGATGTCACTTCTCCTGTGTGCCCTGACCAGAAATCAAACTGGGGACTTGTATGCTGAGCCAACACTCCACTGCTGAGTCAACTAGCCAGGGCTAATTCACCTTAATTCTAAATTGTCTTCTGATCTATCCTTTTGGGGCCTTTTCTTCAATAGGATGTGTGAGCAATTAAATTTATATTTGCTCTTCAAATCTGAAAAAAAATTGCTAAAATTTGGTTTTTCAATAATCTTTGTTTTATTTATACATATTAAAAATAAATATTTACTTACTGTTTTTATCCTTACTGGTGCTTTTGGTCACTTTCAAGTCATACCACATACGTATGATCTGCTGTGACTATGCATGCCTTGGCTTGGAGGGCCAAGCCATCTTGGCTATGCTATTGTGGTCTGTCCTAGGGAGCTTCTGGTTCTGATGTTGCTAAGGTGGTGAGCCTGTACTTAAACACAGAGTCATCCTCTGGGCATCCATTTTACAAGCTGTGCTCTATTTAGGAAGTGTTTTGTGCTTGGCTTGCCAGATTTTGGGCAGGCCCTAGAGATCCTGGAAGCCTGTAAGAACTTGTTTCTGTTCCAGGACTCAGTCATCTTGTTCATCAGAATTATAAACTATGTGCCTCCATTGACTAATGTGTTTTCACAATTCAGAATTCTTCCCAGTATGAAATTTAATGAGAGACAAAATGTGTTGATGGAATCTATCTTCTTGATGCAATAATATCTTCCTTTTAGACTTGAGATATATTTAGAATTATTACAAATTCACTGATGCTGGCAGGTCATTAGGAGTTAACATTTCCCATTACAGTGATCTTCAGTTTTGATTGGAATAGCATTTGTTTTCATTAATGACCCAATCAATGATATCAATATGTATGTGGTTGTGGTGTGGGGACTAGGAGCTCTTTTTGAATGGTATTTTCTTCTCCTGGGAATATGACAGGAATAAGCAATAATGTAAGAACCTCTTTACAAATTTCAAATTGATCAAATGCCATGTTATGAGTTATGAGTTATAAAGTTATGAGTTATAAAGCCAAATTGCTTTTTTTCAATTTAAAATTTATAGTTATTTTATTCTACGTGTTGGACTGACAGTATCGATTTGGGCATTCTAAACACATTAGAACAGATAAATTCTCTGAAAGAGAAGGTAAAATGGATCTTGGAAAAAACTCCCAGAATCTTTGCCATTTGCTCATTGTGATTTTATTATAAAGTTTTATTTTTAGTATGATGAATAAAATGTATCCTTATATTTGTGTTTTCATATTTCCCTCTGCATGTTACTTCCCAAAAGTAATTTTTTTGGGTATTTTTATGAAGTGAAAAGCGGGTGGGGGGGCATAGACATAGGTTATTGCATGTGCCCAACCGGGATCAACCCAACCTGACATACCCACTAGGGGGCAATGCTCTGCCCATCTGGGGCATTGCTCCATTGCAACCGGAGCCATTCTAGCACCTGAGGCAAAAGCCATGGAGCCATCCTCAGTGCCTGAGCCAACTTTGCTCCAATGGAGCCTTGGCTGCAGGAGGGGAAGAGAGAGAGAGAGAGACAGAGAGAGAGAGAGAGAGAGAGAGAAGAGGAGGAAGGGTGGAGAAGCAGATGAGCACTTTTCCTGTGTGCCCTGACTGGGAATCGAATCTGGGACTTCCACACGCAGGGCTGACGTTCTACTGCTGAGCCAACCAGCTAGGGCCTTCCCAAAAGTAATTTTTTTAAAATCCCCCAGAAGACCCAGAAGATACCTGATTTCCAATATTAGATCACAGCTAATAGAACTTGAGATTGGGTGCTTGAAATTTTTCAGTTGTCCTTCCATTAACATTTCTTGGGATTGGAACTGCATAAAGCTGATGGGTATATAACATAATCAACAATTCAAATGCTATAGAAATGTTCACTGGAAACCTATGTACTCTTGTTGAACAATGTCACCCTATTAAATTTAATTTTCTAAATAAAATAATAAAAAAATAACTGCATAATGCATTGGGGATATACTTATGCTTTTCTGATTAGTATCAGTGCTTAGAGAAGATTTTCAGAGTGAATGAATGAAAACATGGATGAATGGAAGGAAGAAAATACAATATACCAGATGAAGTAAAGAGCTATTCTGTACTTAGCATTATTATTACTTAATGTTATGAAAAAAAAGGTAGCATAATTCCCTTTTAGTTAGTGAATTTACAAGGCTCCTAGTTCTTAATTTTATTTTCCTTTTCCTTAAGGCTTTATATCTGCAGTTTATATTTTTACACAACAATGAATTTTTAAAAACACAAATCACATAATGTCACAAGTCTATTTTCTAGTTATTGGGGTTGGCACCTTGCACACTTTGTAAAATGGGACGTCATGCCTTTGCCTTGCTTATGGATGTCTTCTTATTACTTTACATATTTCAGGTGGATGTCAGTGCTTTGCCTGTGTTGCCAATTACCAAAGAAAAAGTGGAATATTCCAATATTTAGTCCATTCAAACTGAGAACTACTAACCTAGAATTTTCACAGATGCATTGATAACGTAAATTCAAAATTGCAGTAACTTTTCTACACCAGAGAATACAAATATGCTTATATTCCTGTGCCAACACTTATAGAGCAGTAGTGATTGCCTCCAGCATTGTTTTGAAAAAGATTCTGGGGCTGTATCTGGGTGCAGAGGGAAAGAGTGCATTTATAATTGACTAGCAATATCTTCTGTGTGCTAAAAAGGGGAAGTTGTAGCCACAGTTTTGCTATTCTTGGTTATTGCACTTTGGGGCACAAGTCAAGGTTTTATTATTTATGCCACAAATATACTCTATTTTTTTAAACATATAAAGAATATGATAAAAAATTAACTAACAGAAGTAGCTTGGAGGCTTCATCTTCTTAGGTTTTATGGTGGGCAAACTATGGAAGACATAATATATTTGGTGAGAGAATAATTATATAAGTTCTTCATTATTGATAGTGAGACTAGAAAAGGATGAAGAGAAGCAGAATTTAAAATGTGTCTTAGAGGGTGATGAAATACCAATACTAACCAAAATGCAAAATACAAAGACAATAAGCATAAAAAAGTCAAGTAGTTGATGAAGGAGAATCAGATAATAAAATAAATTATTATGTTTTATTGAAGCCTTAAAGGTAGCATTGCTTACACACATTGTGGAAAAGCTAGACTCATGAAGTCACCCAATGTGCCAGAAAATAGACACCAGCGAAGAAGTTTTATTCTCCCTATGGAGGAAAGGAAGAGTGAGAGCCAAGTTGAAGTTTGGGCTAAGTTGAAAGCTTCCCCAGGAGGGGTTGTAGTTTTTCTACTGTTCTGACTGACCTCTGCTAATCTTGGAACTTTGTTAACATGCTTGTAGAAAAGGTCATACAGAAGAAAACTAACTTTTTTCTTTTAACTTTCTTTTGAATTCCAGATGTCTAAGTAATTACTTTCTAATATCACAGTTTATATTAAATCATGTTCCTTATTAACCACTTTGGAGCTATCTTGAGGCAAGATCTTGGACCAAATTAGCTAGAGATCTTTTCCAGACCAGTATGTCTACTGTAATAATTGATAATACTGTACTGGGCAAACTCTTCTCTTATCCTAAAAGCTAAACCAATTTGAAAAATTAACATTCTCTCTGTTGAAATTTAAACATTGACAAATTGTGTGCAAGTTATTCTATAAATAAAACACAGAATCATATTAGTTGACAGAAATCATTGCCCCATTTAGAAGATAAGGAAACAATCATAAAATGAATACATTATTTATAATTTACACACATTATTGTTCAACGAATAAAAATGGGACCTCCAAGCTATCTAGCAAAATATAGTTATGAATTAATGCTAATTGGTAAAATAGATTGGTATAGAGATAAAAAATTAGTTTATTCAATGAGTTGTTTTTGGTCATTTAAATTAATCACAGTAATTACATTTTACACTTTAATTTACATCTATAGACTATTCTTAGATAAATATGGGCCCTCTCATGCTGTTTCTTAGTTTCATTGATTTGAGGTTTGAATTTCCTTCAATTCATGTATTTCATATATGTGAATATATATGTATATATTTATAAATATATTTGGATATATCTATCTCTTGGTATATAATATTTTATTTACATTTTTATTCAGATTTGCATTCTTGAAGCATACCATATTTGACAATTGAATCTTCCAAGTGGTCATATTTCTTTTGATTTTATTGAAAATTAAAGTGCTTCATTCTCCTTTGCTTAGAGAGTATTTTTTAAAGAGATTCATAATGTGAAAAGATCATTTGTAAACTACTATTATACACTGGTGATTTATGTATGTTTATATTTATTTATTCATTCATAGCTTCTTTAGCTCACATCTCCCATAACCTGAATACACACTTTTAATTTGGAGAATACGTCTGACAGTAAATAATGAATATTTATCTTAGAAGAGTTTCAAGTGGAAAAGCTCTTACTTTAAGTCATAACAAAAAATTATTTGAAAAAAAATTTTTAGTACTTCAGCTTTGCTTTAATTTGGTGTCCTTCCTATACTACTGAGGAAAAAGAGAATCTTTGATAATTTTTTGAATTATCAAATAAGCAAATGCACCGATTCACAACACATTTTCTAGAAGTGTGACTTCCCAATTATTCCATAAAATTTGTTCTCTAGGAGTCATTTCTGTAAATATGGTAAGTAAAATTTATTAAAGATTTTTTCTTTGAGGCAATGATTAGTATTTTTCTTAAGAGTGATCTTAAAACCAAAAAAGGGTAAAATTGGACCACAAGGACTTCAGTAATTGTAGGAATTTGAATGTTTCCCTCAAAACATCTAAACTTTGAGATTGCCACTAGAAAAGAAAAACATGAAAAATAATGATTTGGCGCTAGCCGGTTGACTCAGTGGTAGAGCGTCGGAGGGCATGTGGATGTCCCGGGCTTGATTCCTGATCAGGGCACACAGGAGAAGTGTCCATCTGCTTCTTCACCCTCCCCTTTCTCTCTCTTTATCTCTTTCTTCCCCTCCTGCAGCCATGGATTAGTTGGATCAAGTTGGCCCTGGGCACTGAGGATGGCTCCATGGCCTCACTTCAGGCGCTAAAATACATAGTTTGGTTGCTGAGCCACAGAACAACGCCTCAGATGAGCACAGCATCACCGGGTAGGGGGCCTACCAGGTTGATCCTGGTCGGGGCTCAAGCAAAAGTCTATCTCTCTGCCTTCTTTTCTTCTCACTTAAGGAAAAAGTGAAAAAAAAAAAAAAAGAAGAAAAATTATGATTCAATTAATTTAATATTTAGTGAAATCTGTCACACATACACAATGTGTCATTTCAGCTTTCATATTATAGTTTTGTTACATTAAAATATTATTTTTCAATTCATAAGTGACCTTTGACTTAATACTTCTTTTATAGCTGCTTTCCCAGATAGGCTTTAGGCAGGTTGCTTCCTATTCCTTCCTAGGACATTTTCTTGAACAAAGTGAAATTGATTTCAAGGATAAATTCTCTTCACTTGTGTGCTCACAGAAAAAGTCAACACAATGTCCCATTGCTTAAAAACAAATAGTTCAAAATAGGTATTTGGAAGCCATGCCAAGACCTTAGTAGTCACATAGGAGCTAACGGAATTTCCTGACTTGGAGATGTTTTTGCTTACAGGGTAGAGAAATTAGAGAACTGGTTAATTTGTTTTATTTTGTCACGTTCTCTCATTTCTTTCCTCTTCCATCCCCCCCCCCCCCCCCATAAACTGCATTCTTTCTGTGCTCTTAATATTTAAGCTTCTCATAGTGAATTTGGTCTCACACGACTCTGTGACCCTCACTGTATGTCTCTGCCATATTTCTTCTCAGACACTTTTCATCGTCATTCACAAGAAATATCATTTAAAGACTGATTATTCGTAGTTATCTAGAAAGCTTGGCACAAAGGTATAAAGGGATTTTTCCCATTTGAAACTTATAAGAGAGAAATATCAGTTTGAAAGGAAGAATGTATGCTTATTTTGAAAATTAGAAACTAGAGAGAGGTTTCTGTCCTTTGTGAATCCTTAGTGCTTGTATTGAAATTCTCTTTTGATATTTTTACCCTCTTTTAGTTGGTGGCTATTTGGGTAGCAGAGAATACTTAACTATTTTTGTAAGTCTTAAATTCCAGCCAGTTTGTGGTATATAAGATGACCAATAAATGTTGAGCTGCACTGAACCGCAAAGAACCTTTTGTAGCTATGGAGCTACATATTTCTTCTCAGACACTTTTCTTCATTGTCATTCACAAGAAATATCATTTAAAGACTGATTATTCGTAGTTATCTAGAAAGCTTGGCACAAAGGTATAAAGGGATTTTTCCCATTTGAAACTTATAAGAGAGAAATATCAGTTTGAAAGGAAGAATGTATGCTTATTTTGAAAATTAGAAACTAGAGAGAGGTTTCTGTCCTTTGTGAATCCTTAGTGCTTGTATTGAAATTCTCTTTTGATATTTTTACCCTCTTTTAGTTGGTGGCTATTTGGGTAGCAGAGAATACTTAACTATTTTTGTAAGTCTTAAATTCCAGCCAGTTTGTGGTATATAAGATGACCAATAAATGTTGAGCTGCACTGAACCGCAAAGAACCTTTTGTAGCTATGGAGCAGTAACTGCAACCAACACTGTAATGGTTGGGACTGAAAAGACTATTGTAAAAATTAAAAAGAGTCATATTTTCCCTGCTGAGATTTTAATGTCTGCTTAGCTTTAACAGAAAAAAAAATGCATCCTCTGGGGGAGAAAGTGAGGTAATACAGAAATTAAGTTTGCCATGAAATGATCCAGAACAATCCAGGGCATTCTGAAGTTAGTGCCAAGTATAGCATATGAAAAACTGTTTTTTAAAATATGTCAACTTTCCTAAAATGTGAAGTCATTGCATTTGGTTCTAACTGATTGGCTTGCAAAATTCACCCTCTGGAACAGTCCTAATTTTAAATGTGAGAGGTGTGAGTTCATGAACGTATCCAAGAAATAAAGTTTATTTGTATAAATATAATAAAAGGCTATAAACGAAGATGAAGTAATGACTTAAGTCAACAAGTCTTGTCTTTTGAAATATAATTTTTAATATACCTACTTATGTGAAAATGCTTCAGAAAAATGGTATAAATTTAATTTTATAATGACTATTTTTGGAAAAATCTGTATTTAGTGTTTTTATTGATTATGTGAGCAATACTTGTAAAAACCATAATGCAGAAGGGCTTAAAATTACAAGTGAAAAATCCTCCTGCTAATGTACTTGCAGAAATATTATAGTTTCTTATATATAATTATAGAACTTTTTCATATATATGAACAAATAGTAAAAGATAGGCTTTTATCTGTTTTCAATGTTTTATATATCAAGTATACAAATTTGGAATGATATTAAATAGTTTGAAAAAAACTGGACATACATGAGTTTGAAATATGTTCATGAAATAACTTTATACTCTTTATAAAAATATAGATTTTAGTTAATTCTGAGGTCAATTTAAAATATTTTATTGACTTGAAAGTAAGTACTCTTTTTTTGTGACAGAGACAGAGAGAGAGGCAGAGGGAGGGACAGATAGTAACAGAGAGACAGGAAGGGAGAGAGATGAGAAGCATCAATTCTTTTGTTGCAGCACCTTAGTTGTTCACTGATTGCTTTCTCATATGTGCTTTGACCGGGGGGAGAGGGGGCTACAGCAGAGCGAGTGACTCCTTGCTCAAGTCAGTGACCTTGGGCTCAAGCCAGCAACCATGTGGTCATGTCTATGATCCCACACTCAAACAAGTGACCCTGCTCTCAAGCTGGTGAGCCCACTCTCAAGGCGGTCACCTCAGGGTTTCAAACCTGGGTCCTCCGCAACCCAGTCTGATGCTCTATTCGTGGTGCCACTGCCTAGTCAGGTGAAAGTAAGTACTTTTTTTTTTTTTTTTTTGTATTTTTCTGAAGCTGGAAACGGGGAGAGACAGTCAGACAGACTCCTGCATGCGCCCGACCGGGATCCACCCGGCACGCCCACCAGGGGGCGATGCTCTGCCCCTCCGGGGCGTCGCTCTGTCGCGACCAGAGCCACTCTAGTGCCTGGGGCAGAGGCCAAGGAGCCATCCCCAGTGCCCGGGCCATCTTTGCTCCAATGGAGCCTCGCTGCGGGAGGGGAAGAGAGAGACAGAGAGGAAGGAGAGGGGGAGGGGTGGAGAAGCAGATGGGTGCTTCTCCTATGTGCCCTGGCCGGGAATCGAACCCAGGTCCCCCGCACGCCAGGCCGATGGTCTACCGCTGAGCCAACCGGCCAGGGCCAAAAGTAAGTACTCTTGAGTGGGTAAAATTAGAACCATGCTGATCATCTTAGAATATTTTAAATCAGCGATTTTCAACTAGTGTACCATGACAGACACACTGGTGTACCGCAAGAATTTGTGTGTGTGTGTGTGTGTGTGTGTGTGTGTGTGTGTATTTTTCTGAAGCTGGAAACGGGGAGGCAGTCAGACAGACTCCCGCATGCGCCCGACCAGGATCCACCTGGCACGCCCACCAGGGGGTGATGCTCTGCCCATCCCTGGCGTCGCTCTGTCATGACCAGAGCCACTCTAGTGCCTGGGGCAGAGGCCAAGGAGCCATCCCCAGCACCCGGGCCATCTTTTGCTCCAATGGAGCCCTGGCTGCGGGAGGGGAAGAGAGAGACAGAGAGGAAGGAGAGGGGGAGGGGTGGAGAAGCAGATGGGTGCCTCTCCTGTGTGCCCTGGCCGGGAATCGAACCTGGAACTTCTGCACGCCAGGCTGACGCTCTACCACTGAGCCAACCGGCCAGGGCCTGCAAGAATTTTTAAAACATTCAATACCTGACTATTCAGTCAGAAGCACTGACCTTTTTCCCTTAGATTGTCAAATAAAAAAATGACAACAGCCAACACAATAGCCATCTGGTGTAAATGATTCAAAATTATACCTATTTTTTTTTGTCAGATGGGGAAAAATTGTATTTTTTGGAATGCCACAGAATTTTAGTAATTAGTTTATGTGTGCCATGAGGTGAAAACGATTGAAAATTGCTGCATTAAATTATAGTAAATCCTTGTGAATGTATAATGAGCACTTAGCTCTGTTTGAGGTATTAGTTTATGTTTTCTACCAATTAACTTAGTTCTCACACCATCTCTGTGGAGTAAGATTATAATTCTCTATTTTATAGGCTGAAAAACTGAGGCTCAGAAGGTAAGTCACTGTCCAGTGACTTAACTCTAACAAATAGAGGAGTCAGTATCTATTATTAAAAGTACAATAAACTTTATTCAATTCTGAGGTTTAAGTTGAGTGAATATATAATTTTCTTAAAAACTATAAAATAGAGCCTATTAGAATGTAAGTATTAAGAGGACAGAAACTTTTTCTCTTCTACCATCCTGGTCCTCAGCTTTTGGGCACAAAGTAATTCACTTAAAAAAAAAAAAGAATCATTTATTATCCTGTCAGACTTAGCTTTTTTCCAGCACCACGGCTGGGCCACTTTGCCTTTCTATTAATGCACATATTCTAGTGAACACGGGTATTTGATAAGTAATACAACCAATTGTATAATTTCAGATACTGAATAAATGCTGTGAAGAAAACAATGTATGGTTCAGGTATATAGATTTATGTGTATGGATATGTGTATTTGTGTAAGTAGATTATTTATTATGTATGTTATGTTGTGTGTTATGTTTGTAGTATTTGTGTTGAGAGCAGTTGTATGTATATCGTGTGTATATATTTTGTGTGTGTTGTATGTATTGTACATGTTGTATGTGCATTAATGTAGTTGTGTGTGTTGTATGTGAGTGTGTTTTATTTTAGATAGGATGATGGTCAGAGAAGACATTTCTGGAAATGTTTTTGTTGAAATTACAGATAAAAAATTTATGTTGTTGTGTTATTTTTAGAGTAAGATTTATTTAATTCTGTTGACTCCAAATTATAAATTTGACCAGAAGGAGAGACTAATATGTATATATATTAGCTTGTTTAATTATAACAATGACTCTGAGGTAGATATTGTTATTTGAACTCTACAGAGGAAGAAACAGAGTGGAAACTTATTCAGGGTTGCCAAACCATCAACTGGTTTAGAAGTAGGATTCGAAACTTATCTCTCTGATTTCAGGTTCCATTGCTTTTTCATTTTTACCACACTACTTGTCTTAGTTCCTGTGGGCTGCTATGACAAAATACCACAGACTGAGGCCTTATAAGCAACAGCAATTTATTACTCACAGTTTTGGAGGCTGGAAAGTTCAAGAACAAGGCTCAAGCAGATTTGGTGTCTGATGAGGGTCTACTTTCTGGTTCCTAGTTAGCTATCTTCTTGTGTCCTCACAAGATAGAAGGAGAAAGAAAAAGTTCTCTGGGGCTTCAATTATAAGGGTACTAGTACCATCCATGAGGGTTCAATGACACATAATACCATGACATTGGAGTTCAGGATTTCTTTTTATTTATTTATTTATTTATTTTTATTTTTTTGTAAAATAATTTTATTTTTTTAATGGGGTGACATCAATAAATCAGGATACATATATTCAAAGATAACATGTCCAGGTTATCTTGTCATTCAATTATGTTGCATACCCCTCACCCAAAGTCAGATTATCCTCTGTCACCTTCTATCTAGTTTTCTTTGTGTCCCTCCCCCTCCCCCTTTCACTCTCCCTCTTCCCCTTCCCCCCGTAACCACCACACTCTTACCAATGTCTCTTAGTCTCACATTTATGTTCCACCTACGTATGGAGTAATACAGTTCCTGTTTTTTTCTGATTTACTTATTTCACTTCGTATAATGTTATCAAGTTCCCACCATTTTGCTGTAAATGATCCGATGTCATCATTTCTTATGGCTGAGTAGTATTCCATAGTGTATATGTGCCACATCTTCTTTATCCAGTCATCTATTGATGGGCTTTTTGGTTGTTTCCATGTCGAACAATGCTGCAATAAACATGGGGCTGCATGTGTCTTTACGTATCAATGTTTCTGAGTTTTGGGGGTATATACCCAGTAGAGGGATTTCTGGGTCATAAGGTATTTCTATTTTCAGTTTTTTGAGGAACCACCATACTTTCTTCCATGATGGTTGTACTACTTTACATTCTCACCAACAGTGTATGAGGGTTCCTTTTTCTCCACAGCCTCTCCAACATTTGCTATTACCTGTCTTGTTAATAATAGCTAATCTAACAGGTGTGAGGTGGTATCTCATTGCAGTTTTGATTTGCATTTCTCTAATAACTAAAGAAGATGAGCATCTTTTCATATATCTGTTGGCCATTTGTATTTCTTCCTGGGAGAAGTGTCTGTTCATGTCCTCTTCCCATTTTTTTTATTGGATTGTTTGTTTGTTTGTTGTTGAGTTTTATGAGTTATTTGTATATTTTGGATATTAGGCCCTTATCTGAGCTGTTGTTTGAAAATATCATTTCCCATTTAGTTGGCTGTCTGTTTATTTTGTTATCAGTTTCTCTTGCTGAGCAAAAACTTCTTAGTCTGATGTAGTCCCATTCATTAATTTTTGCCTTCACTTCTCTTGCCTTTGGAGTCAAATTCATAAAATGCTCTTTAAAACCCAGGTCCATGAGTTTAGTACCTATGTCTTCTTCTATGTACTTTATTGTTTCAGGACTTATGTTTAGATCTTTGATCCATTTTGAGTTAATTTTAGTACAGAGGGACAAACTGTACTCTAGTTTCATTCTTTTGCATGTGGCTTTCCAGTTTTCCCAGCACCATTTGTTGAAGAGGCTTTCTTTTCTCCATTGTGTGTTGTTGGTCCTTTATCAAAAATTAGTTGACTATATATATGTGGTTTTATTTCTGGGCTTTCTATTCTGTTCCATTGGTCTGAGTGTCTATTTTTCTGCCAATACCATGCTGTTTTCATTGTCGTGGCCCTATAATATAGTTTGAAGTCAGGTATTGTAATGCCCCCAGTTTCATTCTTTTTCTTTAGGATTGCTTTGGCTATTCGGGGTTTTTTATAATTCCATATAAATCTGATGACATTTTGCTCCATTTCTTTAAAATTTGTCATTGGAATTTTGATGGGAATTGCATTAAATTTGTATATTGCTTTGGGTAATATGGCCATCTTGATTATATTTATTCTTCCTAACCAAGAACAAGGAATATTCTTCCATCTCATTATATCTTTTTCAATTTCCCTTAACAATGGTTTATAGTTTTCATTATATAAGTCCTTTACATTGTTTGTTATGTTTATTCCTAAGTATTTTATTTTTTTGTTGCAATCGTGAAGGGGATTATTCTTTTGAGTTTGTTCTCAAATGTTTCATTGTTGGCATATAGAAAGGCTATTGACTTCTGTATGTTAATTTTGTATCCTGCGACCTTACTGTATTGGCTTATTGTTTCTAGTAGTCTTTTTGTGGATTCTTTGGGGTTTTCAATGTATAGGATCATATCATCTGCAAAAAGTGATACCTTTATTTCTTCTTTTCCGATATAGATGTTTTTTATTTCTTTGTCTTGTCTGATTGCTCTGGCTAGAACCTCTAGTACCACATTAAATAAGAGTGGAGAGAGTGGACAACCCTGTCTTGTTCCTGATTTAAGGGGGGAAGCCTTCAGTTTAGTGCCATTTAATATGATGTTAGCTGATGGCTTATCATATATGGCCTTTATCATGTTGAGATATTTTCCTTCTATACCCATTTTGTTGAGAGTCTTAAACATAAAATTGTGTTGTATTTTATCAAAAGCCTTTTCTGCGTCTATTGATAAGATCATGTGGCTTTTGTTCTTTGTTTTTTTGATATGGTGTATTATGTTAACCGTTTTACATATGTTGAACCATCCTTGAGATCCTGGGATGGATCCCACTTGATCATGATGTATTATTTTTTTAATATGTTGTTGTATTCGATTTGCTAGTATTTTGTTTAGTATTTTAGCATCTGTATTCATTGGAGATATTGGTCTGTAGTTTTATTTTTTTGTGCCATCCTTGCCTGCTTTTGGTATGAGGGTTATGTTGGCCTCATAAAATATGTTTGGAAGTATTGCTTCTTCTTCAATTTTTTGGAAGACTTTCAGTAGAATAGGAACCAAGTCTTCTTTGAATGTTTGATAAAATTTGCTGGTATAGCTGTCTGAGCCTGGACTTTTATTTTTGGGGAGGTTTTTAATAGTTTTTTCTATTTCTTCTCTACTAATAGGTCTGTTTAGGCTTTCTGCTTCTTCTTGACTCAGTCCAGGAAGGTTGTATTGTTCTAAAAATTCATCCATTTCTTCTAGCTTGTTGAATTTAGTGGCATAAAGTTTTTCATAGTATTCTACAATAATTCTTTGTATATCTATGGTGTCCATGGTGATTTCTACTCTTTCATTTTGGATTTTGTTTATATGAGTTCTTTCTCTTTTTTCCTTGGTAAGTCTTGCCAAAGGTTTGTTAATTTTTTTGATCTTTTCAAAGAACCAGCTCCTTGTTCTATTAATTGTGTCTATAGTTTTTCTGTTCTCTATTTCATTTATTTCTACTCTGATTTTTATTATCTTCTTTCTTCAGCTGGTTTTGGGTTGTCTTTGTTCTTCTTTTTCTAGTTCCTTAAGGTGTGAAGTTAAGTGGTTCACTTGGGCTCTCTCTTGTTTGTTCATATATGCCTGAAATGATATGAACTTCCCTCTTATCACTGCTTTTGCTGCATCCCATAGATTCTGATATGTTGTATTATCATTTTCATTTGTATATATCTTTTGATCTCTGCACTTATTTCTTCTTTGACCCATTCATTTTTTTAAAAGTATGTTGTTTAGTTTCCACATTTTTGTGGGATTTTTTTTCTCTTTTTTGCAATTGAATTCTAGCTTCAAGGCTTTATGATTAGAAAATATGCTTGGTACAACTTCGATTTTTCTGAATTTGCTGATGTTGTGTTTGTGGCCCAACATATGGTCAATTCTTGAGAATGATCCATGTACACTGGAGAAAAATGTATACTCAGTCACTTTGGGATGAAATGTCCTGTAGATGTCTATCATATCCAGGTGCTCTAGTGTTTTGTTTAAGACCACTATATGTTTGTTGATTCTCTGTTTGGATGACCGATCTAGAGCCGTCAGCGGTGTATTGAGGTCTCCAAGTATGATTGTATTTTTGTCAGTTTTTGTTTTAAGGTCAATAAGTAGTTGTCTTATATATTTTGGTGCTCCTTGGATTGGTGCATATATATTAAGAATTGTTATGTCTTCTTGATTCAGTGTCCCCTTAGCCATTATGAAATGGCCATTTTTGTCTCTGAGTACTTTTGCTGTCTTGTAATCAGCATTATTAGATATGAGTATTGCTATGCCTGCTTTTTTTTTTTGGATGTTATTTGCTTGGAGTATTGTTTTCCAGCCTTTCACTTTGAATTTGTTTTTATCCTTGTTACTTAGATGAGTTTCTTGTAGGCAGCATACAGTTGGATTTTCTTTTTTAATCCATTCTGCTACTCTGTGCCTTTTTATTGGTGATTTTAATCCGTTTACATTTAGTGTAATTATTGACACTTGTGAGTTCCCTATTGCCATTTTATAAATTGCTTTCTGTTAGTTTTCTGTCTTGTTTAATCTTTCTCTTTCATTTTTCTATCTTTTGTTTTTATTTGGTTGTAGTCCATACATCTTTCCTCTGTTGCTATCTTTTTTAAATCATGTGCTTCTGTGGTGGTTTTTTCAATGGTGGTTACCTTTAAGTAATTAAAAGTGTTCATCCCCTGTTCATTGTAGTTCACTATTTTGTGAGTACTTTTGCACTCCATTGTCCTTTGCTACTGTTAATCTCTATCCTCTCCCCCCCTTTCTTTTTGTTGTTGTCACAGTTTAAATTTGGTTTTATTGTGTTCTTCTTGGAGCTTTTACTTGTGGCTTTGGTTTTTTTTTGTTCATTGTATCTGATTGGAGAACCCCCTTTAGTAATTCCTGGAGTGGGAGTTTTCTGATGATAAATTCCCTCATCTTTTCTGTATCTGTGAATCTTTTTATTTCTCCTTCATATATGAAGGATAGCTTTGATGGGTATAGTATTCTTGGCTGAAAGTTCCTCTCTTTCAGGACTTTAAATATTGGGGTCCACTGTCTTCTAGCTTGTAGAGTTTCTGTTGAGAAATCTGATGATAATCTAATGGGCCTTCCTTTATATGTTGTATTCTTCTTTTCCCTGGCTGCCTTGAGAATTTTTTCTTTGCCATTGGTTTGTGCCAATTTCATTATGATGTGCCTTGGAGTAGGTTTGTTGGGGTTAAGAAAACTTGGAGTTCTGTTTGCTTCTTGAATTTGAGGCTTTAGTTCTTTCCACAGACTTGGGAAGTTCTCATCTATTATTTGTTCGAATATGTTCTCCATTCCATTTTCTCTCTCTTCTCCCTCTTATATACCTATTATTCTTATGTTATTCTTTTTGATGGAGTCAGATAATTCCTGTAGGGCTATTTCATTTTTTTAAATTTTTGAGCCTCTTTCTTCTCTCTGTTGTGCCTCAAGTTGCTTGTCTTCTATTTCACTAATCCTACCTTTTATCTGGCCTGTTCTATTAGCTAAGCTTGTTACCTCATTTTTCAGCTCGTGAATTGAGTTTTTCATCTCTGTTTGATTTATTTTTATAGTTTCAATTTCCTTGGAAATATATTCTTTGTGTTCATTGAGTTGTTTTCTGAGCTTCTTAAATTGCCTTTCTGTGTTTTCTTGTATGTCTCTGAGTATTTTTAGGATTTCTATTTTAAATTCTCTGTTGGTTAACTCCAAGCTTTCCAATATATTAAATTTTTTCTCCATAAGATTTTTTCTCATCTATCTGTGTTACCTCTCTTTCTTTTGTATCCATGATATTCAATTTTCTCTTTCTTAATGGCATCTGTGGGTGGTTTTGTTTATAGTATTAATGAGATTTAATAAAGAATAAAAAGTTAAAAAAATAAAAAATCAAAAAGAATTGTTCTTTTTTTAAAAATTAAAAATTAAATCAAGAAAAATAAAATAAAATAACATTTTTAAAAATGAAATTATTCCCCCCCCCCTCCTTTTTTCCTCTCCTCTTCTCTCTCCTCTTTCTTGAGAAAATCTTGTAGTGAACTGTGAATTATATTGTACTAAATAGAACAAACAATGCCTGTAATGGAGGGCCTGAATTGAGGAGAAGTAATAAAGGGGCAAAAGAAAAAAAAAGGGGGTATGGATCCACAAAAAGCAAATAAGGAAAAAATTTAGGTCAAGAATAAAATGATTTGCTTTTAGGTGTTGGTTGACTAAGAGTTATGATGAGAGGAATAAGAGGGAAACAGGAAAATGGGGTGACAAATTAAAAAATTACTATTGTATTTAGTGGAACAAGAACTAGATAAAATGGAGAGCCAGGGATGGGAGCACTGCTGGTGAGTTAAAAAGGTGAAGTAAAAACCCCCCAAAATGCCACAAACATAAGTGCGAGTCCCAGATAAGATAATTTGTTCATTATTGAGGTTTGAATGAGAAGAGACGTAAAGGAGAAAAGTAGAAACTAATATAGAGGGAGAAAAGAAAGAGAGAGAGAAAAAAAAAGAGGAAGCCACTAAAAGAAGAAAAAAGAAAAAAGAGGATAGAGAGAGAGAGAGAGTTAAGGGTTTTGGAGTGCAACTCTCATAGAGAGAAAGGAAGAGGAAAGAAAAGATAATGGGAGATGTAACACTTATGGGTAGTGTAGTTCAAGGAGAGGAGAGAGTAAGACCGGCAGAGAGTTAAACGACCAAATTGGAGGAGGAAAAAAAAATCAAGATAGGAGAAGAATGAAGATAGGAGAAACAAACAAACAAATATAATAAAATGGGATAGGTTATAAAGTCTGCGGATTATTCTTGATTTTGAGAGGTTATCTTCTTGCTTTTTCTTTTCTCTCCCTCTTCCTGATCAGTGACTCTGTACCCTGGGTTCTGCCCCTTTGGTATGCTCAGGTAGAGGTTTGCAGTTGATAAGTCTCTATGGCGATGTCATGTATTGGGCTTCAGTCTCGTTGGCAGTCAAGGCTCATTAGCATTTATAGGCTCTGACAGTGAGAGAGTCTGTGTTCCTGGAGCCTCTCTCCTAGTCTTTCCTTCCTCAATTAGTAGCCTGATAATCCAGCTATGGGGTTGCTGCTGCCTCTGCCTGGATAGTAAGAGGCTCAAAGAGCTGGCAACTCCCCACTCTATTTCCACTCAGCACAGGGCTCTGGGTAAGACTCAGTCATTCAGAGCTGCTAGCATAATCAGGCGGGGCTTCCACCCACTCAAAGACCTCTGGCTCTGCCACTCTGTCCGGTAACACAGGCGGGAGCCCACTCCCGGGATGCTTGGAGGAAACTCTCGCTCACTATCCATGCACAGACCAGGATATCAGGCCGGCAGTCTCACACTCTGAGTGAAACCCCCACCCGCACGGAAAAGTTCCAGCGTTGGAATTGGCTCTCGCTCCCTCCCCGTGCGCGGCATTTTCAGGGCGCTGGGGTGGCCTGGAGATTCTGCTTTAGGCCCACACAAAGGCCCCTGACTCTGCCCCTCTGTGGGATAAAATGGGCGTGCACTGCCGAGGCACTCTGAGGAATCTCTCGCTCACTATCTGCGCGCGCAGACCAGGATATCAGGCCGGCCGCCTCACCCTCTGAGTGAATCCCCCACCTGCATGGAAAAGTTCCAGCCTTGGAATTGGCTCTCACTCCCTCCCTGTGCGTGGCTTTTTCAGGGCGCTGGGGCGGCCCGGAGATTCCGCTTTTGGCCCACACAGAGGCCCCTGACTCTGCCTTTCTGTGGGATAACACGGGCGCCCACTCCTGAGGTGCTCAGAGGAATCTTTTGCCCACTCTCTGTGCGCTCAGACCAAGATATCAGGGTGGCCACCTCACACTTTGAGTGAAACCCCCGCCCACACGGAAAATTTTCAGCGTTGGAATTGGCTCTTGCTCCCTCCCTGTGCGTGGCTTTTTCAGGGCGCTGGGGCAGCCCGAGATTTTGCTTTCGGCCCACATAAAGGCCTCTGACCTTGCCTTTCTGTGGGAAAACATGGGCTACCACTCCCGGGTCTTTCAAAGGAATCTCTCGCCCACTATCTGTGTGCACCGACCAGGAGATTGGGGAAAATGGCTGCCCCACTTGTCTTTCTTTGTCTGGGTTTGGTGCGAGTGTTAGCTTGTATTGACTGGGTTGCCACAGGCACAATTTTTCCTTGGCTTGGATCTCCGTGCCACAGCCTGGTTCGGCTGTTTGTGCCGCGGCCTGGATCTATTCACCCCCTTTGCCCGCCTTAGTTTCTATATTCTCAGTTCCCAGTGAAAGCAGCCCTATTTAGGTTAGTGAGGAAGGCGGAGCATTTCTTACTCCCTATTTCCTTCAGGGTTAGATTATATATTTAGCCAATTTTTCACTCGATCATACCTTCGGGTGTATTGCGAAACATCTGGAGGCTCCAAGGATAGGTTTTTCTGTTTCTGATTGAAGATCTTGCTGAGTTTTGGGGGAGATTTATCGGTATCGCTTCTTACCGTGCTGTTACTCTGACGTCATCTCTAGGATTTCAACATATGAATTTTGAGAAGACACAAACACTCAGGTCATAACACTACCTATTCCTAAAACTAGAAAAAAGGCCATGCAGAGAGGAGAGAGATAAAAGTACAACTGGAGGCAGAGAGTAGAGAAGTCATAATTCTGAGATGATGGGAAGAATTTAAAATAATAGAATCATTTTATATCTATAATGGCAAGATAATTGACTTGCTGTATAAAGTGAATAAAAATATGTGAAGCAATGCCTGGCACATAGTATGTGCTATATACAAACTTGTATTATTATTACTTGTCTGGTAAATTTATAGGTGAAGCTAATATAAGATATTTACATGTGAGGTTTATGTCTTTAATCAATGGATTAGAAATAATTGACTTCATAGTATATGTAGTTCAGCTATGCACTGAGGTATTAGTTCTCATCACACAAGTAGAAAATGATGGAAAATTAACACAAATCAAACATTGCTAGATAACATAATCAAAGCAAAGCTTATATTTTGCCATGGTGCTATTACAAATATATTTGGAGTATTTTGTTTTGCAACTGTGTATTTTTCTTAGAAATGAGCAGGTGTTCATTTAATCACATTATCATAGAACAATGCCAGTATCCTCTCATTATAACAAGTGAAATTCATAATTAATATGCAATTAATTAATAAACAATATAAAAATCAGAACATACATTTAAAAGTTTTTAGAAAGAAGTTTGATGAATCATAATCAAAGCAGGTGTGCCAAATTCTCCCATTTAAAAGCCAGAGATTTCCAGATTGAAAGATAAAATACAACAAAAATAAAGTTAGCTATCTGTTATATACAAAACATACAAACATGTAAAGTATAGGGACACAGAAAGTTTGAAAGTAAAAGAATGGAAAAAAGAAGCAAATCCCAACTAAAAGAAACCTAGCACAGTTGTGTTAGTGTCAGCCAGTATATCTTAAGATTGTTGGAGGTTGTTGATAGTTATCAAAAAATTTGACAGTTTTCAGAGTCAAATTAGTTTGGGCCAGTTTAAAACATACATTTATAATATTTTTTTGAGCATTAGTGATACATATTCTAACTTAAATCTTTGGTAAATCACAGTAACCTTTTTATTACTATTATTATTATTATTATTATTATTATTTTGTATTTTTCTGAAGCTGGAAATGGGGAGGCAGTCAAACAGACCCCCACATGCACCCAACCGGGATCCACCCGGCATGCCCACCAGGGGGCGATGCTCTGCCCATCTTGGGGCGTTGCTCTGCAGCAATCAGAGCCATTCTAATGCCTGAGGCAGAGGCCATGGAGCCATCCTCAGCGCCCAGGCCAACTTTGCTCCAATGGAGCCTTGGCTGCAGGAGGAGAAGAGAGAGACAGAGAGGAAGGAGAGGGGCAGGGGGGGAAAAGCAGATGGGCGCTTCTCCTGTGTGCCCTGGCCAGGAATCGAACCTGGGACTCCTGCACGCCAGGCCGATGCTCTACCACTGAGCCAACCAGCCAGGGCCAGTAACATTTTTATTTAAGTTGAACTTGGACTTTAGTATGTTGTTAAAATTCTGGACTTTAGTATGTTGTCTAGACAAATAGTGAATTTTTATTTTGTTGTCAGCAGCATCAAGGACATGTTCTCATGGTATGAAAATCACATTTTGTAGAGGTTGAATGACCTGTATTTGGGAAAAAGTAACTTTAAATGGATAGAACTTCTCAAGTAATGGTACTTTCCTTTTTCCTTTGTGATCACCTGAATAGGCCAAGTTAATTATGGTACATAGAACAACTAATTTATAATGCCTCTACAAAATAATAGTACATAAACATCTGCATCTTGCATTAACAAAGAAGAGAATCTCGGTGTGGCAAAAAGATGAATGACTTTCTTTTAGGTAAAAACTCATCTAGGTCCTTTCAGCAATTAATGCTGTTGTACAAAGAAAATTATTTTAAATCATGTTTTGGCATTATTCCAGATTAATATAACAGCAGTAAACTTTGTTATATGGATATATTAGACTGGTGATTTTGTGTAGTAGACTGTTCAAAATTCTCTTCCAGCAGAGACTGACTTAAGTGTTAGATAATGCACATAAGAAAGCATGTTAGCAAGAATTTAACTGCTAAATGATTTTGGTATTTGCTTAAATGTGAATCAGTCTTTTTATTTGTGATGAATTTCAGGAAAGTTGCGGTATGTATTTTCCCCAGGAAACTGGTGTTTTTTCTTCATGTAAACCATACGATGTATGTTGCACAGTGCGATGTGTATCAGACAATGGCAGTTTCCATGGGTGCTTTATTAATGATGTTATCATGGCAAATGAGATACTTAAAGAACTCAGGATTACTGAATAAATTACTGCATTTAAGATGTGTTTTTAGACTGTAAACGTGTGCCTCCTCATAAGGAGCCTAATAATTATCTCAAATAATTTTCTCATCCATAAAAATAAGAGGTTTTTAATTCACAGAGTTGCAGTGAAGCAATGGAAGACATATAGGAATATTTGTTATTTGTTTATGTAAACCGGAATAGGGAGGACAGTGGGGTATTGCAATGGATACAATGGATATTTGAAGGTAGAGCAGTTGGAAAATAAATCTGTGTCCTAAGTGAAAATGTTCAACTTAAAAACTAAGATCCATTAAAATTTAGGTTGCTTAAAAATAGAGCCTATCCAAGTAAAGATTGTCATAAAAAGAGATGACTGATTATTTTTAGTAATTTGAAGGGCCTTGGTGGGCAATGATATTTTTCTACTGCATTGTGACTTAAACACATCTAAAGGTCTGGATATAGAAATATAAATCAGAGAGATGGGTTGGATTACTATCATCCTTGATAGTGTTGAAGTCAGAGGGTTACAATTTTTTCTTTCTCTCTCTCTTTTTTTTTTTTTTTGCATATGGGCTTTCAGCTCTCATTCTTTTTAAATTTTGTTTTAAAGATTTTATTTATTAATTTTAGAGAGAAGAGAGAGAAAGGTGGGGGTGTGGGAGGAGTGGGAAATATCAACTTGTTGCTTCTTGCATGTGCTTTGACTGGGTAAGCCCAGGGTTTCAGACCAGCGACCTCAGCATTTCAGGTTGATGCTTTATCCACCTGCCACCACAGGTCAGGCCCAGTATTCGTTCTTCAAAGGAATATTCTTTCTCCATTGAATTGCCCCTGATTCTTTGTTAAAATTTAGTTGATTATATAATTGTGGGTCTATTTTTGGGCTCTCTATTCTGTTTCATTGATCTATGTGTTTATTCTAAATCCATGTCCTTTTGATTACTATATCATTTCATGGTTATTGAAGTCAGGTAGTGTCAGTCCTACATTTTGTTCAGTGCTTTGAACTTTGAACTGAAGAACAAAGTTCTACAGCATTGTGTTGGCTATTCTGGGTCTTTTGCCTTTCCATGTAAACTTTACAATCAGTTTGTCAATATCTATAAAATAGATTGCAGGTATTTTGATTGGGATTGTGTTGAATCTATAGGTCAAATTGAGAAAAACTGACTTTTTTTTTATCAAGAGAGACAGGGACAGAGAGAGACACACACACAGAAATACAGAGAGGGACAGACAGACAGGAAGAGACAGAGATGAGAAGCATCAATTCTTTATTGCAGCACCTTAGTTGGAAAAACTGACATCCTAACAATAATTAGTCTTCTAATTCATGAGCATGAAATATACACAATCTATTTGTTTCTGTATTTTGTCTGATTTTTCCATTAGAGCTCGTATTTTTTATTCATAGTTATTTTGTATCCCCTGTTTGATAATTCCAAAATCTGTGTCATAGCTGAATGTGGTTCTGATACTTACTTTATGTCTTCAGCCTATGTTTTCTTTTCTGCCTTTTAATAGGGTTAAAAGCCCTATGTTTTTGTTGTTGTTGTAGTTATTGAAAGCTGGAAATGATATATCAGGTGATAGGAACTGAGTTAAATAGGCCTTTACTGTGAGGTTTTTGTTAATCTGGCTAGGAGTTGCATGTGTTTAACATTATAGTTTTAGATGTGGGTCTTCAGATTTCTCTGGTGTTTTGTTTTTGTCTCTGCTGTTGTCTTTGGGTTTCCCTAAGAAGTACTTTTTAAATATAGTCTTTGCTCTACAGCTCTTTAAGCTTTAATTACTAATATTATATTTAATCCTCCTGATATGGTAATAAGGAGTGGAGGAGGTGAAGTATTTTGTAATCTTTTGATTAAATCTAAGTTTTGAGCATTTTTCCATATGTTTATTGGCCTTCCATATGCTCTCTTTGGAAAAGTGTCTATTCAGGTCCTTTGCCCATTTTTTAATTGGGTTGTTTGTCTTTCTGACATTGAGTACAAGGTCTTCATATATTTTGAAAATTAATCCCTTATCATATGTATCATTGGCAAATATGTTCTCCTGTTCATTGGATAGCCTTTTTATTTTGTTGATGGTTTCCTTTGCTGTGCAAAAGCTTTTTAGTTTGATGTAGTCCCATTCATTTATTTTTTCTTTGTTTTCCTTGCCCAAGGAGCTATATCAGAAAATATTATTGCTATGAGAAATGTCTGAAGTTTTACTGCCTATGTTTTCTTCTAGTATTTTTATGATTTTGTGACTAGCATTTAAATCTATAATCCATTTTGAGTTTGTTCTTGTGTATGGTGTAAGAACATGTTCTAGTTTCATTTTTTTGTATGTATCTGTCTAATTTTCCCAACACCATTTATTGAATAGCCTGCCTTTACTCTATTGTATGTTTTTGCCTCTCTGTCAAATATTAATCCTTTGAGTAGTACGGACATTTATGTATGTCCTTGTGTCTCCTGACCTAGAGCACGATCATACAAAAATTTTTATTTTAAAAATGTGTAAGGTGCCTGACCTGTGGTGGCACAGTGGATAAAGTGTCAACTTGAAAATGCTGAGGTCGTCAGTTTGAAACCCTGAGCTTGCCTGGTCAAGGCACATATGGGAGTTGATGCTTCCAGCTCCTCCCCCACTTCTCTCTCTCTGTCTCCCCCTCTCCTCTCAAAAATGAATAAATAAAAAAAATGTGTAAGGCAACTTTTTTAAAAAGCAAATGTATGTTATTCTTGTTTCCATAAATTGGTTATCAAACAAACATGATTTTAAGTTAATTAAACTGTAACTGAAACTAATTTCATTTTTTGAAAAAAAAAAACAAACCAACCTCACTCCCAGGGGTCAGCAAGCATGAAAAAAACTCACTACTCAGAGGGTTAATTGACCATAAATGCGTGTGTTCATTTCTGGGCTTTTTATTCTGCTCCATTGATCTATTTTCCTGTTCTTATGCCAATACCATGCTGTTTTGATTATTATGACTTTGTAATATAGTTTGGTATCAGGCAGTGTGAGACCTGAAACTTTTTTTCTCTTAAGATTGATAAGGCTATTCAGGGTCTTTTGTGTTCCATATATATTCTTGAAATATTTGCTCTATATCTATAAGATACGCCATTGTTATTTTAATTAGAGTTGTGTTGAATCTGCAGGTTACTTTGGGTAGGTTGGGCATTTTAATGATGTTAATTTTTTCTACCCATGAATATGGTATGTGCTCCCACTTATTTGTATCTTCCTCATATTCTTTCTTCAGTGTCTTATAAATTTCTGAACACAGCTCTTTTACTTCCTTGGTTAAATTTACCTAGGTACCTTATTTTTTGTTGCAATTTTAAATGGAATTTTTTTTTTTCCAAAGTGAGAAGCAGGGGGAGGCAGATAGACAGAATCCTGCATGCGCCCGACTGGGATCAACCCGGCATGCCCATCAGGGGGTGATGCTTGGCCCATCTTGGGTGTTGATCTGTTGCAATCAGAGCCATTCTAGCACCTGAGATAGAGGTCATGGAGCCATCCTCAGTGCCCGGTCCAACTTTGCTCCAATGGAGCCTTGGCTGTGGGAGTGGAAGAGAGAGATAGAGAGAAAGGAGAGGGGGGAGGGGGGAGAAGCAGATGGGTGCTTCTCTTGTGTGCCCTGCCTGGGAATCAAACCAGGGACTTCCACATGTCGGGCTGATGCTCTACTGCTGAGCCAACCAGCCAGGGCTATGGAATTGTTTTCTTAATTTGCCTTTTTGGTAGTTCATTATTGGTGTATAAAAATGACACCAATATCTGAATATTAACTTTGTACCTTCCTACTTTGTCAAATTCATTTATTAGATCTAGTATTTTTGTGTGTGGAGTTTTTAGGGTTTTCTATGTACATTTTAATGTCATCTGTGGATAATGACAATTTTACCTGCTCTTTTCCAATTTAAATGCCTTTTATTTCTGCTTTTACCATTCTTATTCAACATAGTACTGGAAGTATGAGCCAGAGCAATCAGATAAGAAGCAATAAAATGTATTTTTTTTTCATTGTAAGGATTGGAATGATATTTTCAAGGTGTTTACATGTCAGAGCTGAAACTGGAAAGTGCTATATACTTTTAATCACCTCTTCAGTGCAGACAATTTTGTAATATATTTCACATATAGGGAGAATGGAAAAGTAATTGCATATTTTGCATGATTAGTCAAAAATTGTTATAATAATTAGAATGCAGGAAAGTTCACACACACATAAACTCAAAGTTATTAGTGCAACTATAGGTTTTTCCTTTACACACTCAGGAATTATGATAAAATATATTTTATAAAATTCAAAAAAGGGAAAAATATATAGTACTTTTATAACTGTATTAGTTGCATTATCATGTATATTCCTAACAGGAAATAGTTTCTCTTTTGTTTAGATATTAATGAGAACTGGGTCTTTTGCTTACAGTTTTATAAATGTAATAGTTGGCAGAATTTTTTCCAAATGAATTTCTGACTCTGTACATTTAAGGCCTTGGTTTTCTTCCTTTATGCAAATATTTACTTCTGGGTGATGTAGGACACTTCCTGTCCCTCTGTGTCATAATGACAAGTTGATTAGCACAGTTAACTGTAGTAGGATTCTTGGATGTCATTCCTATTCTAAGAAGGCTAGCAGTCACTTGACTACATGTGGGAGTGGCTGTGAACTACAAATATACAATATACTTGAGTAAACTCAAATTGAATGAATCACCAACTCCATTTTCCCTAAGCCAGATCCCAGTGGCACCCATACCTTGAGTTATATCATAATGTAGAAAAAATTGATCGTGTATTTAATAATCTTTCTGAAATCTCTTATTAGTCTTAAGAGGCTGTTGACACTTCTTCTAGGTTAATGATCACATAATTGAAATGATTATTTTAGTAAATATATAATGTTGAATATTTATGATAAATTCATAAATAACAAAATAAAAAATACATCATAGTCAAATAGGGTTTATCCCAGGAATGTAAAGGTGCTTCAGCATCATAGAACTTATAAGAGCAATTTACCATATTAATTAATTAAGAGAAGTATAAAATAATTTTAATTATGTATAGAAAGAAAACATTTGCTAAAACTCAGAATATATTTATGATTAAAAAACTATTATACATCTAAAAGAAAGAAAGTTTTTTGGACTTGATAAATATTATATATTAAAATTTAACCCCCTAAGAAATGATGATATATTGCCATTGACAGCAACATGGATGAACCTTGAGAATATTATACTAAGCAAAATAAGTAAATCAGAAAAAACTAGAACTGTATGATTTCACACATAGGTGGGATATAAAACTGAAACTAAAGGACATAGATAAAAGTGAAGTGGTTACCAAAGGGAGGAGTACAGGGGGAAGTAAGTAAAGAGGGACAAATATATTGTGACAGAAAATAATTTGACTTTAGTTGATGGGCACACAACGGAATCAATATCTCAAATGTTATAGAGATGTTTACCTGAAACCTATGTATTCTTGGTCAATGTTACCCTATTAAATTTAATTTCTTTCTTTTTTTCTTTTCTTTTTTTAGAGAAAGAGAGAGAGAAACAGATAAACAGACAGGGACAGATAGACAGGAATGGAGAGAGATTAGAAACATCAACTTGTAGTTGCAACACTGGTTGTTCATTGATTGCTTCCTCATATGTGCCTTGACGGTGTGTGGGGAGGCTACAGCAGAGTGAATGACCCCTTGCTCAAGCCAGCAACCTTGGGCTCAAGCCAGCAATTTTGAGCTTCAGGCCAGCAAACTTTGGGCTCAAGCCAGTGACCATGGGGTCATGTCTATGATCCCATGCTTAAGCTGGTGACACCATACTCAAGCCAAATGAGCCCGGGCTCAAGCTGATGACCTCAAGATTTCAAACCAGATCCTCAGCATCCCAGTTCAATGTTCTATCCATTGAGCCACAACCTGGTCAGGCCCATTAAATTTAATTTCTAAATAAAAAAAAACTTAATAGAGAAACTTTAGTTATATTACCTCTAAGGTAGAGGAGAGGACAATTAATTCACTATTACTGAAAATATTGAAAACTTATTTAAGGTTCTAGACAATACTAAAAGGAAATTTAAAAATTTTTATAAAAAATGTTAGCCTTGGAAGGGAGGAGAAAAAAACTGGTTTATAAACTTAGACTTTTTTTGACTGCCTTTTAAATTTATTTAGTATTCTTCTTTTCAAGTTCTCTATTTCTGTTTCTGCAACTTGTCATTTTATATTCTATTAAGAAACTGTTCATTTATTCTAGGTTGTAAGTTTTATGAGCATATTATTGATCCAAAAGCTCTTTTATTATTAAAAAATTTTATATCTGTAATTACTTTTTTTTTTCATTTTGTATTTTGGGTTAGATATGTTTTACTTTTATAAGTCATATCACAATTTTGTATCTTAAAATATTTTTAAAGCACTATTTTTGTTTTTGTTTGCACTTTCACCCTTTGTTATATTCTTTTTAATTTGAGTTTTTATAATTACTACATTTCTAATTTCTTGTGCTAGATTTATTTTTAAACAATATTGCTTCCATATGTGTATACACACACACATGCACACACACATGGTGTGTACTTTTCGGTGCAGGATTTTGTGACAACTATGCATTTTGTCAAGATATTTTTAAAATTTCCATATCACTTGAAAAATTTCCTGAGTATTTTCACTTTTTTATTTAATTACTCTTTTTAAAAGTGTTTTCAATGTGGACCTTTGTATGAAACTTCTTGTAAGGCCCTGTGTCTCAAGTTTGGTAATCTAGAAGCAAAAGCAGCCAGGAATTTATTACAAAAGTATTCACATAAAAACAACCACTGGAATACAGAAAACAGAAGAAGAAAGTAAGAGCCAAGCAAAGGTCAGATTTCAGGCAAATCCATAGCTTCTGCCTGATCCCATGAGGAGAGCTGGAACACAAATCACACTAATTCCGTGCTTTTGTATTCTTACACTAGTCATTGGCTATGGTTTCCTTCAGTGGAGTGTACATTTCTAGGTACTTCTACGTTTTTGAGTGTACAATTGAAACTTCTCCAGTAGCCACAAGGCAGTCTTCTGAATCAGTTTGATTTACCAACAAAAGATGCAAAGCACACCTAATCCAAACGATGGGTACACAAAACCAGTAAGTGGGATCTGAGAAAAACATCAGTTGTGTCCACTACAGTCCATCTCTTCCTCTACTTAAATCCACTTATTTCTCACATAAAGATCAATCTGTCTTAATGTGGTTCCTTCCATATTTTGGATGGTCACAATCTGTAGACAAAAATTTATAAGAGCCATTAGCCTTTTGAGCAGTGACTTTTATGCTCACTGATCCCCCAGGAGTAAGTTTGTTTTCAAAAAATTAAATTAGTTCCAGTTCCAGTTTTATTAACTTAAAATCATGTTTGTGTGATAACCAATTTATGGAAACAAAAAGAACATACATTTGCCTTTAGTTAATGTTGCCTTATACATTTTTTCTTATTTTTTAAAAATTTTTATTAATTTTTAATTTATGTGTTTACATCGATTCAAGTGATCCACTGAATATAACTCCATCACCTCCCACACTTGTGTCCCTTTTTATACCCTTTTAGTCCCCGTCCCCGTAACTCCCTCCCCCTTACCTCCAGGATTTGCTGTCCTGTTATCTATATCTCTGTGTTATGTATATATAGTTTTACTAATCCCTTTACCTTCTCTGATCCCATCCCCTCTTCCCCCTTTCATCTGACTGCTGTCCCTCTGGTCCCTGTGACCCCCATTTTGCCTCTATTTCATTCCTCAGTTCACTTTGTTCATTAGATTCCACATATATGTGAGACCATATGATATTTTTCTTCCTCTGCCTGGCTTATTTCACTTAGGACCCTGGTCAGAAAACTGCAGCTCATGAGCCACATGTGGCTCTTTGGCCCCTTGAGTGTGGCTCTTCCACAAAATGCCACATGCAGACGCTACCTAGGTAAGGAATGTACCTACCTGTATAGTTTAAGTTTAGAAAATTTGGCTCTCAAAAGAAATTTCAATTGTAGTACTGTTGATATCTGGCTCTCTTGATTAATGAATTTGCTGACCACTGATTAGGATAATAATCTCTGGGTCCATTCATGCTGTCAAAAAAGGTAAGATTTCATTCTTTTTAACAACTGTGTAGTATTCCATTGTGTATATGTACCACTGCTTTTTAATCCACTCGTCCACTGATGGCTGTTTCCAGATCTTGGCTATTGTAAACACTGCTGCAGTAAACATGGGGGTGCATATCTTCTTTTGAATCAGTGATTTGGTATTCTTAGGATATATTCCTAAAAGTGGAATAGCTGGGTCAAAAGACAGTTCCATTTTTAATTTTTTGAAGAAACCCCATACAGTTTACCACATGGCTGCACAAGTCTGCATTCCCACCAACAGTGCAGTTCCCTTTTCTCCACACCCTCGCCAGCACTTATTGTGTTTGTTTTGTTAATGAGCGTTATTCTGACTGGTGTAAGGTGGTATCTCATTGTGGTTTTAATTAGCATTTCTCTAATGATTAGTGATGCTGAACATTTTTTTATCTGCCTATTGGCTATCTGTATATCCTCTTTGGAGAAGTTTCTATTCAGTCCTTTTGCCCATTTTTTAATTGGATTGTTTACCTTCCTGGTGTTGAATTTTAGAAGTTCTTTATAAATTTTGGTTATTAACCTCTTATTAGATATATCAGTGAATATGTCCTCCCATTGTGTGGGTTGTGTTTTACTTTTGTTCATGGTGTCTTTTGCTGTGAAAAAGCTTTTTAGTTAGATATAGTCCCATTTGTTTATCCTGCCCTTTATTTCACTTGCCTATGGAGATAAATCAGAAAAAATATTGCTACGAGAGATATTGGAGAGTTTACTGCCTATGTTTTCTTCCAAGCTGTTTATGGTTTCATGACTTACATTTAAGTCTTTTATCCATTTTGATTTTATTTTTGTGAATGGTGTACTGGCAACCTCAGCGTTCCAGGTTGATGCTTTATCCCCTGCACCACCACAGGTCAATGTGAATGGTGTAAGTTGGTGGTCTAGTTTCATTTTTTTTTTTTTTTGCATGTACCTGTCCAATTTCACAACAACATTTATTAAAGAGACTGTTTTTACTCCACTGTATGCTCCTACCTCCTGCATTGTGGGTGGAGTGCAGAGCGCATTCCTAGCAGCTGTGGCTGATGCAATGCTGTGAGAATACTCCAGCTCCCAGAACCCTCCTGGATATACCCAGGAAGGAAGCTTGCCCACTATAAGGAAGTGACTTAGCGCCAACCATGCAGCTCCCTGATCTTTTCAGCCATTGGCTATGAAGAACATGCTATAAAACCCTATAGGCTTAACCTGTGTATATAAGCTAGCTTACTTCCTGTATAAAGTGGATCTGTGTCACTAACCTGGTCCCCGGAGTCAGGTCTCTACGTCTTCGTTGTCCTCACCCCTGGCAGGACTTGTCCACATGCGTCAAATATCAATTGACCATAAGGGCGTGGGTTTATTTCTAGGTTCTCTGTTCTGTTCCATTGATCTGTATGCCTCTTCTTTTGTCAGTACCAAGCTGTTTTGAGTACAATGACCTTGTAGTATAACTTGATATCAGAAAGTGTGATACCTCCCACTTTATTCTTCATTTTCAAAATTGCTGAGGGTATTTGTGTTCTTTTTTGGTTCCATATCAATTTTTGGAATATTTATTCTATGTCTTTGAAGTATACCATTGGTATTTTAATAAGAATTGCATGAAATTTAAAGATTGTTTGAGTAATATAGACATTTTAATGATGTTTATTTTTCCTATCCATGAACACGGTATATGCTTCCACTTACTTGTATCTTCCTTGATTGCTTTAATCAATGTTTTGTAATTTTCCAAGTAAAGTTCTTTACAACCTTGGTTAAATTTACTCCTAGGTACTTTATTTTTTTTGTTGCAATAGTGAAGAGAATTGTTTCCTTAATTTCTCTTTTAGATAGTTCATTGTTGGTGTATAAAAATGTCACTGATTTCTGAATATTAATTTTATATCCTGCCACCTTGCCAAATTCATTTATCAGGTCTAGTAGTTTTTTGACTGAGACTTTAGGGCAGTGGTGCTCAAACTTTTTGAAGTCGGGGCACATTTAAAATGCTACAGATAAATGTAGATACAGTATATACAAATTTCTGAGAAATATGTTATAATAATTAATTCAAATATTAAAGAAAAAATATAAAGTTTGAGCATACTTTTATGGTAATTAAACAAAATAAATACAACAAAATTAAATTTATTCTGACATTAAGAAACATTTTTATGTTACATTTTTTGTTATGCTTTTTAGAATTCATAGGAAAGGGTTAAAAATTAAAAAAATGACAAAAAGTTATTTTTTTATATATAAATATATAGATACACTCTTAGTAAGATTTAGTAAATTTGGCAAGTCCTGGCATGAATGTGTTAAGTTTTTTTATTCTTGTGTTTTTGAGAAACATGAGCCTGATGTGTCTTAGTGATTTCTTCAATGTTTGGGCATATATTTGAAAGGCAAACTCTCATTTCCTCATCAATACATTGAAGAATTCCTCTCTTTTTACTCTTAATTGTGTTGAGGGTAGAAAATTCTAATTCACATAAATAAGATGTTGAAAATTGTAGTAAAATGTTCAGAGCTTTTTTAGATACTGCCACATATTCTTTTTTTTATAGAAATCTAAAAGGCTTCAAGAGACAATTCCTATGTTTAATTATCAATCCAAAACCCCCACCATACATATCTTAACTTTATACCAAAAAAAGGATAGAAGAAACTTGCCTTTAATCTTTTGGGGAACATGAGGGGTAGTGTAAACAAACCAACACTACAGTTTAACAGCTTTTTGCAACCTAATCAGGCAACTGATGTGGGGGTTGGGCAGACTGTCAGCTTACAGCCAATTCCCCACACCTCTGTCCCCCAAAAATCTAAACTCCAAAAACCCTGTTGGTTTTTTTGTCCCCAACAGGCACATATTTCTCTGGAATACCATAGGGCACACCTGGAAATCTTCTAGGGCACACAACACTTTGAGGACCACTCCTTTAGGGTTTTCTATGTACAGTATCATGTCATCAGCAAATAATGATAGTTTTACTTCTTTTCTAATTTGGATGCCTTTTATTTCTTTTTCTTGTCTGATTGCTGTGGCTAGGACTTCCAGAACTATGTTGAATAAAAGTGTTGAAAGGGGTCCTCTGCCTTGTTCTTGATCTTAAGGGGATTGCTTTTAATTTTTGCTCATTCAGTATAATGTTGGCTGTCAGTTTGTTATAGATGGCCTTTATCATGTTGAGGTATGTTTCCTGTATTCCCACTTTGCTGAGGGTTTTGATCATAAATGGATGCTGGATTTTATCAAATGCTTTTTCTGCATCTATTGATATTATCATATGATTATTATCCTTCCTTTTGTTTATGTGATGGATCACATTGATTGATTTGCAAATATTGTAACAGCCTTGCCTCCCCAGAATAAATCCCACTTGATCTAATGTATGATTTTTTTCATGTATTTCTGGACTTGCTTTGCCAATATGTTTTTGAGAATTTTAGCATCTAAGTTCATCAGGGATATTGGCCTATAGTTTTCTTTCTTTATAGTGTCTTTACCTGGTTTTGGAATGAGGATTATGCCTGCCTCAAAAAAGGAGTTTGGACGTCGACCCTCCTCTTGAATTTTTTGAAATAACTTGAGAAGGATAGGTGTTAATTCTTTGAATATTTGGTAAAATTCACCTGTGAAGCTATCTGGTCCAGGGATTTTGTTTGCTGAGAGTTTTTTGATAACTGTTTCAATTTCATTTGTTGTAATCAGTCTGTTTAGGTTTTCTGATTCTTTCAATTTGAGTTTAGGAAAATTATATGTTTCTAGGAATTTATGCATTTTGCCTAGGTTGTCCAATTTGTTGGCATGCAGATATTCATAGTATTTTCTTACAAACCTTTGTTTTTCTGTGGTGTCAGTTTTTACTTTTCCACTTTCATTTCTAATTTTATTTATTTGAGTCCTCTCTCTTTCTCTTGATGAGTCTGGCTAAAGGTTTATCAATCTTGTTTATCTTTTCAAAGAACCAGCTCTTGGTTTCATTGATCTTCTGTATTGCCTTTTTAGGCTCTATATCATTTATTTCTGCTCCAATCTTTATTATTTCCTTCTTTCTACTTCTTCTGGCTTAATTTTTTGTTTTTTTTCTAGTTCTTTCAGATGCAGGGTTAAGTTGTTTATTTGAGGTTTTTTTGTTTTTGTTTTTTTTGCTTCTTAGGTATGCCTGTAATGCTGTGAACTTCCTTCTCAGGACTTCTTTGCTGTGTCTGATAACTTTTGAATTGTTGTATGTTCATTTTTATTTGTTTCAAGGAAATTCTTTATTTCTTCCTTGATCTCATTGTTAGCTAATTTGTTATTTAATAACATGCTATTTAGCCTCCACGTGTATGAATATTTTTCAGTTTTCTCAACTGAACTGAAATATAAGCATTCCTGAGCTCAGATGTAGACAGAGCTCAGTTTTTCAATTGTAGCCAATTTCTAGTTTCATGCCATTGTGATCAGAGAAGATACTTGATATGATTTCAATCTTCTTAAATTTATTAAGACTTGTTTTGTGTCCTAACATGTTGTCTATCTTAGAGAATATACCATGAGCACTTGAAAAGAATGTATATTCTGGTGCTTTAAGGTGAAAGGTTCTGAAGACATCTATTAAATCCAGTTGATCTAGTGCAGTGGTTCTCAACCTTTCTAATGCCATGACCCTGCAATACAGTTCCTCATGTTGCGGTGACCCCAAACCAAAAACTAATTTTGGTGGCTACTTCATAACTGTAATTTTGCTACAGTTATGATTCAGAATGTAAATACCTAATATGCATTATGTATTTTCTGAAGGCTTTAGGCAACCCCGCTGGGGTCGCGACCCACACAGGTTGAGAACCGCTGATCTAGTGTGTCATTTAAGGCCGCTGTTTTTTGGTCAATTTTCTGTCTGAAAGATCTATTCATTGATGTTAGTGGGGTATTAAAGTCCTCTATCACTATAGTATTGCTGTTGATCTTGCCCTTTGTGTCCATCAAAATCTGCTTTATATTTATATATTTAGGTGCTTCTATATTAGGTGCATAGATATTTACAATGATTATTTCCTCCTATTGGATTGCTCCCTTTATCATTATGTAGTGATCTTCTTTATCCTTTAGTATAGCCTTTGTTTTAAAGTCGATTTTGTAAAATATAAGTATTGCTATCGCATTTTTTTTCATTTACATATGCTGAAATACTTTTTTTCATCCCTTCACTATTAGTTTATGTGCATCTTTTGTTCTGAGGTGGGTCTCTTTTAGACAGCATATGTATGTGTCCTGTTTTTTAATCCACATAGCTACCCTACACAGCTCTTTTGATTGGTGTATTTAATCCATTTATATTTAAGGTTATTTTTGATATTTAGTTATTGCCATTTTATTCTTTAAAGCTACAATCCTCTTTTTCTTGATTTTTTTTCCTTTGCTCTTTTCACAGCAGGCCCCTTAATAGTTCTTGCAGTACTACTGGTTTGTTGTAATGAATCCCTTGAGGTTTTTTTTTGTTTGTTTGTTTAGGAAGTTTTTTATTTCTTCTTCAATTTTAAATGATAACCTTGCTGGATTAGGAAGTCTTGGTTGTAGGTTCTTGTTTTGCATCACTTTGAATGTTTTTTGCTAATCCCTTCTGGTCTCAAGTGTTTCTGTTGAGAAGTCTGACATCATCCTTAAGGGGGGCTCCTCTGTAGGTAATTAACTGCTTTTCTCTTGCAGCTTTTAGTATTCTTTCTTTGTCTCTTAACTTTGACACTTTAATTATGATGTATCTTGCTGTAGGCCTCCTTGGGTTCTTCTTCAATGAAACTCTCTGTGCTTCTTGAACTTGTGTGACTTTTTCTTTCATCAATTCAGGGAAATTTTCAGTCATGATTTCTTCAAACAGGTTCTCTATTCCTTGTTTGTTCTCTTCTTTTTCATGAACCCCTATGATATTTCTCTTCATGTTGTCACAGAGCTCTCTTAGAGTTTCCTCAGATTTTTTGAGCCTCTTTTCTTTTGGCTGCTCTGCTTCTGTGCTTTTGTTTATTTTGTCCTCTAAATAGCTGATTCGATCTGCTGCTTAATCCAGCCTGCTATTATTCCTTCTAGTGCAGTTTTCAGTTCTGATGATGTATTTGTCGTTTCTGACTTGTTCTTTTATATGATTTCAATGTCCTTTTTGATGCTTGCTATCTCTTTATTTAGGTGCTCATTATGTCCATCCATTGTTGCTCTAAGATCGTTAAGTATCCTAAAAATCATTGTTTAAACTCTGCATCTGTTATTTTGTTTTCTTCCATCTATTCAGTTGTTTTTTCTTGGAGATTTCTCTTGTTGATTCATTTAGGTCACATTTCTGTCTGCCCATTTTGTCTTTGTATTGGGTAGTGCTGTCTTACTTTGAAATTTTTGTGTGGTCTTTATAATGATGGGTTTGGTGGTACTGTCCTCCAGGCCACTTGTTTTCCTTGTTCTAAGAATACTTCTTGAGGGTATTACTTGTTGTTGTATTAGATGCAGTTGGTATTTTCATGGGTACGTTTATCCATTCAGGCTGGCTGGCTTTAAGGTTCAACCTTGATTATGTCTATTACATACTGTGTAATGTCTGTCCTATTGGGCATATTTATTCTCCTCAGTGTCTGGTGCCTGTTAGACTCCACCTTTGGGTGTGCTGCTTTTTGTTGTAGTTGTGTCTAGGGTTCTTGCTGTCTGCCACCCACTAGCAGTAGTGTTGGCTCTAGTTCTTCTTGGGTTGGTGTCAGCTGTTGTTTGTTACTCACTGTGGGGTACCACTCTGCAACTACTGTACTTTTTGCTGTTTGTGTCTGCATTTTCTGTGCCTGGGTACTGTGAGAGGGGCCAACATTTTTATAAGGATCAGCTTTCTCCTGCTTAGAGATGACAACAGCTTCATAAAATCTCCAAGCTCTGTAATATTTGTCTGCACTTTTCAACTTCTCCTCTTCCTCTTGCAGCTGCCTGGTCTTCCCACAGAGTCTTCTATAATAAGACTGTAGTGTGGGCTCAGATTGGCCTCACCCAACCAACCCCTCTATAGGTTGCACACTTGGTGGGTTAGGGCAGCTGATGTTGTGAATACAATGTTTGGGGGACCCTCTACTTCAGGAGTCTCTTGGTCAGGAGCTCAGTACAGGGAATGTGCCCCCTACTCTAGAGTTTGGTCCCTCAGCCACTGCTGAATACTCAAATTTTATTTTTCCCCAACAAAGTGAGCAGTAGGTTTAGACTGAGTGTGGCTGACAGTCTCCTCTGCAGAAGTTCTTTCAGCTGTTAAGACCCTGGTCTCGGCCCTGGCTGGCTGGCTCAGTGGTGGAGCATCGGCCTGGCGTGCGGGGGACCTGGGTTCAATTCCCGGCCAGGATACATGGGGGAGGCGCCCATTTGCTTCTCCAACCCCCCCTCCTTCCTCTCTGTCTCTCTCTTCCCCTCCTGCAGCCGGGGCTCCATTGGAGCGGGGATGGCCCGGGCGCTGGGGATGGCTCCTTGGCCTCTGCCCCAGGCACTGGAGTGGCTCTGGTCGTGGCAGAGCAACGCCCAGAGGGGCAGAGCATCGCCCCCTGGTGGGCAGAGCATCGCCCCTGGTGGGCGTGCTGGGTGGATCCCGGTCAGGCGCATGCGGGAGTCTGTCTGACTGTCTCTCCCCGTTTCCAGCTTCAGAAAAATACAAAAAAAAAAAAAAAAAAAAAAAAAAGACCCTGGTCTCAGGTAGGAAGACTTAGAGAGTGTTCTCCTGGGGCTGACTCTGCCCCTCCCGAAGGTGGCTAAGCTCTTCAACCAGATCCAACAATAGACTCACAGGGACCCACACTTTAAATGGCCATGCTGCAAGCCTCTGTCCCTTTACCCTGTGGAAACTAGCCTAGCAGGACAGAATATCCAGCGCCCAGGTTGCCTGACCATGAAGCTCCACCCTTTCCAATGCACATGAGCCACTGTACCGGTGCTGATCACAGAGAGTGGAACTCACCTCAGCTGGGCCTGGTGTGAGGAGCTTTTTCTTAGGATACCACTCTGGCAAGGGTTGTTAGGTCTTGAACCAATGCTTTCTGCAGCTGGCCTCTGGATGTGCCAGCCCTGGGCCTCCCAAGCAGGAACCCAGTGCACACCAGTGGGAGACACTGTCCATGACTGGCCTTCAGCAACCTTCTTGGACCTACAAGTGATTCAGAGTTTGTGGCTGCCTTTGCTGAGTCCATGTGTACATGGAAACAACCAGCTGCTTTTACTCACTCTGGGCCTGGGGGAAAGTCCGCTCAAACAGCCAAGTTTCCCTGAGTCTCGCCTCCTGCAGTCTATCTGCTGGCTGCTTGTTGGGGTCAGCCTTTGAAAAAACCTCTGCTAGAGTCTAGAGCTTGCAGCAATTCAGAGATTAAGAAGGGTGGTGGGTGTGACGTTGCCCCTTGGCAGTAGGTGTCAGTCTGTCCAGAGTTTTCACAGACCTCCCTAGGGGGTAGCCCCAGGAGTCCAGTGGGTGTGGCCTCTGAGAGCCAGAGGTGTGGTCTGTCGCTTCTCCAGACAGTTTCAACTAATCTCTTGGGAGGTAGAAGCATCAGTCATAGACTCAGGAGAGTGTGAAGTGTAGTTCTGGTCTCAACACCAGAAAACTGAGTCACTGAAGTGCCCCCTGCTTCCTGGCCTCTCAGAATGACCCGTTGCCATTCCTGGGGTAGGAGAGACTCCCTAGGTTGGAGCAGCTGCTTTTCCCCAGGCTGATGCTGCACAAAGGAGATTGCTCCATCCAAAAAAGATGGCAATTGCAGTAGTGGAGAATGATTCAGCACAGGGGTTCAGGTGGCCGTCTCCCACAGTGTTTCTCCCTGGGCCTCCAACTTTATATTCTGCTCCCGCAACTCCAGTCCTCTCAGCTGTCCCTTGCCAGAGCCCTGGGTAAGTGGCTATTAATGAGGTTTTCCACGTGGGCCCTATGAAACAGAATCTACGTCGGAGAAGTGTGTCTCTTTATCGCGGACAAAAACCTGGTTCTTTTCACAGCTAAATGCTGTCTGAGCACCTCTTCTAGGCTCTGGGGATCTAGGATGGGGCTTTGGACCTGGGGCTGAGGACCCAACTTCTCAGGGCAACCCACCCTGCTGTGAGAATCCCTCTGGGCCACCGCTCACTCCTGGGCATGGGGGCAGCTCTTTCAGTGTCTCTGCCCTTCCTACCAGTCTCATTGTGGCTTCTTTGGTGTTCCTTGGTTATAGATTCCTCTTAGTTTAGTTCAAAGTTGGTTTTTCCAGATGATTGTTCTTAAATTAAGTTGTAATCCAATTTGGTCCTGGGAAGTGGCAGTTGAAACGTCCACCTACTCCGTTGCCATCTTTCTTCCCTTGCCTTATACATTTTTAAAATAAATTGATTGTAATTTGGATGGTCAGGTGGCACAGAGACATACATGAATGTTCATGCTACTCAAAGGGTTAAATAAAATAAGTGATAGGCCTTGATCCTGTGTTTACAACTAACATTTATCATTTCTTCCTCTACCATCTCTACTATTATAGATTCTTCTTACTTTGGCCATTCAAACCATGCTGTTCTAGTGGCTTGACCATAGGTATAAGCCTCTGGGTACCAAGATCTTTTAAGGATGTGGTTGCTTTAATTACCCATTCACAGTTATTATTGGGCAGTGGAGTACTAATAGGTAGCATGGTGGATCAACTTAGTGTCAAACATATTCTTTTTCTTCCTCAATTATATAGCATCATCTCTACCTCTTTATTATTATCATGGCCAATTACCCCTACCAGTGTGATAATCTCTTTTACTACCAGCACAAAGAACCCAAACATTTTGACAATTGAACTTTCATTTTTGTGAGTTCCATAATTGGTCCCTTGTTGAAAGTGTATCTCTTCTGGGAAACAGAAACTTTAGACTTACAAAGCCTAGATTTCTGGGGACAAGAAGCACCAAATTCTCCAAAAAGTTCTCTGGGAATGATGATAAAAGCTTTTACTTCTGGCCCTGGCCGGTTGGCTCAGCAGTAGAGCGTCGGCCTGGTGTGCGGGGGACCCAGGTTCGATTCCCGGCCAGGGCACATAGGAAAAGCACCCATTTGCTTCTCCACCACCCCCACCTTCCTCTCTGTCTCTCTCTTCCCCTCCCACAGCCAAGGCTCCATTGGAGCAAAGATGGCCCGGGCGCTGGGGATGGCTCCTTGGCCTCTGCCCCAGGCGCTAGAGTGGCTCTGGTCGCGGCAGAGCGACCCCCCGGAGGGGCAGAGCATCGCCCCCTGGTGGGCAGAGCGTCACCCCTGGTGGGCGTGCCGGGTGGATCCCGGTTGGCCGCATGCGGGAGTCTGACTGTCTATCCCCGTTTCCAGCTTCAGAAAAATACAAAAAAAAAAAAAAAAAAAAAAAAAAAAAAAAGCTTTTACTTCTATCATTTAGCTCCTGAATTCAAAAAAATTTAATAGTCACTTGGTTTAAGGTATATATATTGATAGTATCATGAAGTGGAGTGTTCCAACTTTATAGTGTCACCTTCAATCTTTAACCAATTTGTAGTCGTGGCACTTTATGTGTTCATGGATTGCTTCTCATCCATGCCTTGTCTGAGGGGGCCCAGCCAAGTCAGTGACCCCTTCTCAAGCCAGCGACCTTGGGCTCAAACCATTGACCCTGAACTTAAAGCCAGAGCCCTCTGGGCTCAAGCTAGTGACCATGTGATCATTTCGATGATCCCACACTCAAGCTAATGACCTCAGGGTTTCACACCTGGGATGTGTCCCAGGTCAACTCATCTCAGGTCCAGGCTCTAGCCATTACTAGTCAAACTTGAGGAATAAATTTTTTTTAAGTGAGCAAGAGAGAGACAGACAGAGATGGACATTCAGGAAAGAGAGAGATGAGAAACATCTTTTCTTTATTGCGGCACCTTAGTTGTTCTTGGATTACTTTCTCATATATACCTTGACCAGGGTCTCCAGCAGAGCAAGTGACCCCTTGTTCAAGCTAGAAACCTTGGACTCAAGCCAGTGACCATGGGGCCATGTCTATGATCCCACACTCAAGCCAGCGGCCCCACACTTAAACCAGATGAGCTTGTGTTCAAGCCAGAGACCTCAGGGTTTCTAACCTAGGTCCTCAGCATCCCAAACTGATGCTCCATCTACTGTGTCACTTGCCTGGTCAGTCAAGGAATGAACTTGCAGAGGATTCAACTTTGGTCTCTGTTGATGAAAGTATATACATTCAGCAGCAGTGCTACCAAGACTAGTTTTGGTGTGTGTGTGTGTGTGTGTGTGTGTGTGTGTGTGTGTGTGTGTGTTGGGGGGAACTCATGGTGTTGAGCCCATGTATAGGCTCCATTTCTTCCCCCACCACTATTCCATTTTTGGAGTCATTGAACAAGTAGTAGGGTAGCCAAGTACAGATGTTGGCAGACAGCTACTGGACAAAGTCATCCCGTTTACTTGGTTGTTTAGTATGTCTTCTGCAATTGATGTTCTATTGAGGGCATTTAGTATGTTTCAAGAATGCTCAATCTTTGTGTCCTTCCCACAAGCTCGTATACATGTTTCTTTCTAAGACTTCTATCTCTGATCTGTCAATCTTGCTCTTTCCTGGCCTCTGACCAACCAGTCAAAACATTTTCTATTGTCTCTGTGACTATATATATCCTTATTTTCAGCAAGTTATATACATATTTGGGGGGGGGGTTTCAAGATAAACTGGATGATCAGCTGCACTGCCCCAAGTTTTGCCCATTGAGAAAATTTCTCTTCACCACTGTCTTTCAGAACCACCTTTGAGTTGGGATGCAGTACATCAGCAGTCTGTTTTTATCTTGCCTCAACATATCTAGTGGAATCATTCATGAATCAGTTCTGGTTTTGTTTTGTTTTTGTTGGTTGAGTATAAAAATGGTATCATAAGCCCAATAACCTGACTATGAAGCTTACCTGTGTCTTCTAAGTTTTCTTGGTTCTGTCCTAAATATACCCGAATGGAACTTCCCTTGAAAGGCATATTGTTGCTGGGTCAGTTGAACCTTTTGACTTACTTAGGTCTAATAGCATCTAGTTCATTATGCATTTATGGTTGATGTCACTTACTATACTCTAGTAAGACTCCCTTGTTTCTACCATGGTCTGATAGAATGGTAGAAACTGATTTTAAGTAGAATACAGTTTACTATTGCAGACAGTATGACTCATTCAGAACCCTAGATGTCTGTGCTGAAACTCTTGTACTGGGACTTGCCAAAGACTCTACATAATGTGAATTATTCAGACTAATGTAAATCCTCATAGTACTATGGGGTTTGATGGGTTGTATGGCCCAAATTGCAGGGCTGTTTGCATTTCAGCCTAGAATGACTACAAAGCCCTATTTTGAGTCTCGTGAAAAAAATGAGCTGAAACAGTGTTCACAAAGGCCTCCAAGTACAGTGTACTGTGCATTTTTCTAAGTGGTAAGAAGTGCAAGGTATAATAACTTGTTCTTTAAATTGAAAGGATGTTTTAACATGCTGTAGACCCCTGGACTCTAAACAGTTGACTGTTATATCAGGATATTGAGTATTTGTAGTATTTATCACCCAGTTTTGGGAACTCATGTATGTTAGTAGGGCATTCGAATACTTGCCATTCTCTGCTCATCACAATGTTATCAATATATCCAACCAATGAGATGTACTGTGGAATATCCTGATGATCAAGTTTTCTTAGAACTATACAGTGAATGGAGAGAGAGAAAGAGAAAAAAGAAGAAACTTAAAATTGAGACTAGTAGTTAAATGAATTGTGGAGTCCACTGTCATCTGCCGGAGTCTATCTGATTATTTTATGGCCATGCTGGTTAATTTAAATGTGTTCTTAATGGGAAGCACCTTCGTTGCATTTTCCAAGTCTTTTCAGTTGGCACTAAACTCTGTCATTCCACCTGGAATGAAGTAGTCTTCATTTTCTATCTTACCTGGGATGGGGTGTAGTATTGTGGTTCTTGTTGTTAAAGTTAGTTTAGATACTGAATTTAATAGCCCTGATAAGATTCTAGTTCCCCTTTCCTCAATGTAAAATTATTTGATAAATGACCTTAGGTCACTGTGGGGAAAGAATGAGTGAATTACTACTCTCATTTTCTATGATGTTTTATGATCTTTCTTTATGGAAATCTGACCTCTCTTTTAATTAATGAGTTTTTTTTTCTAAGAACTGGGTCAAGAGTAGAATGTAGGTGAGAAATAGCAGCTTTTCATTTTCTCAGTGGAGCAGCTTATATTGTCCTTCTGCTCATCCATTCTCAATCTCTTTTGAATCTATCTGTCTATGTATCTATCTATCTATGTATCTATGCATTGAGGTATCTATCTATCATCTAAGAAAATTCTTTGTTTACTGCCTATTTGTCTTGCTCTTAAGAATCATAGTATATTAATTATCATGATAGTTCTCTGTGGGTCAGGGTGTCCTGGATGCTATTTCAACCATGCTACCAAATGTAGTTTTATTTCATGTACTTTGCCTCTGATAATTAAGTGCTGCCACTCTGTCTCTGCCACTCTGGAATTCTGTCAACCTCACTGATACAAGGGAACCAAGTTCCACACAGCAGGTCCTGCCATCCACCTCAGTTTGTAGCCAACAGCCACTGTTCAGCTTCTCAGTAAAAGGTGGCATCTCTCTCTCCCACATATTCCTTATCGCCATAGTTAGTGAAATGTTCTCTAGGTCCATCCAAGGAAAGTGAGCTGGTCTTATGTAATAGAGCCAAGTCTGTAATAGATTCAGTCTAGCATGTTCACTTTTCTGAGACATTTGTTTCCTTTCCTCAGCACTCTACCAGGGCAGGGCTAGCATCTCAAATTTATTTCTAAAAAGGCCATCATTTTTTTCTAAGCTTCCAGGAACCATCCCTACAGCATATCAGGACTTGGCCCAGCATTATATCTAGAGGCACAGAGAATGCTCCCATATCAACAAACTTTCCCTAATCCATCCAGATACCCTCCTGGTTCAGGGCCTCCCAGAACCGCTTCTAGCATGCTGTCCTGGTTCCTACCAGTTCACATTACCCAGACCTTACAGCAACTTTGGTGAAAAATCCTCCTTCTCACCAGCAGAGGTAGAAATGTTTGAGTAGGGCTATGGTAACACTTGGCCATAGTTATCAGTCTAGTGCCCAGGAGAAGAGATGGCAGGCATTTTCTTGGGAGGGCAGCATTTCTAGCAAGGCATCAGCCTTAGTTGAGTCTTCCACATAGTCCTCAGGCTACTATTTAGAAATCAGTGTTTAAAAAGCTGAAATAATTTCTTTCTATCTGTTTAAAAGAAGATCTATTCCTTCAAAGATTATACATAGTAGCCTGACCAGGCGGTGGCACAGTGGATAGAATGTCAGACTGGGATGTGGAGGACCCAGGTTCGAGACCCTGAGGTCGCCAGCTTGAGCGTGGGCTCATCTGGTTTGAGCAAGGCTCACCAGCTTGAGCCCAAGGTCACTGGCTTGAGCAAGGGGTTACTCAGTCTGCTGTAGCCCTCGGTCAAAGCACATATGAGAAATCAATCAATGAACAACTAAGGAACCACAGGAGGAATTGATGTTTCTCATCTCTCTCCCTTCCTGTCTGTCTGTCCCTCTCTCTGACTCTCTGTCTCTGCCACAAAAAAAAGATTATACATAATATAAGAACTTAATTTTTTTTCTTTTTAATGACTTAACATCAATGTAATTACTTAAATTGTGATTACTTAAATGATTACTTAAAAATATAATCTAAACATTATTCAGTGAGAGGAAAAACCTCAAATATGTTTAAGGTGAAAATGCATCTAAATAAAGTTTAATTGTTGACCAGGATGTGAGTTTGGATTCTTAATTTCAAAAAATGGAGTATTTTTCTACTAATATTTAGCACTTTCCCATGAATATTTCTTTACCAAGTAGAAACTATATTACTTAGAATAGAGAAGCTGACACATTGAATAACTTATTGTTCACATTTGGCAGTTAACTACAGAGATGTAAAACTAATAATATGCTTGCCAGGAAAGTTATAAATCAAAAATGAAAAAAGAATTCTGGCAGTGAGGACACAACTGGAACATTTTACACTAAGACAAGTAGTTAATCATCCAGCTGTGCTCTTGGCTAATAACTCATACAATGTAAGAAGGAGATAAATGACCGATATTTTTCCATCATTGTGGTTTTAGGGTACTAGGTTGACAGAATGCAGTTGGTAAAATTAGGAGAGAAATTATGGTATGGGTAAAGAGAAAGCAGTCAATATACTTAAGGCATAAGTTGAGTACATTTTACTGGTTTGAAACATTTACAACATTCTCTTTTTTAACAGCCTGGGAGCTTTATAAATTTATTATATTATTATCAAAGAATTACATAGGCAAAATTTTTGTTTATCAAACTCTGTAAATGGTGGAAATTGATAGCTTTGTAAAAAAACCCTCAAAATAATAAACTTATCTGTAGTCTTAAAATCACTGACTGCCCATTTGCCTATATTTCATGTATCCTAGCCCACATAAGAAAGTGGACAAATGCCTTACAAATAAGTTTTTAAAATATGACACTTATTCTATTATAATGTTTGTGTTATCTAACCACATGTTTTCTTTCTCTCATCTAAATGTTATATTTATAGGTATGAGATAGAATTTACTAATTAGCATTGTACTTTCTTTGAGGGAGTTTTTTCCTATCCAAAAGATTATATTATTACTTAAATTTTATGAATTTTTAACAGATTTTTCATCCTACCACATGTCTATTACATGTCAAGTTCTGTTGTGGGTATAATGAAAAGATATACTCACAGCCTTTAAGGAGTTTGCAATTAGTGGAGGGAGCAAAGAACAAACTATATTTAGTAATTAAGATGCAATTGAAGAAATACATAATTAAATATTAAATTGGGTAATGCATGCTCTCTGGTGAAATTACTATGCATAAGAGAAGTAAAGAAACTGGGTGTGGTAGTGAATCTAAAGTGGTCCTAAAGGTTGGATAAAATTTATATAAGGGAGAAAAATGGTTAAGGACATTTAAGAAGAAGGAAACAATGTAAGCTAAACTACAGGAGCATGAAAGAGTATGGTAAGCATGAGAGGAGCAATAAAAGGATTGGTCTTCTTGGAAAAGAGATTAAATGCTAAGAATCGGGTAGAAATAAATTGCTTGCACATTTTTCAAGTTGGCAGAGGAATTTATGCTTTCTGTAACAGACAATAGAAGATTATACAGAGGCATGAAAAATACTTTTGTAGAGGAAACAAGTGATGGAAGTCTGGATGAATTGGAGACTCCAGGAGGCTACTGTAATCTAAGTGTGAGATGATAGGTGCCCAGAAAAAGGGTAGTATGAAGTGGAAATGCAGTAAGAATGAAAAAGGAAAGAGAAGACAAGAGACAAATGATGGAAAGATCTGGGAAAGACAGAGTGGGATAATATATTGATATAGTAACCTAGTTTTTAAGCTTCATATTGCATTTTTTTTCCCTTCTCCTGTTCAAGTAAATATTCAGTACTGGCTCATTGTCTCAGGGGAGGAATGTGGCCAGGTGGAAATTTAAAACTTGATTTTTGTTTTAGAAATATAAACCAAATAACGGAGAAGGATTTGTGAAATCAGTAAAATAAAGTTGACATGAATGCAAAGGAAAGGGTCTTGGCTAGATATTTGAAGAATTGCTTTGAGACTAGGAAAGAAAAGAAAAAAAGAAAAGATTGGGCAGGAGAGAGAAAGCCTGGGAGGTCCATGGTATCCTAAGGGTCTTAGTGTTCCACTCTGCTTCCTGGCAATGCCCTTGAGAAGATGGGGTTTGATAAGATGATAACAGGAAAACAAATTCGTGAGGCTTTTAGCAGATGAGGAATGGGAAACTTTGTGGACAGATTGCTATGCTCCAAGAATGGTAAGGAAACTGTAGCTGAGAGACCACAATACTGTGGCATGGTCAGTGGTAACCTTTATATGAGAAATGACCTCAGGGCCATGTTCTTTTCCTATCTCCCCTCATCCTTAACCATATACAATCGTTTCTTCTTTATACCTCAGTATAACCCTAGAGAACTGAGGGAACTGTTAAAAAGATTCAAGTTAAAGTTTCCAGCCTGCCTTATAGAATCTTAGTAACAATTCAATGGCATATTGGGAAATAAAATTGTATTTATTGCACATCTAAATTTGTGGGATTCATTCATTCCTTTTACAATAGGGACCGATTCATCATTCCTTGCAAATACAAGCCATTTCTTTTACTAGAAAAGGATTAATTTACTAAATGTTAAAATCCTTTTTGCAAAATACTTCTGACCCTGAATTTTCTTTTTTCTTATATTCATTCTTTTTTAAAGCATTATTATAAGCTCCTTATGGGAGTCAGTCCCTAGTTATATGAAAACAAATAGCACATAGGCACTAGCCTCAAAAATCTTAGTCTAGTGACAGAGAAAACATATAAACAAATAAGTCTAACATAGAGTCTTTCAAATCTATTGTGAAATTACTTAGATTAGAAACACATAAATCAATAATTTACAAATAGGATTTCTATATCATATTATGCATATTAAGTTATATATTACATCTAACATTTATATGAGGAAAAAATTGTTTATTCATAAAAATATAATATTCAAAAAAAATTTTGGGGGTAACAATGTGGTATAGGGCACTATTCTTGGCTGGCAGAAAGATGGAAGGAGGGGATGGATATTAAGACAACTATAAACGTATTAACTTTGAGAAATTTGACATTTAGTTTTGAAACAGTGCACATACATATATAAAACATGAAAGCAGGAGAGATTGGGAAGATTAAGTTCAATATTTTGGGTGGAAATTCTCTGCAGGCAATCAGAAAATGGGTGTATGTTGTAGGATAATGAGAATGAAAATGAGAAAGAAAGAAGATACAAATGAGAAAAGGTGGACAGATGTTGGAAGTGTAGTTTGGTGAATCATCTACAAATAAAATGTGAATGAACTACATCATCAGGGAGTATCTGAAGTTCTAAAGATTAGTCCTTAAGCTCTGGAAAATGCCTACTGCCAAAGCCTTGAAGGAGGATCTCAGGGAGGCAGTAGATGAACTGCCTGTGAGCTGGGAGGAGTGACTGATGATCATGTCAGGGGTCAGGGAAAGGCAGTTCACCGAGGAAGAGGGTCTTCAGTCCAGTGTCAAATGCTACTCCTGTGGGGTTGCAAAGATCAGAGCTGAGATAGGCCAACGTGTAACACAATTTGAAAATCTCAATGATGAGAATAAGAGACAGAGCCTTTCATGGGTTTGGAAACTAGAATTCTCACAATTTTCTTTTCCTTCTTTCTTCCTTCCTCCCATCATGTCCCTCATGGTTCTTTTCCATTAGTTCTTGTGTGTAGTTTCCTCAGGACCTCATTTTTAAAATCTCAATTTTACTTTATTTTCACCAAACTTATTTAATTTTTGAGTACTTACTTGCACATAACAGTATGTTAAAATTCAAAAACTGCAAAATGTTACACAGTATATATTGTAAATGTTTACATGTAGGGTGGCTCAAAAGTAGGTTTACCGTTCCAATGAAAAATAATACAATGATTAATAAATAGTAATATAAGAATAAACTGTGTTTTGTGTACTCACAACTGTAAACCTACTTTTGCACCATCCTGTACTTATTGGCCTATTTTTTTTTTTTACAGGGACAGAGAGAGAGAGAGAGAGAGAGTCAGAGAGAGGGATAGATAGGGACAGACAGAGAGGAACGGAGAGAGATGAGAAGCATCAATCATTAGTTTTTCGTTGCGACACCTTAGTTGTTCATTGACTGCTTTCTCGTATGTGCCTTGACCGCGGGCCTTCAGCAGACTGAGTAACCCCTTGCTCGAGCCAGTGACTTTGGGTCCAAGCTGGTGAGCTTTTGCTCAAGCCAGATGAGCCAGCACTCAAACTGGCAACCTCGGGGTCTCGAACCTGGGTCCTCTGCATCCCAGTCTGACACTCTATCCACTGCGCCACCACCTGGTCAGGCTGGCCTAGTTCTTTATCTTATTTTTTACCTAACAATTATTGAGTAATTTTTTCATATTATTCTATAGAGAGAGCTACCTAATTATTTTAAGGACTGCATATTATTTCTTGTATAAATATAACATCAATTATTCTAGTGGTCCTCTACTGATAGATGTTTAGGTTGTTACCAAGTTCCAGGTTTTACATTGCATACTGCAATGAATATCCCTGTATGGTTCTCTGTGAACATGTGTGAACATTTTTGGATCATTTGTTAGAAATGCAATTGCTGGTTTTTAGGGTATGTGACTTGATCATTTTTATCGACCTTTAAGGCCTTAGTTTGAAGGAACATTTATTTAGGTAATACAGCAAGAAAGAACATGAAGTTACTTCCAGAATTTAGTTATGTTTATCTACTTGTTAGCCAGATGGAAACCTTTAGGGAGTGAGTAAGACTCCCAGAACTAAAAACTCTGTTACAAATCTCACAGGCAGTGAGTAGCAAGGTGGAAACCCCATCAGCGTGGCAGTGGCCAGCTAGCCAGGACTCTTATTCTGATACTAACCAGGATTTAATTTTGTAAGTTTCCTGAGACATTACAGAAAGTCCTTTGTTTAAATATTTCAAAGTCAGGAAAAAAAACTCCAACTTGTAGTTCAGAAGGTAGAGAAATTAGAAACATCTGGTAAGTTCGGTTGCAGACACCACTTGTGCTGACATGGAGATGTAATAACCAGGCGGTTGACTAGTCCAGTCTAATTCTGGTGAATAATATTTTCTCAGCAGTCTTCTGGCCACAAAGTATCAAAAAGCAATGGGAACATGCTGTAAAGTGCCTTGATGCCCAGAACAATTACACTCTGGAAACATTCTCTTGGCTGGCTGAATGTGACCTATGACCATGGCTCAGTTCATTCCACAAACAGAATTAGTCACAGAGTGCATGTGGAATAACACTCTGCAGAAATTTCTCGTGTTGACTTTCTTAGTACATGATACCGTGATGGGCCCTCACATGTTGGAATGATATTACCTTATAATAGTAGGGATGAAAAATAATGCAGCCCTGGCCGGTTGGCTCAGCGGTAGAGCGTCGGCCTAGCGTGTGGAGGACCCGGGTTCGATTCCCGGCCAGGGCACACAGGAGAAGCGCCCATTTGCTTCTCCACCCCTCCGCCGCGCTTTCCTCTCTGTCTCTCTGTTCCCCTCCCGCAGCCAAGGCTCCATTGGAGCAAAGATGGCCCGGGCGCTGGGGATGGCTCTGTGGCCTCTGCCTCAGGCGCTAGAGTGGCTCTGGTCGCAATATGGCGACGCCCAGGATGGGCAGAGCATCGCCCCCCTGGTGGGCAGAGCGTCGCCCCTGGTGGGCGTGCCGGGTGGATCCCGGTCGGGCGCATGCGGGAGTCTGTCTGACTGTCTCTCCCTGTTTCCAGCTTCAGGAAAAAAAAAAAAAAAAAAAAAAAAAAAAAGAAAAATAATGCAACATTTTGCTTTGCATAATTATGTAAGTAATTAGATATGAGTGAGGCCAATCTAAAAGTCTATAACTTTTATTTTAAAACTTTTTACTTTGTTAATATCATGTAAGTAACATGTAAGTTACTGGTTTCCTAAGAAACATACTGATTTTCTTTCTTTTTTTTTTTTGTATTTTTGTATTTTTCTGAAGTGAGAAATGGGGAGGCAGTCAGACAGACTCCTGCATGTGCCCAACCAGGATCCACCCAGCATGTCCAGCAGGATGCGATGCTCTGCCTATCTGGGGTGTTGCTCCGTTGTGACTGGACCTATTCTAGCGCCTGAGGTGGAGGCCATGGAGCCATCCTCAGTGCCCAGGCCAACTTTGCTACAGTGGAGCCCCAGCTGTGAGAGGGGAAGAGAGAGATAGAGAGGAAGGAGAGGGGGAAAGGTAGTGAAGTAGATGGGCATTTCTGTGTGTCATAACCGGGAATCAAACCCTGGATTTCCACATGCCGGGCCAACTCTCTACTTCTGAGCCAACCGGCCAGTGCCAAAACATACTGATTTTTAATTTATCCCTGAATTTCCTATCTTTCTGATCTCTGATATCATGAAAGAAAATTACTTCCCTTTCATGTAGTACATATATGTACTTCAAACATAATCCAGTTGATATACTTGTTAATTTGTATTTTAATTTATTTAGATGCATAATCCTCAAAATTAGTACTATTTTATTTTTTAATGTGTTCCTGGTGACTGAGTGGATAGCTTATAATAAGTGAAGAATAAATGTTTACAACATAAATACATCGATCAGCTAATTATTGACCATGAAATACCCTGATATAAACCCAATCTGGCTATTAATAATCATAATTCTCCTATCGGTACATTCTTGCATTCAGTTTCCTTAAAACTTTTTACTAATCTATATTTCTGGGTAATTTTCCAAAGGCAACTATAAGTATGACTGAATATATATCTGAAAGCTTTAGTATGTAATTCTGTAATTCGTTAGGATAGATCAATTTTGGGATGCCACTTTAAAAGACTTTTAAGGATTCTGTTAGCTGATAGAAGAGTTAGTTGGTTCTAACAGTTCTAACTGAAAATGAGAGTCTTGCTTTCTACTGTACCTGGACATTATAACCTAAAAGATACTTAAAATGTTGCACAAAAAAGAAAAACAATGAACCCCTGGTCACCGACAGCGGTGTGGTGATTACCTGGGATGGGGAGGTAAAGGAAGACATAGTGGGGATAAATGATGATTGAAGAACTCTTGACTTGGGGTGGTGAACACACAATACAGTGTACAGATGATGTGTTGTGGAACTGAACACCTGGAACCTGTATAATTGGTTAACCGACATCACCCCAATTAATTCAACAAAAAGGGAAAATATAAGTAAAATAAAATGTTGCATAAATGAAAGAATCTTCAGATATATTTTTATTTCCTGAATTATTTGTAAACTGTCATGATCAAAGAGCTTCTACCAAACACTGAGGTGCACCTGTTATATCCCTGAGTACTGGAGCAATTAGCTTGTCTATGTGGATCGAATTTATGCAATACATGATGCCCTGTTTTTATGGTACTTTCAAATTCAGGATTTGATATCCCTCCAATTTTATTTCTTTAGAATTCTATTTGCTTTAAAGTTGAATATGACTTTTAGTTATTGTTTTTTTTTACTTTGTCACTTTTAATTTTCAACATACAATCTGTTCACAGGTGTTAGCTCAGACTGTTTTCTGAGAAAAGCATTTTCTTCGACACTTTCTCCTTGAAGCTCCTGCCCTGACCTTTTCATGTTTATGGGGGCTTGTTAAATTTTATATCAAAATCTTCATCCTTTATTTCTATAGGAATATGGGTGCAGTAAGGTATTATCAGACAAGACACAATGATGTTACAATATAGCTTTTGTGTTTCAAGAGGCTAGGAGGTGTGGTACAAAGTATAAGCAGTCAAAGACTTCATTTATAGTAGAGAATGTTGGGATAGTATGTTAGTAATTGAGTCCAGGTGTGTTGTGTGGCTTTGAGAAAATTATTTGAAGTTTCTGAGTTTTCTTGTTTAAACTATGGTGAAGATTGGAAGTAATGTCTGTTGGGCTTCTTGCATAGCTGAAACATATTAGGCACTAAAAATGACAGCCAATAGCAGAATTTATAGCTGACAAAAAATGTGAGAAATAATTTTGTCTGAGTTTGAAATATAGGGACACGCATGCTGCCACTCCATGTTTATATTGCCCACAGCAGACTCTGCTAGTTAGTCAGCATCTTTTCCAGTGAGGCTGGATACAGCTTTGGGATTACTTACAAGCAGCCACTGCCAGTTAACCAAAGAAGGAAAATGAGTCAAAACCTATTTTCCATCCCTCATATAGTCCAATCCTTTAATTTTGCAGAAGGGAAAACAGGATTTTTATATGATTTCCAAGGTTACACATTTAGTGAGTGCTCAGAACCTGTACTAAAAGTCAGAACTCTTAATTTAGTTCTTGTTCATTTTCTTTCGTAGGAATCAGAGTTGACATTCATTTTCAGTTGCCATCTTTTTCTCGATTAAATGAATCAACTCATGATTTTCTTAAATTTGTTAGTTTATATAAATGAGCCACACTGACCAGTTTACACTAGTGATTATATATATGAAAAAATACATATATATGCATATATTTATATATACACATACATACATATATATACCCATCTACACACACACACATATTTTTAAACCATGGTGTTTAATTTAAACCTCTGTTCTGTTGACTTTCAGAAAAGAAGAAGCCTAAGAGTTAGCAGATGTTGAAGGATGTAATGATCAAAATAAACAAATAGATAACTAGAAGATATTTTTCTAAGTGAATAACTGAACATTTTCCACATACTCTCCTTTAATCATTTCTTTTTATTTTCTGGGATATTATGCCATAAATATTGGGTTGGAATCCACTGAAACTGGCAACAGCTAAATTAATCCTTCTTTTTACTGAGGATAGGCTCATGCTTACTAACAACTACAATTAATTTGAATATACAAGCCAAAAGGAAAATGGGATGAGAAAAGACAATGTGAAGTCTCTCTCATCATTTATGCCTCCACCCCCACTGTTTTTTGTTTGTTTTAGTTACATTTTCAAACATTTTCTCATTTTCTCCATGTTCTGTGTTCACTTAGAAAATCCTCTAATAGCTCAGATGACAAACAGAAGTTCCAGAAGTGCTGACTCATAACAGCAGAAGGCTAGTGGTTTGGTAGGAGCCAACTTTAAAATGTTGAGACTGGCCCTTTTAAAAATAAGTTCCGGGCAGCAGGTGTCACTGTTGGTCTATCTTAACTTTAGGGCATTTGACTAGTTTGCTCATGAGAACATGAGCCCAGTAATCCTAGATACTGGGCAGCAGGGTCTTGTGGGATATTTCATGATGGTCTGTTGCACAGATAAAAGGGCCAATTTGTATACTACTGGAACCTAATTTAATTACATAAAACGTTTAATATTATGATTTTGATTTTCATACTAGTGTCACTTTCTTTTTTAAATAAAGTTCTTTTCTACAAAGTCCCAATATTTTCTGTTTGCTTCTTTCTTCTTTCTGCAAGTCATTTCTTAAATATAGGCCAGCCTACTTTTTTTTCCACTCAAATGTGCTTTTTTGTTAATGTATCCATAATTCTTACATTCAATATTAATTTTTATGCCATTAACTGTGAAGCAATTAACCTTCACGTTTCTGAGTAAATAAGTTATGCCAGTTATTCAGCCATTGTCTTTCAGCTCCACATCCTCCTTTTTGACTCTGATGCTAAGGCTGTGACTCTGCACACTTCATTGCTGAGCTATTCTTGCCGGTTTCTAGAAGGGAACAGAGTAGGTCTTGAAGGTACAGGACGTCCTCGGGTTACAACAGTCTCAACATAAGACATTTTTAGTTTATGATGATCACTCCCATAAAAACTATTAAAAATTAAGACGTGAGTGTTTTGGCTTACACTGTTAGTGTAGTACTTACAGACTACGTAGGCAAACTAATTTGGTTGCATGGTGGAGGAATATGCAGTAATGCGACATTTGAGTGAGGAAGTTGGCGTCCCCCAGTGTGCTTACCTACACCATTTTGGACTGTTAAAAGCGCAGTGCTCTCTGTTTGTGTTTTGTCGTTTGGTGACTTTTTGGCCCTTATCATGATTCCTAAATGAAAGTCAGAGTCTTTAAATGGTAGTGCTTCGAAGAAGAGGACAGCTATCATGATGGAAGTGAAATTAGACACTGTAAAACAATTACAAAAAAGAGAATCAGCTTTTTCCTGAGATGAAGTGAGGCAAAAAAACTTAATGGTGTGTGGAAAAACCCGTGTCCCCGGTTTGTGTATGACTTCCATGGCTTTGAGGAGTCAGTGGAGGCTGTAACAGAAAAGGTTGTTGCTGTGAGAAACAGCTTACTTTGGAGGTGGAGGCTGAGGGCCCCAGCTATGACCGATTCAGTAAGGTGTTATGGTTGCTTTGCAATGAGATAAGCAGATTTTGGAACAGAGGTCATAAACCTTCCAGACTATCCTGAAACAAATCTTTTTTTATTTTTTTTATTTTTTAATTTTTTTAATTTTTTAATTTTATTATTATTTTTTAATAATTTTATTTTTTTAATGGGGTGACATCAATAAATCAGGATACATATATTCAAAGATAACAAGTCCAGGTTATCTTGTCGTTCAATTATATTGCATACCCATCACCCAAAGTCAGATTGTCCTCTTTCACCTTCTATCTTGTTTTCTTTGTGCCCCTCCCCCTCCCCCTTTCCCTCTCCCATTCCCCCCCTCCCCCCCCCCCCCCCCCCCCCCCCCGTAACCACCACACTCTTATCAATGTCTCTTAGTTTCACTTTTATGTCCCACCTACGTATGGAATAATGCAGTTCCTGGTTTTTTCTGATTTACTTATTTCGCTTCGTATCATGTTATCAAGATCCCACCATTTTGCTGTAAATGTTCCAATGTCATCATTTCTTATGGCTGAGTAGTATTCCATAGTGTATATGTGCCACATCTTCTTTATCCAGTCATCTATTGACGAGATTTTTGGTTGTTTCCATGTCCTGGCCACTGTGAACAATGCTGCAATAAACATGGGGCTGCATGTGTCTTTACGTATCAATGTTTCTGAGTTTTTGGGGTGTATACCCAGTAGAGGGATTGCTGGGTCATAAGGTAGTTCTATTTTCAGTTTTTTGAGGAACCACCATACTTTCTCCTGGAACAAATCTTTAAGAAGGTAGAGAGGCCTGCCTGACTAGGCGGTGGCACAGTGGATAGAGCATCAGACTGGGATGCAGAGGACACAGGTTTGAAACCCTGAGGGCACCAGCTTGCATTCAGGCTCTTCTGGCTTGGAGCATAGGCTCACCAGTTTGAGTGCCGGGTTGCTGGCTTGAGCGTGGGATCATAGACATGACTGCATGGTTGCTAGCTTGAGCCCAGAGGTTGGCTTGAAGGCCAAGGTCACTGTCGTAAGCCCAAGGTCACTGGCTTAAGAAGCAAGGGGTCATTTGCTCTGCTGTAGCCTCCCATATGAGATTGCAATCAATGAACAACTAAGGAGCTGCAATGAGGAATTGATGCTTCTCATCTCTTTCCCTTTCTGTCTGTCCCTATCTATCCATCTCTCTGTCTCTGTACAAAAAAAAGTAAAAAGTAAGAAGGTAGAGAGGCCTGCAACATATCCTGTACCCTCTACATCAGCTGCTTCTCAAGATGAAACACCTGGAGTACAGGCAGAATTATCTCCAGCGTCTCCTGCATGTTCCTTAGGCAATCCTGATTCTCTTGACCCAGTATCTCCAGCACCTTCTGCAGGTTCTCCTGCCTCTCCAGCTTCCTCCTCTCAATAGGTCACTCTCTCTCATTTTGCAATGCCCCTTCCTGTGTGCAAGCCAACCACAGGTAAAAAGGTAAGGAATTTTTTTTACACTATTTTTTTCTGTTATTACAGTACAATGTTTAGTACAGTGTATTTGTTATTTTCCTTTTTCTGTGGCTTAGTTATGTTTTTATGTTCTAGATTATGATTTTACAACTCTGTTATGAAAGGTAAGTGACTAGGCTAGGGTGTGCTTCTACTTACATCAAAATTCAGGTTATGTCATTGTAATAGGAACGGAACTGTGTCATAGCCCGAGGACTCCCTGTATTGGGGTTGGGCAGTACTAGAGTAAATAAGACTCTTCCTGTTTTTAAATTGGTACCATTCTTCTTGGTGTCAGTTCCAAAGTAGCAGTTCTCCTAAGCATTAGTTGGTGGTTACAGCTATAAAAGTGGCCTTAGCTATGGAAATGACACCAGCCTCCATGCTTTTTGGCACTTCTCATTTGTCTAGTTCCTCAGTTCTGGTTATTCTCACCATTTCCTTTCTGTTCCCCTAATCTCAGGCATTGTGGCTGCTTTCTGAGTTACATCAGTGTTCCTTGTTTGCTTAGTCAGCTCTCTAACACCTGTGAAATCAATTTTCTTTATTAAATACCCTCTGTTGAGTGTGGCCTCTGTTTTCCCGACTTGTCTAATATACAGAGGTGGGCAAAAGTAGGTTTATAGCTGTGAGTATACAAAACACAGAGTTTATTCTTGTGTTATTTTCCATGCAAACAAGTGTAAACATACATTGGCCAATCCCTATGTATGTGAATATAGTCATGTATTTTCAAATTTAGTTTAATATTGAAAATAGGAAAGAACAAGTAGCAAATTCATTGCATTGTGTTTCTGATTTATATTTTAAAAGTACTTTTCTAATATGTGTGAGATGATTTTGACTACTTGATATGGAATATGGTTTGTGAAATGTGTATTTACTTCCAGATACAATAAAAACAAAATCCTTCATTAACAATAATAGTAATTTCCCCTTGAAAAAAATAACCTAATTTATGCCAGTGGGGTTCTAGCTAGGTTTTACAAATTGCTAAAATCACTTGGTGTCTGTTTATTTCCCTGATCAAGTTCACATTCCACTGTACAAAAAGCAAACCAAGACCTGGAGAGATAAACAGACTTACTCAAGGTCATATCAGTGAGTAAAACCTGGAGCAGAACTCAGCTCAATTTCTTTTCTTCAAGCTGTCTTTAGTTGTTCATAATTTTACATATATTCAGGACAAGAATTTTTTAGCCTTTGACAAGAAATGACCATAAATAAAGTAACTAAACCAGGATATTTTGGAACTAATCATGGTTATATTAATGGGTCATGCTGATAACTTTAATTTGAAATGGGCAGTGTTAAAGAACTTGTTGCCTTTTTATGAAAGTCAATTACTTCTTTATACCACACATTCATTCATTCGTTCATTCAATTCAGTCAACACTTATTAATGTGTACTGAGGGGAGATGGGTCAATGTATTAGTAACATTTTTTTTTTATTTCTGGTAGATTTATCAACATTCCCTCCTACTCACAGTTGTGCTTGCATAAATTGGGCTACATAGCCTAAGTTCTCAACTCTTTTCTATTAAACCTCAAACATTCTAGTTTCTGCTCTAGTTTTCTATTGAGACAACCCTTGAGTTCACCAATGGCCAACATATCATCAAATCTCATAAACACTTTTCTTTTGTCTGGATCCACTTTCTGTGGCAATTGACACTGTTGAACAGCTACTCCTTCCTGAAAACTCTTCCTTTCTTCTTGGATACTTCTGTAATAACTTGCCCTCCTATTCTTCCAACTTCTATTCTCATGTTTTCTACATAGAATCTCAAATATCAGTGATCTTCAGTGCTCTGTTTTTGGTCTTGTGCCCTCCTCACTGAATTTTTTCCCTACATAACTCTATTTTAGCCCAATTTTTGCCCTTCTATTACCATTTATGTTCTGAAGATTCCAGAAGCCATATCTCCATGCTTCATAGCTCTGTCTTCCACAATGTCCCGCCTATTTGGAATGATTCACTTGTTCACGTTCTTAATGTTCTTAATGCAAACTCAGTTTTAATGTCTAATTACAAAAACTTATTTCAAATATCTTAGTTTAAATGTTTTAGTTGAAACAACTTAGTTCAAAGGTTTCTTTGAGAGACAATCCTGTTTGATGCTCCTTTTCATTGTTCATACCTTTATTTTATTCCAACCACAATCCTAGTACTAGACTCTCATTGTTGCTTTACCTTTTTCTTTCTTACTAGATTCTTTTGGAAGTCTCCAAATATGGGTTTCATCATATCTTACCTGCCTGTATATACATGCTGCTTCTCACATCAGGAGATGGAGTTTAATTCCCCTCCTCTTGAATATGGGCTATACTTTTGACTTCCTTTAATATGGGCTATACTTTTGACTTCCTTTAATCAATAGAATGTGACAGTGACATGCTGGGATGTCTTAGTTTAGGCCTTAAGAAGCTTGCAGCTTCCTTGTTCTTACCTTTAAAAGCTTAGTTGCCATGCCTTAAAGATGTTCACACTAGACCTCTGAATGTTTAGAAACCATGTAAAGAAACACTCTGGATGGTAAGAGGCTATTATGGACATTTCAGCCTTCGTTGAGCTTCCAGTGAATGTAGCGGTATAGATGACCTTGCCATTGTTGGGTATTAGATCTCAAATATAGTCATTCATCAGAATCATTTGGGGAGCCTTTCAAAATTATTACCTCTTGGAGACTTTTATTTGCTAGGTCTGTGTTGGAACCTGAAATCTTTTCATAAGGCACTAAGCCAGGATCTAGAGGATGTATTTCTAATGATGGTAAGATCTATTCTGCATTGCTAAGAACACTTGTTAAGGGGGCAAAAGATAGTCTTTTCCTTTTGAAATATACTAGGTAAAGTATATATTCTCAGAGAAAGAGGAAAGAATCATAGGCTGTTGAAGATATCCAGATTACCTAGTTGAGGGCTTCACAAATTGAAGTCTGATGTGCACATCAGAATCATCTGGGAGGTTAAAAATGCCAGTGTCAACACCCACTGCAGACCAATCACATTATATCTCTGGGTATTGGTAACCAGCATCCACTGACAACTTATCATATTATAATCTCTGAGGGTGAGGCATCCAATGTTGAGGACCATCTTGAACAGAGGTAGGCAAATATTTCCTGTAAAGGGTCAGATTGTAAATATTTTTGGCTTTGGTAATATTTTTGACTGTGTGGTCTTTGTCACAGCTACTCAACTGTGTCATTGAATACAAAAGTAGCCATAGATAATACATAAACAGTGAACATGTCTGTGTTCCAATAAAACTTTATTTATGGACACAATTTAGAAATCACTAAATCACGATTTAGTGATTTCTCACCACTAATTTTAAACAAGTAAATCCTCACTTAAAAGCATTTAACTCTTTCTGTAGTTGACATAAAATTGTAAGATATTTAAAGTGTATATCATGGTGCTTTAATATAAATATACATTGTGAAAAGATTTTCCTCATCTAGTTTACCTCATGAGGTAACACATCCATCACCTCACATATTTATCATTTTTTATGAGAACATTTAAGTTTACTCTCTTAGCAAATTTCAATAATTATACAACACAGTATCAACTACAGTTATCATGTAACACATTAGATCTTTAGATCTTTTTTATTTTATAGCTGAAAGTTTATACTCTTTATCCAGCCTCTTCCTATTTCTTCTACCCCCAGCTTCTTGAAACCATTTTCTGCTCTCTGTTTTTATGAATTTGACTTAAAAAATATTTCCCATATAAATATTCCATGCAGTATTTGTCTTTCTCTGTCTGAATTCTTTCATTTATCATAATGCCCTTAAGGTCCATCCATGTTGTTGCAAATGGCAGGGTTTCCCTCTTTCTCATGCTGAATAATATTTTGTTCTCTTCCCTCCCACTTGTTTGGATGTTTATCTATCTCATATCTTCTTTATCCATTCATCCATTGACAGACACCTGTTTCCATTATTCCTATTGTGAATAATACTGCAGTAAGTACAGGAGCGCAGATTTCTCTTTGATAGCCTGTGTTTATTTCCTTTGGAAATCTCTACTTTTAGGTTCACTGTTCCAATTTTTAAATATTGGCAACTAACTGAAAAAATTCTAAATTTCTGAGTAAATCAAATTAAACATATATCTGGGCTGGACACAGTTTGCTGCATCTGTGCAGAGTCTGATCCATAATAGAATCCAGGGTATGATGGGTGTGGAAAGTGGAAGAGGAGCTGCCTTTCAGAGAAAGCATGTGGGAATGAAATGCCAAGAGTAAAGAAGAAATGGAAGATTGGACTAGGTAGTGGAACAGCAATGAGTCACTTGAGGAGTAGTCAAGAGAAATTGGGCCTCCTTCCATTAACATGCCTATTAAATGAAGAAAAAATTTTTATTGGAAAAAATGCTATAATATTTTATACTATACCTTTCTTCATGTCCTTATCTTTTTAGTTATTGATGGGAAACAAGCAAGACCATGTATAGATCATGGAAACCATTAAAAATCAGGTGATCTATTATTTGAAAGTAGAGAATGGGAGAGCTAAGAGAAGAAAATAGGCCTTGGAGGTGAAGACAGCTAATATGTAAGTAGAATGGAGTAGAGTTAGATGAGTCTAAGGAGAAATGTACCTCACAAGTGATATTCAATACATAGAACAGAAAGAGAGAACTGGGGTTAGACAAAAGTGGAGTGTAGCCAGAAATCAAGTTCTGGTGGGCTGGGAGTTGACTTGGCAGCATTAATCAAAATAGAAGCCAAGGTGAGATACTAAACTGGGTGGCCGAGATCAGACCCAGACTATTGGCTACAGAGCCAGGGATCTGGAGGCAGTTTGGAAGGATATGCAAGGGGAACTACGCCAAGAATATGTACCCCCTTGGTTTGGGAATTTTCAAATGGGAAAATTGCTGCATTCATAACACATATTATGTAACATAGTAATTCTTCTTAGGCCATTCTTTAAGTCAATGTTGAATTAAGAGTTAAACAAATTTAAAATCTGGAATTTTGTTTAGAAAATTAAAACATCCAAACATATAATTTTTCCAACAAATATTTTTTAAACAGATCTTTTAGCCAAGTTGCCTAAGAACAACAGTTGACTAGAACTGCAGGTCTTCAAACACTGTCTACTGCAGAGTGGAAACAGAAACCTCTGGGAATATCTGTGAGTCATAGAATGTTGTAAGAGACTTTCCAAAGACGTTTTCTTGCTAGGATGGAGAGTTCTAATCTCATATTGGCAGGCTCTTTTGGCGACAAGATACATTATTTACTTTGATTTCTTCTCAGCTGTCTTGCATGACCTTGATTCATCAAGTTTTTCATGTATTGGAGCAGAAGAGTTTCATAATATGACAAGATTATAACCCCTTCTGTTCTTCTGTTCTCTTAACATAGATAAAAATTATGATTCTAATCTATGCTTCCTCCGTGGGTATGTTTAATTCAGTTGTTTTTAAAAGAAGTGATTTGGATTACTCCCACAATTTTGAGAGCTTATAGCACTGGTAACTGAAGACATATGTTTTAATTTCATTAAAAAAGGATGTCAAAAGCACTTCATAATGCTACAAGAAAGGGTTATTTTATAGTGTGTCTGCATGTGTGCACTGGGGTCACTTAATCCAGTTCAGATATTAGTGCTTGAACTTGGCAAAGTATAGACACAAATGCATATCTTACAAAAATAGTTGTCAATGTTAAAAATGTACCAAAAAGTAAGCCAGAAGAAAAGAATACCCAATCTTTTCCTCATAAATTCAACCTGAATCTAAACTCATTCTTTTTAAATTGATTTATTGTTTACAGATTTATTGTTTTTATTTAATTTTTAAAATAGAGGTATACTACACTTAACATGTAAAAATCTTAAGTGTACAGTTCAAAAAGTTTTGACTACTGTAGAAACCTGTATAATTATCCAAATCAAAATGTAGAGCATATCTATCACTCCAAAAGCACTCCTGTGCCCCTTTCTAGTCATTCTCCTACCCTCCTTTATGATTATTATTTTTTTAGCGAGCGAGCAAGCAGGAGAGAGAGAGGCAGATGGGTAGTTTGACGGCAGAAAGGAAAGCAGAGAGGTGAGAAACATCAACTCACAGCTGTGGCACCTTAGTTGCTCATTGATTACTTTCTCATACGTGCTTTGATGGGGGGCGGGGCTCCAGCTGAGCCAGTGACTCCTTGCTCAATCAAGCCAGTGACCTTGGACTCAAGTCAGCGAACATAGGTTCATGTCTACGATCCCACGCTCAAGCTGGCGACCCTGTGCTCAAGCCAGATGAACTTGCACTCAAACCGGCAACCTTGAGGTTTCAAACCTGGGTCCTCAACATCTCTGGCTAACTCTTTATCCACTGCACCACCACCTGGTCAGGAATCTACTCTCCTTTACATACCAGTAATAGCATAGATTAATTTTGCATGTCCTTGGACTTATATAAGTCAAATCATATAGTATATACTCTTTGGATTTGGCTTCTTTGACTCAACATGTTTTTAAGATTCATCCATATTATATCAGTTCATTCCTTTTAATTCCTAAATAGTATTCCATCATATGAATATACCTCTTTTTGCCTATTTATTCTCTTGCTGATAGGTATTTGTACTGTTTCCAGTTTTGGCCATTATAAATTAGGGTGCTAAAACATTCTGGTGAAAGTTGTTTTGTGGATGTATTTTTTGTTTGTTTGCGACAGAGAGAGGGACAGACAGGAAAGGAGAAAGATGAAAAAATTTCTTTTCTTGCTTATTTTTTTTTGTTTTGTTTTGACAAAGATAGAGAGTCAGAGAGAGGGACAGGCAGGGACAGACAGACAGGAAGGGAGAGAGATGAGAAGCATCAATTCTTTGTTGAAGCAGCTTAGTTGTTCATTGATTGCTTTCTCATATGTGCCTTAACTGGGGGGCTACAGCAAAGCAAGTGACCCCTTGCTCAAGCCAGTGACCCTGGGCTTAAGACAGGAACCTTGGGCTTCAAGCCAGTGACCTTTGGGCTCAAGCCAGCGACCCTGCACTCAAGCTGGTAAACCTGTGCTCAAGCCGGATAAGTCCATTCTCAAGCTGGTGACCTCAGGGTTTTGAACCTGGATTCTCTGCATCCCAGTCTGATGCTCCATTCACTGTGCTACTGCCTGGTCAGGCTGTGGATGTATGCTTTTATATTTCCTGGATAAAAACCTTGGAGTAAAATTGCTGCATAAAGAATTTCCTCCCTCCCTCCCTCCCTTCCTCCTTTCTTTCTTCTTTCTTTCTTTCTTTCTTTCTTTCTTTCTTTCTTTCTTTCTTTCTTTCTTTCTTTCTTTCTTTCTTTCTTTCTTCTTTCTTTCTTTTCTGTTTTGGAGAGTGAGAGAGACAGGAAAGGCAAGGGTAGGTGAGAAGTATCATTATGCAGTTGCTTTCACTTTAGTTGTGCATTGATTTCTTCTGGTATGTGCCTTGGCCAGAACCGAGCCAGTGTCCTCTTGCTCAAGCTAGTGACCTTTGGGCTCAGGCTGGCGAGCTTTGTGATTGTGTGGATGATCTTCTGCTCAAGCCAGCAACCCTGTACTGATGAGCCTGCATTCAGAATCATTGGGTCTTTGAACCCATGACCTCAGCATCACAAATCAACACTTTATCCACTCCACCACCACTGGTAAAGTGCATATAGGATTTTATTAAAAAATTGCCAGTTTCCCTAAGTGATTGTACAATTTTATATTACCAGCAATGCATAAAGTTCTATTTGTTCCACATCTTTGCCATCATTTGATATTATTAGTCTTTTTATTTTAACCATTTAAATGAGATTGAACCATTATCACACTGGTGGTTTTATTTTCATTTCTCTAATTACTAATGATGTAGAGGAATTTTTTTTATGTTTATGGGCCAAATTTATATCTTCCTTTATGAAAGGAAGATATAAAATATATACTTTATATAAGATATAAAAGATATAAGATATATACTTCCTTTAATTCTTTTACCCATTAAAATATTTTTTTGTTTTTATATTTTTAAAAGATTTCTTTTTTTATACTCTTATTTTGTCAGATAAATGTTTTCTGAATATCTCCTACTCTGTATCTTGTCTATCTCATTGATTCTTTCCTTCTTTCTTCCTTTCTTTCTTTCTTTTTATTAAAAAATACTTTAAATAGCATAAAATTGAATTTTAAGTGAGTGATTCTAAGTCCTGGGTGGGTAGCTCCATTGGTAAGAACATCATTCAGTACACCAAAGTGGATGGTCAGAGCACACACAAGAATCAGTCAATGAATGCATAAATCAGTAAAACACCAGGTTGATGTTTCTCTCTGTCTCCCGTCCTCTCTCTCTAAAATCAGTCAATAAATAAAAATTAAGAAAAATAAAGTGAATGATTCAGTGATTTTTAGTGTATTCACAATGTTGTTCAACCATCAGCACTATGTAATTATAGAACATTTTTATAACCCGCCAAATAAGCCCTATATGTATTCACATTCACTGCCACTTGCCACTTCCTTCTCCAGGCCGTGGCAGCTGCTAGTATACTTTCTGTCTTTACAAATTTGTCTATTCTGGATAGTTGATATAAATGGAATCATACAATCTCTGGCCTTTTGTATGTGGCTTCTTACATTTAGCATGGATGATGGTTGAATAATATTTCATTGTATATATACACCACATTTTAGAAATCCTTTAATCAATTAAGGGTTTTGGGATTGTTTTTACTTTTTGGCTATTATGAATAACACTGCTATGAACATTCACTCATAAGTTTTTGTGTAAACATATGGTTTCAATCATCTTAAGGTATATTTCTTATATAAACAGAATGCTGGTGTTTCCCCAATACTTATGTGTTGAAATCCTAAACCCCAGTGTGATCATATTTAGAGACTGGGCCTTTGGGAGGTGTTTGTGAGGGTGGAGCCCTCTTGATGAAATTAGTGCTTATATAAGAAGAAACATGAGAGAGCTTCCTTCCTATTTCTGCTCTCCACCATGTGAGGATATAGAGAGAAGGTTTCCAAGCCTACTTCACCAGACACTGTATCTGCTGGTGCCTTGATCTTGGACTTCTCGGCCTATAGAACTGTGAGACATAAATGTTTGTTGTAAGCCATGAGTTACTGGCAAATATTGCTTAGTTTTTATATATTTGGTGATTTTTAAAGATAATTTATCAATTTTTAATTTATTAATGTTGTCTTAAAAAACACAACTCTATGGTTTCAATCTTTTGAAACATATGGAGACTTATTTTATGTCCCAGTATATGGTCTAGCATGGTGATGATCCATGAGCTCTTGAAAGGAATGTGTGTCCTGCAATTGTTGGTTATGGAGTTCTTTTAATGCCAATTAAGTCAAGTTAGCTGATAACACTCTAATTGTCTGTAGTCTAACTGATTGTTTTTTATTACCTGTACTATCAGTTACTGACAAAAGAGTGTTAGAATCCCCAGTTATGTTTCTGATGTTGTCTCCTTTTCCATTTAGTTCTGTCACTCTTTGCTTCATGTGGCTCTGTTATTAGATGCAGACCTTATTAGTATTGCTACATATTCTTTATGAATTGACACTTTATTTATTATTATGCTTCTTTTTATCTCTAGTCATGAAGTCTACTTTCTCTGGCATATATTCATATAACCTTGAGAAGTTTCTTATTTTCACACTTTTTAAAAATAAGTGTATATATTTTCCATCATTTTAAACATGAATCTTTACTTTTATTTTTACTTTATTTTTATATATGTAGAAAAAAGATTTATTTATGAATTTATTTTTAATTAAAGTTATTGGGGTGACACTGATTAACAAAATTATTCAGGGTTTAGGTTAACAATTCTACAACACATCATCTGTACACTGCATCGAGAAATACTGTTTGAAACCACATGAGATATCACCTCACAACTGTCAGAATGGCTCTCATCAGTAAATCAACAAACAATAAGTGTTAGCAAAGATGTGGAGAAAAGGAAACTCATGTATTGTTGGTGGAAATATGCATCTTTATTTTTAAATTTTTATTTATTTTTTGTAAATAGCATATAGTTGGTCTTTATTTTTATCCAGTGGAAATATCTAATATTTGAGTTGAGTATTAAGTCCATTTACGTTTTGTATAATTTTTGATGTAGTTACTTTTAAGACTGTCATCTGTTCTTTTAAATTAACATTTTCATTTCTGCTTTTTTTTGAGGTTATTAAATTTTTTCTCTGCTATTGATATCTTTGTTATTCCTCTTAGAGAATTATGTGTTAGTGGTTGTGTGGGTCAATTAGGTTTGCAAATATGATGTATATGTTTGCTTGCTTATAGTTTGCATTGGGTGTGGGGGACAGGCTGTAAGCAGGCAGGATCCTTATAGCTTAAGGCTTAGTTTTAAGACTTAGCCTTTCCCACCCTTTTAATACTAAGATCTTCTCAACACTAAACTTTTCCCTACATCCTTGACTGTTGTATGATGTGGGGTGGTGCACTCTTATGAGGAATCCCATTTATGCCTCAGAGAAGTGGCTTTGTATCATAGACTTCCTTCTTTGTATAATGGCTTAAAGGTATGGATTTCTACACTATAAAATGGGGCAGACCGGAGGCTTGCTCTCTCGCAGTTCCTGAAATTAGCATTGCAAGGAGAAGTAGCCAAGATGGCACACTGCTGAAGGAGAAGCCAGTTTGTGCAGAGAGAAGGAGATGGAGTACAGAAGTGAATAAGGCTGGTGAGGTAGAAAACTTTGATTCTAGGATAAGTCAGTGGCTTTGGGAGCCCTGAATGGAAAGGGAAGTGTTTTCCCACTGTGTGTATTTCTTGCCCGCTGGATGCAAGCTAGGATTAGAGGTAATGGCCCACCAGTTCTTGGCTCTGTTATTTCATTACCATCTGTCCAAATCAAATGTGAACCTGCATGGGCCAGGTGGCTGTGATGGTGGCCATAGCTACTGGCCATACAGGTTGTTATACTGATTGCAAGTGCCTAATTTATCATGGTTCAGTGAACATAGAGGTGCATATTTTCTTTCAAAGGTGTTTTGGGTATTTTGGGATGTATTCCCAGTAGTGAAATTGCTGGGTCATAAGGCAGTTCTATTTTTAGATTTTTTGAGGAAACTTCATACTGTTTTTCACAGGGGCTGCACCAGTCTGCATTGCCAGTAACAGTGCATGAGGCTTTCCTTTTTTCCACATCCTCATCAACACTTGTGTTTTTTAAAAATTTATTGGGGTACAGGTTTCAAGTGTACAACTCTATAAAACATCACCCAAACACAGCATCAGTGTTTGTTCATTGCCCCAAGCAGAGTCTTTCCATCTCCATTTACCCCCTCTGGCCACCTTCACCCACTGCTCCCTCCTTTCCTGAAGCCTGTCACCACACTGTTGTTTGTATCTCTGTGTTATGTGTATATGGCTTTTGCTAAATCTTTTTGCCTGCTTTCATCCAGTCCCCCAACCCCCAACAGTTGTCAATCTGTTCCATGTGTCCATGTCTTTGTTTCCATTTTGTTCATCAGTTTATTTTGTTCATTAGATTCCACATATAAGTGAGATCATATGGTATTTGTCTTTCTCTGACTGGCTTATTTTACTTAGCACAATAATTCCAGGTCCATCCATGCTGTCAAGAAAGGTAAGATTTTCTTCTTTTTATGACTGAGTAGTAGTCCTTTGTGTAAAGGGGCTAGTATAGTGATTTCAGAAGGAAAAGGGCATGGGGGAAGATGGAAAAGGGCAAAGTAGATGTAAATGGCGGTGGAAGGAGACTTGACTTTGGGTGGTGAATACACAATACAATATACAGATAATGTATTCTGGAATTGTGCACCTGAAATGTAGTAATCCAACCTTCTGGGAATTACCAGTGTCACATGGAAGAAACCTACTCAAGACACAAAGTGATGTCAAGAGGAAGAGAGGGAGGCTTGCCAAGGGAGGCAAAGAAGACCTCCTGAATTTCCTTCTTTCTTAGCTTTTATTGGTCAAAAGCAGAACAGAGGTAAAGGATTATAAGGCAGGGAGACCAGTTGATAAGGGGAAAGAATGACTAAGGGCCAATTTGCTGACATGAAGAATGGGCTAATTTGGGTCAGTACAGTTTTTTTTCTTTTGCTAATTAAAAAGCACAAAGGAAGGGGCAATCCAGAACCTCTAGGCTAATTTTCTTTTCTTTTTCTTTTTGTATTTCTCTGAGGCTGGAAACGGGGAGAGACAGTCAGACAGACTCCCGCATGCGCCCGACTGGGATCCACCCGGCACGCCTACCAGGGGGCGACGCTCTGCCCACCAGGTGGCATGCTCTGCCCCTCCAGGGCGTCACTTTGTTGCGACCAGAGCCACTCTAGCGCCTGGGGCATAGGCCAAGGAGCCATCCCCAGCGCCCAGGCCATCTTTGCTCAGTGGAGCCTCCCTGCGGGAGGGGAAGAGAGAGACAGAGAGGAAGGAGAGGGGGGAGGGGTGGGCGCCTCTCCTGTGTGCCCTGGCCGGGAATAGAACCCGGGACTTCTGCACGCCATGCTGATGCTCTACCACTGAGCCAACCGGCCAGGGCCTAGGCTAATTTTCTAAAGCCCCTTCACATGCATTCTTTTGTGTCTGCACAAAGGTCACTCATTCACACAGTTTCTTGGTGTTTGTATCCCAAAGACATTCACTTAGGGCTTCTAACTAAAGTTCCCCAATCCAAGTCATAGAGGTTATATGGGTGATTCCCTACACTGAAAACTATATAATTTTATTAGCTGGTGGCACCCCAATAAATTCAATAAAAATTAACAATGTAATATACATTAAAATAATTTATCATGGTTATTTCAAAACAGTATTATTCTGTTTTATGAAAAAATATAAGAACTTTACAATGAATTCTTTAACATTCATCCTTTTGTATGCCATTTATTTTACTTCTATATATTATATTTCTTACACTATATTTTTATTATTTATAGTTTTTAAATAATCAACAATTTAAAAATAAATTTGAGAGTATTCACATATATCCTGACCAAGTGGTGGTGCAGTGGATAGAGCATCGGACTGGGAGGCAGAGCACCTAGGTCAAAACCTTGAGATCACTGGCTTGAGTGTGGGATCATCTGGCTTGGAGCATGGGCTCACCAGCTTGAGTGTAGGGTTGCTGGCTTGAGTGTGGGATCATAGACATGGATCCATGGTTGCTGGCTTGAACCCAAAGGTTGCTGGCCTGAACCCAAAGTTGCTGGCTTGAGCCTAAGGTCACTGGCTTGAGCAAGGGGTCATTCACTCTGCTGTAGCCTCCCTACCCCCATTAAGACACATATGAAAAAGCAATCAAGGAACAACTAAGGTGCCACAATAAAGAATTGATGCTTCTCATCTATCTTTCTTCCTGTCTGCCTGTCCCTATCTGTCTCTCTCTCTGACTCTCTCTGTCTCTGTCAAAAAAAGAAAGTATTCATATATAAAAATAGCAAAAATTTTTATCCGCATACTTACTTTTTCTGATGCTTTTAATCGCTTTTATTTATAGATTTAGGTTTCCTTTGTTATCATTTTTTTAAGCCTGGTATTTTTTTTTGGCATTTCTTATTGACAGTCTGCTGTACTTGAATTCTTTCAATCTTTCTCTATTGAAAAATTTAATTATTTTTCTAGGATATCGTTCATTTGGTAGAGAATGTTGTGTTGAAATTTTTTTCCTTTATAATATTAAAAATGTCATTGTATTATCTTTTGGCCTCAATTGTTTCTGATGAGAATTAAGGTGTGTCATTTTTATTTTTGTTTCTCTGTAAGTAATGTGTCATTTTTTCCTGTTTTGTTTAAAATGATTTTTTCTCTATATTTTGGTTTTAGCAGTTTGACTATGATGTGCCTATATGTAGTTCTTTTGATATTTATTCTGCATTGTTTTTGATGGTTTGATGTTTGTATTAGTCATGGTTCTTCAGAGAAACAGGACCTATATGATATATATTTATTTATATCTATATCTATATCATCTATATCTATATATCTATATCATCTATATTATCTATATTTATATATATCATCTATCAATATTTATATCTATTTCTATCTATATCATCTATATCTACATCTACATCTACATCTATATCTATCTACACTTACATCTACATCTGTCTATCTAGAGAGATATAGGGAATTGTTTCACATGATTATGGAGGCAGAGAAGTCCCATGATCTTCTGTTTGCAAGTTTGACAATTAGGAAAGCTGTTGGTGTAATTCCAGTCTAAGTCCAAAAGCCTGAAAAATTGGAGAGGTGATGGTAGAAATACTGTCCTCTTTTGGGGCACTGTTGGCAATCTGTGGGAATGGGAGTTAGTTACCTGGCTCAGTTCCCACACAGAGACAAGAGTATTAACTGATATCTCCAAAAAGGCAGACTTTCTTGACCCGAGGTCTTAAGAGGTTTGTAAGGCCTCCACTTGGATGCTGGATTGCTTGTGCCTGTTGGGGCAATGTCTACACAAACTTCAATGTAGGATTTTATAATATAATTTAGCTCTTTGGGAATCAAATCTGTACATATTTGATACCAATATAACACATCTCTTTTTCATATTCTATGTTTATCGATTAGAAGAATCAACATAGTTAAAATGGCCATATTACCCAAAGCAATGTACAAATTTAATGCAATTCCCATCAAAATTCCAATATCAATTTTTAAGAAAATGAAAGAATAAATCTCCAGGTTTGCATGGAACCATAAAAATCCTCAAATAGCCAAAGCACTCATGAGAAAAAAGAACTAAGCTGGAGGTATTATAATACCTGACCTCAAATTATCAAAACAGCATGGTATTGGCAGAAAAATAAACACATAGACCAATGGAACAGAATTGAGTCCAGAAATAACACCACATACATATAATCAAATCATCTTTAACAAAGGAGGCAAAAACACACAATAGAGAAAAGAAAGCCTCTTCAATAAATGGTGCTAAGAAAATTGGAAAGACACAGGCAAAAAAATGAAACTTGATAACAGTTTGTCCCCTTGCACAAAAATCAATTCAAAATGGATCAAAGACCTAAACATAAGTTATAAAACAATAAATTACATAGAAGAAAACATAAGCACTAAACTCAAGGACCTTGACCATAGAGAACATTTTATAAATTTGACCCCAAAGGCAAGGGAAATAAAGGCAAAAATATATGAATGAGACTATGTCAAACTAAAAAGCTTCTGCACAGCAAAAGAAACTGACAATAAAACAAATAGACATGCAACAAAATGGGAGATGATATTTTCAAACAACAGCTCCAATAAGGGGTTAATATCCAAAATATACAAAGAACTCACAAAGCTCAGCAACAAACAAGCAAGTGATTCAATTAAGAAATGGGGAGAGGACATGAACAGACACTTCTCCCAAGAAGACATACAAATGGCCAACAGATATATGAAAAAATACTCATCTTCACTAGCTATTTGAGAAATGCAAGTCAAAACTACAATGAGATACCACCTCACACCTGTTAGATTGGCTATTGTAAACAAGACAGGTAATAACAAGTTTTGGAGAGGTTGCGGAGAAAAAGGAACCCTCATACACTGCTGGTGGGAATGTAAATTAGTACAACCATTATGGAAGAAAGTATGGTGGTTCCTCAAACAAAATTAAGAATAGAACTACCATATGACCCAGCAATCCCTCTATTGGATATCTACTCCCAAAACTCGAAAACATTGGTATGTAAGGACACATACCCCACCATGTTCATTGCAGCATTATTCACAGTGGCCAAGACATAGAAACAACCAAAGTACCCTTTGATAGAGAATTGGATAAAGAAGATGTGGTACATATATACAATGGTATACTACTGAGCCATAAGAAATGATGATACAGGGTCATTTACGACAACATGGATGCACCTTGAGAACTTTATACTGAACGAAATAAGTAAATCAGAAAAATCTTAAAACTATGATTTCACACATAGATGGGATACAAAGCTGTCTGAAACTCATGGATATAGATAGGAGTGAAGTGGTTACGTGGGGGGGGGGAGATGTGGGGGGAGGAGGATGGAGGGAAAGGTATAAAGAAAGACAAATATAAGGTGATGGAAAATGATTTGGCTTTAGGTGATGGATATACAACATAATTGACTATTCAAATGATGGAATGATGTTTGCCTGAAATCTATGTACACTTATCAATCAATGTCACTCTGTTAAAATTAATTTTCTAAATAAAAAAAAGCATGTCTATTTTTTCAATCTTTGGACATGTAAGTTTTGAGTGTAGTTTCAAGATAAATTATATATAAAAGATGTTTATTTAAGTAGTTAACACATTGAAGTAATATCAGTCAACAAATATGAATTTCTTGGCATGGAAACTGAAACATGGTAAGCACTCAGGAAGTGTTTATTGTTACTTTTTTGTTGGAATCTAACAAGAACTACAGAATGCCAGTTTGGGTGGATAAGGCATGGGGAATTTAGTTAAAAGCATTGTTATTTAATAGGGAAAGAACTAATTTGACTCTTTATGTGGACTCTGTCTGAACATGCAACCTAAACATCTCAGAGGATAAAATAAACATGGCATTAATTTCTGGTATTTTGAATCACATCAGCAATATTAAAAATAGATTATAAAATGTATAATAGGACCCTGGCCGGTTGGCTCAGCGGTAGAGCGTCGGCCTGGCGTGCGGGGGACCCGGGTTCAATTCCCGGCCAGGGCACATAGGAGACGTGCCCATTTGCTTCTCCACCCCCGCCCCCTCCTTCCTCTCTGTCTCTCTCTTCCCCTCCCGCAGCCAAGGCTCCATTGGAGCAAAGATGGCCCGGGCGCTGGGGATGGCTCCTTGGCCTCTGCCCCAGGCGCTAGAGTGGCTCTGGTCGCGGCAGAGCGACGCCCCGGAGGGGCAGAGCATCGCCCCCTGGTGGGCAGAGCGTCGCCCCTGGTGGGCGTGCCGGGTGGATCCCGGTTGGGTGCATGCGGGAGTCTGTCTGACTGTCTGTCCCCGTTTCCAGCTTCAGAAAAATACAAAAAAAAAAAATGTATAATGGCTTAGACAATAACCTATTTCTTGCATTAAAAATCTAAAGCCCTAAATTGATTTAGCATGGACTCTATCATGAAAATAAGTGCTTGAACAATTCAATAATGTCAGATCAAGATGTGGATGTGCAGTATAAATTTCAAAGTGTGTGACTCCACATTTTAAACTTCCACCTGAAAAAATCAATCATGTTTAGTTATATGGTCATTTACATCCTGAGTAATTCCTTACATAGAGATGGCCATTAGTAAATTTTATCAAATTATGTGAAAATCTAATTTATGTATCTCTAAAGCATTCATTTTCTTTATCAAGTTTGATTTTTTTTGAAAGAGAGATCAAGACAGACAAAAAGGGAGAGAGACAAGAAGTATCAACTCATATTACGGCACCTTAGTTGTTAATTGATTGCATTCTCATATGTACTTTGACATAGAGGCTCCAGCTGAGCCAGTGACCCCTTGTTCAAGCCAGTGACTTTGGACTTCAAGCCAGTGACCTTGCGCTTCAAACCAGACTACTTAAGCTCAAGTCAGAGACCCTGGAGTCATGACTATGATTCCATGTTCAAGCCAGCAACCCCACTCTCAAGCTGGTGAGCCCGCGCTCAAGCCAGCGACCTCAGGGATTTGAATCTGGGTCCTCAGTGTCCCAGGCCAACAATTTATCCACTGTGCCACTGTCTCGTCAGGCCAGTTTGATTATTTTAAAGTAATTTGCCAAAAGGAAGTGGTGAAAGGGGAGTGTTTATTTGGCTTTTACTTAGTTGATGAGCAAATGTGTATTTTAATATATATCCGCTAGATTTTTAAAAAAATCCCGCTGTTATTAAAGTCAAATAATGCTCACACAATAAAAAAAAAAAAAAACCCATAAGAAAGCTCTTACAATTTTCTTTAAAAAGAAAAAATTAGAATATGATAGCATATGAAGATTGGGTAGTGTTTAAACCAGTGTCTTGTTTTATTTTTTTAAAGGGTAGGCTTATGTTGGACATTATGTTAGAATTCTTGTCAGGTTATTAATTAAATAGTAATCAGAGCACTAATCAAAGCCTTAAGTTGATTTTTATTTTATTTGTTTCTTTTTTAAAATTTTGATTTATTGTGTTTACATAGATTCTAGTGTCTTCCTGAATGCATCCCCCTCTCCCTCGTGTTCCCTCAACATCCCTTTTGCCCCCCTCCCTGTACTTCCCGCCCCCCTTCCCTGCAGGATTTGCTTTTCTGTTCTCTATAATGCTGTGTTATGTGTATATAATTTCACCAATCTCTTTCCCTTCTCTGATCCCATCCTCTCATCCCCTTTCCCTCTGTCCGCTTTCCCTCTGGTCCCTTTGATCTCTCCTCTGCCTTCATTCTGTTCTTCAGTTCATATTGTTCATTAGATTCCTCAAATGAGTGAGATCATATGATATTTTTCTTTCTCTGCCTGGCTTATTTCACTTAAAATAATAGTTTCCAGGTCCATCCATGTTGTTGCAAAAGATAAAATTTCCTTCTTTTTCATGGCCCCATAGTATTCCATTGTGTATATGTACCACTGCTTTTTAATCCACTTGTACACTGATGGACACTTGGGCTGTTTCCAGATCTTGGCTATTGTAAACAATGCTGCCATAAAAATGGGGGTGTATTTCTTCTTTTGAATCATTGATGTGGTGTTCTTGGGATATATTAATAAAAGTGGGATGGATGGGTCAAAAGGCAGTTCCATTTTTAATTTTTTGAGGAATCTCCATATTGTTTTCCATAGTGGCTGCACCAGTCTGCATTCCCACCAGCAGTGCAGGAGGGTTCCCTTTTCTCCACATCCTCGCCAGCACTTATTCTGTATTGTTTTATTAATGAGCACCATTCTGACTGGTGTGAGCTGATATCTTATTGTGGTTTTAATTTCCATTTCTCTAATGATTAGTGATGTTAAACATTTTTTCATCTGTCTATTGGCCATCTGTATGTCCTCTTTGGAGAAGTGTCTGTTCCTTTTTTTTTTGCCCATTTCTTTGATTGGATTGTTTATCTTCCTGGTGTTGAGTTTTACAAATTCTTTATAAATTTTGGTTATTAGCTCCTTATCAGATGTATTGTCGAATATGTTCTCCCATTATGTGGTTTGTCTTTTTATTTTGTTCATATTGTCTTTAGCTGTGCAAAAGCTTTTCAGTTTGATATCGTTCATTTGTTTTTACTGTCCTTTATTTCACTTGCCCATGGAGATAAATCAGCAAATATATTACTGAGAGTGATGTTGGAGAGCTTACTGCCTATGTTTTCTTCTAAGATGCTTATGGTTTCATGGCTTACAGTTAAGTCTTTTATCCATTTTGAGTTTATTTTTGTGAATGGTGTAAGTTGGTGGTCTAGTTTCATTTTTTTGCAGGCAGCTGTCCAATTTTACCAACAACATTTGTTAAAGAGATTGTCTTTACTCCATTGTATATTATTACCTCCTTTGTCAAAAATCAATTGTTCATAAAGGTGTAGGTTTATTTCTAGGTTCTCTGTTCCATTCCATTGATCTATGCCTGTTCTTATTCCAGTACCAAGTTGTTTTTAGTACAATGACCTTGTAGTATAACTTGATATCAGGAAGTGTGATACCTCCCATTTTATTCTTCTTTTTCAAGATTGCTGAGGCTATTTGTGTTCTTTTTTGGTTCTATATGAATGTTTAGAATATGTGTTCTATATCTTTGAAGTATGTCATTAGTATTTTAATAGGAATTGCATTAAATTTATATATTGCTTTGGGTAATATAGACATTTTAATGATGTTTTTTCTTCTTATCCATGAACATGGTATATGCTTTCACTTGTTTGTATCTTCCTTGATTTCTTTTATCAATATTTTATAATTTTCCAAGTACAAGTTTTTAACCTCTTTGGTTAAACTTACTCCTAGGTACTTTAGTGTTTATGTTGCAATAGTGAAGGGGATTGTTTCCTTAATTTCTCTTTCAGACAGTTCATTGTTGGTATACAAAAATGCCACTGATTTCTGAATATTAAGTTTATATCCTGCCTCCTTGCTGAATTCATTGATCAAGTCGAGTAGTTTTTTGACTGAGTCTTTAGGGTTTTCTATATACGGTATCATATCATCTGCAAATAATGATAGTTTTACTTCTTCTTTTCCAATTTGGATGCCTTTTATTTCTTCTTCTTGTCTGATTGCAGTGGCTAGGACTTCCAGAACTATGTTAAATAAGAGTGGTAAAAGGGGGCACTCCTACTCTGTTTCTGATCTTAAGGGGATTGCTTTTAATTTTTGCCCATTGAGTATGATGTTGGCTGTGGGTTTGTCATAGATGGCCTTTTTTCATGTTGATGTATGTTCCCTGTACTCCAACTTTGCTGAGAATTTTGATCATAAATAGGTGCTGGATTGTATCAAATGCTTTTTCTGCATCTATTGATATTATCATGTGGTTTTTCTCCTTCCTTTTGTTTATGTGATGAATCACACTGATTGATTTGCAAATATTGTATCAGCCTTGCCTCCCCAGAATAAATCCCACTTGATGATGATGTTTGATTTTTTTCATGTATTGCTGAATCTAGTTTGCTAATATTTTGTTGAGAATTGTAGCATCTAAATTTATCAGGAATATTGGCCTATAGCAGGCGTCCTCAAACTATAACCCACGGGCCGCATGCCACCCCCTGAGGCCATTTATCTGGTCTCCCGCTGCACTTCCGGAAGGGGCACCTCTTTCATTGGTGGTCAGTGAGAGTAGCACTGTATGTGGTGGCCCTCCAGTGGTCTGAGGGACAGTGAACTGGCCCCCTGTGTAAAAAGTTTGGGGACCCCTGGCCTATAGTTTTCTTTCTTTGTATTGTCTTTGCCTGGTTTTGGAATCAGAATTATCATTGCCTCATTAAAGGAGCTTGGAAGTCGATCCTCCTCTTGAATTTTTTGAAATAGCTTGAGAAGGATAGGAGTTAGTTCTTCTTTGAATATGGTATAATTCGCCTGTGAAGCCATCTGGCACAGGGCTTTTGTTTTTTGGGAGTTTTTTGATAACTGTTTCTATCTCATTTGTTGTAATCAGTCTGTTTAGGTTTTCTGATTTTTCCTGATTGATTTTTGCAAGATTGTATGTTTCAAGGAATTTGTCCATTTCACCTAGGTTGTCTAATTTTTTGGCATACAGTTCTTTATAGGTTTTTTTTTTTTTTTTGTATTTTTCTGAAGTTGGAAACGGGGAGGCAGTCAAACAGACTCCTGCATGCACCTGACTGGGATCCACCTGGCATGCCCACCAGGGGGCGATGCTCTGCCCATCTGGAGCGTTGCTCTGTTGCAACCAGAGCCATTCTAGTGCCTGAGGCAGAGGCTATGGAGCCATCCTCAGCACCCGGGCCAACTTTGCTCCAATGGAGCCTCGGCTGTAGGAGTGGAAGAGAGAGACAGAGAGGAAGGAGAAGGGAGGAGTGGAGAAACAGATGGGCACTTCTCCTGTGTTCCCTGGCTGGGAATCGACCCTGGGACTCCTGCACACCAGGCCGATGCTCTACCACTGAGCCAACTGGCCAGGGCCCATAGTATTTTTTTTACAATCCTTTGTATTTCTGTTATGTCACTTGTTATTTTTCCACTCTCCTTTTTTTTTGCATTTTTCTGAAGCTGGAAACAGGGAGAGACAGTCAGACAGACTCCCGCATGCGCCCGACCAGGATCCACCCGGCACGCCCACCATGGGGCTACGCTCTTCCCACCAGGGGGCGATGCTCTGCCCATCCTGGGCGTCGCCATGTTGCGACCAGAGCCACTCTAGCACCTGAGGCAGAGGCCACAGAGCCATCCCCAGCGCCCGGGCCATTCTTGCTCCAATGGAGCCTCGGCTGCAGGAGGGGAAGAGAGAGACAGAGAGGAAGGCGTGGCGGAGGGGTGGAGAAGCAAATGGGCGCTTCTCCTATGTGCCCTGGCCGGGAATCAAACCCGGGTCCTCCGCACACTAGGCCAACGCTCTACCGCTGAGCCAACCGGCCAGGGCTTTCCACTCTCCTTTTTAATTTTATTTATTTGAATCCTCTCTCTTTTTTTCTTGGTGAGTCTGGTTAAAGGTTCATCAACTTGTTTACCTTTTCAAAGAACCAGCTCTTGGTTTCATTGATTTTCTGTATTGTTTTTAATCTCTATGTCATTTATTTTCACTCTGATCTTTATTATTTCCTTCCTTCTACTTCCTCTCGGCTTTACTTGCTGTTCATTTTTTAGTTTTTTTAGATGCAGGGTTAAGTTGTTTATTTGAGCTTTTTCTAACTTCTTAAGGTATGCCTGTAATGCTATGAACTTCCCTCTTAGTACTTCTTTTGCTGTGTCCCATAAATTGTGAGTTGTTGTATGCTTATTTTCATTTGTTTCAAGGAAATTTTTTATTTCTTCCTTCACCTCATTGTTGACCCATTCATTATTTAATAACATGCTGTTTAGTTTCCTAGTGTTTGAGTGTTTTTCTATCGTAGTTGATTTTTAGTTTCATGCCATCGTGATCAGAGAAGATGCTTGATATGATTTCAATCTTCTTACATTTGCTGAGACTCGTTTTAAGCCCTAAAATTTGTCTATCCTAGAGAATGTACCATGAGCACTTGAAAAGAATATATATTCTGCTGCTTTAGGGTGAAAGGTTCTGAAGATATCTATTATATTCAATTGATCTAGTGCAGTGTTCTCAACCTGTGGGTCGCAACCCCGGCAGGGGCCGAACAACCAAAACACAGAGGTTGCCTAAAGCCATCGTAAAATACATATTTATTATATAATACACTTTTAAATAAAATATATATTTCCGATGGCTTTAGGCGACCCCTGTGTTTTGGTCGTTCGACCCCCACTGGGGTCGGCACCCACAGGTTGAGAACCGCTGATCTAGTGTGTCCCTTAAGTCTGCTGTTTCTTTGTTAATTTTCTTTCTTGAGGATCTATCTAGTGATGTTATTGGGGTATTGGAATTCCCTACTATTATAGTATTGCTGTTAATCTCCCCCTTTATATCGATCAAAGTCTGCTTTATATATTTATGTCCTCCTATATTAGGGGCATATATATGTTTATAATGGTTATATCTTCCTGTTGGATTGCTCCCTTTATCATTATGTAGTGACTTTTTTTTATCCCTTAAAAAAGTCTTTGATTTAAAGTCAATTTCATTAGATATAAATATTGCTACCCCAGCTTTTTTTCTCATTTCCATTTGCATGCAAAACTTTTTTTCATCCTTTTATTTTCAGTCTATGTGTAACTTTTGTTTTCAGGTGGGTCTCTTGTAGACAGCATATGTATGGGTCCTGTTTTATTATCCATGCTGCTACTCTGTTTCTTTTGATTGGAGCATTTACTCCATTTACATTTAAGGTTATTATTGATATGTCATTGCTTATTGCCATTTTATTTTTTATATCTACATTTCTTTTTTACTAGATTCTTTTCCACATTGTTCTGTTTACAGGATGCCCCTTAAAATTTCTTGCAGTATTGGTTTGGTTGTAATAAATTTCTTGAGGTTTTTTTTTTTTTTTTTTTTTTCTGAGAAGCTTTTTATTTCTTCTTTGATTTTAAACCATAACCTTGTTAAATTAAAAAAAAGTCTTGGTTGTAGGTTCTTGTTCTGCATTACTTTGAATATTTCTTGACATTCCGTTCTGGCCTCAAGTGTTTCTGTTGAAAAGTTAGATGTCATGCTTATGGAGTCTCCTTTGTAGGTGATTTACTGATTTTCTCTTGCAGCTTTTAGTATTCTTTCTGTATCTTTTAGCTTTCGTATTTTGATTATGATGTGTCTTGTTGTGGTTCTCTTTAGGTTCTTTTTTAATTGGGTTCTATTTGCTTCTCAAAACTGTGTGACTCTTTCCTGCATTAATTTAAGGAAAATTTTGGCTATGATTTCTTCAAGCAGGTTCTCTATCCCTTATTTTTTCTCTTCTCCTTCAGGAACCCCTATGTAAATATTGTTTCTCTTTATATTGTCACAGAGTTTAGTGTTTCCTCAGACTTTTTGATCCTTTCCTTTTTGCTGTTCTGCTTTCATGGTTTTGCTTATCTTGTCCTCTAAGTCGCTGATTTGATCCTCTGCTTTATCCAGCCTGTTTTTAATTCCTTCTAGTGTAGTCTTTATTGCTGATACTATATTATCATTTCTGTCTGGTTCTTTTTTATGATTTCAGTGTCCTTTTTGATGCTTACAATTTCTTTATTTAGGTACTCAGTAATTTCATCCATTGTAGCTTTGAGATCCTTAAGCATCCTAACAATAATTATTTTAAACTCTGCATCTGTTAATTTGATTATGCACTTCCATTTTATTTAGTTCTTTTTCTGGGGATTTTTCTTGTTGATTCATATGACTTACGTTCCTCTGTCGTCCCATTTTTTCTGTGTGTGTTTTGCAGGCTTGTTGGAGTTGTAGTCTCCTTAACTAGTAGAGCAGCTTTAAAGTCTTGATTTGCCTGCTGTCTGTTTGCTTAACTCAGCAGGGAGCTTTTTTGCTGATCTCAGCATGGGGGTTAGTTGAAACTGTATCCAGGAATGTGGTTGGTGTGACCTCTGAGAATCTGAAGGTGTGATTTGCCAGTTACTCTCTAGGGTGGGGCTCATTCTCAGTATGAAGGGGGAGGTGTAGGTCAGGTCTCCTTGGAAACCTGAGTCACTGCACCTCCCTCTTACTTCCTACCTTCTGCAGTGTTTTTCATGCTGATTGGAGCTGGAGAGCTTTTTTGAGGTGGGACACCTGGATGCACTTTAGGCTTGTGCTGGACAGAGGGATCAACCCCTTCTGCAGCTATGGCCGCATGAGCTATGGAGAATGAGTCAGCTTAATTCAGGTTAGCCTAGGCACTCCTCTCCCTGTCACCATTTGCCTCGCTCTCCCCACTTTCCTCATGTGTGACGAGTCAGTCCTCTCAGCCCTCCTCACCCCCAGAGCCCCAGGCAAGTGGCTGTGGGTGATATTTTCTGCTCTGTCCCTTTAAGGCACCCAAGCAACTTCCCACATACAGAACTCTTGCTCTTCTCCCCACTCAAAGCTGTCCGGCTGTCTCCTCCAGTCCCTGGGTTTCTAGGTTGGTTCTCTGGTTCTGAGACTGAGGGCCTCAGCCTCTCAGGGTCTTTCTCCTTGTAATGAGAGCCCTTCTGGACCCTTAGCCTCATTCTCTCCTCACTTCTGGGAGCAGGAGAGTCCCCACCATGCCTCCGTACTTTCTACCAGGATTGGTCTGGATTCTTTTGTGCTTCTTGGTTTTGAATCCTGTTCTTTTAGTCCAAAGTTGGTTTTTAATGATGATTGTTCTTAAATTAATTTGTAATCCAGTTTGGTGGTGGGAGATGGCAGTCTGTTCATCTGCCTACTCCACTGTCATCTTGAGTCCTATTTGCTTCTTGATAATAAAAAATTTCCATTTATTTCTGTAGGTATGCTGCTCTTTAGGAATTACATACAAATAAACCTTCAAGAATACTATAACTGATTTTTTTTTATCATGCAAAAAATGTTTGTTGATATATTAAGGCACTCAGTATGATAGGTTATCAATAAAATCTCTTGTTATTATTTAAAAGACTATAATTTGCCACTTTGCATCTTCAGAACTCTGAAATGCAATCCTCTCTTTTAGTTCTATTATCATGAGGTCACCTGTTCACATAGATTCATATGTTTTATCAAGAACAGTAGCATCAGTAGGCCATTTTTAGTAAGTTCTATAACTGTAAATAATGAAGCAGCACAATTATTTCATTAGTAATAAAAGCAAGATCTCTGCAAATAATATTAAATCAGTCATTCAGAATAAATCTTGAGCTTGCACAATGTGCAATAGGAAGATAGACATACACCCCCTTTGAATGTCTGGCGCCTTCCCTTAACCCAGCATGCTAAGGTGACTTTTTGTCATCTACTTTGATTTTACTCTGGGTCAACCTTCTAATTACCAGTATGGATGCTTTTCTCACTCAACCTCTTACCACCACTTCTTTCCTTTTCTCCCTTGGAAAGTCCATACTCTTTTCTTTAGCTTTCAATTACATCTTAGCCAATTTGTTTCTCACACATCTCTTTAACTGTAAACCTATCTCTCTTTTTCTAACTCTTTCCAGGTTACTTAAGAAGAGATTTATTCCTTTCTTCAACCTACCCTTTTGTATTTGTGGACCTCCTTCTCTCTTTTTCTTCTTTTTTGCTGTCATCTTTCTTCTCTCCATTCCCTGTCTTTGCCTTCTCCTCATCCTTTTTTTTATTGCTATTCATAAACTGAATATATCTAGTAAACATGGCACAAAAACTTAAGAGGTAACTGGTAGAACAGTATGAAAGGAAGAGAAAGCATAAGTTATGAATTGAATTGATAATTAGCATAATTTAAACCCCCTAGAGTCAGATATATAAGAACTGGAAGAAAACTTGAAAGAAAGTAAATATATCTGAGCTCTCTGGTTGGTAGGACCATAATATAACATGCTTTCATTTTGAATTTTATGAATGTTATTATACTTTTTGTGGTGAGAGGTGGTACACATCACCATCTTGTCCAAAGACCTCAGAAGTTTCTTTCAGAATCTTTTTATGTTTACTTTCTCAATTTTTGCCTCTGAGGTTGCTTTTTCCCCCCCAGTCAGCCTATGAATTAAACTTTTAAAATAAATTGTTAATTGATTTGCTTTTTTTGTCTTTTGCATATCATAGTTTTTATAATAAGCCAGTTTTCTTTAACATTTTATTGAAAATATAATGCTAATTCAACTGTATACTGGATTAAAAATAGTTTAGTGATCTGGATATATAATTCTCAGCACTAGTTCTAATAGTATTTCTACAGTAAATACATTTTGATGTACAAACAAAATTTTGGACAAATACCTATTTATGACCAAGAGCTCTCTGAATTATGTTCTTTGGGAACTTTAAATTGTTAGAATGAGAGTAGAGGTACATTTTTTTCTCTTTTAATGTTTCAGTGTGAGAAACTTGAAATCCTCATATACATATATGCAAATGGTTAAGAATAAATGATTTAGAAAAAATTACTGCAGATTACTCAGATACACATATAAAAAAATGAATGATTAAATACTAAGGAGGTGGAAAATGTGTGTGTGTGTGTGTGTGTTGCAGAACACATCATATGGCTGTACTTTTCAAATATTTCTGTTGAAGGACCAGTAAAGATAGAGGAGGAGGAACATAGCTGGTTCACAATAAGGGAGGAGTGACTTAGAGCAGACTCCCTCAACCTGACATGTTTTACTTTTAAAATTTATTAAAATTTTTATTTTTTTATTTCATAATTATGTTTGTTTTAATATAAAAACAATAACAGGCAAAGTTACTTTATTCTCAGATTTGATTAGTCACTTAAGGGAGCTATGTCATGTCTAGCTTTGCTTTAGAGGCTGTCTTGGCACAGTGCATCATACCTTAGGGGTTTACATACCTTTGAGAAGTACATATATATAATGATAAATAAACCAATCACAGTCAGGTGCAGCTTGTGCACTTGAAGGCAGCTCTTTTAATTCTGGTACAGGTTTATTTGCAGGTGGCTAAAGCAGCTGTGTCAATACTCCAGACAACTCAGAAGCACACCAATAGTCACTCCTGAGCCTCACTCTATTTTTGGTTCCTTTTCTAGCTTTTCCAGTAGGGCTGAGGAGAAGATGGAGTTATATTCAGTTCACAAATCAATTGAAAACAAAAGTTGGTGGTAAAAGTTGAATAGTAAAAATAGCACTATTACTTTTATTATTTTAATAGTAAAAATAATACCATTTCAAAATAGCTTTGTCATAATATCCTTTACCTGTCAAGTGTTATTTTGGAGGAGTGCATGGAGAATGAAAACCTTGGTGTGGTGTAGATTAAGTTGAAAAGGCTTCTTATTGAGGCTTTTTGATAAGTTAATGACAATTAACCATTTTTTTGGGGGGGGGAGAATTGAATTAAATAACTAGAAGAAGGAGGTGTATAGAAGGAGTGATTAACCCAAGGCTGACATAGAAATCAAACACCAGAGTAAAATGAGAGACATGGGGAATTTAGTAAAATGGGTGGTGAAGACCATGGAACTCCCTAAAGTTCTTGAGTAGGACATATATAGGGTTATATAGGTTGGCTCTGTTGGTGAGGAAAACTTAACTAGTATTTTTATATCTTTGTATTAGCTTGCGAGGGCTTTTGTTATAAAGTAACAGATGAGGTGGCTTAAACAGCAGAAATTGATTGTCTCCCCATTCTGGAAGATAGAAGGCAAAGATTAAGGTGTTGGTGGGATTGGCTCCTTCTGTGAGGCTGTGATGAAATATTATTCTTTTATCTTTGTCCTGTAGATGATCACCTTGATGTTTACTTGGAACCCTCCTGATATGACTACCTCTGTATCCAAATTTCTCCTTTCTAGGACACCAGCCTCATTAGATTAGAACATCCTAAAGACCTCGCTTTAACTTAATTACCTTTATGAATACCCTTTAGCCAATGAAGTCACATTATGAGATCAAGGGGGTTAAATTTTAACATATTTTAACCCCCCACGTACAATATGCACCTGTCCAGACACAGGTACACTATTATCAGTCAGATACAGGGTCTAGAAAAAGAAACAATATAATGGTATTTGAGCTCTCTGTATTGTGCATGCATTTCTCTAGAGAATTCAGTTACTCAGAAGGTAATAAAACATCCTAAGTTTAGTGATAGTGAGAAAACATTCATCAGAGACAACTGAGTGCTTATGTTTTCATTTCATTAGAATTGCAGTCACATTTACTGCTCTTATTCATCAATCTAACAATGTTGGACACCAGCTAATCTGTAGTGCTGACAGATGTTCCCCTTGAAGGGCAGTGTTAAGTTATGGAATTATTACTTTAGAAAAAAATGATAGCTGAATTAATCACAATAAGTTCCCAGGTAATAATAACAAATAGCATCAATGACTGAACCTGTATCACTTCCCATTGTAGAAACTGCTCCTCATTAAGGATACTATTTGCCAGAATTCTCTAATTATTGCATATGTTAGTTTGTTAGAGATGTGAACATGGTCTTTGATGGCAACTCTAAAGATCTTCATGTTGGGAATACATTTATTATAGGTTGGGTTATCTGGAAACAAATGCTGAGAAAGAGTTTGGAGTGTAGGGATATTTTTTAAGGATCTACTCCTGTAGAAAAAAATAGGAATGAAACAGAATTGTATAGATGAAGAAGCTAAACTGCGATGCAGATGTGACAGCTCTGATCAATTCCCCAGCAAAAGCTCTGGAAATGTATATGGGCTAGTGGAGTTGCCATATACATTTCCAATGGGCCAAAATGGCAGACTTTGTTGCCTACAGTGATCAGTGGGCCGCTCTGGGAAGGGTATGCCCAAGTTTTACACATAGTCCTTGAAAGTGATAGAAAGTGGGGGCACCTCTGCTTCTATGCCTTGATTCTAGCTCCCTTCTAATTTTCCTACTGGCAACATACAAAAGCGCATGCTACATAGTGCCTAGTATTTTTAAAGGTCTGTAGCCTGACTGGGCAATGGTGCAGTGGATAGAGTGTCAGACTGGGATACAGAGGACCCAGGTTCAAAACCCCAAGGTTGCCGACTTGTGCACTGGCTCATCTGGCTTGAGCACGGGCTCACCAGCTTGATCACAGAGTTGCTGGCTAGAGCCTGGGGTCATAGACATGACCCCATGGTTGCTACCTTGAACACAAAGGTCACTGGCTTGAAGCCCAAGGTCACTGGTTTGAGCCCAAGTTCTCAGGCTTCAGCAAGGAGTCACTAGCTCTGCTGTAGCTCCCCAATCAAGGCACATATGAGAAAGCAATCAATGAACAACTAAGGAAACTAAGGAACTGCAATGAAGAATTGATGTTTCTCATCTCTCTCCCTTCCTGTGTGTCTGCCCTTATCTGTCTCTCTCACACACACAAAAAAATTAAAAAAAATAAATAAAAATAAAGGTTTGTGATTTAGTGTGTATACTGTGTGCTAGAGAATGGCACCCCACTCCCAGAGAGTATTGTCTCTGAGCTGTTGCTTCAACCATGTCTCTAGCAGGCTATTTCAATGCTCTGTTAAGCTGGCAGGTTCTGAATGGGATGGTATGTGATGTGACCAGTGGATGCCCTGGGCATGGGCTTATCATTATACCTCTTTACCTCTAAAATACACTAATTTGGTTAATAGCACCTAATTATACAAATTAAAGTGGATTTTCAGTGAACTTAAAGTTTAGGATATAAAAAATGGGAAGTCTATTATAAAATTATCAGATTAGGTGAGAATTTAGTACCAATGTTTATTAAAATATAATAATTTTCTCAATTACTTGGGGATATAATGTTACACAGTTCTATTTTGTCTAAATTATAACGTAAGTTCCATTTTATATGAAAGCAAAATCTTATTTGCATTTTGGTTTCCATTTTTCTATGATTTAGAAGCAGACTAGTGTTTTCTATGATTCACATATAGTACAAAACCCTTTCCTCGGGAAATCCCTTCTCCATGTGCTGTAGATGTTATTAACTCTCTTGTGAAACAAAGACACAACAAAATAAATATCTTAAAGAATATCTTATTTTGTTTCTTATGGATTTGAGAAATTTTGTGTTTTAACTTGATAAATAAATTAAATTGCTGGTAAAATTTCAGTGTTCTGAGTTACTCATCTAGTAAAACCAGACTGTGGAGCTGTTTATGTTATTAGCTATTTTTTCAGTGAAAGTTTTTGATAAAGTGATAGTCCATTTGGACAATATTATGTAGATATATATAAATCCAATGTAATTTACCACACTTTACCAAAGAATAAAAATAATTAACCAATTTTTTTTTCTTTAGAAAATATAAATAAGCACTGGCCAGTGGCTCAGTAGAAAAAGCATTGCCCAGCATATGGACATTCCGGGTTTGATTCCCAGTCAGGGCACACAGAGAAAGTGACCATCTGCTTCTCTTCCCTTCCCTCTCCCCCTTCTCTCCCTCTTTCCTTCCTGCAGCCAGTGTTTCAATTGGTTCCAGTGATGACCCAGGTGCTGAGGATAGCTCCACTAGAGCGCATCAGCCTCAGGCACTAAAAATAGCTTGATCTGGAAGCATGGACCCCGGATGGGGTTGCCAGGTGGATCCTGCTCTAGGCATGTGAGAGTCTGTCTCAGTATCTCCCCTCCTCTCACCTAAAAAAAAAAAAGAATATTAAAAAATATTTATCAGTTTGATAACCTTGAGCATAAAGGTATAAGGATGATTATTTCTCAAGTATTTAATGATTCCAATTCTAGAAGATGATATTATTTTACTGTGTTTAAACTGCTATAGGGAGCTGGATAGGGTATCTAAAAGGTGTATTTTAAACGTGTTATTGTTCCGTGTAATTAACAGTGTCACATTTATATTTGCCTTTTATTCCATAAGCAATTTAATGTTCCAGACACTGATATAGATACAGTGATACTTTGAGATACGAGTTTAATTTGTTCTGTAACCGAGCTTCTAAGTCAGTCAACTCGTATATGAAACAAATTTCTCCCATTTAAAATAACTGAAATAGCCTGACCAGACAGTGGCACAGTGGGTAGAGCGTCGGACTGGGATGCGGAAGACCCAGGCTCGAGACCCCAAGATTGCCAGCTTGAGTGCGGGCTCATCTGGTTTAAGCAAGGCTCACCAGCTTGGACCCAAGGTCACTGGCTTGAGCAAGGGGTTACTCGGTCTGCTGTAGCCCCACGGTCAAGGCACATATGAGAAAGCAATCAATGAACAACTAAGGTATCACAACAAAAAACTAATGATTGATGCTTCTCATCTCTCTCCGTTCCTGTCTCTGTCCCTATCTATCCCTCTCTCTGACTCTCTCTCTCTCTGTAAAAAAAACAACAACAAAAAACTGAAATAGTTTTAATCCATTCCAGCCCTGTGAAACATCCATCCCCAAAGCATCCTAAATTATGAAAAAAGACATGTTTTTAATTAAGAAACACACATGTATACTTTACCAATGCATAACAAAATATGTGAAATAAAAGAAAAAAGTGTTATTCAGTACTGTATTTTTACCTTGGAGACAAACCAGTGTGGCTAACGGAAGTGAATGGCGGAGAAGGAGGGAGGGAGGAAGGGACGCAGGCACTGTAGACAGGTAAAACGGCACTTTCTTAACACTAAATGTAAACTAAAACTGCATTTTCTTTAAACAAAACTAAAACTGCACTTTCTTTACCTAAATGAAAACACAAAAACTTAATTGTAAAAAAAATGCACTTTCTTAACTTTAAACTTAACCTAAGCTTAACATTATGTATTTTTCATTTAATCATCACCTGTTTTTGCCTTTTTGGCTGCACTTTTGGCACTTTCACTTGCAGGACTTGCGGCAGCTTCCCAAATCATGACTCGTATTTCGGAATTTTGCTCGGATCTTGAACAAAAATATAGACTGAGTTGCAACTCGTATGTTAAAAAAAATAGTATGTTGGTCTGCTCATATCTCAAGGTACCACTGTACTCTCAAAAATCATCTTTTTATTTATTTTTATTTTTTAAAGAGACAGAGAGAGTGTCAGAGAGAGGGACAGATAGGGACAGACAGGTATGGAGAGAGATGAGAAGCATCAACCATCAGTTTCTCGTTGTGGCACTTTAGTTGTTCATTGATTGCTTTCTCCTATGTGCCTTGACTGTGGGGCTACAGCAGACTGAGTAAACCCCTTGCTCAAGCCAGTGACCTTGGGTCCAATCTGCTGAGCTTTGCTCAAACCAGATGAGCCTGCGCTCAAGCTGGTGACCCCGGGGTCTCGAACTTGGGTCCTCCATATCTCCGTCTGATACTCTATCCACTATGCCACTGCCTGGTCAGGCCAGATCATCTTTTATTATTATTATTATTATTATTATTATTATTATTAAATTTACTGCAGTGACATTGATAAATCAGGGTAAATATGTTGAGAGAAAACATCTCCAGATTATTTTGACATTTGATTATGCTGCATACCCCTCACCCAAAGTCAAATTGTCTTCCCTCACCTTCTATCTGGTTTTCTTTGTGCCCCTCCCCTCCCCACACCCCTTCTCTCTCTTTCCTCACCCCATCCCCCCCCATTACCATCACATTTTTGTCCATGTCTCTGAGTCTCATTTTTATGTCCCATCTATGTATGGATTCATATAGTTCTTAGTTTTTTCTGATTTACTTATTTCACTCTGTATAATGTTATCAAGGTCCAACCATGTTATTGTAAATGATCCGATGTCAAAATTTCTTATGGCTGAGTAGTATTCCATAGTATATATGTACCAAAGCTTTTTAATCCACTCATCCTCTGACGGACATTTGGGCTGTTTCCAGATCTTCACTATTGTGAACAATGCTGCCACAAACATGGGGGTGCATTTCTCCTTTTGAATCAGTGATATGGTGTTCTTGGGGTATATTCCTAAAAGTGAGATAGCTGGGTCAAAAGGCAGTTCGATTTTCAATTTTTTGAGAAATCTCCATACTGTTTTCCACAGAGGCTGCACCAGTCTGCATTCCCACCAGTAGTGCAGAGGATTCCCTTTAATCCACATCCTTGCCAGCACTTATTCTGTGTTGTTTTGTTGATGAGCGCCATTCTGACTGGTGTGAGGTGATATCTCATTGTGGTTTTAATTTGCATTTCTCTAATGATTAGTGATGTTGAGCATTTTTTCATATGCCTATTGGCCATCTGCATGTCCTCTTTGGAGAAGTGTCTATTCTTCTTTTTTCCAATTTTTGATTGGATTGTTTGTCTTCCTGGTGTTGAGATTTACAAGTTCTTTATAAATTTTGGTTATTAACCCCTTATCAGATGTACTGTCAACTATGTTTTTCCATTGTGTAGTTTGTCTTTTTACTCTGTTCTTATTGTTTTTAGCTGTGTATAAGCTTTTTAATTTGATATAGACCCATTTGTTTATCCTGTCTTTTATTTCACTTGCCCGTGGAGATAAATCAGCAAATATATTGCTCTGAGAGATGTCAAAGAGCTTACTGCCTATGTTTTCTTCTAAGATGCTTATGGTTTCATGGCTTACATTTAAGTCTTTTATCTATTTTGAGTTTATTTTTGTGAATGGTGTAAGTTGGTGGTCTAGTTTCATTTTTTTTTTTTTTGCAGGTAGCTGTCCAATTTTCCCAACACCATTTATTAAAGAGGCTGTCTTTACTCCATTGTATTTCCTTACCTCCTTTGTCAAATATCAGTTGTCCATACAGCTGTGGGTTTATCTCTGGGTTCTTTATCCTGTTCCATTGATCTATATTCCTGTTCTTATGCCAGTACCAGGCTGTTTTGAGTACAATGGCCTTATAGTATAACTTGATATCAGGAAGTGTGATATTTCCCACTTTATTCTTCTTTTTTAAGATTGCTGAGGCTATTTGTGTTTTTTTTTTAGTTCCATATAAATTTTTGGAATATGGGATCTATATCTTTCAAGTATGTCATTGGTATTTTAATTGGTATTGCATTGAATTTATAGATTGCTTTGGGTAATATAGACATTTTAATGATGTTTATTCTTCCTAACCATGAGCATGGTATATGCTTCCACTTGTTTGTATCTTCCTTGATTTCTTTTATCAATGTTTTATAATTTTCTGAGTACAAGTCTTTAGTCTCCTTGGTTAAATTTACTCCTAGGTACTTTATTTTTTTGGTTGTAATAGTGAAGGGGATTGTTTCCTTAATTTTTCTTTCTGACTGTTCATTGGGTGTATAAAAATGCCTCTGATTTCTGAGTATTAATTTTATATTCTGCCACCTTGCTGAATTCCTTTATCGGGTCCAGTAGTTTTTTGACTGAGACTTTAGGGTTTTCTATATACAGTATCATATCTTCTGCAAATAATGATTGTTTTATTCTTCTTTTCTAACTTGAATGCCTTTTATTTCTTCTTCTTGTCTGATTGCTGTGGCTAGGACTTCTAGGACTATGTTGAATAAGAGTGGTGAAAGGGGGCACCCTGCCTTGTTCCTGATCTTAAGGGTATTGCTTTTAATTTTTGCCCACTGAGTATGATGCTGTCTGTGGGTTTGTCATAGATGGCTTTTATTATGTTTAGGTATGTTCCCTGTATTCCCACTTTGTTGAGAGTTTTGATCATGAACAGGTGCTGTATTTTATCAAATGCTTTTTTCTGCATCTATTGAAATTATCATGTGGTTTTTCTCCTTCCTTTTGTTTATGTGGTGAATCACATTGATTGATTTGTGAATATTGTACTAGCTTTGCTTCCCTAGAATAAATCCCACTTGATCATGGTATATGATTTTTTCCATATATTGTTGAATCTGGTTTGCTAATATTTTGTTGAAGATTTTAGCATCTATATTCATCGGGAATATTGGCTTATAATTTTTTTTCTTTGTGTTGTCTTTGCCTGGTTTTGGAATCAGAATTATGCTCGCCTCATAAAAGGAGTTTGGAAGTCTTCCTTCCTCTTGAATTTTTTGAAATAGCTTGAGAAGGATAGGAGTTAGTTCTTCTTTGAATATTTGGTTGAATTCACTTGTGAAGCCATCAGGCCCCAGACTTTTCTTTGTTGGGAGTTTTTTGATAACTGTTTCAATCTCATTTGGTGTAATTGGTCTGTTTAGGTTTTCTAATTCTTCCAGATTGATTTTTGGAAGATTGTATGTTTCAAGGGATTTGTTCATTTCATTTAGGTTGTCTAGTTTTTTGGCATACAGGTCTTCATAGTATTTTCTTACAATATTTTGTATTTCTGTTGTGTCAGTTATTATTTCTGCACTCTCATTTTTAATTTTATTTATTTGAGTCCTCTCTCTTTTTTTCTTGGTGAGTCTACTTAAAGGTCCATCAATATTGTTTGCCTTTTCCAAGAACCAGCTCCTAGTTTCATTGATCCTCTTTATTGTTTCTTTAGCCTCTATGTCATTTATTTCTTCTCTGATCTTTATTATTTTCTTCCTTCTACTACATTTGGGCTTTACTTGCTCATGGTACATTCTCTAGAATAGACCACAGGTTAGGGCACAAAAGTGGTCTCAACAAACTTAAGAAGATTGAAATCATATCAAGCATCTCTAGTATCAATGGTATAAAACTAGAAATCAACTACAATAGAAAAACTGAAAGGCAAGCAAACACTTGGAGACTAAATAGCATGTTATTAAATAATGAATGGTTAAGAATGAGATAAAAAAAGAAATAAAATATTTTCATGAAACAAATGAAAATGAACATATAACAACTCACAATTTATGGGACACAGCAAAAGCAGTACTGAAAGGGAAGTTCATAGCATTACAGGCATACCTTAAGAAGCTAGAAAAAGCTCAAATAAACAACTTTACTCTCTATCTAAAAAAACTAAAAAAAAGATCAGCAACTAAAGCCCAGATAAAGTAGAAGAAAGGAAATAATAACAATCAGAGTGGATCCTGACCTGTGGTGGCGCAGTGGATAAAGCGTCGACCTGGAAATGCTGAGGTCGCCGGTTCGAAACCCTGGGCTTGCCTGGTCAAGGCACATATGGGAGTTGATGCTTCCAGCTCCTCCCCCCTATCTCTCTCTCTCTCTAAAATGAATAAATAAATAAAAATTAAAAAAAATCAGAGTGGAAATAAATGACAAAGAAGCTAAAACAGAATACAGAGACTCAATGAAGCCAGGAGCTGGTTCATTGGAAAGGTAAATAAAATCGATAAACCTTTAACCAAACTCACCAAGAAAAAAAGAGAGAGGATGCAAATAAATAAAATTAGAAATGAGAGTGGAGAAATAACAACTGACAGAACAGAAATACAACGGATTGTAAGAAAATACTATGAAGAACTGTTTGTCAAAAATTAGACAACCTAGTTGAAATGGACAAATTCCTAGAAACATATAATCTTTCAAAAATCAATTGGGAAGAATCAGAAAACCTAAACAGACTTATTACAACAAATGAACAAATGAGATAGAAACAGTTATCAAAAGCTTCCAACAAATGAAAGCTCTGGGCCAGATGGCTTAACAGGCAAATTTTACCAAATATTCAAAGAAGAACTAACTTCTATCCTTCTAAAGCTATTTTAAAAAATTCAAGAGGAGGGAAGACTTCCAAGCTCCTTTTATGAGGCGAGCATAATCTTCATTCCTAAACCAGGCAAAGACACTACAAAGAAAGAACACTAGAGGCCAATATGTCTGATGAGCTTAACTGCTAAAATTCTCAACAAAATATTAGCAAACCAGATCCAGCAATACATGAAAAAAACATATATCATCATCAAGTGGGATTTATTCTAGGGAGGCAAGGCTGGTACAATATTTGCAAATCAATCAGTGTGATTCATCATATAAACAAGAAGAAGGAGAAAAACCACATGATAATATCAATAGAATCAGTAAAAGCATTTGATAAAATCCTGTACTCATTTATGATCAATACTTTCAGCAAAGTTGGAGTTCAGGGAATATACCTCAACATGATATGAGCAATCTAAGAAAACCCACAGCTAACATCATACTCAATAGGCAAAAGTTAAAAGCAATCCCCTTAAGATCAGAAATAAGGCAGAGATGCCTCCTTTCACCACTCTTACTCAACATTGTTCTGGAAGTCCTTTGCCATAGCAATCAGACAAGAAGAAGAAATAAAAGGCATCCAAATTGGAAAAGAAGAAGTAAAACTATCATTTGTTTATGACATGATACTCCATATATAAAACCCTAATGTCTCAGTCAAAAACTACTAAACCTGATAAATGAATTCTGCAAGGTGGCAGGATACAAAATTAATATTCAGAAATCAGTGGCATTTTTATATACCAACAATGAACTGTCTGAAAGAGAAATTAAGAAACAATCTTCTTCACTATTGCAACAAAAAGAATATAGTACTTAGGAGTAAATTTAACCAAGGAGGTTATAGACTCGTACTTGGAAAATTACAAAACATTGAGAAAAGAAATCAAGGAAGATACAAACAAGTGGAAGCATATACTGTGTTTATGGATAGAAATAATGAACATCATTAAAATATCTGTACTACCCAAAGCAATCTATAAATTTAATGCAATTCCTATTAAAATATCAATAACATACTTCAATATATATAGAAGAAATATTCCAAAAATGATATGGAACCAAAAAAAGAACATGAATAACCTCAGCAATCTTGAAAAAGAAGAATAAAGTGGGGTGTATCACACTCCCTGATAACAAGTTATATTACAAAACTATTGTACTGAAAACAGCTTGGTACTGGCATAAGACAGGTGTACCAATCAATGGAATAGAACAGATAATCTAGAAATTAACTGTTGGGCAGATATATTATGCTCTCTTTGTTAAAGATGGCACTGCCCACATGGAAGCCCGTTGCCCAGGTGATATTAATGTGTGTTGGGGGTGGGCTGTGGGCAGGCAGGATCCTTGTAGCCTGGGGCTTGGTTTTGGATTAAGCCTTTTCCACCCTTTTTGATGTGGGGTGGAGCTACCCCATCATGCCTCAGATAACTGACTTTGTATTAGAGACTTCCCCTATTTTGTATATTGGATTAAAGGTTTTGATTTCTGCACTATAAAGTGGGGCAGACCGGGAACTTGCTCTCTCAGTTCCTGAGATTAGCTTTAGAAAGGAGAGCAGAGAAAGGCCACATGGAGGAGGCCAGGATGAGCAGCCAAGATGGTAGAGTGCTGAGTGAGAAGCCAGTTTGTGCAGGGAGAAGGAAGGAGATGGGGAACAGAGATGAATAAGTCTGGTGAGCTAGAAACCTTTGATTCTAGGAAACTCAGATAAGTCAGTAGCTTTGTGAGCACTGAATGAGTAGGTTTTGGAGCCCAGTGTGTGTTTTTACTTGCCTGCCGGGTGCAAACTAGGATTAAAGCTAATGGCCGACCATTCTTGGCTCCGTTGTTTCTTTACTGACTGTCCAAATCTAATGCAAACCTGCACAGGCCAGGTGGTTGTGATGGTGGCCCTGGATACTGGCTTTACATAAACCCACACCTTTATGGTCAATTGATATTTGATATAACAGGTAAGAGCATACAATGGAGTAAAGACAGTCTCTTTAACAAATGGTGTTGGTAAAATTGGACAAGTACATGCAAAAAAATGAAACTAGACCACCAACTTACACCATTCACAAAAATAAACTTAAAATGGATAAAAGACTTAAATGTATGTCTTGAAACCATAAACATCTTGGAAGAAAACATAGGCAGTAAACTCTCTGACATCTCTTGAAGCAATATATTTGCTGATTTATATCCACGGGCAAGTGAAATAAAAGACAGGATGAACAAATGGGACTATATCATACTAAAAACTTTTGCACAGCTCAAGACACTATGAACAAAATAAAAAGACAAACCATACATGGGAGAATATATTCAACAGTACGAGGTTAATAACCAAAATATATAAAGTACTTGTAAAACTCAACACCAGCAAGGTAAACAGTCCAATTAAAAAATGGGCAAAATAACTGAATAGACCCTTCTCCAAAGAGCACATAGAGATGGCCAATAGGCATATTAAGAAATATTCAACATCACTAATCATTAGAGAAATGCAAATTAAAAGCACAATGAGATATCACCTCAGACCTGTCAGATTGACAATCATTAACAAAACAACACATAAGTGCTGACGAGGATGTGGAGAAAAGGGAACCCTCCTGCACTTGCTGGTGGGAATGTGGAGTTGTGCAGCCACTGTGGAAAACAGTATGGAGTTTCCTCAAAAAATTAAAAATTGAACTGCCAGTTGACCCAACTATCCCTCTTTTAGAAATATATTCTAAGAATACGAAATTACTGATTTAAAAGAAGACACACACCCCTATGTTTATTGCAGCATTACAGTAGCCAAGATCTGGAAACAGCCCAAGTGTCCATCAGTGGATGAGTGGATTAAAAAGCAGTGGCACATTTACACAATGGAATACTATGCAGCCGTGAAAGAAGGAAATCTTACCACTTGTGACAACATGGATGGATTTGAAGACTATTATGCTAAGTGAAATAAGCCAGGCAGAGAAATAAAAATATCATATGACCTCACTCATATGAGGAATCTGATGAACAATGTGAACTAAGGAATGGAATAGAAGCAGAGGCAAGGTCAAAGGGATCAAAGGGAAAGCAGTCAGAGGGAAAGGGGATGAGAGGATGAGATCAGAGAAGGGAAAGGGATTAGTGAATTTATATATATATATATATAATATGTAATATATAATATATATATGACACAGAACTAAAGACAGCAGGACAGCAAGACAACAAATCCTGGAGGGAGATGTGGGAGGCATTGGGGGGAGGGGCAAAGGTGGGGCCAAGGGGAACACATGGCTGGGGGAGATATATTTGGAGGGACACTCGAATCCATGTAAACACAATAAATTAAAATCATAAATTAAAAAAAGAAAAGCTAAATAATAAATAAAATAAAATTTCAAAAAAAAGAAATACAAGGTTAATCCTATAGTTTTCTATGATAACTGTTGTTTATATATCTTTATTTATTTTTTTCTGAAGTGAGAAGCAGGGAGACAGAGAGACAGACTCCCGCATCTGCCCAACTGGAATCCACCCTGCATGCCCAGTAGGAGGCAATGCTCTGCCCATCTGATGTGTTGCTCCATTGCAACCAGAGCCATTCTAGTGCTTGAGTCAGAGGCCATGGAACCATCCTCAGTGCCTGGGCCAACTTTGCTCCAATGAGGCCTTGGCTATGGGGAGGGGAAGAGAGTAATAGAGAGGAAGGAGAGGGGGAAGGATAAAAAAGCTGATGGGTGCTTCTCCTGTGTGCCCTGACAAGGAATCGAACCTGGGATATCCACATGCTAAGCCGATGCTCTACAACTGAGCCAACCAGCCAGGGCCATACAGTTTGTTTTGTTTTTTTATGAACTATATAGGCCTGAGAGGGCATTATTTTGTATGTCTCTAGTTCTACCTTGTTCTGGGAGTTAGTCCTTGAAAATTTTGTGCTTGTTTTTTTCTTTTGCCCAAGATGTCATGTGATCTGATCCAATTTAAGAAAGCATTTCTGGACTTAAGATCACTTTTTATTAAGTTTTTGCTTAAAAAGTCACTTTTTAAAAAGTTTATTTAAAAAATTAAATTTAACAGTGTGACATAAATTAATAAGAGTACATAGGTTTTAGGTAAAAGTTTTTATAGTATTTGAACTGTTGATTATGTTGTATACTCATCACCCAAAGTCAAATCATTTTTCATCACCATATATTTGTCACTCTTTACTCCCTTCCCCCCATCATGCCCCACATGCCCTCCCACTGGTAACCACTTCTTTTCTATCTATGTCTATGAGTCTCGGTTTTATGTCCCACCTATGTGTCATATAAAACTGAGCTTTTTTCTGACATACTTATTTCACTCCATATAATGTTCTCAAGGTCCACCTATGTTGTCATAAATGGCACTATGTCATTGTTTCTTACAGCTGAGTAGTATTCCATTGTATATATGTACCACATCTTTTTTTATTCAATCCTTTAACAAAGGATACTGGTTTTTTCCATGTCTTGACCACTGTGAATAATGCTGCAATGAACATGGGGTGCATATGTCTTTAGATACCAATGTTTTCAAGTTTTTGGGGTAGATACCCAGCATATTTTGCTAGTATTATACTAAATGGAGAAAAAATTAAGGCTTTTCCTCTAAAATTATGAACAAGACAAGGTTGCCCACTCTCTGCACTCTTATTCAACATAATTCTGGAAGTTTTAGCCAGAGCAATCAGGCAAGAGAAGTAAAAGACATCCATATCGAAAAAGAAGAAGTAAAGGTAACATAACAGTTTTTGCACATGACATAACCCTGGATATAGAAAATCTGAAAGACTCCACCAAAAAACTATTAAAAATAATAAACCAATACAGTAAAGATGCAGGATACAAAATCAATATAAGGAGGCACTTCAATACAATATGGAAGCACCATAACTTACTTTGGAATTGAAACAGAACTGATTATTCCAGAAGGCATGGCTATCTTTCAAAACATTAGTTGTCAATTAAAATGATGACCTCTTCATTATATGTAGGTGTTTTCAAGCAACATTTATCAGAGACCTATCATATTTAATGGCCTAAATGAATTCTGCCATTTGCAGAATGTACCCCTTAAATATTGAAATATTGTATCCTAAAATTTAAAGAGTGCTTTCTCAAAGAGAAAATTATTAACACTTCCATCTAAGTTGTAATGATAAGTGGCAGAACCAACCCTTGTGCGTTGACCACTCCCACCCACTATTCTTTTTATAGAAAATGACTAACTGGGGAGACAAGAATCATCATGAATGCAGTTATTGTGTTAGACACTTTGCTCCCCCCTTTTTTTGGGTGGAATAGAGATGCTTTTCTTCCTAAAGCCAAATTGGGAGTCAGAGGAGCACCAAGAGAATTGCTTATAAAAAATGGGAGTTGTTACCAGGAAAGACTGGCTGGCATTGTGGTTCTTGACTGTTTGTGTGCTTAGCCAGCAAAATTGCTAGTCTACCTCTTGGCCTATTTAAACAAAGGCAAAATGAAGAGAGATTGTTGGCCAAGTGAAGAGAGACTATACATACTTTCACTATCTGATGTGGTAAAAATGAGATCAGGCATGTATCAGGAAAGGTATGCAAGCTTTGGCCTGCTTGTCCACTGATATGAATTGAATGGTTGTGTACCCTTTGTCCCCTGAAATTCACATGTTGAAACTAATCCTCAGTGTGATGGTATTCAACCTGTGCAAGGTAATTAGGTTTAGATGTGGTCATGAGAGCTGAGCCCCTATGACAAGATCAGTACCCTTATAAAAACACAGACACACTCTCTCTCTCTTCCTCTTTCTGTCTTTTTCTCTCTGTCTCTCTCTCCATGCACCAGAGAAAGGCCATGTGAGGACATAAACAGGAAGAGTGACCTCACCAAAAACTTGATAATGTTGGCACTCAGATTTTGGACTTTCAGTGTCCAGAACTGTGAGAAATCAATTCTTGTTGTTTAAGTCACAGACTTTGGTTTTTGTTATAGAGCTGGAACCAGCTAAGATAGTCACCCTACAGAATTTCTTGTTGGACAAGGAGACCCCAACAAGAAGATGAAGTGGATGTATTGCTGGGGAGGGATTTAGGGTTGGAGAATGAGGTTGATTTGGAGCTTAATCTACCTAAGCAGAGCACTGTGTTATAAAGAAACCCCTTATTGCTTTTGCAAGAAATTATATAGCCTCACAGAGAGCTGGCATTTGCATGGCTGCAATGCACAGGGTGCATCAATGTCCAGCCAGAAAAGCAGAGAAAGCCAATACAGACGAGGCTATAACAGCAGCCAGTTAAATAAAGAGGCCCTTGTTCCTCTCCCTTTTCCTTCTCCCTACCCCCACCCATGAAAGGAATTAGGCCTTAAAGAAAAAGGGAGAAGAATACAGATGTGCAGACTTCCTTTCAACCTTGGCATATCACTACCCCTAGTGGTCAAATCTATCCTCATGTTAGGGGCTGAGGTGAGTTAGATTTCGTTTGAGATTCAAGTTTTATATTGGACTGAATTTTCATAACCAAAAACTATTGGGCAGTTATGAAATCTACCAAAAATGATACTAAGGGATGGAAAAGGAGATTTGATAAAGCGTTACTGAAAGCAGTGATTGAAAAATATGATTTCATGTTTATATTCCAACTGTTTGAGATTATAGCGGTGTTCGTTTTGATAAAATATCTTTCATTGGTTTGACAAATAGAGTAGAGGAGTAATGGGAGAAATGCGCAATGAAAGGCCACTTTTTTTTCACTTCAGCTTCTGGAAAAAGCGAACATTTCAAAACTTTGGGTATTAAATTACAACAAGTGACATGAATGGCATTTTTGTGGTTGTGGTTTTATATGGGATTGTACTTCTATGTAAAAACATTTAAAGGAAAACATCACACAATATAAAAAGCATCTCAATTTTTATTTTTTAAATAAATAAGTTGTCAGTTATGAGAGAACAGAGGTATATCACTGTGAGTTAGTTTTTGCTATGGATACATCTGGGAGATGCTAGTTTGCATTAATGATTGCAAAAAAGTACAAACAGATGGTAAAGCATGCAGCCTCAGCAAGCAACTGGCTCTAGAGAGCCCCAGACACCTGTGGTTTTAAGCAATGACATTTTATGTTATCGTTTGAGGAGTCCCTATTTTATGCTAAAAGTGCAGATGTTTCTCATCTAAGATATTTTTTATGGATTTGATCCCAATGTCACCTTACACTATTACAGCATACTGAAAATTTTTCCTCTTGACATTATCGCCATCTTATAAGAAATAAGATGAAATACAAATTTCATCCCAACCTATGATTATAAAAAATTAAGCTGGAAAAATTTTCAGACCTAACAATTTCTTCCTATACACACTCCCCAAATACAGATGCTTCTTCATTTACAGTGGTGTTATATCCTGATAAACCCAACATAAATGGAAAATATCGTAAGTTGAAAATGCATTTAACACACTTAACCTATTAAACATCATAGCTTAGCCTAGATAACTTGAAAAGTGTTTAGAACACTCATCATGGCCTACAGAAGGGCAAAATCATCTAATGCAATGAGGACACTGTAGAGTATCAGATGTGTACCCTTGATGGACTCCTGACTGGGAGCTGTGGCCCAGCATCATGTGAGAACAGCATACTGTTGAAACAGAACTGATTCATATCCCTACCCTAATAAAAAATCATCACTTTTGCACCATCATAAAGTTGAAAAATTGTAAGTCAATCCCTTATAAGTTGGGGACTATCTCTATACTGCAAAATAAAAATCAAGGACAAAAATTGTATACTTAAGATAACTTATGGCAAAAGCATATCATAAGGTAATCAAAAGAAGTTTATTTTTCATTATAGTAAGAACTATATGATTTCACACATAGGTGGAATATAAAACAGACTCAAGGACATAAATAAAAGTGAAGTGGTTACCAGGGGTGGGGTTGTGAGGGAGGGGCATGGGGGAAGGAAGTAAAGGGGGACAAGTGTGCAGACACAGAGAGTGACTTGACTTTGGGTGATGGGTACACAACACAGTTAACAGTTCAAATACTATAGAGATGTTTACCTGAAAGCTATGTACTCTTACGGATCAATGTTATCCTGTTAAATTTAATTTTCTAAATAAAAATTATTTAAAAAGAAAAAAATATTAAATTACATTAAAACATTTAAATTAGTTTAACAAATCATTACTTAAATTCTTGTTTCCAACATGTTTCTCTTTTACATTTGTGCTTTTGTCAGTTACAATTTGCTAAAGTAAATCTAACTTTAGAATGTTGTAAGATCATTTTTCAAGAAGGTGGATATAGTGAATTGACTTAAGACCTTAATAGACACTCACTAACTTTTTTACTTTGAGAGTGCTACTTAACTTTCTGTGCTGGTTTCTCATTTGTAAAATGGAAATAACACTAAGTAACTTGAATAGTTGTGTGAATATTAAACAACAATCAAATGAGCTGTTTAGGTGTTTAGCCAGGAGAACATGTTATAGTATTAGTTGTTATTATGTAGGTATGAAGATGCGGATATAGATTTGAAAAAAAATGTAAACTAACAAAAAGAAGTTAACCTGCCCTGGCTGGCAGCTCATTTGGTTAGCACTCCCCTACTCCCTAGACCAAGGTTGCAGGTTCAAGCCTCAATCAGGAGTCAGGGCACACGCAGTCAACCAACGAATGCATGAATAAGCAGAACAACAAATCCATGTTTTTCTCTTTCTCTTCCTTCCTCTCTCTCTAAAATAAATTTAATTAAAAAAATCAAACAGAAGTTAATATGAGAGATGTTTTGAAGGAAAATACATAGAAACCAATGACAGAGAGGGAATTAAAAAAGAGTCCAACATTAGCATTTCTTCACCTGACCCCAGTTACTTGATGTGAGGTTAAGTTATGGAGGTGAGAGGTGGGGATGTCTCTTCCCATTCATTACCTTTGGTATGGCGTGCTGAAAATTATGGTGCCCTGACTTGTCCTTGTTCCATTTCAAAAAGTGGTGGTTTCACACCAGGAGAGAAGAGTTGAAAAGAACTGCTGGAGTCTTTTGGGAGAAGTTTCCTAATGTTTTACATTACAAGAAGGGATATGCTCTCTTTTCCCTCTATTATTTGAGATTGAATATAACCAACAGTGCACCAGTATGAAAATAAAACCAAGTATAAGGAGGGCAGAATGGAGAAACAGAAAGAGTTTTTTAAAAAACCACAGAAAAGAATTATTATTGACATAGCAGGGAGGCCAGAGATTCAGTGGGTCCTATACTGGTATCCACTGAGCTTCCATACCTCCTGATATGACAGACAATAATTATTTCCTTAACATTTAAGCTGCCTTAAGGCATGGTTTCTGCTACTTGCAGCCAAAAGCATTATCAAGGAAAGATATTAATTAGAAAGCAGTTGGTTATTTAATTCATCAAAATGTTTGTACTATACAATATAATTTACTGGAGTTTTTAGAAATGCTTTTTTATATTCCACTTATATATTTCTATCCCTTGACCTTTTTCCTTTTTACTATTTATTAAAGGAATTATTACAATTCTTTTCTTGTAATTTATTTATTTATTTTTGTCTTTTCCTCCACTACTGTTTCCTAGAAATTTTTTTTTTTTATTAGCAAATACAGTTGTGGGCAAAAGTAGATTTACTATTGTAATACAAATGAATAATACATTAATCAATAAATTAACAATACACTAAGAAGCTGTGTTTTGCATACTCATACTGTAAACCTACATTTGCCCACCTCCGTATTTTTGGCTTCCAATTTTACTTTCTATTCACACCTTCTTTGTTTTGTTCACTTTTGAATTTTTTGCCTTGTGAAAGATGATTCAATTATGTTATAGTTACAATACATCTCTTTTTCTTTCTTTAAATATATTTTCCTTTATTTAATTCCCTCTGTATCTTGGGAAACCCTATGTGATAGAAGGATATGTGATAATACTGCTGTGCTTTGTTACCTAAACTTTGAACCTATTTTCTACGTCTGTTCAGAGTGAAATACAGAGCCATCATTTACACTGTGGGAAGGAGAGTAATGTTGTTGTCAGAAATGGGCAGCAAAGAAGCCAGATTCTCCTAAACTGCAGATTCAGGCATGAAGGGATTTTTTTATTTTTTATTTTTGTATTTTTTCTGAAGTTGGAAACGGGGAGGCAGTCAGACAGACTCTCGCATGCACCCAACCGGGATCCACCCAGCACACCCACCAGGGGGCGATGCTCTGCCCATCTGGGGCGTCACTGTTGCAACCAGAACCATTCTAGCTCCTGAGGTGGAGGCCATGGAGCCATCCTCAATGCCCATCCTCAGTGCCTGGGCCAACTTTGCTCCAATGGAGCCTTGGCTGCGGGAGGGGAAGAGAGAGACAGAGAGGAAGGAGAGGGGGAGGGGTGGAGAAGCAGATGGGCACTTCTCCTGTGTGCCCTAGCTGGGAATCGAACCCGGGACTCTTGCACACCAGGCCAACGCTCTACCACTGAGCCAACTGGCCAGGGCCTGAAAGGATTTTTTTGAGTGACAGTGCCAACTCTCAGAGGAGCTCTGTATTTTCTGTTTGCCATTGCAGCACTGGCCTGTGGTCAGAGAAACCTCCAGGTCAGGACAAGGAAAATATTATGGGTAAAAATACGAAACAAGGTAGGCCTGGAACCTGACCTACATTTCTCACTGTGTGTCAGAGATACAGGAACCAAAAGGTCCCCCTTCACACTGTCCCACCTAAGTTAGTAATGGTTGCAACCTCACAGAAATGGAAGAAATAGTCAAGGAAAGAGTAAACACTGTGCTCGTTCTCATAACTAAATTTCCCACAGTTCTCAGTAGGACACAAGACAATAACCAGCTCTTTCCTGTGCTCCCAAGAAGGATGCAATAGATAGAGATGTTCAGAAAATGCAAACAAGTTAAGAAGGACCTGTGAGAAACTGACATGAGGCCAAGCCAGAGGTGGGCCCCTCAGAGGAGGTCCTGAGGACAGTAGTGATAGAGGGCAGACACTTGAAAACCATTATGGGATGAATTAGATATGCATTCCTGAAGATTAGCATCATCCCCAGGGAATGGATAATGAGGACAAAGGGACTATGATTGCCTTTTAAACTGAAGTCATTGAAAATTACTCAACTGGACTGAGTGTATTACAAGTGACTATATTAGGTTTTTACATTTGGCAGCATGGGGCTTCCAAGTCAAAAATTAAGTGAAAGGAAAATAAAACAAGTTGCATTTTACACTTATGAGGTTTGTGGTATATTGTAACTTGGTAGAATCAGAAATGCATACCTATGTACACCTATTTTACAAATTTAGTTTGAGGCATTCCTTCATAGTCTTTCACCCAGAAATCCAACACTTTGCTGAATGTGGCCTCTGCTTCCTCCTGCACATCTCTTGGATGCAATGTTTCTTCCCTGTCTTTGCTGCCAAGTTAATTGGCCAAATTCCCATTATTTCTTACTTGAGTTATTACAATGTTTTTTTTCTAGTGTTCCTGTCTTGTTTTTCCCTCATTTCAGTAAGTTTTATGATATTATAATTCTTTTTCTTACAGTAGCATGTATTTTCTTAATTCATTCTTTGATTAGACCTCTTTATCTATGCCATCTAAACTTATTTAGTATGATTTGGAAACCAAGGATATATTACATTCTAATATAATTTACTTATGATCAACTATCATTCTTCTGATCACTAAACTATGTAGTTCAGGGGTCCCCAAACTACGGCCCGCAGGCCACATGTGGCCCCCTGAGGCCATTTATCCGGCCCCCGCCGCACTTCCGGAAGGGGCACCTCTCTCATTGGTGGTCAGTGATAGGAGCATAGTTCCCGTTGAAATACTGGTCAGATTGTTGATTTAAATTTACTTATTCTTTATTTTCAATATTGTATTTGTTCTCATTTTGTTTTTTTACTTTAAAATAAGATATGTGCAGTGTGCATAGGGATTTGTTCATAGTTTTTTTTATAGTCTGGCCCTCCAACGGTCTGAGAGACAGTGAACTGGCCCCCTGTGTAAAAAGTTTGGGGACCCCTGATGTAGTTGTCACTTTTGAAAGTGCTATTTGACACAAGCATGAGATTAAATCTCTTAACCTTGATATTTGTTTCTAACTATGTCTATATTCTTAAGTTTCTATTTTGAGACTTACAGAACCTGATGGATTAAGCTAATGCAGATCATCATCCTCAGAATAAAAATAAGTTTATCTGAAAGTAATTTAAAATGCAGTATTTTCAATGAACATAAAGGTAATCTATAAGTGCCAGGAATTGAGAGATAGGAGAGGCAGAGTTTTTAATGGTAGCTGAGTCAATGAAAGCTAACAAGGGTTTTAGGCTTCATGTAGGATCTATGGGATGTGAATTTAACACCCACAGAGGATGAGAGCCATATCATTTGATTCACATGAACTGAGGAGGTATACTGAACCTCAGCTTAATAAACAGTGCTGCAGAGTAGCTCTGCTTGCCAAAATGGGACTAGAAACACCTGCACATAAATCTTGGGAAGCAGTCTGAATGTTTTGCTTTCTGTTTGGGGCTTTCAGTAGAAAAAAAAGATATGAGTGATAAACTGAAACCTCAGTTCTGTGCCAAATGGGGTCACAGATGATATTTCTTGAACAGCATGGGAAATGCAAGCTGAGAAGTTGGAATAAAAACCAGTCAAAGACCATTACATTCTATTTTATTCTGTCATAAAACAGTACAATATTGACCTGTCAGGATAATTTCACAACTCAGGGAACCTATCACCCTGTGGAAAACACAAAACCACTGAAAATAAACAAATCAAAATTTACAAACTCCATTAGCAAATGAACCAGTAATCAAGCATAACAAACAGGATGAGTAACAGTCAAGAACAGAAAATAATCTGAAAGAGACTATAAAATAACTATACTTAAATTGTTTAAAAATTAAAGATGACACAGAAACCACAATTAAATGAGGACAATATGAAAGGACGTATAAGAAAATGAGTAGTATAATATACAAGGAGACATAGTTCAAGAGAAAATTTGTGGTAAATTTGAGAGAATCCTCTAGACTATAATACAGAGAAATAAAGAGATGAAGAATAATAAAAAAAACAGTTAATAAGTATAAAGGATGGAACATGGAGGTTAAAAATATATCTAATGGGAATTTTACTGGTGAAGATAGAAAAAATGAAAAAATAACAATAATAAAATAATTTATTGACTGACAATTTACCAGGTATAAAGAAGATAAGCTATGAAATCCAAATAGCATAGAATAAAATCAAATTCCTACCTAGAAATATCAGAGTGAAATAGTAGAAAACCAACGAGTGTGATATAATCCAAGAACCAGAGGTTATTAGGAATGCAATAAAATTTCTAATCACTAATTCTAATCATTTTTTCCTTTAAATATTAGATTAGAGTTGATTAAGGTAAAGATGACTGCCATTTCTCCCTCATTATAGAGAAGTTCATCTATTTTTATAGGGCTCACTTACATGAGATTATATAAATACATTTTCAAATTTGGAGGAAGAAAAAGTTAACATTCATGTTATGTTATATTTCCTAGTAGCAGACTTGGAGACAAAGTTTTGAATGCAAGTAAGAATTTGAATGCTAATTCCATGAAATACTGGACAAGGAGTTCAAAGACAGGAAGGAAGGCAGGAAGGCAGGCAATAGGGTGCATTATAATGGAAGTTACTACTTGCTTCATCTTGTTGGGTAATTTTGGGAGATAGAGAATACTTTAAATTTATCCCAGCTAAGGGAAGAATTGGCTGGGATGCTTGTACATCAACTGCCATTAGTCAGTCATTGGTTGAGAACTACCCTCAAAGTGCGTTAATTCCCCAGCCTTTCTGGTCTGACTCCTGCACAGTCCAAGCAGGCTCTGACCAGGTAAAGCCCCCAGGCTGTGGAGGCTGCTCACAACATGCAGAAGAATGGTCAATGATAAAGGGTAGGAGTTAAGACATTAACAATATCTTGAACTTTAAATTTAGCTCTCAAATAACTTTTAAAATGAACATAAATCATGAACTGATTTTCCTGAGATTTTTTTTTCACTCTGAAAGTAAATTACCAACTAAGGTAGGTCATTTTAAATTGTGATCTTTCAAACAATATGTGCGGGTCTTACCAACCCTTGAGATACATAGCCAATGATATCAAATTAGGTTACCAAGTTACATGAGTTGGACCACTTAGTGAAGTTTCTAGGGTTGAGCAGACTACTATTGTTCTTTATAGAGAAATGCAAAAATTCTATTTCATATAGGTCATAGAACTATCCATTGATTAAACTGACTTCCTTCTGGAGTGTTGATTATGATTATATAATAAAAAGGGTACATGAATTCCATGTAAGCCAGCTCTCCATTTTTATGAGAAAAAATCCAAAAATGCCTATGTAGATTTGCTCAGATGATACATTAAAGGTATGTACTAAATTATTTATAGTATAACCCAATTGTTGAAACAAAACATTATAGAATATAATTAAGCTGTTTTTTAAATCAGAAGCTTAATTGTCCATAGTAAGAAATATAAGAAAAATTTTCAGTAGTAAAGAAGGAGAAAACGTTTCATCAAGATGTAAAAATTCAAGCCATGATGAAGAGAAGATTCACTTGCCCATTACAGTGAGTCATAGTTTCCCAGTGAGTTTTTTTGAGAGTGTGGCTTATAACCACATTATATAATATGTCTGAGGTTCTTCTGGAATGAGAATAACACCTACTCAGAAAAGAATTTATCTATCATTAAGTTTAAATGATAATTTAGTCAAATGTCATAATAAAGTTATGAGAAAAGAGATGCCAGGGTGGAGATAATCAATATCAAGTATAAGAGACTGAAACTGAGAAAATGAAATGAGTCAAAGTTTTATGGATTTCATCATTTGTAGGGACTGATGAATGGTTGGAATAGCATGTGTGACAAAATGAGAAAAACTGGTTTTCTGTTTTCTGCCAAGATGTAGTTAGGATTATAGAGCTAATTTTCTGATCCAGAAAACAGCAGCAAAGCTTAAACCTTTCAGTCTTCTGTTTTGTATAGATATGAAGATAACTACTAGAACACTTGCATTTAAAAAAAAAACCTTTAAAGGAGAAGACTATCTACCCAAATGTATGAAATCAGAATGTTTATTGAGATTTATAGAATCAATCCATGGAATTTAGATGAGCCTCTATAACTTTCTTTAGAATGAGAGATCTTAAGTCTTGATAAAATGTTCTGGAAATTTAATTGGCTGTTTCTTTAATATATTGTGTTATGATTTATAAACATAAAGGTAGAACAGCATATGAAATTTTGAAATATTTTTCTCTACTAAAATATGAATATCTTCAAGGATGAAGCCTAGTACTTTAGAATCTACAACAAAACCATTATCTATGCATTTGTATATTTTTGATGGCCTCTCTAATTTAACCAAAGATCTGGTCTTATAAGCAAACTATTTTTACTGGCTTTGAGGTTTAATAATTTCCTGTATTTGTTATGTCTAACACACCTCCTTCTAAAAGGAACTTGTGGTTCCCTATATATAATAATGTGTGTGTATATACATGGTTTTAATTACTGTGGATAAAATGGGATATGGAATTTATTTAAACAGTCCAAATCTGTTTAAATCTCTCATTTGGGTACTAAACTCAATACTAACTTCAAAATATTCAAACAGAATATTGGAAAAATTTTGGAGATTAAATGATAAGGTTTAAGTTGCCCAAATCTAAAGGCTACACATCTATATTATTACACCAGTATTGTTTATTATTATAAAATAAACAGCTGACACACATCATCTATTATAATAATGCATAAAAGCTAATAAAAATTAGGTTATATCTGACTCTCATTCCTCAATTACAGAACCTTTTTCTTTAGCATTAATGTGATTAGAAAGAATGTTTTTTATGTATTTATTTTTTATTTTATTTTTTTAGATTTTATTTATTCATTTTTATTAGAGAGAAAGGAGAGAGAGAGGAAAAGAGATAGAGGTAAGAGAGAGAGAACAGGTGGAGGAGCAGGAAGCATCAACTCCCATATGTGCCTGACTAAGCATGCCCAGGGTTTCGAACTGGCAACCTCACGACCTCAGCATTCTAGGTCGATGCTTTATACACTGTGCTACCACAGGTCAAGCCTGATCTCTTAGAATTATTTTTTTCTACTTATTTCTTATTAGATTTAAGAAAAATATTTTTCTTAGAATATTCACATTTGATTTTGTTATAAAATTTGATTTAGGATAAAGGGTTTCTTTTATTTGGTTCTAATAAAGTCACATCTAATAATTTTTTAAGTTTTACTTTTTCTATTGTTTTTATATTAATGAAGCCCTTTCTAAGTCAGGGATATTATATTCACTCATAAATATTCACTTTTAATAGCTTAATCTCTTGAACTTAACTCTTTATCCATTATAATTATTCTGATATGCAATCTGAGTGGAAGATGTACAATTTAATTTTTCTAAGTGATTATTCACTTTTACTATTATTTATTGAATGATTTATTTGACTGCTTATATATCTGTACTAACTGGGGTTGTTTTTGTTTTGTTTTGTTGTGTTTTGTTTGTTTGTTTTTGTTTTAGAGAGGAAAAGACAGAGACAAATAGAAAGGGAGAGAGATGAGAAGCATCAACTCATAGTTGCGACACCTTAGTTGTTCACTGATTGCTTTCTCATATATGCCTTGACTATTGGTGGTGGGGAGTTCCAGCTGAGCCAGTGACCTTGGGCTTCAAGCCAGTGACCTTTGGGCTCAAGCCAGTGACCATGGGTTCATGTCTATGATCCCATGCTCAAGCCCGCAATCTCAGAGTTTCAAATTTCAGTCCTCAGCATCCCAGGTCAATGCGCTAACCACTGAACCACTGCTTGGTCAGGCTCAAATTGCTATTCTTGATATTACTCTTATATTTTGTTTTGTTTTTTTCCCTCTGATTAACTTTTTATTTTTCTGAATGTGTATTTTTTAAGTTCTTAATGATTAAAAATTTTAAATGACCTTTCAAAAACCACATTGAAATTTTAATTGAATTTTATTTACCTACAGATTAACTTTAGATGAATTAACATTTCTTGTGTTTTCTTTGCTTACCTTTTTTTTTCCCTATTCATTCCCATTCAATCTTTCTCTTCATTGGAGACTCATATGATTTCAGGGAAGTTAAGCCTATCAGTACATTGTGTCTCCCTTGTCACAGAAATGGTAAGCTGCTGACCTACGTAGATATAATTATAGGGAATCTTATTACTCCCTGGAGATGGTGAGAAAAGAAGGCCATGCTGTGGCTTTAGAGTAGCTTAGACAGAATAGTCAGATAGAAAGAATTCAAGTATTTTGTTTCATTTTTGGACCACTATCTCGGACTTCACTTGAATGTATGGATTTTTTTAGTTATAAGATCCAACAAATTCTTCTTAGATTTTAAAGGAAGCTTGTGTTAGGTTTATTGTTATTTTCAAATAAAAGCATTTATAATCATACTATATCATTATAATATTCTTTTATAATATTCAGAAACATGGTATGACTCTTACTTTTCCTGAGTTCTTTTGTATGTATCAATAAAGTTGTTTTATTTTCTTCCCATAGCTGCATATGTCTTGATTAAATTCAGGTGCTCTCATACATTTTAAGTTAGTCAAGTCCAAATATTTTGTTTTGCATAAAGCATTGTATTAATACCTACTAGACTAAAGTGAAGAAATAAAGAGTAATAAGAACAAATGATGTTGATGCTGGTAATTTCTTTTATAGTATTTACTGTTCCAGACATAGTTCTTTTTATATTTTATCATACATAATCTCATAAGGTAGCTATAAATATGATCTCAAATTTAATGGGTGAGAGAAAGGAGGAACAGGCATTGAGTAACTACTCTAGCTTATGCACCTAGTCAACCGTGCAGCTGGGATTTGAAACTGTGTAGTTTGTACCCAGAGTCTATGCTCGTATTATACTGCTCCTTTATTATAACTGTACCCCGAATAAAAAATGGCTGTGAATGATTAATGTCAAAACTATTTGTTAGTTTGCATGAAACAAGTAGGCCAACAGGTTGTTTCCAAGTTTTGGAGTTCCTACCAACTCACTAAGGTTCTTAAGTGCAACTTACCTTGGTTTCTGGTGGGAGCTAAAGGTAGAAGGAATGACGGTAATTCATATGATTCTTTTTGTTTCATCACCAGGCAGTCATATTATTGAATGTCTGGTATTGCATGTAGGTATTTTTAATAACTACACAATTATACTTATGAATGTATATCATGCTTTATCTTCAGGTACTTAAAAATCCAAATATGAGATCAGCACAAGTAGATAGATAACCTAACATCTCTATATTGTGCAGAGGAAAGAGAGAAGGACTAGATTTGTTTAGTAACATGAGCATGATCATAAACTTGTTACAACACGTTGCAAGATCTAGGAAATTAGAGGGAAGCAACTCAAACCTCTTTTTTTGGTTATGACTCATGTGTTCAGAAAACTATTGGACCTTTGTTCACTCTAGAAACAGCAGGGGGCATACTTTCTTTTCTGATCTTTTTTTCTAGTAGAGCTCCTTAACATTTGTTGAACTCTCCACTGCTGTAGCCCTTTGCCTCTTACAAATGTGTGATAAACACTTTTGGAAATCCTTGAATGGTTTGGACTTATAAAAGGTGAAATACAATTATAATTTTATATGCTTGAAATGTTTGAGAAATTAATAGGTAAATATTACATTTAAAATTCAGATAGATAAAACCCAAGTTAGTGGATTTTCAGCTTAATTTAGAAGGCCTAAGTAAACTCGATGTCTGAAGTGACCAAAAGTTGTTGAAATCTTACTTTTTTTTTTATTTTTGCAGATTAGTAGTGTGTGGCATTTTGAGATATATTAAGAAGATTACTCATAGTGATTTTCTTTTACAGGTGGCTTTGTATGTGAATGGCTCTAAATCTTGTAATTTAACATGGTTTGTTAGAAGTACTCATTTTAGAATCTAATCATAAGTTTCCTTGTTCCATGTGTGCAAGTTTTGTCTTAGCAGCATGGGTAGCTTTTGAAGGTAAGGATAGGGCATCTTTTAGAGCAGTGGTCCCCAACCTTTTTTGGGCCACGGGCCGGTTTAATGTCAGAAAACATTTTCACGGACCGGCCTTTAGGGTGGGATGGATAAATGCACAAAATAAAATTATGCAACCGGTGTAAAAACTGTGGTATTTTTTCCCCTCCCGCAGCCAAGGCTCCATTGGAGCAAAGATGGCCCGGGCGCTGGGGATGGCTCCTTGGCCTCTGCCCCAGGCGCTAGAGTGGCTCTGGTCGTGGCAAAGCGACGCCCCGGAGGGGCAGAGCATCCGCCCCTGGTGGGCGCATGCGGGAGTCTGTCTGACTGTCTCTCCCCGTTTCCAGCTTCAGAAAAATACAAAAAAAAAAAAAACCAACTGTGGTATTTTTAAATATAATTGTCGAACTTACGAGACAAGCATCAAGGGTGAGTCTTAGACGGATGTAACAGAAGGAATCTGGTCATTTTTAAAAAATAAAACATCATTCAGACTTAAATATAAATAAAATGGAAATAATGTAAATTATTTATTCTTTCTCTGCGGACTGGTACCAAATGGCCCATGGACCGGTACCGGTCTGCGGCCCGGGGGTTGGGGATCACTGTTTTAGAGGACTGGGACCATAGTGGTAGCCCATCAAACACTTGTCAAGCTGAATGGAGCAGGGACCTGAAAGCGGGACTTTTCGGCATAGACGTCATTACATCTTCCTGGACTCCCCTTCTCCCTCAGCAGCTACTGGTCCTGTGTTCAGTGTCAGCACCTATGCCAAATCTCAGGGGTTAGGAACAAAACTGGCAAGGCAAATCATGGTATTTATTCAGCTGTTCTTTAGATATTTATGGAAAAAAATTCAAAACTTTAGTGATAATAACAAATATCACTTACTATGTGATAAACACTTTGCAGGTGTTATTTACTGAAATTCACAATCTATGAATTGAGGGTATTATTATTTTCTTATTTATTTATTTTTTATAGAGGATACTCAAACTTTAAGCTAACAAGTGACACAGCTAGGATTAAACTGTATTACTAAAATTTTCATGGCAATTGACACTTCTCAAATTTAGGCAGATTGTCACAAGAGCATTAACTATCTCCCCCTGCCCTCCCCGGGAAGCAAGCCATGGATATTATTATTATTATTTTAATTCTAATAGCCACAGGTAAGTATTTCTTTTTAGGTTCATTCATTATCTTGCTCTTGTTGTTTGAAAATAAATAATAGATGGCCATTTCTTCCTACAAAACAAATTGTGGATCTAAAATTAGGTTCTAACTTAGAATAATTTCTCTTTTGTTAGAAACCAACATTATAAGATTTTATTTTATTTTATTTTATTTTATTTATTTATTTTTGTTTGTTTTTTTGTATTTTTCTGAAGCTGGAAACGGGGAGAGACAGTCAGACAGACTCCCGCATGCGCCCGACCGGGATTCACCCGGCACGCCCACCAGGGGCGAGGCTCTGCCCACCAGGGGGCGATGCTCTGCCCCTCCGGGGCGTCGGTCTGCCCCTACCAGAGCCACTCTAGCGCCTGGGGCAGAGGCCAAGGAGCCATCCCCAGCGCCCGGGCCATCTTTGCTCCAATGGAGCCTTGGCTGCGGGAGGGGAAGAGAGAGACAGAGAAGAAGGAGGGGGTTGGAGAAGCAAATGGGCGCTTCTCCTATGTGCCCTGGCTGTGAATCGAACCTGGGTCCCCCGCACGCCAGGCCTACGCTCTACCGCTGAGCCAACCAGCCAGGGCCCATTCTAAGATTTTAAATCTCAGACAAACTAAGTCTACTTTGTATTTATTAACCCAGAAGTAATTAAAATAATTTTAGAAACTACAATTGTTTATTTAGAACAATTTTTTAAATAATTTGTTTCACTTTTGATATGGTGCTATAGAATCTCTTAAAATCATTTCAGATTGCAAATCTTGTCTGTACTGTGGAGTGTGTTCAAGTTGTGCCAGTAGCTCACTACTCTCAGGATAGGCCTTTTCTCACTGTAGTAAAGTGGGGCTACTTCCTGTTTTTCCCCCCAAGCGCCTCCCATGGAAATTCTTGAAAAATAAAGCAATGTTTCAACCCACACTTTAATGAGTGGACTGGAATCCCCCATCCCTTTAGATAACTCAGTAGTGACTCATAGAATTGTCTAGCCCTCGATTTCCTAACATTTTCCATTGACTGTAAGTTATTTCTTCATCTTCTTTTGCTGTTCAAAAGTGCTTTTCATGTCTGCCAGCTGGAAAACTAGAAAAAATAAGACCTATAGTTTCAAATTTGAATGTGCTATTTGAGCTTTTTAATGTAGCCCTAGTGATCGGGTGTTTGGCAGAGGTACTGTCAGAAAATAGACAGTTAGGATGCAACTAAAAGCTGCTTTACTATAATTTACTAAATGCAATGCCAAACTGTGCAATCTGACCTGCCTATGCCATTTAGTGCTCTCTGCTGTCTTCAGTCATTTGTTTTACTACGTGTGAACTTCTGTGGAGTCACTCTCAGGCCACCCAAAGAATCCAGAAACAGAAATTCTTTTTTTTTTCTTTTTTTATTGAGAGGTGGGGAGGCAGAGAGACAGACTCTTATGTGCACCCTGATGGGGATCCACCCGGTAAACCCCCTACCAGGCAATGCTCTGCTCATCTGGGGCCGCTGCTCTGTTGCTCGGCAACTATTTTAGCACCTGAGGTGAGGCCATGGAGCCATCCTCAGTGCCAGGGGCCAGCTTGCTCCAACCAAGCCATGGCTGCGAGAGGGAGAGAGGAAGGGAGGAGAGAGAGAGAGAGAGAGAGAAAGAGAGAGAAGGGGAGGGGTGGAGAAGCAGATGTTTGCTTCTCCTGTGTGCCCTGACCAGGAATCTAATCTGAGACTTCCACATGCCAGGCTGATGCTCTACAGCTGAGCCAACTGGCCAGAGCCAGAAAAACAGAATTTGAAAGTACAGTTACCATGCCAAGTCAAGTCTCCACACACAATACAGTGTACAGATGATGTGTTGTAGAATTGTGCATCTGACACCTATATAATTTTGTTAACCAGCATTACCCCAATAAATTCAACTTAAAGAGAAAATAATAAACAAAGTACAGTTAGTTAAATAAAGGCTTCCTAGTATAATAAGGTAGAGTCAGAAACATAGGCTAAATAGGATATTATGATATTGATATAAAATGTGTTCATTTGGAACACTTGAGGAAATAGGCAACGGCCTCATTAAATAATTTATTCAGGCAGAATTGTTTATGCATCAGCTACCCACTCATTTGTTTCATAGAAAGATTTTCTGGTTATAGTTAATAAGAAAATATATCCAAAATATTATAGTAGTGAGAGGAAGTAATCTCTAAAAGATGTTCTGTTTTATCAGAAGAATTTGCTCAAGGTGATGGAAGAGTGGGATGCTGAACACACAATACCAGATACAGTTGATGTATTATAGAACTGTATACCTGACACCTATATAATTCTATTAACTGATGTCACATCATTATGTTCAATAAAAATCTTTCCCTTTTGAGTTTAAAGGGTAAGTCTGAAATTATGCCTTTGACACTGTGTCTGTCAGAAGTGGTGTTGAGTTAGATGACCCCAGGTCATTCTAGACCCATGTGGATAGTTATGTATAATATGTGACCTTTCAGAAATGAGTTATTTTAATCTTAATCTTGTTTTTATTTCTATCAAATGAGGATAATATATCTTGCCTTTCCTATCTTATAAGATTTTTGTGAGCACCAAATTAAATGATCCAGATGAGAAATTTCACTTCAAATGTAGCTAGGTTATTAGAACTCAAGGGACCTTTAAAAATTGTCTGAACTTTCTCCAAAGGTGCAGGACCTAGAATTACAAACAGTCTTTAGGTTTTGATGGATCCAGGGTACTAATAAGTGAAATAAAGTTGTGATTTTTCAAGCCGCAGATATCGTATAGGAAAGAGCTTCATAAAATAAATAAACATAAATCAACAAGAACACTTCCAAACAATAAAACACCCTAGCAATATTCTTGTTATCCAAGCATGCCTTATATTCTGGTCACTTCTTAGGTTTGCAAGAACTAGCTATATTTGGGTGTCATATTCAACAAAAAAAAGGGGTCATTGATAGGAACTTTCAAATAATAAAAAATAGAGCCCTGGCCGGTTGGCTCAGCGGTAGAGCGTCGGCCTAGCGTGCGGAGGACCCGGGTTCGATTCCCGGCCAGGGCACACAGGAGAAGCGCCCATTTGCTTCTCCACCCCTCCGCCGCGCTTTCCCTCTCTGTCTCTCTCTTCCCCTCCCGCAGCCAAGGCTCCATTGGAGCAAAGATGGCCCGGGCGCTGGGGATGGCTCTGTGGCCTCTGCCCCAGGCGCTAGAGTGGCTCTGGTCGCAACATGGCGACACCCAGGATGGGCAGAGCATTGCCCCCTGGTGGGCAGAGCGTCGCCCCTGGTGGGCGTGCCGGGTGGATCCCGGTCGGGCGCATGCGGGAGTCTGTCTGACTGTCTCTCCCTGTTTCTAGCTTCGGAAAAATGAAAAAAAAAAAAAAATAGAATTAAAACACTTTTGTATACCAAATAAGTGATCACTAATTATACTTTGGAAAAAAAAAAACAACTATGAACATCAAATGAGGTTTGAGGACATCCTCGGGACAGAGAAAAATGTAGAGTAGCATGGTAAGTCTAATTTAGTTAGCATTTCTTTTCCTTCTTTAGAGTGTTTAAAGAATTCTGCTCTTTTTATATATCATAGGTAGTACTTCATTATCTCTCATATCTGAACTAGGCATTCTTTGTATTTTTAGCTATTCTGTTAACAGAACCAGGTCTGTATAAAAGGCTATTTTAGCATAGCATATTAATTTGAATTATAGATTATAAGAACCTTGTTATTAATGTTGATAACTGGAGTATGTTAGGCAGGACAGGCTAGGGTATGCTTATCAAATATCAGTGACTCAGGACTTGAAAGGTTTATTTCTCACTGTGTGTTCACTGTGGGTCAACATTAGAGCTTACTCATTGATGTCACTCAGGGGCTGAAGGTGACAGAGTAGTCAGCCATTTGCCTAAACAGAAATACAGTGTGTCCGTAAAGTCATGGTGCACTTTTGACCGGTCACAGGAAAGCAACAAAAGATGATAGAAATGTGAAATCTGCACCAAATAAAAGGAAAACTCTCCCAGTTTCATACCTATTCAGTGCAGTTCAATGTGGGCTCACACACAGATTTTTTAGGGCTCCTTAGGTAGCTATCCCGTATAGCCTCTACAGACTCATCACTGACTGATGGCCTACCAGAACGGGGTTTCTCCACCAAACTGCCGGTTTCCTTCAACTGCTTATCCCACCGAGTAATGTTATTCCTATGTGGTGGCGCTTTGTTATAAACGCGCCAATATTCACATTGCACTTTGGTCACGGATTTGAAATTAGCGAGCCACAGAACACACTGAACTTTCCTCTGTACCATCCACATCTCGACTGGCATGGCCGTGGGCTGCTCCGCTGTATACACGGTGTTATGTCATGATCTGCGCATGCGCACATGCTGCCACATCATCCTACAGAAACTGGGAGGGTTTTCCTCCTGAAATGTGCAGATTTCACATTTCTGTCGTCTTTTGTTGCTTTCCTGTGACCAGTCAAAAGTGCACCATGACTTTACAGAGGGAATGACTTCCACCAGATCTCCTATCAGCTTAAAAGAGACATGCATGAATATTGTTCACAACCATTTGTCCAGAATGTCATATATTATACTTAAATGAAAGAGGACCAAAAAGTGCAGTTTACCACGTGCTTGGAATAGGTGATAGAACCAAAAATACTTGGCAAGTAACTGTAATGATTACCACACCAAATCAGCACAACCTTTAAAGAAATTAAAAACCTGTCTAATATTTTTTGAGAGGTACCTATGTGTCAAGTCCTGGGCTAAGTGCATTCTTTCATGGAAATCACACAACAAACCTATGAGATGAGTAGTATTATGTCTATTTTAAAACTGGGAAAAGAGATAAAACATTTTTAGTCACTTAGACAAGGGAGCGAAGGCAGTGAGCAGTCAGGTTAGATCTGCTTGACCCCCGAGGTAGCAGCTGTTGTCATACCTCACTGTTAAATGTCCACAATGGTCGAAGTTCAGGTTTAATGTAATAAACAAGATGAATATCAATATATTTCCTGTGTTAGCAATGACAGATTTTCCCCTCTTTCATTTCTAAAAAGATGAGCCTGCTAAAGAAAGGCGAACTTTTGGACTGAACATGTTATGTATATGACTTCAAGGGACTGGAAGGGTGCCTTCTGTCCTAAGGATTCTGGTTCTAGCTAGTTAGGCTAAGTGGCATTACTGTTTATAACATGTAATTTTAGTATATTTTTCCAGATTAATGATGAATGTGGTTCAGATTAGAGATTAATTTTGGATTCATGTGGTAGTTTTTGAACTTGTTAGAGTGATTTTTAGGCCCATATTTTTCAAATAAGTTTTTAACTGTAGAATAAGTCGGATTCATAGAGAAGTTGTGATGCTGCTACAGAGTTTCCTTATACCTCACACCTAATTTCCTATCTCGTTAATATCTTATGTTAGTATGGCCCATTTGTTGCAATTAATGAACTGAAATGGATGTGTTATTATTTAGCAAATAATTTGAAATTTGCTGTATTTCTATACCGTGCTGTATTGCTTTGTTTTTGGCTTACTGTCTCTTTCCTGTTCCGAGATTTCATTTAGGATGATGCCACATTACACGTGGTCGAGCTTCTTTAGGTTCCTCTGGGCTGTGACAGTTCCTGAGATTTTTCTTGTTTCTGATGATCTTGATAGTTTTGAGGAGTACTGGTCACGTACTTTGTAGAATAGTTCAGATGGTATTTGTATAATGTTTACCTATGATTAATCTGAGGTTGTGTATTTTTTGGAGGAAAACTACAGAGATATTAAGTTCAGCCCATATTTTGCTCTTTCAAAAGTTTTATAGGCTAATTTTTTTCCCTTTAATTTTTCTCTGATTTGCTTTCCCTTTTCTTTGTTTTATTTCCTAGTTTCTTTCCTTTTTCTTTCTTACTCTTATCCTATTTGTTCTTCTTTTCTCCTTTCTCTGTTCTTCCTTCTTTTGTTCTTCATTTCCAAACAAGTCATCAGCACTAACTAGCGTTTAAATTCTAGTAATGTACTTCCTTACATAAAGAGTCCACAGCTCTTTATTCCCTCACGTTTAACTCCAAATTCTTAACTATTTTGTTGACACAGGAGGCAAATTTATACATTTTTAAAAATTAAATAGGCAGTCTTTAAATGATTTTATATTTCAGGATATAAGAAACTATATCTGGCTAGCTAGTACAATAGCTATCATACACTTTATAGTTATTGCTCTTGAGATTGATTGTAACAGAGAGTATGGTGCAGGTCATTTCTAGTATGGATAGGTATTTAGCATTTATTCTATAATGTAGAGTATTTATTCTAATGTAGAGTATTCAAAGATCATCAGGTACAACACTTTGAGTCAAGCAATTTACTTAATCCCACTCACATGTAGTAACCTCTTTTTGCTCTCATTACCCCACTCAGACAGTTCATGTTGGACCTGGAACAGATGAATCCAGGCATCCATATAAATATATGACTCAAGAAAGGAAGGCATCATGTGTACAAATGATATACTAGAAATTAGTTCATTTTATGTTCATATACTGTAGATGAAAACAAATTCATCATTTTATCTGTTTCTTTAAATTTCTTAGAGTTAATATAGGCCTTCCATTAGCCTCTCTGCCAAATACTTTTCTTTACTCTGAGCATAGTTTTATTATTTCCATACCGTAACTGTAAAAGTTGGCAGTAAGTGACTACATCAGACAAGAAACTGGAAGCAGATATAGGAGTGGAATTAATAATTCTTATTTTCAAAATTTATACTTGTTTTATATCATGATTCTTTTAAAATGTTAAATATCATTTTATCTTCGCACTAACATCCTAATCACCGAGAAACAACATAAATATTCTAAATCCATTATCATCTATTGTATTTATATATTTCTAGAACTGCCTAAAGAACTAGCAGAGAATTATGTCATCAAGTTTTATTTCATATTCATTATAGTTCCACTTTTTGATTATTAATAATGATAATGTTAATGTTTTTCACAGTGTTGGGTCTCTGTTCCTGTCTCTCATGTGTAAAGAATTTTCAAGCCGAAGACCACCAGATAGATCACTGGCACTACTGGGTCTACTTGCTGACTAACTGGAAGCTGCAGCTTTACTTGACCTGTGAACAGTGGGTGTTTGAATCAGATCCCTCCACGGTTCAGACTCCAGCTCTGTTGGAGGTAGCATTAGGTCTATCCACGAAACTAACTTCCAGAAGCTTTGCAAGTAATACAGGTCTGGCCCCTGAGAGAGAAATACAGGTTTAATAGGTACTTTGTGTAGTTTAATGGGTATTTTGTGTAGGTTTAACTGAAGATTTTTCGGGAAGTTTAGCTTCCTTGGCCTGGGGGGCTGTAGGATTGCCATAACCCTGAGCTCTGGAAGAGGCCGATGCTGTGCTGTTACTGTACCAGCAAAAACTGCTAACTTTTAAATTTGGAAGTGAGAGGAACAAGTTTTTACTTTTCTTTTTTCTCTCCATAATTGGATTTCTGATATGTGTATCTGAATGTGATTCTCAATATGTATACTTGGTTATGGTCATGGCAGCAGCGAGTGGGTCTTCAGGTTTAACTATCTAGGAGATGAGCGTATTTAAAGGACCAAGGATGCAGTGGAATCCACCCCCTCCCCCATCCACTTACTTACCACTTTCAACTTTTTGTTTCTTGACTGCATATGACTAGAGACTGTCTGCTCCCTGCTGTAATATTCTGCATTGGAGATCTTGCTGCATTTAATCTTTTGGCAACTTATGAAGCTTAAATACACAGATCCCTGAAAGATAGATGCTCTAGTCAAGTACCTCTCATTTCTACCCTCCACTCAGGAAGCCTTCTCCTGTTCCCTCACCTGGCCTGAAGAGAGTAGGGTTGCCCTTTCCTCCACGCCAAGCACACTCTGAGCCTTTGCAGTTAGTTGCTGATCCTCTGCTTACAGGGGTCTCCAAACTTTTTACACAGGGGGCCAGTTCACTGTCCCTCAGATCATTGGAGGGCTGCCAAATACAGTGATCCTCTCTCTGACCACCAATGAAAGAGGTGCCCCTTCCAGAAGTGCAGTGGGGGCTGGATAAATGGCCTCAGGGGGCCGCATTGCGGCCCGTGGGCCGTAGTTTGGGGACGCCTGGAAGCCTTAGAATGTTCTTTCTTCCTATATTCAATTATTTATTCCTTCACTTCCTTCAGGTCTCTGCTTCAGTGATGTCATCATAGGGGCCTTCCCTGTCCACCCTTTTCACCCCTTTACCTTTTTTCTTCTACTTTCATTTACTTATTTATATATATTTTTTTATTCAGTGAGAGGAGGGGAGGCAGAGAGACAGACTCCTGCATGCACCTCAACCTGGATCCACCTGGCAGGCCCACTAGGGGGGCAGTGTTCTGTCTATTGGGGGCCCTTGCTCCATTGCAATGGAGTAATTTTTTTAGCACCTGAGGCAGAGGCCATAGAGCCATCCTCACCATCCAGGGCCAACTTGCTCTAATCGAGCCATGGCTACAGGAGGAGAGAAGAAGAGAGAGAGAGAAGTGAGAGGAGGAGGGGTGGAGAAGCAGATGGGCACTTCTCCTGTGTGCCCTGACTGGAATAGAATCTGGGACATCCAACACGAGGCTGATGCTCTACCATTGAGCCAACCTGCCAGAGCCTACTTTATTCTTCTTAATGACATTTATTAGTTTCTTATTATTTGATCCTTTTGAATATAATTCTCCAAACACCAAGGACTTTGTTTTGTACATTGCTATATCTCTTTAAATATAGTATACATTCAGTAAATATTTGTTAAATGAATGGATTTTTTTTTGCAGGCAAATGAATTTACTGTTCTTTAGAGATGATATTCTTGGCAGTGGTGCTGATCATAGCCTGTTGTTAATCAAAAGATTATTATGGATCTGAGGCAAACATAAATATGAATTGGTAACAACTGCTTTCTTATAATTTTTTAGTGACTTTTTGAGACAATGTCTGTTAAATATCCAGTCATATAAGCAACTTCATTCATTATAATTTTGCATTAGGCAGGCTACCTTACTATAGTTATTACCTAAGTACTCATGACTATATAGCATTTCTGGATCAGTAGTTTGATGCATAAAGCTTCAAATTTTTTATTTTTATTTCTTACCATGAACTGCTTTGGCTTTCTTTCTTTCTTTTTTTATTTTTTAAAATAAGTGAGAGGAGGGGAGATAGTGAGACAGACTCCCATATATGCCTTTATTGGGAACCACCTGGCAACCCCTGTTTAAGACCAATGTTCAAATCAACTGAGCTATTCTCAGTGCCTGAGGCCAACGCGCTTGGACCCACTGAGTTATCCTCAGCACCTGGGGCCAATGCTGGAACCAGACAAGCCACTGGCTGCAGAGGAAAAGAGAGATACAAGGAGGAAAGGGAGGAGGAGAGAAGCAGATGATCGCTTCTCCTGTGTACCCTGATCGGAAATTGCACCTGGGCTGTTCATACGTCAGGCTGACACTCTATCCACTGAGCCAACTGGCCAGGGCTGCTTTCGCTTTCAATCCAATTTCTTTAGGTATCTTATTCTGTTCAATTATATAACAGTTTGCCATGGGCCTTTCACTTGACTTAGTTGCAATTTAGGTTTTTATCTATAAAATGAAAATAATAATATTAAAAATACCCATCCTAGCAATATCCTAGAGTTTTTAAGATGAAATGATATAATAATTATTCAAATGGATTGTAAAATATGCAAACTTATCACAAATGCAGAAATATATATATTTTTAAATGCATGTATGCATTCCAATAAGAAAAACAGTATATGTGTTAAATAGTATTGGAATTATTGGCTAGTCATAAATAATAATTCTGTGCTCTCTTAAGTGGGTGGCTACTGATTGATTCAAAGTTGATTATTTGCTTCTTTTTGACTGAGATTTGGATTCTTGCTGGGAAATTGTTTGCTTGGGTTTTATCCTCACAGACACATGGAAGTCCACAAGGCTGTAAGCCTCAACTGATCTCTTTGACTTGTTCAATATAAGAAATATTTACAGTATTTGCCCTAATGTAAAATGCATACACAATGCTGGAAAATACAGAAATGATTGAAATAACATTGTCTGAGAATGTTCACTTTGGGTATAATGAATTAGAACAATCTTCTGAAACAAAGCTGTATTTGATTTATTCTTTTATGGTTTATTACTAAAGACCTATATGATGTAAATTCTTATTGTGTTCTCCTTGATGTTATGCAAAAAGCATAAAAATTATTAGAATTAAATACAAAATGGACAATGGACTTGAGAATTCTCTGAGTAGACAAAATTATTTAAACCATGTAAGCAAACTGAATCTAGCTTATTTCTTAAACAGGAGTGAAACTTCAGGATTTTTTCTTGTGAATGCCTCTAGTCAAAAGAACTTAATATATGTTTCTAACAATGATATAAGATAATCACATTTAATCCCCCACCATCTGGAAAACCCTATTGTAATAATTCATCATCATAAAGGTTAAAAAAAGTCTTTATTTTTACTTTATAAGCCATCCTGAAGGTCAGGCCCTTGAACTTTATATCAGTTTTAAATTTGAAAGCTTCTAGTTCGTGAACCATTATTAAATGCACAATAAACTCTTATTAACTACTAATTTTATAGATTTGGTGGTTTTAACTTTGCTGTTTATGGATTTTTGACAAAATACATAAAACAAGAATTGATTTTAAAATAATTTTATGAAGAATAGAGTTTGCATTTTAATTTCAAGCATAGTAGGAAGCAGCAGCACCTATACTTATAAGAATGAACTCAACAGTATATCAAAATAAATGCTGCAAAATATTTAAATAAAGTTGTTAAATTACTTCAGGGAAAAAAATACATGTTTCATGAAAACACAGGCAAAAGGAAATTTCATTGGGATGATAAGTTTAAATTAAAATAAATATTTTTTAACTGTTTGAATAAACTCTGTTGCATGATAAAAACTTGAAACTTGAAAATGAACATTTTAAACTCTTGCCCAATGGTATCTTCCCAACTCATTTACTCTGTGAAATATTTTAGACATATTGTATCTTGATACTTATATATACAGTAATAAAGACTCAATTTAGTATTTTTTGTAGACTCTTTTTAATAAAACACTACCTACAGAAATAAGTTCTTAACTTTAAAATTGTATTTTTATTAGCTTTTTAAAAATTAGGTTTGATGTTTAGTCTAAAAGTGTTGATGGCTGTCTGATTTTCTTACAAAAATGCTATCTTTATTCAATATTCATCATGCATGCTAGTGATTTGGCAGCAGCCAACATTTGTGAATATATGGAGACTTTATATTTATCACCCAATTAAAAAATGATTCTGTTTTCCTATTCATTATGACCTATCTTTGTCTTCTAAAGATTTTGTCATGTAAATCTCTAAACATCTCTCTCTGCTATAATCTAGGAATCTATACTTTTTACTCCTACACTATAAGCTGAATAATTAATTGTCTTTCTTGAAAATTTACTCTTCTTCTCTCCAATCCATGTCCTCTTTTCCTTTATCAAATACTTGCCGTAGTCTTTTTGTCTTCCCTTATTTTTTTTCTTTTTATCTTTCTTCCATTCTTCTTCTTCTTTTTCTTTTTGGACTAGAATGTTTAATATAAAATTAAGATAAAGTTTGAAAACAAAGGTAACACATTGAACTTAAGGCTATCTTATCTTCTTAATGCTGTACTTACCTGAAATAATACATTCCCGAGAAAGGAAAAATTAAACAGAAAAGTATTTAAAAATAAGGGTAGTAATATTTGCAGAGTATAATAGAAACATGTGGCAGAAACAAACCCTTATGATGAAGCAATCAGTTGGACATAATTCTTAAAATAATGAACTAAATTTGACTAAATAGTAGAGATACAGCTTAATAACTAATTACTGATTTGAAATAATATATCAATGAACTCTTCTAGAAGGCATTAGATTGGGATAAAGTGATAGATATATTGAAAAAATAATTAAGAGATATGGAGAACTAAAGTTGTATCAGTAGCTAATAGCAGTCCCAGCAAACAAATAAACAAACAAACAAAAAACCTTTTAAAAGATAAAAATATTTCAAAAAAATATATAGAATTTTCAAGAACTGCAGAAAAATGGAGATACCAGGTTGAAAAAGGTCTGGGTGTGCCAAGTAGAATATAAGAAAAATTCAACATCATACCCTTTGTAATGAAACTTAATAGTGTAAAGAAAAAGAAAGGCAAAGAAAAAATTCTAAAAGCTATTTGGAAGTAGGGTTCATGCCTTCTAATATTTTATGGTTTTTCTTTCCAGAAATATGCTTTGCAAATTGTTTATATACAACAAATTTTCCTGATTGACTGAATGTTTTCCTTAATTATTAACTAAGGAAGAAGTTAATACCGTCCATTGTCTTTCAGCAAAATTTCCTGAATAAAACCAAGATGGAAAATTCTACTCTCTTTGAGAAATTATTTCATTAACTAATTTTTCAGAAATTAAAAAAAAAATTTGATTCTCTATGGGAAGTTAAATATTTTTTTTCTAAATGTATCTATTCCATTTTCAATGTCTGGTCAAGAATAAAATATGTAGTTTAGCATACAAAGAAGAGAAATAAAATAAAGACAGTATCAAATTGTGATTTAAAAGATATGTGTCATAAAAAATTTCCAAAAATTGTTTTATATTTACTCATCAAAATTTTAACTAAAATATAATTGTTGGTGCACATATACTTTTATGTAACCTTTATGCTGCTGGTAACACCCAGAGTCAGGTATATTTTCTGTTTACTAAAAGTAATTTGCATAGCAATTTCAGATTACATATGTTTATAAAAACCTCTGGACTTGCCAAGTTATAATATCTGAGAGATGACTTGAAGTTAAACCAAAGAATCGATTTATAAGCCATGTTAGGTAAATTCTGTCTAATTCCTAACTTAGATATAAGTTAAAATGAGTTTTCTTTCTAGAAATTTACATCTATCTAGGCATGGCTTTTTAGCGTCTAGGTCCTAATTCACTGCTAGTCAGTCATACCTTACTCCTCCGAGTTATTAAATTCTGGTAATAAATTTTAAACTAAGACTTACCAGTTGACTGCAGGGTTTCTTTGATGCCTTTACTTTGCTTCAAGTAAACCATTTTCTTTGATTCATGGATAATTTTAGACCCAGGTTTTGTTGCTACACTACATTGTTAAGACTGATGCACTTGGCCTTGTAGTGCTTAATTTCCCTTGTGTGGTCATACTTCATTTTCAATATTGAATATTTACCTTGCTTGAACCACTGAGGTAGGGAATTGAGTTTCTTATTTCTCCAGCCAGAGGATCCTGCTTTATTCCATTCACTGCATACTTTCTCTACTCTTTCATACAGATTATTTTTTACATTGATCACTCTGGATACACTGATCAGAGTCACCAGGGCCACTCTGATTGGTGAGGCTTTATCTTTAGTACTGACCGTGCCTTATTTATTTTGGCTTCATGTCCAATGCTGACCCACTGCAGTGCTCTCTACATGAGTTCCATGAGTTATTTTCTTGTCTGAACATGTCTCAGGTATATGCTGCTAGCATTCTGGGAGTGGAGGCTTTTTTTTTTTTTTTGAGAAAACTCCCTATTTTTAGTAGTAAAAGTAATGTTTCTGAAGATGTTTCCCCCCTCTGGAACCCACCCACTTTGTATTGTAAGCAGATTTCATTTTTTTCTAAAAGGAAAAGAAAGTTCTTGACTATCAAACCCAGTGGAGACTGTCAGGACACTATCATTTTGTCCAGTGTATTAGGACAAATAATAAAATGATAGAGTCACTGACAAATGGCTAATCTTTTACAATATTTTAAATGAGTATGATAGAGAAGATACTGGATCTATGAGTAATTGTATATAATGAAAATATGGAGTAATCTTCAGTTTTATTTTTATTTATTTATTTATGATATTATTGGGGTGACATTGATTAATTAAAATTATATAAGTTTCAGGTGTATCCCCTCTGACAGCTATCAGTCTGTTCTCTGTATCTATATTACTATTTTGTTTGTTAGTTTATATTGTTCATTTGATTACACATATAAGTGAAATCAAATGGTGCTTTGTCTTTTACTGGCTTATTTCACTTAACATCATACTTTCCAAGCTGTCTGCAAAGGTAAGATATTTTCTTTTTTGTGGCTGAGTAGTATTCTATTGTGTAAATATACCACTGCTTTTTTATCTACTTATGTCCTGATGGGCACTTGGGCTACTTCCAAATCTTGGCTATTGTAAATAATGCTTCAGTGAACAAAGGGGTGTATCTATTTTTTTGAGTTTCAGGTATCTTTGGACATATTCCAGATGTGGAATTTCTGGGCAATATAGCAGTTCCACGTTTAATCTTCTGAGGTAATTCCATACTACTTTCCACACTGGCTACACCAATCTGGATTCGCACCAACAATGCATGAGGGTTCCCTTTTCTTCACATCCTTGCCAACACTTGTTATTTGTTGACTTATTGATAGCCATTCTGACAGGTATGAGATGCTATCTCATTGTGGTTTTAATTTGCATTTCTCTGATGATTAGTGACATTGAACATCTTTTCATCTGTCTATTGACCATCTGTATGTTCTCTTTGAAGACATGTCTATTCAGGATCTTTGCTCACTTCTTACATGGATTGTCTTTAAAATATATTGTTTCCATAGAAGTTGTGTATACCCAGTGGCTACCAAGGCTCTTCTTGTTTTTGAAACCTAATGTGTCCCCAAACTATGGCCTGCAAAAAACCTCCCCTTTATGATTCTTAAGTCTCAGAGAATTGATAAGGTAGTCCTTTGTAATGTCTGTGATGTTTTGCTATTAAGTAGTATAAAGAGGTGCAAGGATATCTATGATTGACCTAACTAAATGCACAGGTAATAATTAACCTAGCTCCTGTGTTTTCAACCTGTTATTTAGCTAAATAAGCCATTCTTGTTCTTGCTTACTTGATTTACCTTAATTATGTGATATATTTCAGTGAACTTCAGGTAATGGTGAGACCATTTTGATTGACTCATGCACATGTATAGATAGCCCTTAGATAATTAAAAGATCTATGGCTAGAAGTCTTCTTGTGATTGATTGATTAATATTAACTTTATTAATAATTAGTAACTTTATCACTTAATATAGGTCAGTCATTTAATTATGTGTTTTATATTTGTTACCTGACTTGATTTATACATATAGTTTTTCTTATTGTCATCTTATAAACGAGAAAACAGGATTAAGAGAGGTAGAATAATGTCCCTAAAGTTTCATAGCTGGTAAAGGGTTGGCAGAGTAGGGATTCAAATACAGTTTCAGTTTATTGCAAAAACCAACTTAAGCTGTAATGACAAACATTCACAAAGTATACCCTTTCTATATTAGAGAAATAAGAAAATTAAAATTTTAGTGAGTCAAGAATTTAATTTTTAGATACACTTTATGGCAGTTGAACTGGAATTTTAAAGTAACAGATACAAAAGAAATAAGATGAGAAAAAAGGAACCTTCATTCACTGTTGGTGGGAATGTAAAGTAATACAACCATTATGGAAGAAAGTATGGTGGTTCCTCAAAAACTGAAAATAGAACTACCTTATGACCCAGCAATCCATCTACTGGGTATATACCCCCCAAACTCAGAAACATTGATACAAAAGACACATGCAGCCCCATGTTCATTGCAGCATTGTTCACAGTGGCCAAGACATGGAAACAACCAAAAAGCCCTTCAATAGAAGACTGGATAAAGAAGATGTGGCACATATACACTATGGAATACTACTCAGCCATAAGAAATGATGACATCGGATCATTTACAACAAAATGGTGGGATCTTGATAACATTATACAGAGTGAAATAAGTAAATCAGAAAAAAAAAACAAGAACTGCATTATTCCATACATTGGTGGGACATAAAAATGAGACTAAGAGACATTGACAAGAGTGTGGTGGTTACGGGGGGGGGGGAGAGGTAGGGAGAGGGGAAGGGGGAGGGGGAGAGGCACAAAGGAAACTAGATAGAAGGTGACGGAGGACAATCTGACTTTGGGTGATGAGTATGCAACATAATTGATTGACAAGATAACCTAGACATGTTTTCTTTGAACATATGTACCCTGATTTATTGATGTCACCCTAGTAAAATAAATAAAAATAAATAATAATAATAATAAAAAGAAATGAGATCAGAATTTTAATATTTGGAAAACCAACAGAAAGTATGAAACAAACTAATACATTGTTATATAGGAGAAAATATATTTTGTATTATTTTAATATATTAAATTTAAGTTATGATGCAGTTTTTCAGAAATAGTATTGAAATAAGCCAACTTCAGTTTAAATATCTTTTTGAAGTAATTTTCTAAAATGCTACAGCCTGAGACAAACTTGAATAATATGAGTCATAACTGAGCAAATCCTAAGGAGAATTTAAATGTGGCAATAAGGCAGTAATTGTATGCAATGTGGCAAACATGCACTTTAAAACTCTAGTACATATTTAGCAGTCTCTTGGAAATCTGATGTCATCTGTAAAACCAGAAAAAATTCTTCAGGTTTTTCTATGTCATTAACCTTAAAAGAGACTATTTACTATAAGTAAGCAACAAAAGTTAAGGCATTTCACCAGACATGTAATCCAGTAAATGCATAACATTAAATAGCATGTGGTGGTCATTACACATGGTGAGTAAAAATCATAATGCTTAGCCAACTCCAACTCTGCCCTCAGAATACAGCCTAATTTGGAGAAAAGAAAAATAAAAGTTGGTTTTGGCTGAGATAAAAATTTGAAACCATAGGAAGTCTCTGTGTGTGTATGAGAGATTACCACAATTTTCTATTTGTTGTATGTACAACTAATAGGATGAAATATTTGTCAGTATTTTTCTTCTGGGACAGAAATATAATTGTTAGCCTGAACCATTGAAATTGCTGTTATTTGGCCATTTTTGACCTGAAAAGTGGCTCTTTCATAAGGTTCAATGTAATACAAATATTAAATCAACTGGTCAATAGTTGGCTTGATACAATAAAACAAAAAGCATTACTGTTTAAAAATAAAGAACTTTTCTATGTTATAACATATTTGCAGTTAGTGGATTCGTGTTTATAGGAAAAGGCTTAAAATATAAGACAAAATAAATTAGTGGTAATCTGTAGGATTTGCCTCCAAATTATGAGCAATAGCATTAATTCCAAAAGACTTAAATTTTTGAAGTAAATATTCTCTTTTATTTGAAAAAATAATATAATTAGAAGGATATCCCATGTTTTATCTATTATATATACATTAATTTACTATATAAATATATATTTTTTAAAAGATGTTAAAATAGAAAATTTTTAAAAATGTGCTGCAGATGGTTAGAAGGCAATACTTTTTCTTCAATGAGAAAAATTTAGTGCTAATAAAAGTACTTTGCTAACAGAACTACCATATGATCTTACAATTCTATTCTGAGAATATATCCTAAAAAAGTAAAAAACACTAACTTGTAAAGCTATCTGCACCTCTCTCTTCATAACAGCATTATTTATAATAGCCAAGACATGAAACAACCTAATTGTGCATTGATAGATGAGTGGATAGAGGAAGATGTGGCATATATATGTAGATAAACATATACATACAATGGTATATTGTTTAGCCATAGAAACAAAGAAATCCTATTTTTTGTGATAACATGGATGGGCCTTGAAGGCATTGTGCTAAGTGAAATAGACAAATACTGTATGATTTGTTTATATGGGGGTCCTTGGATTATGACACAGTCTCGTTCCTATGGGAGTGACATACCTGAATTTTGGTGTAAGTTGAAACACACCCCAGTTTAAGTCACTTACCTATCCTAGCACAGTTGTAAAATCATAATCTAGAACATAAAAACACAACTAAGCCACAGGAAAAGAAAAATGATGTAAATATACCGTACTGTACACTGTACTGCATATTCTTCTACTGCACACAAACTAGTTCACCCACATAGTCCATAAGTACGACACTAATGGTGTAAGCTAAAACACTCATGTCTTCATTTTTTAAAGTATATATTTATGTGAGTAAGCATTGTAAACTCGAAATGTCATATGTCAAGACTGTAATAATCCAAGGACCCCCTGCATATTGAATCTAAAATCAAAAGAACTCCACTGAACTCATAGAAAAAACGATCAGGTTTGTGGTGATCAGTCAGGGTATAATGTGAGTGGGAATTGGAGGAAGGTGGTCAAGTTATAACCTGCATAAGTGGTAGGGATATAATATACAACATTTGACAATAGTTTACACAGCTGTGTGATATACTGAGAAGCTGTTAAGAGCGTAGATCATAAAAGTTCTCATCAGGAGTAGAATTTTTTTTCTTTGTATTTTATCTATATGAGATGATGAATGTTGATCAAACTTAATGTGGTAATTATTACATAATATATGTAAATCATATTCAACACCTTAAACTTAAAAAATACTCTGCTAACATTTATAATTATGAAGTTTAGGGACCAAACATCACATGATTTAATAAGTTCTAGGCAAGGCTTGTAATAGAAAAATAAGCAATTTGAAAGATGACTCATGGACATAGATAAAAGTGAAGTGGTTACCAGGGGAAGGGGGTTGTGAGGGAAGGAGTGAGGGGAGTAAAGAGGGACAAATATATGATGACAGAAAATGATTTGACTTTGAGTCATGAGCATACAACACAATCAACAGTTCAAATGCTATAGAAATATTTACCTGAAATCTATGTACTCTTACTGATCAATGTCACCTATTATATTTAATTTTCTAAATAAAATTTGTTTTGTTTTGTTTTTAAAAAGATTCTCTTTATGTTATCATCTCAGAGCCTCAGTAAAATTTACTGTTGTGTGGCCAATGCTTGTTGTTGTTTTTTTAACCGAATTAAAGAATTAAAATCATTGAAGTGATTCCCCAGTCAAGGGCTATTCTTCTAGAAATAATTAATTTACTTAGCAGAGCAAAAACTGCAATACCATGAGTAGAGCAATGACATGGATTAGTTAAAGATAAAAATAACTATATTCAAGCTCAACAAAATAATAGTGTTTATTCAATCACTGCCCACAGGTCTTGCTTTGTAGATGCATTTGGTTTTGAGTTTTATCACTGAAATAGTTGACCATGGACATTAGAAATATTTAAAACTCTAAATTGTAGAGTACAAAACAGAAATATATATATAAGCTAAAACATATAATATATATTATTAAGTGAGAGGAGGGGAGGCAGAGACAGACTCCCACATGCGCCACTACCATATTCACCTGGCAAGTCCACTAGGGGGCGATGCTCTGCCCATCTGAGGCCCTTGTTCCATTGCAACTGAAGCCATTTTTTAGTGCTTGAGGTAGAGGCCATGGAGCCATTTTAAGCACCTGGGGCCAGCTCACTCTAATTGAGCCTTAGCTGCAGGAGGAGAGGAGAAGACAGAGAGAGAGACAGGAGTGAGAAGGGAGAGAGGAGGAGCAGATGGGTGCTTCTCCTGTGCGCCCTGACTAGAAATCGAACCTGGGACATCCACACACCAAGCCGATGCTCTACCAGTGAGCCAAATGGCCATGGCCAAAACAGAAATATTTTTAAGATTCAAATAGTTACTATGATTCAATATTTATTATTTATAGTTGGGCATGACATAACTTCCTTTACTGCAGTTTCCCTCAGGAATGAAGGAAGGTACCATTCATCAAGCAAAAACTCTTTGCCTTTGTGGTAGGAAAAACGGGTACCTATAATTCTCTAGTGTCTTCAGTAATTAGCTGAAAACTTAGGGCAAAGTCTATGTGTTTAGAACAGAACCTGAGGCTGGACTGAATTGTTTCTGTGACAAAGAGTGGGACAATGAAGGTTGTGAGGTTGATACAAAAGGAGATGAGCACCTGCAAGGCTGAACACAAGGTTAGCAGAGGAAAGACCTTGTGGCTGAAATCTGGGAAAAGATTGCGTAGAACTATGAGTGAAATATACGTGTAACACCTGAGAACTTATAAATCTTCAGTAAAAACACCCAAATTAATATGCTTGCTATCTGGATTTTCTGTTGATACTTGTAAAGGATTCTAATTTTGTATCAGTGTTGTGCCAGAGTTAGCTTGTGTGGACAAAAGGGTAATATACATCTGTTATACCTTAATTATCTTATTAAAATTTCACAGCAATACTAGCAGGTACATATTATTATTCTAAATTAAATTTAAGGAAACAAAACTAAGGCCCAGAGAAATTAAGTAATGACCAATGGAAGGACATAGGCCGTCAAGTGGTAATAAGCCATACAGTTTGAATCAGCTCTCACATTCAACACTTTCTATACTTTCTGCCGTCATAATGCCTCCCATCATAACAATTTAATTTTATATAAAACTTCATGTATAAAAAACACAACATTTGATATTGTAAGAGATCAGAAAATAACCAGTATTTTGATCCACCTAATTTGAAATCTATCTTCCCTTAGAATATTTTAAAGAAAAGCTATTTGTACCTTCTGGTTTGTGGATAGTAGAGGAGAGCCACCCAGTCATTTACACTGGCATTCTTGACAAAGAGAAAGTTATAATCATTTCACAAAATTGGTGGTCGTGATACACAAGGAGTAAAGGTTTTCTTAGTTCTTGAAATATCTATGCTACTTGTCCATGTCCACAAACTGGTAGAGAATTACACTCAGCTGTCTTTAGATCTCCATGAATTTTGTTGTCTGTGTTTGGGATCCACAGTTAAAATCTAGAAATCTTGGAGTGGAATCACAGAAGAACCACTATATTATTAAATATTTGGAAATAGAGATTTTTAAGGAAAGTATGGGATTATTCAGTCTGAAGAATAAAATATGAGGTGTTATTTATTAGCTCTATTTAAGTATGGAATTACTTTTTTTTATACAAGGAAAACTAATTGTCTGTCTTCTAACCACATTCTAGAAAGAATTAATGGAAGAGCTTAAGATTTAGGTTGGCCAAGAAGAATTTTCTGATCATGAAAATGGTTAAGTATTAGAGTTGGCAATTGACCAAATGTTTGGAATTTCTCATTTTATTCCATTAAGAGAAGGCTAGACTTTGGGTTTAGAGAATTACAGAGTTTAAGGGAAATAACTGTTCATCTTATTTAATATCCTTTCTTTACAAAGGCTCTGAGAGGTTAAGCAACTGTTGAGTAGTTGCTAATCCTCAAATCTGATTCATGTAAACTTGTCTTCTCGACCAAAAGCTATACAATTTTCTTGTGTTCTCTAATGTGTAGCTCTATGTTAAAAAGATATTGTTTTAATGGAGAATTAAAATTAAACAAAATAATCAGTAATAGTTGCATTTTTTTTGCTCTAAATTTTGTTAAAAAGAGATGATTGATTCATCTTTTGGTTAATGGATGAAATCCTTCCTCGGTATTCTTTAAAGTTTATTCCCAGAAAAAAAAATGCATAGTGTTCTATATGTTTTCTCATAATTGAGAAATTTCTTTTATTTTGAACAATTTATTACCAGCAGATCTATTCTTGTGAAACATGGATTTATGTAAACCTCAGATACACTAATTCTTATTGCTTCTTACTTCTTGTAGGTTGGATGTTTGTCTGGAAACTTATTTCCAAGTGAGGAGTATGCTGAATAGAATTTGCTCAGATGACTAATATAAAAATAGCACGAGGTCTGGAAACAATTTAAGCTTCTGCCACATATTCAATAAGCCAGAGAAATGATGCTGGAACTGCTGACAATTTTAGGCAACAAAATGAAATTTTATTCAATTCCCTGGCATTTTTAGTTTGTTATTTTAAAATTATAGGTACTTGACGTGGGAATTAATTAATTCCCTTTTATTCCAGTTTCCATTGCTCCCATATTCTTTCTCACCTCTTCGGCAACCATTTCAATGTATGTTTTTGCAAAAGGTGTATTTTTCTATATGGATTTTAAGCAAATGAATATATACATATTTTATTTTTGCCAAGTATTATATGTTGAGCTTCACTTACATAGAAATATTGAAATATGTGCATCTGATTTGTTTTTTGAAGTGTTTGCCTTATACTTTACAATGTGCATCTACCATTGTTGGGGACTGCAAGTCGACAGGGTCTTTACAGTTTAGATTTTGGGGGACAGAGGTGTGGGGAGCTGGCAGTAAGCTGACAGTCTGCCTAAACCCCCCACCTCACTTTCTTAGTGAAGTTGCTAACAGCTGTTTTTCTCCACACCTCCATGTATGCTGTGGTGCTGGATTGTTTGTAATTGTCCTATCCTCCAGGTCCCTCAGAAAGACTGGAGGCAGTTACCTTTTTATCCTTTGTTTAGTGAAGTTAAGATGTTCTGTATGGTGGGGGTTTTGTTCACTTGGAGAATTCTTGGGTGCCTTGTAAATGTGACTTTGTTTTGATGATCTCTTTGATTTGCTAATGACCTCACTTTGCCCTATAAATAAAGCAAGGTTGGGGGTGGAGAGCACTCTGCTCTTGCCATCAGCTTGCAGAGGCATTAGGATCTCATCCTATTTCTCTTTATATTTGTTTTCTTCATTCCTCATCATTCTCCCTTAGGACCTGGAATTACTAGTTGTGCTGGTTCATGGCATACCATATTTCACTGTACACTTTTTTATTAATGGACATGAAGCTTGCCCCCAACTTCCTAGAACTACATGTTACACTATAATAAATGTTTTCAGAGATGTCATTATATAACTATCAAAGAATCATATATTTATGCATACATGTATGTGTGTGTGTCTGAGCAGAATGGCTGGGTCATAGATTATCTGTATACTTTATTTAATTAGAGACAAAAAACTCCTTTGAAGCAATATTTTAAAATATCCTTTTTATAACAGTTTTATTATGTCATATACCATAAATTTACCTTTTTAAAGTATACAATTCACTGTTTTATAGTATATTCATAAAGCACACATAACACCATTAATTTTAAGATCCCCCAAAATTAATTTTCATCACCCACTAAAAATTCTGTACCCAGTCACTCCAGTGTGTTTCTTCATACCACTGTGATTGCTTAAATAGCTGCTCAGTTTTCTGTTATGTTCATTTCTTCAGTGTTTCTTCAGATCTTCACCTTGAACAATAAATAGACAAATGGAGAATTTTTTTAGACAGTAATTTTTTCAGAACTTTGAAGATGCTACTTTGTGAGAAATATTATTTTTTTTTAATATATATATATTTTTATTAAATTTTCTTTTTTTTAATTTTTTTTAATTCATTATAGAGAGGAGAGAGAAGGGGAGAGAGAGAGACAGAGAGGGAGAGAGAGAGGAGAGAGAGAAGGGGGGAGGAGCTGGAAGCATCAACTCCCATATGTGCCTTGACCAGGCAAGCCCAGGGTTTCGAACCGGCAACCTCAGCATTTCCAGGTCGATGCTTTATCCACTGCGCCACCACAGGTCAGGCATGAGAAATATTCTTTATAGATCATCTATATATTTTTTTAATTTTAAGACAGAGTTTAATGCTTTTCTTTATGGTGGAAGTCTAACAGTTTTCACATTGTAATAGTATACATGCAACTCTACTTAAAACCTCTTCCACTAACTGCATTGCTCAAATTGAAGAGTCACACAAAACATCCTTTAAGAAAATAATTCAAATCTGAACTCAGTTCACAATGCATCAGAACAGAGCTGTAGAAGTACTTCCTGTTCTGGAGCTGCAGGACTCAATTGAATATAACTTTGTTACTGAAGAGAGAATATGTTGGTCAAATGGAAGTTGTTCAGCCATGGATTTAAAAGATCTGAAAAGACAGGCTTTGGTGTATGTGCATTGTATGGCTGGTAGCTGCAGCCACCATTATAGCTGCCTGGCTTTTGCAAGTTTGCATTTCATTCGGGCAGATGGTAATGAAACTATAGAGCCAAGAACTGGTGAACCATACCTTTGTTCCTAGCTCGCACTGAAAAGATCTGAAAAGACAGGCTTTGGTGTATGTACATTGTATGGCCAGTAGCCGCGCCCACCGTTACAGCTGCCTGGATTTTGCAGGTTTGCATTTAATTCGGGCAGACGGTAATGAAACTGTAGAGCCAAGAACTGGTGAACCATTACCTTTGTTCCTAGCTCACACTCGGCAAGCAAGTAAACACAAACACATTGGGCTCCAAAACCCACCCATTCAGCACTCACAAAGCTATGGACACATCCGAGTTTTCCTAGAATCAAAGGCCCCCACCAGTCTGATTCACCTTTGTTCCCCATCTCCTTCTCTCTGCAGGCCTCCATCTTGGCTGCCTGCCTCCTCTGCCACCCATGTGGCCTCTCTCTTCTCCCTGCAATGTGGTCTCTCCTCTAAAATGGCCTCCTAGCTCCTCCTTTTAAAACTTTTTGGCAATAAAGTCATCTTCCAGCACACATTAGCATAACCAAGCCCCTTCCCAAGCATAAAAACAATCAGCTGTATCACGTGAGAGCACCATTATGTGAGCAGCGGCCATTTTTAACAATAAGAGTGAGCAAACCCAGAAAATACAGGTTTTACAACTCATTTGCCCAACATACATCAAGCACCACTGGGTAGGGGTGGAAAATGGCACTGTGCCCAAACATAGTTTTGTGCCCACAGGGGCAGACATATTCTTATTGTGATGACTGATGTAACAGATGATCTGAATTGGTGGTCACTAACTATTCAAATGCCTGGCATTTGGTAGTTCAGTAAATATTTGTTGAATGAACTCCCCCAGTTCTAAATTCATGCTTACTTAACAGCCTTCTGGTTAATTGACTCTATCTGACTGAAAATAAATTTAAGAAAGAAATTATGCTTACCAGAAATTTTTTTAACAGATAATGGATTATTGGCTCTATTAGTGATTTAAGCAGGTAGAATGCTTCAAACTACAATTGGCAGAAAAACCGAACTTAAGATCTTGTAGGTATTATAAATCTCCAGCAGTTTGTCAGTAACAGTTTAGTGATTTCTACACTGGTACTGGTTCCTGAGAGATTTCTGCTCAGGTGAGTTGTGACTCTCTGTATTCATCTGTTAGTCTCTCCAATTTGAGGGGCAGTGGTTGGTTTGCCCTGTGACACCACCTCTCTGACAGATCCAAGAAGAGTTGTTGATTTTTTAGTTTGTTCAGTTTTTTACTTGCTAGAATGAAGTGGTTTGGCCAGAAACTAGAAGTTCTTGTAAGATTTTTGTTGGACTGATGTTAAATATTTATGTCACTTCAGGAAAACAGACATGGTAATACTATTAAGTTTTATTTTCAATGAGCACAGTAAATCTTTCATTTATTTAGGCTTTATTTAATACATTTTAATAAAATTTTATAATATGCTTCATGGCACTCTTTTAATATAACACTCTTTTCATATGTTTTTCTTTGGTTATTTGTATTTATTTTTGTTATTATAAATTCTTATATTTTTTAGCCATTTGTAGCTATATATAGGATTGTAATTAATTTTTGAATATATAATTTAAAATTTATCTTTCTGTTATTGAATTATAACTTATTTTCCTAGTCATAGATCATAGTTTGCATGAATTCAATCCTTTCTATTTGAAAATATTTGTAACAGCGCACATAAGTTTTGTTATAATGTTCCCAGAGAAGCTATTCCATATTTCTTTATAAATTCAATATTGATATAAGGTGACTAGGTGTATCACTTAACCCTGTGGTTTTCAAGATTGTAGGGTAGGGTTCTAGGGCTGTTTTCTAGTAAAATATGGAATATTTGTAAGAACATTTTGGGGGTCTTAGCTGTGGATGCTCTGTTTCCTGAAATGCAAGGAACAGTTGTCCCATGTTCTACTGGACTTGAAAGTTGAGTCATTCATGTAAATAAAAATCCATTTGTAATTATTTGATCTTAGAAACAACTTTGTTATATATGCAAACACAGTGTTTTCCATAAAGGATTTTTTTTTGTTTAGAGAAAGAGAGCGGCGGGGGGGGGGGGGGGGGGGGGGACGACAGACAGGGACAGACAGACAGAAAGAGAGAGAAATGAGTAGCATCAATTCTTTATTACAGCAGCTTAGTTGTACATTGATTGCTTTCTCATTTGTGCCTTGACTGGGGGAAGGGGTCCAGCTGAGCCAGTGACCCCTTGCTCAAGCCAGAAATTTTGGGCTCAAGCCAGAGACCAGGGGGTCATGTTTATAATCCCACACTCAAGCTGGCGACTCCACACTCAAGCTGGTGAGCTCGTGCTCATCTGGCAACCTTGGGATTTCAAACCTGGGTCCTCAGTGTCCCAGGCTGATGGTCTATCCACTGCATCATCACCTGGTCAGGCCATAAAGTTTTACTATATAATGAATTTTTTAGGAATGCAACTGTTAGGTACATTCAATGTGACTATAATTATTTAGCCTTTATATTTAGATGTTGAACATAAAGAAGTCTTACACAATAATTAGATGAATATTATCTTACTTGTATTACATCCATACAGTTGATTGTGAGTAGGTATAAGGATCTTAGTTTTTTTGTCATCTACTGTTGTCATAACTGAACACATATACTGAAGTACATATTTTATTTTAATTTTCTTTATAATTTTATTTGCATTGAAATGTGACATATTGATTTATTAAAATTAAGTATGTTTATAAGTTATATATTCTGAGAACTTCATACCACAATAATACAAAAGTGTTACAAGCTTTTGTTATAAAAAAGGGTTCTTAGTGTTTAGAATCACTGGTTTAAATTAAAAAATCGGTAAACTATAAAAACTAATTCTCTTTATAAACAATCTTAAAGTTTTACCCATCTCCATAAATACAGAAGTATAATATTGCAATAACTTTATACTATTACAGTGGTACCTTGAGATACGAGTTTAATTCGTTCTGTAACCAAGCTCATAAGTCAGTCAACTCATATATCAAACAAATTTCTCCCATTTAAAATAACTGAAATAGATTTAATCTGTTCCAGACCTGTGAAACATCCCCAAAACATCCTAAATTATAAAAAAGACATGTTTTTAATAAAGAAACACACATGTATACTTTACCAATGCATAACAAAATATATGAAATAAAAGAAAAAAGTGTTATTTAGTACTGTATTCTTACCTTGAGGACAGACGAATGTGGCTAACGGAGGTGAATGGAGGACTAGGAGGGAGGGAGGAAGGGATGCAGGCACTGTAGACATGTAAACTAAAACTGCACTTTCTTAACACTAAATGTAAACTAAAACTGCATTTTCTTTACTTTAAACAAAACTAAAACTGCACTTTCTTTACTTAAAATGAAACCACAAAAACTTAATTGTAAAATAACGCACTTTCTTAACTTTAAACTTAACCTAAGCTTAACATTACATATTTTTTATTTAATCATCACCTGTTTTTACCTTTTTGGCTGCACTTTCGGCACTTTCACTTGCAGGACTTTTGAATAAAAATCTATCCAAAGCCTGACCAGGCAGTGGCACAGTGGATAGAACATCGGACTGGGATGCAGAGGACCCAGGTTCGAGACCCCGAGGTCACCAGCTTGAGTGTGGGCTCATCTGATTTGAGCAAAGCTCACCAGCTTGGACCCAGGATCACTGACTCCAGCAAGGGGTTACTTGGTCTGCTGAAGGCCCCCAGTCATGGCACATATGAGAAAGCAATCAATGAACAACTAAGGTGTCGCAATGAAAAAAAAATCTATCTAAAGAGGTTTGCTTTTGCCTGCCTTTTAAAATGTTACAGAAATATGACGAACAAGTGTCATTAAAATGTGCTAAAGCACGACCAGTTGAAACTTTTTCTGAGTGTTTCTTTTCAATGAAACATGAAAGCTTCTCCCACTTTGACAGCATGTCTTTAATTTCACTTGTAGAAATCACTTCCTCTGACTCTACCTCCTCCTCACTACTAATCTCTTGCAAAAGCTCCATATGTTGCATCATCTGTAGCTCTTTCAACTCTTGAGTTGAGAGTTACTCCTCATGTTCCTGACAAGTTTGTTTATGTCACCCTCATCTACCTCCAGACCCATCAACTTTCCAAGGGACACAATCTCCTCCAACGCTTCTACCTCAGTCTCGATCTCTGTCTCTGGTTCAAATCCTTGGAAGTCCCTGTCTGCAACAACATCAGGCCATAACTTTTTTCATGCCAAGTTCAAGGTTCTTCTTGTAACCACCTGCCATGCCCAGTCAATAATACGTAAACATATCACGATGTTGTAGTGATCTTTCCAAGACTCTCTAAGGGTTAGAATTGTATTCTCAGTCACATCAAAGCAGCGGTGGAATAAGTGCTTTGTGTGGAACAAGCTTTTTAAAGTTGTAAATGACCTATTGATCCATAGGTTGCAAGATTGAAGTCATGTTGGGTGGGAGGTAGAGGACTTTCACAAATTTGAACTCATTGAGAATGTCATTGTCAAAACCAGGTGGGTGGGCTGGAGCATTTTCAAGGATTAGTAATGCTTTCATTAGGAGTCTATTTTCTTGAAGATATTTCTTCACTGCAGGACCAAAGACGAGATTTACCCATTCAATAAAAAACTGCCACATAACCCATGCCCTAGCATTGGCTCGCCATGTAACCTGCTGTTTTTCTTTAAGAATCTTGTGAGTCTTAAAGGCTCAAGGATTTTCTGAATGATACACTAGCAGTGGCTTTACTTTACAGTCACTGTTAGCATTTGCATGCAATGCAAGGGTCAGATGGTCCTTCATGGGTTTATGGCCTTGCAGCTTCTTCTCCTCTGCAGTGATGAAAGTCCTTTGGGGCATTTTTATCCAAAACAATTCTGTTTCATCACAGTTGAACACTTGTTGGGGGATGTAGCCTTCCTTTGCGATAAGCACAGCAAAATGTGCGATGTACCCCTCAGCTGCCTTAATGTCAGCACTCGCAGCTTCACCTTGTCACCACCGAGTGGATGCCAGATCTCTTCTTGAAATTTTCAAACCAGCCATGACATGCCTTAAACATATCTTCTGCTGCCTCTTTTGAGGTCTATGGTTCTTTCTTCTTCAAGTTGCCGTAAATAATACGTGCCTTTTTGCATATTACAGTCTTTGTCACTGTATCTCCTGCCAGCTCTTTCTCTTTCACCCAGACCAGCAGAAGCTTCTCCATTTCTTCAGGAATATGTGTCCTTAATTGGGACAGAATTGTAGTTCCTTTCACTGGATTTGTGCTTTTGACGGCATCCTTTTGTTTAACGATGGTACAAATTGTAGATGTATTGCGGTCCTACAGCCTTGCCAGTTTAATCACTTGTACACCACGCTCATATTTTTCTATTATTTCTTGCTTTGCTTCTATTGACATTCTCTTCTTCTTCTCACCACTATCCTTTACACTCACTTTCTTCATCCTCATGATAGCACACAAAAAAGTTAGTAAAAAATGCAAAAATGATACAAGAACAAGTATAGCACACTAGATTAGACTTGATTCTGTGTGTAACACGTGAGAAAGAATGAGTTGCTGGTGTTGTGCTGCTGATACTGGACCCATGCACCAACGCACCAACTAGCAGCAACTTCCTGAATCACAACTCGTGAAATTTCTCAGAATTTCACTCGGATCTCCAACAAAAATATGGACAGGGTAGCAGATCGTATCTTAAAAAATTCATATGTTGGTCTGCTCGTATCTCACGATACCACTGTATATAAGAGCTTTAAAAAATAATCTTTCTCCTGATAAGATGAGGATGAGATTTTTTTTTAAATTTTTTTATTTATTCATTTTTTAGAGAGGAGAGGGAGAGAGAGAGAGAGAGAGAGAGACAGAGAGAGAGAGAGAGGAGAGACAGAGAGAGAGAAGGGGGGGAGGAGCTGGAAGCATCAACTCCCATATGTGCCTTGACCAGGGAAGCCTAGGGTTTCGAACTGGCGACCTCAGCATTTCCAGGTTGATGCTCTATCCACTGCGCCACCACAGGTCAGGCGAGGATGAGATTTTTGTGTGTGTATATGTGTGTACATGTGTGTGGGTGTATGTGAGTTAGTTTAAAATAGAAGGATTAAGGAAATAAAGTGCTTACAGAAAAAAAAAACTGAAGGAGGTAAAGTTTGGAGAGGTGGTGTCTTTTTTTCCTTTGTGGCTTATATTTGATGCTGCTAATGTTTTCCTTTTCAACTGGAAGACTAATTGGAAATATCTCTAAAGTAATAAAAAAATTTCAAATTATTTTTACGTAATCTTAAGTAAAGAGTCGGCATTTAGAAACTTTGGATTAGAGTTTTTAATTTTGAAGCTATTCTTGAATTTGTAGTTAATTAGAAATTGAAGTTAAACTATTTAACAAATTCTTAAATGGTAAAACAATTGTAGAAAATAATTATCTCTTTATGAAGAACACTGTTAAATATGATGTGGATTCTCTAAGTTTTTATGACTTGGGGTTATGTTTTAAAATTCCTTAACTGCTTTCATACCTCCCTGTGTTTGGAATTGTTTACCTCTTTCTCTAACTCTGCTTTCAAATAACTCTGTTTAGTCTGTTACTATAGCAGTCATTACTGTGCTTCCTAATATTTGTCTAGAAAGTCAAAGTTCCACTGTAGGTGATTGACATGGCAGTTTTGCCTCAGCAATTGGCCAAAATAAAGGATGGTATGAATGGATGGAAGGACTGTGACACTCTACCCCAGATTCTGTATGAGTTTGAGCTACATTTACTGCAAGTTGAAAGAACAGGAAATCTAAGCTTGCTCATGAAGCCAAATATATAAAGTAGTTATTGACTTTTAGAATTGAGGCCAAGAACTAACTAGCAGACATCTGATTCATATGCATTGTATGATGAAGGAGATAGACTTTTATGATTCAGATTTTCTCCTGATCAAATGCCAGCTCTCTTTTCTGACTGACAAAAAGTCAAATATCCTTTGTAGGTTTTTCTGGTGTTTTTAGTCAATCTGTAAATCTCATTACTTTTCTAACAGTCTTTCCAGACCTTCTTTCTATTTACTTTTCCATTATTTTCTGCATAGTTTTTTAGAGTGTACCTTACCTAAGATACTATTTTCAACATGTGTATGTAGATATGAGTCATTTTGCTTAAAAATTGTAATTCCAAGTACAGATATATAACTAGACTCTACATTCTATTGTTTCGACTACTAACTCTTATTAATAACTATTAATTTGAATTAATAGGAATACTAAAAATGATGAATGAATTATTTATGATGTTAATTATGAATTATATTATGCTTATTTTTATTCTCATTTTTGTATAGAAGACTTTGGGTGAAGTATCAGAAAAATTCAGTAGATTTCAAAAGTAATTATAAAATTGTTATAATTAAATAAATCTCAATTATATATTTGCCAGTTTTTCAAGAAATTTGAATATGTCCATATATATCTGACCTGATCTTGTTTTTGACAACTATATTCAAATCACTGAAAACACACAAATGTTTATTTTTAAATCATTTATGGAAAGAGAATAATGATGTCCATCAGTTACTAGGTCTCATGCTTTACAAAGTTCGTTGGATAGAAGCTTTTCCTTTTATATAACCTGAATTCATACAACTGTAATGTAATTTCCTTTTTCAGATTCTGAATGGAGAACATCTGGTCACCATCTTTCTTTCTTTTACTTTTTTCCAAAGCCATTAGCTGAAACCTCTTCTGTGACCTATAGTATTCAAGCCTGACCCTTAAAAGCCCACTTTATATTCGTCTATAGTGTTTGGGCATGGTGCATAGGCAACAGGTTCTTTGATTGCCTCAGCCTTAGTGGATAAATTATTTTTTGACAATTGCTCCCAAGAGCTGGACACACAAGTCTTCCTTATTCCATTTTCTAGACCAAACAGGACACTTAGAAGTTAGAAATAAGCAGCCTCAGCTTTCCATGGAGGGTGACTCCTCCCAGTTCTAGACTCTGTGACGTCCTCAATGGTCAGTGGGCTGTTCAAATACTCTTAGCTGCCAGCTAGATCTTTGCTGGCCACTACCATCCTAGATCACCCTGCAGGTCACATCTCTCTTTGCTAAAGGTTTGGAATTACAATCTGTGGGTAACTTTCTTGGAAGCTGTGAATCCCCTGAAACTGCCCATAAGACATAGAATGGGTATGTGTTTTTTCTGATTCTGCTTTAGCAGTTTTTTAAAGAGGAATATAATACAAAAAAGTTTAAAAACAAGTTATATTTTAGAGAGATTTACTGAAGGATTTAAGAGTACAATATTGTGACAGCCGATATAAAATAAAATGAAAGAAAACGGCATTTTCCTTGCTTCCACATGTCCTTGTGCCCAGCAGTGGGCATTTCCTAAGTATCTGATAACCTGCCTTGCCTTTTCAGTCTCCTTCCTGTGTAGATTACTAGTAGTAACTGGGACCTCAGCCCAGTTACCAAGGCACTGTGGCTATTGTATATTCACCCAGAAGACAACTGCCAGCCTGTTGGCTTTTTAAACTTAGTTGGCTTCTCTCCCCTGATTGGAACACTTAATAGCTCAATTTGGAAATGCCATTAAAAGTATAGAATCTTGACTTTGCTTCCCAGGCCCTCTAAACTCTGTGTGGTCAGTTCCAACAGTCAAATATCTCTCTGTAGCTGTGTCTTCTGATAGGTAAATCGTGTATCAGATTCTAACTTCTTATGTCACCCATCAGCTTGTGAAACCATTAGTCGAGTACAAGATATCAAATATAAAAACCAGGGCCTCTCTTTAGTCTAGTCTTCTCATGTCGAGTTTGTTATTGTATTCATGGAAGAAAGACCCAGAAAGAGAGTAAGTAACTATATGGGTAATCATATTCCTTAAACTTAAAAAAAAAAGAGATGAAGTCTAAAGCTTGGCCTAAATTTGGGACAACGTAATTGGAATTGAGGCTGCTTTGGAAAACTAGTTACCACAGTGAGGGAGAACAATCATACTGTTACTCTGTGTGGTTAAAAATAACCTTGGAAAATTAGACTTGAATGAATATTACTATAAGAGTCTATAAATAGAAAATCTTAGAATGGCTTACAACATTCAGTTACATTTTATAACATTTTGGGAGGAAAATTAATACACAATTCTTGCTTGCATAATTATCTCCAAGTGTGTTTTTCTTTGAATAGCAACTGTCAGCCACCAAAGGCATTTGTGGGATAGCATGTTCATTACAGACACCTTTGTCTGTAGTGTTTGGGCATGGTGCACAGGCAGCAGACTCTTTGATTGCCTAAGCCATATTGGGTACCTTCATTTTCAACTACTGCTCCCAAGAACTTTCAATTCTCTGCTTTGATCTGCTTTGTTTGGGATGGTAAATGTGAGTGGTTGGGTAAGGTTGGAATGATTAGAACATAGACTAGGAGGCTGGACTAAGAATAATCCTGGAGAGCATCTGTTCTAACATTTCAGCTGAGGAAGTAGGTCAAAGTTTGGCAGGTGATTGTCCCTGGCTCATTCAGCTGTTAGAGATGAGGTCAGCACTTGTTGTCCTGGCTCTTGGATGCAAGCTCGATGTGCCGTCACATGGCTCCCTGGTCACTTGGCCCAGAGACTGGTACAGTTCCTTGTCTTTCCTCTTTCAGGTGAAAGGAAGGAAATTCAAATATGAAAGAAAGCAATCCTAACTTTACATGTCTCCCTCTTATATAGAAACTCAGACAGATACTACCTTACTTAGAATCATTTTGAGGACAATATTCAAATAAGAAACTCCATATTGCTCTTTTAGCAGTCTTGGGATAACAATTATTATGTTAGGCAAAGATAGGACTCTCATTTTACTGAATACTAATTCTGTATCATCTCCTGTTCTCAATGAGATAATTAGGTGTTCTTAGCTAAGATGTCTATTCAGGAAAGCATAGCAATTTAGAATTATAGAGAAAAAGTAGCAATGTAAATGAATTAGTTTGGATATAAAATTAGGCATTATAGGATAGTTATCAGTCCAAATATTTTAGTTTCTATGGACCAGTGGAAGAAAATGTGAGGCAGATGATCATTCTGTTAAAACTTGTAATACTATTTATTCATCTACAACTGTACTTTTGTACTGACAGAAATCAACTTCATGATAGATATAATAGGAGCTAATCCAACAGAACTTTCACATTAAACTTAAGTATACTTATTTCATATTAAAAAGGATTAGATATATTTTAATAAGAGTATGTTATAGCTAAAAAAACTTTTCATTGGATAAGATAAAATATATACATCTCCATTTGGGGTTATATTATATTTGAAAGATTTACTTTTACAGTATATTCTGTGATACCTACTATATTTATGAATGGCAATTGCTTTGAGGGTAGGAGTGGCTATTATGCTGTTTTTCTTTTTATTTCCAAGATCTGGTCCATTTCCCTGTATATCATGTTTAATTGACAATGGTGACATTTATTACTATATGTGTAGTATAAACATAAAATCTAAGTATGATATAGATATTTTTTTCATTTCAAATTCCAATCTAGAAAGTTAAATGTTTAACAGCTATATGCTAGAATTAAATTTAACTATATTGAAGCTTAGATCATGTTTTATATACACTATGAGATAAATGATATAACATACTGCACATAAAATCAAATAATTGAGGAAATTCACCTACCTTGATGTTTGCATGATTTTTATGTTTCAGAACTATATGAATTACTGAAACTTAGAAGCATCATGTAATAATAAAAATTAAAAATTTCAGTGTGCCATGACTAAAAAATTACTTATAAAAGACAACGTCTAAAAGCTGAGGAATCTTGCATAAAAATTCAAACATTGATTTGACAAATGTGGTTGCCAAATTAATTCATTTCCTATGAAGAATAATCAACTAAAATTTTGAATGTATATAGCTTTTGATTCTGGGTACTTATCCTAAAGATAAACTCATACATGTATGAAATAAGAAATGTACACATCACTGACTGCAGTATTGTTTGTAATAGAAAAGTTTGCAAGTAACAAATTCCAACAATAGTAAACTGGGTAAGTAATTATGGTGCACCCAAAAAAAGAATATTATGCAGATAAAAAAAAATTTGAGGACAATCTTGATTCCAAAAGACATCCAAATTTTCTTAATTATAAACTCCTGGATTAGCCAGTCTGACCCTCCCAGTTGCAGTCCACTGTGGACAACTTGGAACCTAGAGAAGGTGAGGGGAATATAAATTCTCTGAGGGCAGGTGCTCTCCCAAGAGAATGGGAAGTGGAATTGACAAGGCTCCACATTCCCTGTTTATCCTTTGAAATTTACCAATCTAGGAAGTCATATTTCTATCTCAGTGAGGGAAAAGAAGCCACTGGTAAAACTGTTAGTAACTAGCATTCTACCTGGAAGAAAACAGCACCAGAGGAAAATAAGTGTCTCTCAAGACGTATTCATTTTCTAGTTTCAATCTTTTGTATCTCTGACCTAACATATTGCCAAAGACCAGTGCTCTCAAGTATAGGCTCATTTATTTTATCTGTTTCCACAAACACCTTCAGAAACTTCTTACTGCCTACAATAATGAAATAAAAACCTTAAATTTGTCTTCTAAACTTTCTAGATAAGAAGGCATGAGCTGAATTTTAATCCCCTGTGAATCATCTGTACCAATTGCTCTGCTTGGGATGTAACAGGCATATAATAGACACATCTGAGTGTATAGTAAATAAATAACAAATAAATGCTGATGGTCATAATCATTCTCTAATCACCTTTAAAGCTCCACCTCCTACTCCAACCCTGTACATATTCTGGCCATTTCACACTCAGTTCCTTCATTCTCCTTGTACTTCAAGACGTGATGTTTCAGAGAGTAGAATATTCTTCCATCTCTTTTCTATCATAATCTTACTCATGTTTTAAGGTGTTTAAGTGCCACTTCTTTATGAAAAATTACATGATTTCTCTCATCAAGATGAATAGTTCCTTCTACTGTATCTTACAACATGTTTACAGCTCACTTTACTTTGAAATTGTTCCACTGTAAAATTAGATATTTTCATGTTTATTTTACCTGTTAGATTATAAGCTTTTTGAGGGTATAGTGTTTAGTGTTAGAATCAATATGTAATAAGAATTAGTATTTATCAAATTGAATTAAAACAATAAAGTATTTATTTATATGCCAGTGACTCTTTTGGTGCACAAAAATGATATTATGAGCAATATAATTTTGATTGTTTTGTGAAAATGTTGGCAGTTTTCAAACATTTTATCCAAATAATAGAGGGTTTCAGGACAGAATTTCAACATCAAAGAGATTTTGGAAGTTGGGGTTGGGGAAAAGTAAAAGTACAGATGGCATTAAATTACCCCATAAATTTTATTGCACATTGGAAAGAATGTTGAATGACTACACAAATTTGACTGTTTTAATAATTAATTGGGTAGTTCAAATTTTTTACTTTCATAGAATTTATATTTGAATTAGATTTTAAATGTTTGGGTTTTAAACTGTTTATTTTTAAATTAATTTAATCACATTTCCTAAATCAATATTTGGAATTTAGTTAGGATTCTTAAACTCACATCAACCCCAAGTCTTTCGATCAGAAGCACATGCTTCTACTACATGGGAAAAAATCTGGTTTGCCTGTTTTTTGATTGGTGGAAGGGGGAGTGATACATTTATTTGCCCTCTATGACTTTGGGGTTACCCCTTGGGAAGGAACAGGTATGATAGAGTGTGCAGATACTTTCTTTGTGTATTTGATGAATAAAAATAACAACTGTTTGCAGGTAGCAGGACAGACTCTATAAGATACAGAATGATTATGGTATCTTTGGAATGAAAGACGTATGCACTGATACTTTCAAATGATAGGAGTTTTGTTACTATGTTAAGCAATAGTCGGTGAGGTGGTTTGCTTTTCTTATTGGTCCCGGGTTTACATTTTTCCTTGCATTCTTCAGAAACATTGTCTTCTTATATGGTGGAATAGTCTTTTGTGACAAGCACAGGCAGCCTGATTCTGGGGTATTGTCAGGGGGAATGTTCTGTGCCACCAGGTGTGGAGTGGGAGCAGTCAGTACAGGACTGCTGCTAGGGGCCCAGGCAGAAGAATAACACCAAAGGACGGAAGAAGTGGCTGGGAAGATACTGTCTATACTGAGCATGCTTCGGCAGGTTTCTTTATTTCTTATCCTCAAAGGTGGAAATCTGGATAGCACATGTTTTTGGCTGGCTGCCCTCCCAAAACATTTTAAAGCCCTGCCCCAGATCTTTTAGTGAAAGAATGGTGCTTGTTGAGATCATTGACCATAACAGCCTTGAGTTTCTATACTAAGTATAAGCCAACCAGTATTTACACCCCTCATAACTGCTGTTTGTGAAACATTCAGGTGCCTGCCTATACAATGAAATGGAATGTGACCCAAACAGGATAAACAACTATCATCTCTGTTAAATTATAGCACAGCAAGTGCTTAAAAGTTAAAATTATCTTCATAGAGAAGACTTGAGTTTTACTTTCTGGCAAGATTTTGAGAGAATAATAAAATACCAAAGGGCACTCAACAGAAGACCAACTTGTGTAAACTCAAGATTACTTAATGAGCAATTTTCAGATTATGTTTCTGGCACATGTTCCAGGATGAAGAGACATGGAATTTAAGTATTGTGAACAAGGGCAGTCAGTTTATGGCTATAAGGTATTTAGAGTTAGTTGGTGGCTTTCCTTGGTATTGTCATTGATTAAGTGAGAAAATCATAAAATAATGATGCATTGAATTTATTCTTCTAAGACACCAATCTGACCATATATAATGTCCCAGAAGAGTTGCAGTGGTGAAATGACTCATGGAGCAATCAGTGAAGATTAGTTACAGGCGTTAAGCCCTCAGCTGCAAGACTGTATGTGTAAGGGTCAAGGATGATACAAAATTCTATGAAAGTTCAGGGAAAGGAGAAATTATGTTTGATGAGATTTTTAGAGAATTTTGACCAAATTTAATTCAAACCTAATTAACTTAAGTGCTGGGAATTCAAAGATGACTAAAGCATGGACTCTGGGGTTAGATTGAATTTTGGCAGATAGAAATCAGAATGAAAGAAAAGCATGAAAAATGACCTAATGGAGGTAAAAGTGCAATATATGTAGAGTATAAGGACTATTTAACAAATTTGAGGCCACACAAACCTGGGAAGGAGACCTAACGTTTAAATGATGCATCTGACTCTCCCTATTCAAAGGATACAATTTATGGGTAACATTTATAAACCACTTACTAAGCCACTTGTGGTGCAGAGAACTTGGTGTGAATTATTGACTTTAGTTCTCATAGCATCTCTGGAGATAGGTACTTCAGTTATCTCTACCTTACAGGTGAGAAAAATGAGTCTCAGGGAGGTATACTAATTTGACTTAAACCATACATCTAGTAAGTGGGGAAGATAGAAAGAGGACAAAGAGAGTCTATGATCCTAGGGCCACATAATCATTAAATCATTCTGCTAATTTATTTCTGACCTTATTGATAATAGCTCTAATGTTTTTTAGGAATGAGATTCTTCACTCCATTAGCTCTACTGCATTATTTAGCTATTACCATCTCTCATCTCAATATTATAAAACTTCCTTAGCTACTTTCATGCTACTAGACATCTCTTCTTTAAATTTACCACTACCTCTAGAATTACCTCTGGATCGTAGTACTCCTTTGTTTAAACAGATAGTTTCCAATTTGTCTTTAAGAATAAACTCAGACTTCTTAGTGTGGCATATAATGTCCTTTATAATATGACTCTGGTTCAGTTTTTTCACAGTCCCATCACCTGCAATTTCATCTTACTCTCAAGCCCCTCGAAGAGATTTCATCCCCAAACTCTCAGGAGCTATATTTTATTTTATTTTATTTTTTTGCCTCCTGAAAGTTCACGTAGAGAAAACGTTGAAATAGTAAGGAATAAACTGAAAAAATAGATTGGAGTTAAAAAAAAATAGACATTGAATGACAGGCTAAGGGGTTTGAATTTATTAGGCAGACAGTGAAGAATGCTGAAGACTTTGGAACAAGAAATAAGTCATCATGATAGTTTTTTAAAAACATTAATTTGTTGGAGTGGGAAAAATCAGGCAGTAGAGAGGTTCTTTCTTTTTTTTTCTATTTTTCTGGGGAGGCGGTCAGACAGACTCCTGCATGCGCCCGACCGGGATCCACCCAGCATGCCCACCAGGGGGCGATGCTCTGCCCATCTTGGGCGTCGCTCTGTTGCATCCAGAGCCATTCCAGCGCCTGAGGCAGAGGCCATAGAGCCATCCCCAGCGCCCGGGCCAACTTTGCTCCAATGGAGCCTTGGCTGTGGGAGGGGAAGAGAGAGACAGAGAGGAAGGAGAGGGGGAGGGGTAGAGAAGCAGATGGGCGCTTCTCTTGTGTGCCCTGGCTGGGAATCGAACCTGGGACTCCTGCATGCCAGACTGACACTCTACTACTGAGCCAACTGGCCAGGGCCTGTAGAGAGATTCTTTTGCTTAGTTCACTGATGAATCTCAAGTGTCAAGAATACTACCTGAAACATCGTAGGTGCTCTATAAATATTTGCTGAGTGAATGAATTCCACAATACCTTTTGGTGATTAGTGCTTATGCAATTTTATTTTCTTTTTCTCTGTTTTGTTCTCTCTGTCTCTCATTCACGCACTCTCTCCTTTTCAAACATTCTGACTTCTTTTATCATACGGGATCATTTTCTAGCCTAGGGGTCAGGAACCTTTTTGGCTGAGAGAGCCATGAATGCCATATATTTTAAAATGTAATTCCGTGAGAGCCATACAATATGTTTAACACTAAATACAAATAAATGTGTGCATTTTATGTAAGACCAACACTTTTAAAGTACAATAAGTCTCTGAATTATTTTTAATAACATTGTTATGCTGCTGCTAACCAATGATGAATAAAGCACTTCTTACCATTAATGCGACTTCTGGTGCTGCATAGTTTTGCTGATGGCTTTGTAGTCTGGTTGATACGTGGTGAGATTAAGCTTCATGCAGGCATTGAGACTTCCTTCCATTAAACATGATTGTAGGTTGGTCATAACATTCTTTAGAAGTGAGAGACTGCTCACCAGCATACGTAGAGACAAACATTGTCAGTACAGCAATACTCACATGCTGCAGTGTGTGGTATGTGATGGGAAGCAAGTTCCAAGTTTTGACAATCTGCTGGTCTGCAGGTTGAAGGTTTTTCATTTCTCCCCACTTGTGTTTGCTCGCCAACTCTGCTTGCTGTTGTCCAAGTCTTTCCAAATCTTCATTCAGTGACTTGAACTTATTCACCCACATGTCTGAGGCCTTCAGGTCTGCAGCATGTAGCTCAAAATCTCTGATGGATCACGAGAATGTAACTCAGGTAGGCGCTGTCCACTGCATACTCATGTGGATGAGTGATGAACTTAAAAAGATGAGTGCGCTCATGAAATTCTCCAAAGCACGCTTTGAATGACTGTAGGAGATTAGATGTGAAGCCTGCTAGCTGCTGGAGATCAAGATGTTGAGCAGGGTCACTTGCTGTGCATGCATCTTTAAACTCTCCCAGTTTTTCAAAGTGTAGTAAACTACATATTTCAATGTCCAGGATGAAGAGTTCCAGCTTGTTTTCAAATGCAAACACTGCTTGTTGAAGGGATAAGACTGTATTTCCAACACCTTGCATTTTCACATTGAGCTGGTTCAGATGTTCAGTCATGTCCACGATAGAGTAGAACTTCAAAAGCCACTCATTGTTAGCTAACTCAGGATGTTTTTCATTTCAAAAAAAGTCTGAATTTTACTCAGACAAGCCACAATACGGCTGAGCACCTTCCCTCTTGACAACCAATGCACATTGCTGTGCAGAAGCAGACCAGGAAAATTATTCCCTACTTCATTCAGCAGTGTTTTAAACTGGCAATCATTTAAAGCTCGGGCAACAATAAAGTTGACAACCTGAATGACCAGCGACATCACCTCACCAAGCTGCTTGCCACACATCTGAGCACAAAGCACCTCCTGATGTAGGATACAGTGAAAATTTAGGATGGGTCTCTTTTCATGTTCACGAAGAAGCTCTACGAATCCTCTGTTTTTCCCCACCATACATGGAGCACCATCAGTACACACCGAAATAAGTTTATCCATTGGTAGATTTTTTTCTTTAGCAAACTAAGTGAAAGACTTGAATAAATCCTCCCCTCTTGTTGTCTCTTTCATAGGCAAAACAGAAAGACTTTCCTCATGTAGTGTGTCACCAACAGCATACCTTGCAATCATGCTGAACTGGGATAAATGGCTTACGTCTGTTGACTCATCCAAAGCGAGAGAAAAGAATGGTGCTGCATTTATGTCCTTCACTTGTGTTGCCTCAATTTGATTTGCCATCATGATGGTATGATTGTGAACAGTTCTTGCTGACAGAGGCATGTCTTTTATTCATTTGATTATCTTGTCTTCATCCAAAAAGTCGTCAAAAAGTTCATTGGCAACATCAAGCTTGAATGTTTTGGCATACTCCCATCAGTGAATGGCTTTCCATTTCTCACAATTGCTAAAGCACCAGCAAAGCTAGCCAAATTCCAGTCACCTTGTTGGGTCCAAACACGGAGTTGCTGCTGACTAGCTTGCACTCTGCACAGTAGCTCTTGACATGCTTTCTTCCTGCTGTCCCCCGCTGGATATTTCGATGCAAATGTAGTTGGCGTGTGTGGAAGTGCAGCTTTATATTTGACCATTTCATCGATGCAATTTTATCATTGCATATTAGACACACTGCAAAACCTGCTCTCTCCATAAAGGCAAATTCCTCTTTCCATTCCTGCTGAAAAGTACGATACTCCTCATCCTTTTTTCTTTTAGCCATCTTCTTCATCAAAAGGGTTTCTGCAATTAGCTAGCTGACTACTTGATTAAAAGGAGGGAAGTTTACTTTCTGACCTCACAATGACCCGTGTACATTATGCATTATCCAATAAAAATTTGGTATTGACTGACCAGGCAGTGGCACAGAGGATGGAACATCAGACTGGGATGTGGAGGACCCAGGTTCAAGACCCCGGGGTCGGCAGCTTGAGCGTGAGCTCATCTGGTTTGAGCAAAGCTCACCAGCTTGGACCCAATGTCACTGGCTCGAGCAAGGGATTACTCGGTCTGCTATAGCCCCCTGATCAAGGCACATATTATAAAGCAATCAATGAACAACTAAGGTGTCGCAACAAAAAACTAATGATTGATGCTTCTCATCTCTCTCCATTCCTGTTTGTCTTTCCCTATATCTATCCCTCTCTCTGACTCTCTCTCTGTCTCTGTAAAAAAAACAACAACAACAAAAAACTTGGTATTGTCCCAGAGGACAGCTGTGATTGGCTCCAGCCACCCGCAAGCATGTACATGAGCAGTAGGAAATGAATGGATTGTAATACATGAGAATGTTTTATATTTCTAATGTTATTATTATTTTTTATTAAAGATTTGTCTGCGAGCCAGATGTAGCCATCAAAAGAGCCACATCTGGCTCATAAGCCATAGGTTCCCAACCCCTGTTCTAGCCTAATTATTGCTATAATTATTATAATTCATATTCAAATAATATTTCCTAATTATTTATTGTGTTCCAAGATTAACTTGAGAATTTTTTCTTCATACCCGATTACATGTACTTCTCACAAGAACCCAATGGGATAGGTAACATCGCTCTCCATTTTCCAAATGATTGATGCCAGGAATTCATACCATGAAGCAGAATAGATTTCTGGTTCCAGTCTCGATCCCTTTATACCAAAACAATTGAAAAATCGATATTGTGATTTCTTTTTGGACTCTGACTATATAATGGTGACTGATTTAGTCACTTTTCTTTAATTAAAATAAAAGTTTCAAGAGGTAGAGTGAAGATGGGATGCTAGCTCTAGAGGGGAGCAGATTTGAGGGAAGATTTATTTTCTCTAAGGAAGTAGATAGGCAAATATAGTCTTGGGTAAAGAAAAAAAATATTGTGCAGTAGTGTGAGGACAGTTATGCATCAAAATCATTTAATGAGTATGATAGAGGATGGGATTAAGCACTAAAGTGGAACATTTAGTTAGTCTTGGAAAGTAAGAGGAACACTTATTTTTTTTCAATGAAAGAAAGAAGTAGAAAAAGTAGTGCTCTATGATGAAATTTCAAGTAAGAGAGGGAAGGGATTGCACAAAATATCCATAAATTTAGCCACTGTATTAAAGAATCTAGCTAAAGTTACTCCAAAATGGTTGGACACAGAAAACTGGGGGCCAATTGTCTAAAATCCGAGTTTCTAAAAATGCAAAAGAGCCTGGTTAAACTTTATGTCTTAGTTAAGAGTATGGGTTACAATGCAATATAACAGATCATGTATTATAGAATTGTAAACCTGAAATCCATATAATTTTATTAATCAATGTTATCCCAATAAATTTAATAATTTTTTTTTAAAAAGCACATGAGTTATGAAATCAAACTGTGTTGGTTTTAATTATGGCTTTATCAATTGCATAATCTTGGCAAGTTACTTCACCTCTCTGTGCTTTAGCCTTCATCTATACATGGGATAATATAGTACCACCCTTATAAATTTGCTGTGTGAATTGCATAAATTAGTATATCCAAAACTGTAAAAATTATACTATGTAAGCAATAAGCCTTAAAATAAGTGGGAGCTGCTCTTGCTATGTGTTTCAGTTTCTCAATACCTTAAATATCTTGAATATTGTTCATTATTTTCATATAGTGTATATCCTTCTTGGACGCTGTGGCTTAGTTATAGACCAGAAGTGAAACATGCTCAAGATTCTTCCCATCACTTTTACCACCATACCAATGCACATGAAATAATACACAGATAACTACACTGGCCTTGATCCAGCTGACAGTCTGGGACTGCATATTTTCTTTCTCGTTTGAATTGTTTTATTTTAATGAAATAATTAAGTGGAAATATTCCATTAAAAGTGAGCATTAAAAAAGGGACTACTTTAAAACCTTAATTTGGAACTCTGGAATAAAATGACAAAGACAATTAACAGGCAAGTATGCTAAAATCACCTAATAAATTCTGGATTATTTTTAAATAAGGAAACTTTGGATCTTGTACCACCACAAGAAACTATAACCAATTTACTCCATATTCATAAATTAGTCAGTTGTTGGAGTTTGGCCATAACATACACAGTAAACTTTAAGCTTCAAGGCCAACTAGAGAAAGAATTTAAGCTTCGCCTTAGTGACAGGTTCATTACTTAAAACTGCTAACTTCTTTTAATGTGACAAATAAACAATTTTGGCTATTTTGGTGTATGATTGCAATTAGTGCCAATGGTATCAAATTTCAACAGCCATCTTAGAGAATTTTAGCAAAGAGAAAAATAATCTGAGATATTTGCCTATCCTATATGTTGTTAAATTCATTCCCTGAAAGTTTATTTTAATAAAAATATTTTTTTCTTGGTATGCCAAAGAAAACTACAGAATTGACTATCCCTGTGATAAATGATTTTAAAAATTCACTGCAAAATTTTGAGTTAAGCCAACAAATGCTTTTCCCCCAAAATCCTTTGAAATGCTATAACAACCATCTTTTTAGTGAAATCATCTTTTAATCTATTCACCAAAATAGATTTAAAGTTGCTTTAAAGCGATTTTAATGATGTAGAAACATAGCTTGGCCAAGAATAAAATGGACATATTATGTAAAATGATCAGATATACCCAGAAATTTGAATTATTTCTCAACCACAAGAATCTTTCAGAAATTACAGCCATGGTGGGGGGGCTGAGTGATGGCGGTAGAGGGATTGAGTGTAAAAAGGGGAAAAACAAGAGAGAATAAAAACTCCTGAACACAGACAACAGTGTGGTGACTGTGGGGGATGTAGTTTGGGGAGAGGTGTAAGTGGTATGGAAGAAAAATGGTGATGGATGGAGAATTGAAATGGGGTGGTGAAATCACAATGCAGTGTACAGATGACGTGTTGTGGAGCTGTGTATTTACGTGAAATTTATATAATTTTGTTAACCAGTGTCTCCCCAATAAATTCAATAAAAAGGAAAAAGAGAAATTATTGTAGAAAATAATTGGATCATGAATTAATCTATTTTTTTGGAGCAAAGATTAGTTTAAAAGCTACAGTAGAATTTAAAAAGTAGGAAGAAAAGGCAAAATTATTAGGGTTAATTTTTAAAATTACAGATAATAATAATCAGAAAAAACTTAAAATTTTCAACATACTTCATATATTAGTAGCTAAATGGAGATTTATATTTTATAGAGAGTCAAAACATGATGGATTGTCCTGACCAGGCAGTGGCACAGTGGATAGAGCGTTGGACTGGGATGTGGAGGACCCAGATTCGAGACCCCGAGGTCGCCAGCTTGAGCGCGAGCTCATCTGGTTTGAGCAAAGCTCACCAGCTTGGACCCAAGGTCGCTGGCTTGAGCAAGGGGTTACTCAGTCTGCTGAAGACCCATGGTCAAGGCACATATGAGAAAGCAATCAATGAACAACTAAGGAATTGCAATGAAAAACTGATGATTGATGCTTCTCATATCTCTCCGTTCCTGTCTATCCCTATCTATCCCTCTCTCTGACTCTCTCACTGTCTCTGTAAAGAAACAAACAAACAAAAAAACCCATTATGGATTATAATATTCACTAAAAGTCATTTTTTAAAATAAAAATAAATTTTTATCAATTTTAATGGGGTGACATCAATAAATCAGGGTACATATGTTCAAAGAAAACATCTCCAGGTTATCTTGTCATTCAATTATTTTGCATACCTGTCACCCAAAGTCAAATTGTCCTCTGTCACCTTCTATCTGGTTTTTTTGTGCCTCTCCTCACCTCCCCCTTCTCCTCCCCCCAACCACCACTTTCTTGTCCATGTCTTTTAGTTTTGTTTTTATGTCCCACCTATGTATGGAATCATGCAGTTCTTAGTTTTTTCTGATTTACTTATTTCACTCCGTATAATGTTATCAAGATCCATCCATTTTGTTGTAAATGATCCAATGTCATCATTTCTTATGGCTGAGTAGTATTCCATAGTGTATATGTACCACATCTTCTTTATCCATTCATCTATTGAAGGGCTTTTTGGTTGTTTCCATGTCTTGGCCACTGTTAACAATGCTGCAATGAACATGGGGCTGCATGTTTCTTTACATACCAATGGTTTTGAGTTTTGGGGGTATATACCCAGTAGAGGGATTGCTGGGTCATATGGTAGTTCTATTTTCAGTTTTTTGAGGAACCACCATACTTTCTTCCATAATGGTTGTATTACTTTACATTCCCACCAACAGTGGATGAGGGTTCCTTTTTCTCCACAGCCTACCCAACACTTGCTATTACCTGTCTTATTGATAATAGCTAATCTATCAGGTGTGAGGTGCTATCTCATTGTAGTTTTGATTTGCATTTATCTAATAACTAATGAAGATGAACATCTTTTCATATATCTGTTGGCCATTTGATTTTCTTCCTGGGAGAATTGTCTGTTCATGTCCTTTTCCCATTTTTTTATTGGATTGTTTGTTTGTTGTTGAGTTTTATGAGTTCTTTTTATATTTTGGATATTAGGACCTTATCTGAGCTGTTGTTTGAAAATATCATCTCCCATTTAGTTGGCTGTCTGTTTATTTTGTTGTCAGTTTCTCTTGCTGTGCAAAATGTTCTTAGTCTGATGTGGTCCCATTCATTTATCTTTGCCTTCACTTTTCTTGCCTTTGGAGTCAAATTCATAAAATGCTCTTTAAAATCAAGATCCATGAGTTTAGTACCTATGTTTTCTTCTAAGTCATTTTCTATATTGATGAATGTTTGTGCAATGCAACATCAATAATTCCCCTTTTCTCATTTTAATTTAGTTTTCTTTCAGTAAAAGTACATGCAAAATAAAATTCCATTTATACAGAGTTGTTCTTCCACTAATGTCAGCCCTTGCTGCCGAATATTTTTGAAATAGTTTAAAATATACTTCATTATTCAACATTTGTTTCTTCTTCAATTTTTAAAAACATGGCAATAGTTGTAGATAAGGGAAACTTCTCTGAAATGTCAGACTCTGTTGTACACACATAAATTATCACATACACAGTTATATCTTGAGAATGAAAACTACCAGTTTGTGACATTGATAAAAACATATGATGTTTGGATAGAAACTGTGGCATTTTGTAGATTGAATTCATAAATTCCATTTTCTAATATTTTGAAGCTAACAGAAAAGGAAAAATATTATGTTCATAATATGTATTTCTGTACATATTTTTGTCTTAAAATTTTCTCCACAGATTTATCAACTGACAATTGATCTGTTAATCTCCTATTGTATGTTAATAATATTAATGTGTTATATCATATATATATATGGAGAGCACTGCCTGACCTGTGGTGGCGCAGTGGATAAAGCGTTGACCTGGAAATACTCAGGTCGCTGGTTCGAAACCCTGGGCTTGCCTGGTCAAGGCACATATGGGAGTTGATGCTTCCAGCTCCTCCCCACCTTCTCTCTCTCTGTCTCTCCCTCTCCTCTCTAAAATGAATATATATGGAGAGCATTTGTGAGATACTATGAAGCTTCCTCTGAGAATATGGAAATAAAGGAAGATGTCCTGCAAGAGTCGTGTTATGAACAACAAATACATAATGGTTCAGAAGAGAGATCTACAAAACTATCTTAAAGACACTGGATGACCACTGGGCAAACAATACTAGAGTAGAGCCCAGATAAGCCCATCACAAATACATGAATTCATTAGAGAAGATCAGAAAGAAGAAAGGAGACTAAAGCCATAAAACACGAGTGGTTTACAACCCTGCACTCTATAGGCCAGAGCTCATCTTAAGTTAGCTAATTTTTAAAAAATTACTATTCTGATGGTAAAGTTTTCTTTAATATCTTCTCATAGGTTCTTATTTTTGATCTAAAAGCTGGAGTTTGGCTCACAGATACGATTAACTTGGCTTGCTTAGAGTTTTTTTTTTTTTTAAACTACTGAATTAGTTTCACAAAACTGCTGTAACAATATATCACAAATTTAGTGGCTTAAAGCAGCACACATTTATTGTTTTATACTTATGGAATTCAGAAGTCTGAAATGAGTCTTTTGGCAAAAACTAAATAAATAAAAATAATAAAAATTTTTTAAAAAGTGGGCAGCCTGCATTCCTTTTGGAGGCTGGAGGGACAATTACTTTTGTTGTCTTCTCCAGTTTACAGAGGCCACCTGCATTCCTTGTCCTGGGGTCGCCTCTTTCATCTTTAAAACCATAAAATGCTGTATCTTCAGCATTTTCTTTAAATCTCTTTCTCTTTCTCTAAATCTGAAACTTGCGTCTGTTTCTGTCATCACATCTGCCTTGTTTCCTTCTTTTCTTTTAAGGACATTGGTGATTCAACTGAGCCCATTTGTATATCTAGGATAAACTCACCATCTCATGTTTTTAACTGAATCATATCTACAACGTCTTTTTTTTTTTTTTTTTTTGCCAACTAAGGTTACATATTCATAGGTTCCCAAAATTAGATTAAAACATGGGCATTTTTGTGAGGCCATTATTCTATGAAAATTTTCAAATTTATAAATCTGAACATAAACATTAAAATTAGAAGTTTTAGAGTTCCTTAAAAAATTAGAAGAGCTGTCAACACTGAGTCTATATACTCTATCATTTCGGTGCTCAACTAGAGGTGTGTCAGGTAGCTCTTTCGTAAAGGTTTTGTGGCCTTTCAGTTCACCTACGTCTTCTTTGTTAATTATTATTTTCTGCCTGACATCAAAAACATTTGAACTTTTGCTCTCTGTTGTAAAAAGAGGCACAATGCTACTTTCATCAGGATCTAGTAACTATTTAATTTTTCTAAGAGCTTACCTTATTTTAAAAGTGATTTCTGATCGTATATTTGTTTCAAATGTATATTTTGCTAATGTTAGGTACAAATATTCTGTATCTGCTTAAAATTTATTTCTCATGAAAGTTTACCCAGTTGAACTTTAACTTCATACTTCAGGCTCATGATTTATTTTCATTTTTTTAAAAATTACATTTATTGGCATGACATTGATTAATAAAATGATACAGGTTTCAAGTGTACAATTCTATGATACAAATGTCCAAGTAAAATCAGGTCTCTGAGGCAACAAAATGGAGGTTCAGTTCCTGGCCAGTGTTTGACTCAGCAAGATAATGGTGTTCAGGCCCTGGCCAGATAGTTCAGTTGGTTAGAGCCTTGTCTGGAAGCGCAGAGGTTGTCAGTTTGATCCCCAGTCAGGGCACATATAGATGTTCCTGTCTCTGTCTCTTGCTCTTGCTCTCTCCCTTCTTCTCACACTAAAATCAATAAATAAAAATTAAAATAAAAAAGAAAATAGAGTGGTGGTCAGGAAGACACCTTTGGAGATGTTGTGCTGGCCACCTCATTTGCATTGTTAAATATCAGCATGTTTGTAACAATCATGTTCATAATAGGGCAGCTGAAAGAATTAATAATATTGGAACAATGCAAATGCTCATGCAGCAGAGAAAAAAATTTAACTGGAAATTAGAATGAATTTTCATTATATGCATATATATTTCAACTCTGGGGAATATAGTAGCTCTCAAATAGGACATATTTTATTCCTGAATCTCACTCATAATTTTAGTTATAACAGGGATTTTGTGTGTGTGTGTGTGTGTGTGTGTGTGTGAGAGAGAGAGAGAGAGAGAGAGAGAGAGAGAAACCTGATTAAGGCCAGTTTTTATTCTCATTTAGTCCAATGAAAGCTTTAGAATGATCATAATATATAACCTTAAATAAATGAGGATATTTAAATTTATTTGATTCATAACTAGACCTTGAGATATTAAGTGCCAAACAAATCCAGTCTATGAAATGTAGAATTAGAATTACTTTGTCACATTTAATTATTTTTTGTATTTTATAAACTTTCACGTACAAATGGAAAATTTATGTCAAATAAAAATGGAGATTTGGGTTTATTATTAAAAGTACACCTTATAGTGTGTCGCTAAAAATGTGTTTGGTCCACAGTGGTTAGAGATATTGCCAAGATAACTAAAATACCAATGAGTACACATATTTCAGCTTTTACCACAGTAATAGTTTCATTATTGCATCCTCAAATGCACCAACACCTGAGATACATTTCTTTTTAACCCTGGACTAATGTGATTCCTCACTCCTTTGAATTCATATGCTATCTAGTATGTTTATTACATAACTAATTAAAAATTTTTTTCTTTACTAGAAATATTGGCTCCTATATTTATTTCTTGAGCCCTGTAGCCTTTGTTTGCTATTATTGTTCTGCTTGGTAATAATTTCTATGACCTTACTCTCATCCTCTTTTGTAAAATCTATTAAATGAGAGAGTTGGGAAAATAAGAGAGGATGGAACAGAAGGATAACATAATTTCATAAGAAATGCACACAAATAGAGTATGCTGGGGTGGGAAACAATAGGTTTCAGGACTAAAGACAAACAAATGGAACAGGAAAATATTAAGGTATATAATTCCAAAGAAAACCTCTCTTGAACTGATGTAATGGTAGACCTGCAGATCAAAAGATGACAACTCATTATCCCCCTCACCCCCCAAATCAATTGTGAACCAAATCTTGATGAAGTTTTTGGACTTCAAGAAATAATGAAAGTTCTTACTACTTACAAAGAATTATTTTTCATCAATTGTAGATCTCAATGTAAAAGACAAAAGGCTAAATCATTTAGAAGAAGCATAGGAGGATGCCTTTATGTCTTTGGGGGTAGTAAATATTTCTTAAACAAGACCCAAACTGTTAAATATAAAGAAAAATGTTGATAAATTAAATTAAAGTTAGAAACTTTCCCTTAATACAAGCTAACATTGAGAGTGAATAGAAGATTTAACATATATATATATATATATATATATATATATATATATATATATATTTGAAGGTCTTATATCTGTAGTACATAAAGATTGCTTACAGATTAAGTAGCCTATATGAAAGAAAAGGAACTCAATTTTAGTCAGTCATCAAGAAAATTGCAAACTAAAACCAAATGAAATGCCACTCTACACTCACAAAATTGGCTAAGATAAAAAGTAATGCCAAGTTTTGGAGAGGATGTTAAATAACTAGAACTCTCCCAAGCTATTAATAGGAGTGTAAACCGGTAAAACTTTGTTCTAAGAGTAATTAGTACACTATTGGAAACCTATTTGCAAGTACTTAGTAAAAATGAATATACCATACCCTATAATTCAACAATTTCACTCCTGGGTTTACTAAAAGTCATACACAAGAATATTTATAGCATCATTATTTTTAATAGCCCTGTGTTGGGATTGCTAGACCCCATTTTCCCACACAACCACCCCCTACTCCCAATTTGATGAATCACTGGAGGACTCATGGGACTCAACAGGACCAGAGTCATGTTCATTGGGATGATTTGTCATAGGGAAAGGGTATAAGCAAAATCAGCACAGGAAAAAACTCATGGGGTAAAGTTTGAAGGAAACCTGGTGCAAGCTTTTAGACACCTCTCCCAATGTACTCACAATGGACACACTTAATTCTCCCAGGAACAAGGTGTGACAACACCTGTGAAACGCTGTCTGCCAGAGAGACTCATTAGAGAACCCACACTCAGGATTTTGTTGGTACTGGTCCGTTATGTAGCCTGTGCCTGGCATGTACCAAAATTCCAGACTCTCAGAAGTAAAGCAGATGTTCACATAAATCATATCCTTTTTACAAACAGTTTAGGCACAGTGAGCCACTTCTAAAATTAGGGCGATGGGAAACCTTCCAAAGTCCAAGTTTTCAGATGGCAGCCAAGGGCCAATGTGTGCACAGACCTCTTTAAGGATAGCCATCGGACTATGTTAACTCTTTTCTGCACAAAAGTCTATTGATGATAGAATTGAAAAATGGATAAGTAACTTGTTGTATATTTATTAAACAAAATATTATACAACAATAAGAATTATAATCGGAACTCTTATGCAACAATATGGAGGAAACCTAATGCTAAGAAAAAGAAACCAGATATAAAAGAATACAATTTGTATGTTTCTATTTATATAAAGTTCAGAAATCGGTAAAATTAAACACTCTAGTGTTGCAGTCACTGGGGGAGTTTATAACTAGAATAGATAGAGGGGAGCTTTTGGGATACTAGTACTGTGCTGTTTATTAATCTGAGTGCTAGTAACAGGTAGCCAGTGAATAACCTTTGACTCAAGCACTTTCAACTTGTACTCTTTTCTGTATGGTGTTACATTTCAGTAAAAAGCTTACTGATAAAAACTTTTCAATCTAAAAAAAGAATAAAGACTCTGCACATAATTAGGCAGAAGAAATAGGTTGTTTAGAAAGCAAATTATAAAGAGTTTTCTGAGAGTATTTCTATGTAATATTAAAATAAAAACAAAAATATGTACAATTTAGTATCTATTTTTATGTATAATACTCTATTGAATTGGATTATCTCTGAATTGTCCAGTATGGTAGCCATATGTACCCACTGAGCACTTTAAATATAGCAATTACAAATATATCAATATAAATGCTATATGTATATACTATAAGTGTATGTTATAACTATATGTAATAAGTGTAAAATATATACCAGATCTTTAAGACATAGTATAAAAAGAATGTAATGTGTCGTTATTATTTTCATGTTGTGTACATGTTGAAATGACAATGTATTCTTGAATATATTGGGTTAAATAAGATATATTGTTTAAATTAATATTATTGTTTTTTTATTTTTATTTTTTAATTTTTTTTTATTTTTTTGTATTTTTCTGAAGCTGGAAATGGGGAGAGACAGTCAGACAGACTCCCGCATGCACCCGGCCGGGATCCACCCGGCACGTCCACCAGGGGGGGGCGCTCTTCCCACCAGGGGGCGATGCTCTGCCCCTCCGGGGCGTTGCTCTTCCACGACCAGAGCCACTCTAGCACCTGGGGCAGAGGCCAAGGAGCCATCCCCAGCGCCCGGGCCATCTTTGCTCCAATGGAGCCTCGGCTGCAGGAGGGGAAGAGAGAGACAGAGAGGAAGGAGGGGGGGGTGGAGAAGCAAATGGGCGCTTCTCCTATGTGCCCTGGCCGGGAATCGAACCCGGGTCCCCCGCACGCCAGGCCGACGCTCTACTGCTGAGCCAACCGGCCAGGGCTAATATTATTGTTTTTTACCCTTTAAATGTGACTGCTAGAAAATTTAAAACTAATATGTGGCTCACATTATATTTGTATTATAGGCCTAATATAGGTGATGTTATTAATATCTTATCAAACTTAAAAGTTAAGTAATAATTCCATTTTATAGATGAGAACATAGAGTTTAGAATAAGAAGAAAAGGTTATATTAGTTGTAAAGTTCACATAGTAAGTGCTTAGAGAACTAAAATTAAATATATTGATATATAATATGACTCTGGGACCAGAGTTTTTCATCTCTAATGTTCTACTCTCAGAAGACAGGAGAGCACTGTCTATCAGATTTTTAAGGGAGAATGAGTTTGATTAAAGAGTTCTATATCTAACTAAACTATTATTCCCATGTAAATAAAACATTCTTATGTATCCTAGGGAGAAAAAGGGGAAAATAAAGAATCTTTGAGCCTGACCAGGTGGTGGCACAGTGGATAGAGCATTGGCCTGGGATATTGAGGACCCAAGTTCAAAACCCTGAGGTTGCTGGCTTGAGAATGGGCTCATCCAGTTTGAGCTCAGGTTCACCAGCTTGAGTGTGAGGTTGCTGGCTTGAGTGTGGGATCATAGACATGACCCCATGGTCTCTGTCTTGAGCCCAAAGGTTGCTGGCTTGAAGCTCAAGTTCACTGGCTTGAGCAAGGGGTCATTGGCTCACTGGACCCCCACCCCAATCAAGATACATATGAGAAAACAATCAATGAACAACCAAGGTGCCACAACAAAGAAACAAAGAATTGATGCTTTTTTTTTCTCTCCTTGCCTGCTTGTCTATCCCTATCTGTCCCTCTCTCTGTCTGTTTCTCTTGCTAAAAAAAAAAAAAAGAATCTTTGAGTGGTGAAGTTTACGGTGTTAAAGGTATGACTGTAGGGTTTGAATCTATTTAAACATAGAGTTGAGTCTAATTATTGCCATAAGTAAAAATTGAATTAAATATATAATTTTATAAATAATTTATAGGTCTTAAATTTTAAAAAATTTAATATAACATTGTAGTAATTTCAAAATCCAAGAGCATACAAGCAAAAACTAGGCTGTGTGTAGAGGAGTAGAACAAAGTTGAGAAAGTCTGTAGTTCAATAATTTCTTCATATTTCTTAAGAGAAATTTAATAGATGACATTATTTCATTTCTCAACTTGATAAGCTGAGAAATATACACTTAAACAACATCATTAAATGATTTAAAAATAAACACAGTGGAATTAAAAATAATTTACAATTAAAAGTAGATAACATTGAAAATATAGAAAATAAAACAAAAGGTAGAAACTTGCAAAGAAGCAGAAAGAGAATAAGATAACTGAAAGATCAGTTATTTTAACAATTTGAAAAATGGAATAAACTTAATTTAAATAATTGAGTTGAAAGAAAAGATTAAGAGCAGAAATATGAAAGACACATTTACTATTAGACTATTTTCTGAATACCGAAGTAAAGCTGTAGTAACAAAGCTATATTTAATGACACCAAAGTATCTAATTTCACATGCTTTTATCATGTCTGGTATTTAGAGTTCTTAAGGTCTCAAATCCTGTTGAATATTTAATATGTTTATATCTATTGACAAGCAATAGCATGAATTAGAAATGTTAATATCTCATTTTTAATTATTTCCATTTATTTCACCTTGTGGCTACATTTGCTTTAGAATGCAATAAAACTTATTCTTAAATGGAAGCATTTAAAACACTGTTTATCTTTCCTAGATCTCAGCCTCCAATCACCTGTAAACAAAATGAAAGCGGTCAGAGAAAATGTATAGATACCAACAAGAAAACAATAATTTGTACACTCTATAATAACCATGTGTATCCCTGACGTGACAACCATTGTTGCTATATGTTTGTTTTGGTCTGAAATTTTCTTGATTTATTTTAAGAAAATTTTGAAATAGCAAGTTCACTGTACCAGGAATCTAGTTGTTTATTCTTTTAAATTTTATTGATATATCAGTGTTTCTAGGCCAGAGCAGCCTTAGTACAAACTAAGTCTTAGTACTAGTCATACAATAGAAATCATTTTTATCAAATGCAACCCCATCCACTCTTTAGGAACTCCAGCCATCTACCACAGTATACTCAGCAGGTATTTTTCCTTTACCTCAGGCACAGATTCTATCATCAACTGCAAAATATCAGCCCTTTTTTTTTCTTTTGTTTTACTTCATTACTGTGATGGTTCCTGTCTTCCCAATAGGGAAGTTTATCCTTCATGCCTACTCAAGATATTGCTGTGGACACATGTGAGAGAAGGTACAACTGCTTTCTAGAGTTTAGTACTTATGACTATGTAAGCACACAATCTAACATATGATATATATAGTATATGGAATTATAGCTGATATTTATACAATTTTAGTTTTTTGGTTTTTGGGTTTTTTTTTTTTGTATTTTTCTGAAGTTGGAAATGGGGAGGCAGTCAGACAGACTCCTGCATGTGCCTGACCGGGATCCACCCAGCATGCCCACCAAGGGGCAATGCTCTGCCCATCTGGGGCATTGCTCTGTTGCAACCAGGGCCATTCTAGCGCCTGAGGGAGAGGCCTTGGAGCTATCCTCAGTTCCCTGGGCCAACTTTGCTCCATTGCAGCCTTGGCTGCAGGAGGGGAAGAGAGAGACAGAGAGGAAGGAGAGGGAGAGGGGTGGAGAAGCAAATAGGCACTTTTCCTGTGTGCCCTGGCCGAGAATCAAACCCGGGACTCCTGCACGCCAGGCCGACGCTCTACCACTGAGCAATTTTAGTTTTTTATTTAATAACTCATTCCATTGTTGATACACATTTGGGTATTTAGTGATTTCTGGCTGTTAGGGATAGTTCTGCTATGAATATTCTTATGCATATCTTGATGAACACACACATATTCCTTATACATTCCTTACAACTTGATTAGCTTTTTCTAGATTTCCTGGGTTATTTCTGATCTCTGACAGTCAAGATTGTTCTAGTGTTCACAGAGACCCAGTGATTAAAGAGAATAATTTAAATTTGAAAAAAACAGGAAAAGACTGGATTAGGCAAGTATAAGTCAGAGTTGTTACATGCATGAGCTACTATTCAGACATAGTTTTGTTACATCAAACCTTGTGCATGTAATAGTCTAGATAAGGGAAAAGCTGTAAATTTGTGTGAGAAAGATGGCCTTTCCAAGATGACTGTGCTTAGCAATTCTTTTGGTGGAGGTTTCTTATGTGCTAAGTCATTTGGAGAAATTTATTTTCTAGTAAACACAAGATAGATATCTTAATATAAAACTAATTTATATTGCTGGGTTATATAAACTCACTTGGGCTGAGAAGCTGAGAGAGAAAACCTAGATATTTGTCCTTTTTGATTGAAATTAAGAATTTATTTATTTGTCGTCCTTGAATGTTTGTTACCCATGATTTTTTTCTGAAATTCCTCCTGGATAACTTGTGCTAGATAAATGAGAATTTCTCAGCACAGGAGACTAGAGCAACCTCATGTAAAGTAGCTCTCAGGACCAATGCTGACTTACTGGTCCTGAGATCTGTTTTTCATATGCTCAGTGGTGATCTGCATTTGGTCTGTAGCAGAGCTGTACTGTTGGAATTCTGGGAGGCTACTGGGCATCGGTGATTTCCTTTCCTAAACTACAAACCCAACTGCCCTTCCTGAGGAGGAAAGCAGACAGGTTTGCCTTGGCCAAAATCCAATGGCCCAGAGTCAAGACCTTAAGTGGTTTTTCAAGTGCCCTGTCTAGGTTCTCTGAGGATCAGTCCACTTGGTAGCCTAAGAAGGAAATTACCCAATCATTTCTGTTCTGGCATCTACTAGTACACAGATGTTTCTTTTGATTCTGTAGAACAAACTTGAACTGGCACTTTTCCTGGATAGGAGGATACAACTGGTAGAAGATATAAAATATTTTTCATTGACCTAGAAGTTTTAGAGAATATATTATGGAAAATCTTACTTGAAAATATTTTTATCCATTAAATGTTCCTTATCTATGTTATATAATAGTGTTTCTAACACTTTTTCCAACACTAACAAAAGCAGGAAGTTCACAGGTATCTGTTCCAAAGTTTCTTAATATGTGGACCACACCCGCCATCTTAATTCTAAATCTCTGGGAAAGAGGCCTAAGAGTTTCCATTTTTATCAATCACCTTATATGATTCTGATGTACAATAACATTTGTGGACATCTGGTTCAAACTCTGAAGCACACTCAGCTGAATTTATGCTTCTGTTAGAATATATCTGAGAATAAGAGGAAATGTGAATGGCAATAAAATGAGAATGATTTGCCTGATCAGTTGAACCTGTTAAGCATTATTTTAAATGCTTAATTCTAGTAATACCTTCTATATTTTGATTATCTTCTCTATTTTGATTTCTGTTGAGGTATAATGTAACAGCACTTGGTATTTGCTAATTATGCACATGTGAATTTATGAACTTAATATTTTCAGTCATAATTCTAGACAGGTTACAGACTTATTCATTCATTTATTCAACAACTTCTTTTAGAGCACCTATTGGGGGTCAGCACTCTTCTTCATAGTAGGCAAACAACGTGAACAAAACTGACCAAAACTCCTGACCTTACAAAGCTTATGTGGTAGAGGGAGGAGATAGGCAATGAAAATGACAAATACAAGTAGTATGTTAGAGAGAAAAAATCCATATGGAAAAAAATAAGCAGACTAAAAGGGGTGGGGAGTGCTGAATAATGTTCCTCATGCTTCTGACCTTGCTTTTATACAAGAAAGTTTCGGAAATAATATTGGAGTGCTAACATATTGTTTGCGTTGGGTCTTTCACCTTCTATACTGTACTTCCCAGTGGTTTATTTTCTAAATTATAACCAAGATTACTGAGCTGTTTCTAGAATCCCCTAAATTCAAGAGCTTCCTAAAATATATCCTTCTCTGAAACAGTCTATTTGGAAGGTATAGCTAATAGTGAACTTTGGTTTAAAAAGACATAGACTGAAAATTGTTTCTTTGTATTGGCTAATGTGGAACTGATCAGTGTATTAAAAATCAGTAGAAAATTAGTACTTGTCTTTTTTCTTTAACACACTGAATTTTTGTTAAGCTGTAAAAATAAAATATAATTGAAATAAATTTGAAGGAATAATTATCATGTAGATATGAGTTCTCTCCCTAAGGAATTTTCTCACTGAGAAATTATATGACTTTGGCAAATGACTTAGACTCTTTAGGAATCAGTACTTATTTATAATGAAGAAGGAAAAAATTGGGCAACTAAAGTTATCTTTGGAGTCTTGTGTCTTGTGGTAAGATCTCAACACAATGGAGTAAATGGGCATTGTGCCAGTGGTGGATATAGAGATGAGCTGCCCAGGTTCCCCTCCCAGAGAAGTCTTTTTGCCCATCTGTCAGCTCCTTCAGGTTGGACCTCAGCTGCAGAGGTCATGTCCTTCATGCTGCATCCTGAAACTAGTGACAGCCAGGCAGACAGAAAGAGTTACCACTTCAGGTCCACATGGCCCATTGTAACAGGCCACATGTGTTTCATAAGAACTGCAAGAATTTGCAAGGCTCAGTGCTAAAAAAAAATGTGAAGCCCTCCCCTTTAAAACTTACTGAGAATTTTGAGAAGATGACAGCCACCTGGAGCAGACAGACCCTGGCTCCACAGTGCCCTGTGTGCTTGGCCAAGGTTTGTCTGGCTTACAGAGCAGTTCAGCCTGGATTCCAAGACCATTTTCATGCCTACTACTTGTGTAACAAAGCAAGTTGCTTACTTAAAACAAAACCTCAAGTACTTTATAATAAAAAGTTTAGACTGACCAGGCAGTGGCACAGTGGATAGGGTGTCAGCCTGAGATACTGAAGACCCAGGTTTGTAACCTGAGGTCACAGGCTTGAATGTGTGCTCACCAGGCTTGAGCGTGGGCTCACCAGTTGAGCGTGGGATCATAGACATGCCCCGTGGTCGCTGGCTTGAAGCCCAAGGCCACTGGCTTGAGCAAGGAGTCACTCACTTTGCTGCTGGAACCCCCCAATCAAGGCACATATGAGAGAGCAATCAATGTACAATTAAGGTGCCACAATGAAGAGTTGATTCTTCTCATCTTGCTCTCTCGTCCTGTCTGTCTTTCTCTCTCACTAAAAAAAAAAAAAAATTAACTATATGCTTCTTAAGTTTACTTGTAGCTCTAAATACTGTGACTAGCAATTCTTGTATTTTTTTATTCTGTTTTATCTAAGTTATATTTGCATGTTTTACAGTACAACATTCATCTTCCCACCAAAGTATTCATAAATGTGATGATTTTATTCATCCATTTCATTATTGCCTTTAGATAGGGGTACTTCCCAATTCTGTGGGTCCCGAAAATTAGTATTCAAGAGGATTTATATAAAAAAGAGAGTGAAATTACAAAATACAAATTTGGTATGAGAGTTAATGCTTACTTAGAATAAAAAAGAAATAATAGATTTGAATAGAAGAACCTGACAAATACCATAAATATGAGTTTGTTGACTGAATTTTAACCTATCTTTTTAAAGTTATTGTTTTTAGCTTCTACCAGAATACTTTCTGTTATATTTGAATTTTGGTGTAATCACCTATTTAAAAAATACACAAAATTAACTTAAAACTAAAGCATAAAGAAGAGCAGTTTAAGTGCAATTGATATGGCTGTTCTTTTGTATTGAGCTGTGCAATTGTATTATATATTATACATTGACTGATGCATATGCACAATAGTTTTGTTACTTTTCCAAGTAATTTTGCTGTATTAGTAAAATTTCACACTTTGTTTGCTTTGAAAATAGTTGACTTGCAGAATAAGATAAAACAGATACACTAAAATATAATTCAAAACATTGAAGTGCATAAAATGAGCATTTTTACAGCCTGAAGTACTTTCTGTTTTTACTAATGTTACAGGTTGGGTCCTATAGAGGCAACTGGTAATCTTATTTCATGTGTTTTCTACCAAAAAAACAAAAAGAATTTGTGGTACATTTACGATTTTATATACTGAATTATCAAATCCATTGCTGACAGAAGAGAACTTCCATTTTGACTGGGCATTGATGACCCTAATGCTCCAATTCTATTGTACACAGCTGATGCTTTAAAGAATTTTCCACAAGTTAGTTTCTGGTTTTGCACATTTCAAATCTTGTGTTCTTCCCATTACTTACATATTTTTATTACAAGGCACCATCGGCCATGTTCATGTTCATATATAAATTCTAGCTCTGAGTCTGTGTTGCAATGCTAGGAGTAAGCACAATGGGTGGGAGTATTTCTGGAAGCCCCTCCCATACTGAGCCTGCTAATAGTATCTTAACTATATGTGGAATGCCTGTAAACAACATAAATATGTCACTCTAAATAAAAAATAAATATATATCCAACTCGACTGTTTAGTTGGATGCCCAAAATACCAGTGGCCACTCCACTACTACTGGACCATGAGAAAAAGTGTGACAAGGAGGAAGTCCGAATGGAAAGTGGCCTTAACTGATTATAGTAAAAATATACTATTTTTGCTGGTTTTACAAAATACATAATTATGTACACACATCCCAAGAGGTTAGAAAGATGAAACTACTCACCTCTTTCAAGATAACATACATGGTCCTCTTTAAGAAATTTCTGACCTGCAGTATTGGTGTCTTTCTATGACAACCCAATGCTGATGTCATTTCTTATTTCAGAAGTAAATAAATTCAAAGACTGTATGGAACTGTACAATGTTATTTGTAACTAATGAGTCTTTGTTCTTAAATAATGAACCAGAGTATTATTTTTTTTTTAAAAGAATTAGATTATGAAATTAGGCCCAATGCAATGTTGTCACACAAATGTTTGCTGTAACCCATTCACCCCCTTTTAAAAACATCTTTCAAAGTAAATTTCACCAGATTTTGCAATTTCTTCAACTGGTCCTAATTGATAGAGAAATATCCATAGGTCTGCTCATGCCTTTCCCTTCAACAAATTTAGATTTTATTAGATCCAAAATGATAATAAAGATGGACATTTTTGAGTATATACAATGTGTTAGAGACAATGCTAAGGATGCAATATATTATTGAACTTATTTTTCCTTAATAGCACTGAGATAGTAATACCATTTTCCCTATTTAAAGAAACGGACACTGAGAAAGCTTAGGTAATTTACTCAAGTTTACACAGATAGTAACTGGCAAAGTTCAGAATTAGAATTTAGAATTGCTTAACTCTAGACTGTGGATCTTAATCATTGTTTATATTTTTTTTTTTTTAGGATCCTACAATCTTTTCTCCAATATGACTATTTAATTTGGTTAATTCATCCTAGTGACATGTGTAATCTTTACTGTAGCTCTATCACATTATAGTTTGTTGTTGTTTGCATACTAGCTCTTGAGATCCCAAGGCAGAAGGTTTTTTTTTTCATTTTTGAGTTCTTATCCCCTAGCTCCTAGAGAAAAGAATAATGAATGAATAAATGTTAGTGACTTGTTGAATAAATCTAATAGCAGCCAATAAGAGATTAATGGTTTAGCCTAAAACAGTCACATTGTCTATAGAGAATTAAAAGAAAAACAACTAAAATTTGGTTTGTTTTATATAAATATTATCAGCTTTCACTAGCTATTCTAAATAAGGTCAATGACAAAATAATCCTCTCCACCTGGGTGGGTCAATCTTCCTGTGCACTTCCTCTTCCACACAATTGATCTCAAATTGGCCTACTGTATTTTTCAGTGAACAATTGCCAGCAGCTATTTTGGAATTGTCTTGTTTCTCTAGCTCAGTGATGTTCAACTGGTGTGCCACAAGGTTTTTAAAATATGAGACACCTCACTCTATAGTCAGCGGCACTGACCTCTTTTCTCTTAAATTATCAAATTAAAAAATGCCAACAGCCAACATAGCAATAGGTGTTTGGTGTGAATTAATCAAAATTTTACTTTTTTTTTGTTAGATTGGCAGAAAATATAATTTTTGGTGTGCTTCAGAATTTTAGTAATTAGTTTATGTGTGCCATAAGATGAAAAAGGTTGAAAATTGCTGCTCTAGCCTATTAGATATTTTAAGTTTTCCTTGACTTCCTCCTGCACAACTTCCTGTCTTATGCAGGTTAGAGGCTATTGGTTGTTTTTTCCAACATACTTGCAGGTTGACATCTAATTTTGTTATAAATGCTGTTCATGGATTTCTGATTTACTCTCTAGCTCTTCTGTCTTCTTCTTTTTCTTAATGTCTTTTTTCTAGAAGTTCCAAAAACTATGCTGTTCATATTTTTATCATCTTCTCAGTATTTCTTCTGATATTTTTATTTTTAATTTTTATCAATACGAAACGTGAGAATGGTACCCATTCTTTTTTAATTTTTACTTTTTTTGGTAAAACCCTGATACTTATTCTTGTGTATTTATTGATTGGTTATTGGCCACTTATATTTTTTCTTTGGTATGTGGCCTGTTTGTAATTTTGTCAATTTTTCTGTTGGTGTCTTTTACTTTTACTTAATGATATTTAAAAGCTATTCTTATGATATAAATCTTAATTCTTTATCTATTACATAATAATAGTAATTTTAACAGTTAAGCATTTGACATCTAAATTTATTTTAACATAGTTTTTAAACTTTAAGTAAATAAATTTTTCAATTTTTACATGATTTTGATTATATGTAGAGACACTCCAAAACTAGATGTTGAAGAATTAAGTTTAACTGATAAATCAATTAATGTAACTATAAGATAAAGAACAATAAAATCCTGGAAAGCATCATGTTTTCTTAACATAAAATGACACCAAACAGTTTTATTCCCATTCATAGATGATCTCTACATGCTATGACCTATTAAACAAATAATAACTAAGGTTTATGCACTGGCTGATAATTTGAAGACTTCTTGCACTTATAAAATTTGAGTCTCACAATAATTCACATATTTAGAAAAATACTGCCTAAACTCAGCAGCAATGGATTTCATTTCCAAGTAAATCCTGCCTAATTATAAATCTCTTGTTGTTAAAGGATCTGAAGATCAGTAATAGCAACTACAGTAAAACAAAAAACAAACAAACAAAAAAGCCATGGACAAATCAGTTAGCTGATGTTGACCAGGAAATGGACTGGTTGCAGATCACTTGGCATGGGTCCCTGTAAAGATACAAATCTTCTGTCCCATTTCTTTTCTCTGCTTTTCCTGTCTGTTCTGTTCCCAAGAAGCAAATGTTTAGACAAAATTGAACCATCAAAACTAGCACTTTATACTAACTGAACACAATAAGTTATAAAGACCAGATGATATTTAAATATTGCCCATTTTTCTACAGCTGACAGGATTTTTATCTTTTTAATAATATTATACAAAATTACCTTTTTTTAAGGTTTTCTCTGATATAAAGTCAAAAGTTTAAGAAAGTCATAAAGTAATTTGATTTGGGGAGTTATTTCTTAAACACAAGTTTTAGTATATTTCTTTAAAGTCTCTTTAAATCAAAGTTATTAGTTCCTATGCTCCTGCAATTCTGGTGAGTTAGAAACAAACCATATTTGGATTTTCAATTTTCCACTTTCAATGGCTTCCTCTGTCTGTTTTTTTTTCCCAAGCTCAACAAATGTAATATATTTTAATCAAGTGAAAACAGATGAAAATGTGACTCATTCTTCTCGGCTAGGGATTGGTTTGCTGATGTCATCCCATTTTCTGCTGCCAAATCATTCTAAGGCGTATAATCAATCTAGGGGATGCTGCATTTTAGTGCAGAAACTAGAGCATTTTGTTATAAACTCTCTTTATCTTTCCTTTTCCTCTTCTTTGTGTTTCTTTTTTTTTTTTTTTAAAAAAACAAAACTCTTGAATAGTTTCATATTTTTCTTATGTATCATACCACATACATTTCCTTTTATTCCCCGTCTCATTCCACTGTTTAATATATATCTCGTCTGAAGACTCTTTGCTATTCCTTATGTAGAAAAAAGAGCCATAAGATTTACACTTAACTTGACACTCTCCTCACTCTCTTTTCATAGCCTCTCTTTTAGGCATTGCCATCTGCTTTCATGACTTTAGCATCTTTTTTTCTAAGAGCTCTAAAATCTTTGTCAACCATTTTAAAGGATCCAACTCAAATTTACCTTTCAATTGACATCACTTCTCAGATGCCCCACAAACACCTTTAATTCAAAATAATAAAAACAGAATTAATTATTTTCACTGGGCACTCATACTTGATCTTTAAAAAATTTAAATAGCTGCATCATCTAACAAGTCACCAAAACAAAATCTCTGAGGTTTGTTTTTACTCCTTTTGCTCCGGGATCCTTTCTGTTGAATGAATGAATGTTTAAATACTATTGTTTCTTTTTCAGAAATAACTCAAGAATCCAACTTACTTTTAGTTGTTAAAAGGAAGGAACTTGGAACCAGAAGATTGAGGTTTAAATTCTATCTCCACTGCTCTTATCCATGTGACCGGGGGTCTGGGCCTCAATTTTCTTGTCTATCCAGTGGAAATAAGTATAGTACCTACATGATAGGCAATAAGTATAGTACTTTTCATAGGAAATTTACTTAAAACAGCTCTTGGTATATTGTAAGTACTTCATAAATGTTAGCTGTTATTGTTTTCATCATTATCATCACTCTTAACAGTTTCACTGACTTACGATTGAAATGGCCTTCTAACTTCAGTTCTTCCTGTTCGATTTTCTAATCCACAGCAAAATGTTTACACAGTCAGGGTGCATTCAGAACATCAGAAACCACACTAGGTATTTCAACATAGAGAATTGAAGATAGCGAATAATTGTGATGAGAGGACTATTAAAACGGAGTTATCAGAAGGATAACTTCACACCCTGCTACCACCCCTAAGGCTGAGGGAACAGAGGCATGATGCTGGGGTTTTCAAAACTAAAAGCTGCCTGACCTGTGGTGGCGCAGTGGATAAAACGTCGACCTGGAAATGCTGAGGTCGCCGGTTCGAAACCCTGGGCTTGCCTGGTCAAGGCACATATGGGAGTTGATGCTTCCAGCTCCTCCCCCCTTCTCTCTCTCTCTCTCTCTCTCCCTCTCTCTGTCCTCTCTAAAAATGAATAAATAAATAAATTATTTAAAAATTAAAAAAAAAAAACTATGATCAAAACTAAAAGCTTAAAAGGAAAGGCCCTGTGAAAGGTCTCAGATTTGGAGCAAGCGGCACTGCCTAGAAGATGCTGGTACTTACAAGGGGCCCAATGAGACTGGTCATGGGATGATCATAAGAAGCCCAAGTGTCATGATAGGGTGACTTTGACAAAACACAAAGCAAACAGAAAGGAGGAAGTTGCTTTCCCTTTTATTGGTCTTCTTGTTTCTCCTTGCCATCCGCTAGAGACAGAACCTAAAACAGAAACAGCTGTCACTTCAAGGAGAGTAACTGGCAGAGTCCAGCACTAGCATCTCAGTACTGAGTATAGAAGGATAGATTGGGGGTGTCAGTGAATAACTTAATAACCAACACGGCATGCTTTCTAAAACATAGTTGGTTTCTTCGTCTCAATTTGGAAACATTCAATGGCTCCTTATTGCCTATGGGATAAAGTTTAGATTCCTCACACTTTGGTCAAAACCTTTTTTAGCTTTTTCCACAATCCTCCTTTTCCTTCCTTATTACTGTTGCCACTCCCACCTCCTAACTTCCTGTTTCCACTTCACCATGCCCTTTGCTCTACAGTCCTTGATTCATTCTCCTGAAATATCTAATACTTCCATCGTGTCTATTTTGTTTCCTCTTCTGACAGAGGCGCTTAAAGGTCGATTGAGGCCCCGGGTGCAGAAGAAAATATTGGGCCTCTTAGAAAAAAAAAAGAGAGGGACAGGGAAAATAAAAATACATGTTAACCATATTTTTAAATAAATAAAAAATATTATGTACTATTAATGTTAAAATTGCACATATGAAACCAAACTTGGTGCCATTAGAAAAAAGTGTAAAGTTGGGGTTTTGCGGGGCCCTTAAGAAGTTGGGGCCCAGGGCACAAACTAGGTGCACCTGCTGTTAAATCTGCCTCTGTCTTCTGAATCCCTTTATATTTTGACAAAATCTTGTTCATCTCTTAAGAGTCAAGTTTTCCATTAAATTGGAATTTCTAGACAAATTAAATGATATGTTTCTCTATACTTCTATAGATTGTTCATTTATTCAAATTGTGTCTGTTGACCCCATATTATATTATAAACATTGTGCAAAGAATTGTACATACATACAGTGATGAACAAAGTGTCTTACATAGCGTTGTCTGAGGAAGTGGCTTTCAGACTGGGATTTGAAGCAGTAACTGGCAAAGGAAGGTGGATGGAAGGGAACAGTAATGAATTTGGTTTCAGACCCTTAAGAACATGGGAATTAGATTTCCTGGGTGCATATTCTTTTTTTACTACTCACCAGCTCTGAGGCTCTAGGCACATCATTTAACATCTACAAGACTCAATTTTGTCATCTCTAAATTAGGAGTGATGATGGTGAAGACGATAGTAGTTTCTTCTAGGATTGTCTGTTGTAATGAGATAATTCATGTAAGGTAGTTAGTTTAGCATGGTGACTAGTATAAAGTAAACACAAACTAATAGTTTTTTTTTTCTTAATTCAGACATTTTTGCTTTTTCCCCCTTAATATGTATCTTTCTTCTCCTGGGCTAACAAAATAAGAATCAGAAAAATATATGTGTTTAAGGCAGGAGTCTTCATATTACTGTGAAGGAATTGGATCTCTTTGCTTCTTTTATGGAGCCTCAGTATGAAGATGGGAGGTAGAAGTGAGTATTGATAAAATCAGTGATGGGATTCAAATAATTTAAAAACCGGTTCTCTGACCTAATAACTGTTTTAAGTATAAAAACAAGATCTACCAAAAGATAGTTTATTATTTCATGTATTTAATACTTAAATAAGAATAATAAAAGAGGTACACAAAACTAGATTATGTTATAAAAAAGAATTTTAAAATATTAATGAAAAATATTAAATAATACCTAACAAAAAACAATAATACTGTTATTTAAGATATTTCCAATGACAACTTGTCATCTCCTGGTTGTTTGGCACTTTTTCTCTTTACATTATGTTTGTTTACTGAAGTAAAGAATACAAAGGTATTAAAATATAGTATTTCATCAAAGGTATAATGAGTTTTATAAAGTGAATAAATAAATATTACAAGCATAGTTCTGTCAATTTTTTTCACCTATGGATGATACATGCTGTTAGAACATGCTGTTGCGCAAGTTAATGTTAAAAAAGAGTAAGGAATGTAAATTTGTGATTTCCCTATTTGGTGGCTACACAGGTGCCCACCTTAGAGAGATCCCTAATTACAAGTGTCATTTTAACAACCAGTTCACCAAACTCAACAAAAAATTAGGTATCAGTTCTATAGAACTAGTGCAAACCATAACTGGATAAAATTCTTAAATGAAGCAAAGGTGAATTTAGACTGTTGTTAAGACAACAATGTTAGAATTCTGTTTCCCCTTTTCAAAGTACGAAAACTAACAAGAATGGAGAATTCTGTAGAAAGATGTGTGGTGCTTTAAATAATGTAGAGTTCTATGAAGTAAGACTTTAACATCTACCAGTAATTATCTGAGACCTGGGGTCAGTTGCAAATGAATGGCAAGTATTCTACCACTTTATGCCCCATCATTCTATGTCCACAATAGACTGAATTAATCTTTCTTTCCAGCACATTCTTTCCTGTTCAATGCAGAGATTTGTCCTCAAGCTCTTTCCAGTAAAATGCTCTAGGCAGTCACTACAAATCAATCAAAAGTCAGCCTACATGATGAAACTTATTTGTAGTCTTTGTAGAGTTCTTATTTTTTTATAGTATTGGGACAAGAAATCTAAAAGAAAAATGAATTAAATTAGGGAAATATCCTAGTGCACTGAGGTTAAAATTTAAAGATGAAATGGATTTGAAAATAAGTCTAAGTCAATTCTACAAGAATTTCTAAAACACAAATAAGTCTAGTACAGTACTCTGGAAGTTAGACATACAAGGAACACATAATTTAGAAACAAAATAGGTTGTATGTTGTGGTCAGTTAGTCCAGAAAGCAGTCCTAAAACTTTCCAAGAGTGCGACAAGTAAGGCACTAAGTGAGCATTCAGTCATTATTCATTTAGCTAACATCTTTTGTTTGATAAAGAAAAAGGTGCTTTATTCTTCTTTTCATTTTTGAAATGCTAAAGAGACATAAACTTCTCTACTAAATTGGAGAAGTAAGGTACATTATTTGAAAATGCCTCAATTATAGACAGAGATAGTCAAGTACCAAGTTCTCCAATTTTATTCTCAATAATTTTCCAGCATTGCTTTTCAGAATTTCAATATAAAATATTTTATTTCTATTGAAATTCTCACACATATATAGCTAATTAAAGATTCAATTAAGTCTCTTTTAGGCTAAAAGAGTCATTAGCTCCTCTGGGGTTTGCTTGTGCTATATTTCTACATTTGTGGAAAATAGTAATATATCTAAATTGGGACAAGAATTATAACTGTGTCAGTATGATGGGGCCCTGAATATAGAAGATGAAGTATTATTATATTATAATTGACATGGTGACAGAAATGCTTAATAAGGTCACTTGCCCTATAAAAATGTAAAAAATACTCAGAATGGCACTCTGTTCTCTAAACTTGCTGACACATTGCAACTTTGAATATTATTTTATGTCTGATTCAGCAGTTTTAGAAACATTAAAATACTCAGCATACAGCTGTGTTCCTATTTGCACAGACTCCACATTTGCCAAAACAAATACTGGTCTACTCCCTGTAATTCTACCATACCACCAGAGTTTCTCCTGTATTTATGGGATGGGTGTGTTGATTGTAAGTTAGAGTTTTGGTGTTTGGTTCTTGATTACATTGTACTTAAGTTTACTCTATGTTTTTATGGTTACACTTGAAAGCAATGCCACTTTTAGATTTGGGAGGTTGCAAAGAAATAAGACAGGACAATTATATTATGGTTATGATATATAGTCACATATTTTCTTGATTTTACATATGTTTGAAGGACTCATCCTTTCTCTTGTCTCCAAAATAGACTTGAAGAAACTCCATTTCAAATTTATACTTTATCTGTATCAGTGGGAGGTTATTGACCTTGAATTTTATTCATAGCATTTTAATACTTTTTCATGTTACTGGAGAAAAACAATTAGTAGAGAAGAGACTTGAAATGTATCAGTAATAATATTGTTCTGGAAACACTGAGATGTTAAGCAAAAATCTTTTGAAGAATAAAAAATTTTGTTTAAATATTTGTACATTTAAGTTTAACAAGCAGTGAAATAGGAATGATTAAAACTGATTTGGAGAAAATGAGCTTCATGTCTCTGATCTCTCCTTCCCTTCTCCTCATCTTCATTTAGATTTTTCTGGCTGGATCTTTCAACAAAGATAATGATTTTAATAATTATTTTAGATTCATTATGCCCACTGTAAATGTATCATCTTCTTCAAAGTGAAGTATGGAATCTTTTATTGTAACTTATCTCCTTCAATTTACCCTTCCTGATTATGGTTCTATACTTTTCATCATTTCTTTCTTCTGCTTAGCAGCTCTGACTTTTCTACACATGAATTTTATAACTGGAGACATTAATTTCTGATGCTTCTGCATATAAAAATCTCTGGCTACTCTGGCCAGTTCACTTATTGCTTCTCGAGTAGGTAAAGGTTATTATATTTTCCACACTTTTCCTCTACTTGTTCTTCTCACCTTTCTCTTCAATTCATTCCAAATCCTACTTTTTCCCCCAAGATCCAGCCTAACAAATCTATGTCTTTCAACTTCATAATTCAGTTTTTATACCTTTACGATGTCTTAGTTTTAAACATTGCACCTCAGTTATTTGATTTATCCTACTTTTCTGTTTTCTCCTTTACTTTTTCAGGGAGAGGAGTTAGCAGATTTTGTTTATTCATATTCTATTTTCATCTCCCCCAACTAGATTGTATTTTATGTATTTAATTTCTATTTGTTTAATTATAATCTTAGATATTTTCACATAATTATTAAAATTAAAAGTCAAATTAATATCTTTAATCTCTTACTAACTAAAACAAAAGCTTAAAACATTTTACTTTCAAAACCCTTTCTGTGTGTATATATTACCTATTATACATAGAATACAATATAACATGTATTATATATTTAATGTATAGGTGTTATATGTTATATAATACATAGAAAAATATTATTGTATGTACTATATATAACACATAAAATATGTGTATGTATTATATATATTATATAAAATGCAGTTGACCTTTGAACAATGTGAAGGTAAGGTGCTGAGTCCTCCCTGTAGTCAAAATTCCACATATAACTTGTCAGTCCTCTGTGTGGTAGAGTTCCAACAGCACCTAAGATCTAAAATCTACCATATTTCCCATGTATAAGATGCACCATATTTTATAAAACTTGGGGTCTAAAAACTGGGTGTGTCTTATGCAGTCATTGTAGAAGTATGGCATTCAAATGCCCTAGATGGCACTGAGGATGAGGCAATATATGAAGACAGTGATTCATCATCAGACACAGATGAGGACAAGTTAATGGATGGGAATTTTGACAGCGATGAGGAGTTGTATAAATTTTATGATGAATAAAACTGGAGTTCAATAACTTTATGTAATACTTTTTTTTTCCAAATTTCAGGCCCACAAATTAAGGTGCATCTTGTATATAGTAATGTCTTATACATGGGGAAATATAGTATATTTAAGTCTGACCTGTGGTGGTGCAGTGGATAAAGCATTGACCTGGAAGGCTAAGGTTGCTGGTTCAAAACCCTGGGCTTGCCCGGTCAAGACACATATGGGAGTTGATGCTTCTTGCTCCTCCCTCCTCTTCTCTCTTTCTCTGCTCTCTAAAATGATAAATGAAATCTTAAAAAAAATAATAAAAGAACTAAGAATTAAAATAAATAAATAAATAAATAAATAAAATCTATGTTTAAGTGAACCTGCATGGTTTAAACCTGTGTTGTTCAAGGGTCAACTGTAAATATAATTTTATCATTTTAATTTTATATTATACTTATTAACTCATTGAGATTTTAAAAAATTGCTTTATATGATCAATGATTGTTTAGATTTACCCTCATATATACCATGTTTCTTTGCTTGCATCTCAGATATTTTTTCTGAGATAACTTTTGTTTTTTTCCTAAAATGTATCCCTAAAGTGACTTACACTGTCTTCTAGTTTCTATTGTTTTTGTTGAGAAATCAGCTTTTAGCTTATTTGATATTCCTTTCACAGTAATTTGCCTTTCCCCCCTCATGCTGCTTTTATTATACTATGTCTCTGAGATGCCACAGTTCTAAAACCATGTGCTTATTTGTGAGTTTCTTTTTATTTATTGTGTTTAAAATTTTTACATTTTGAACTTGGATTATCACAGTAATTTTTAATTTTGAAAAATAATTAGCCATTATCTTTTTGAATATTGCTTCTTACCTATTTTCTTGATTTCTCCTTCTGAGATTCTAATTAGACATACATTAGAACTTATTCTAACCTCTATATTTTTTAATGCCCCTTTGAAAAATCTTATTTTAACATTTTTCTAAGTTGCATTTTGAGTATGTTCTCAAGTTCTATCTTCTAAGTGAAGGATTCTTTCTTCAGCTATGTCTAACCTGTTTACTTTTGGAATAACTAAGTATTTTATGATTTCATTTATCTCCTTTATGGATTTGTGATTAATACCTCTTTTTAATAGTTTGTTAGTAGTTGCTCTAGGGTTTACAGTATACATTTTTATTTTTTTATTTTTTATTTATTTATTTATTTTTTCATTTTTTCTGAAGCTGGAAACAGGGAGAGACAGTCAGACAGACTCCCGCATGCGCCCGACCGGGATCCACCCGGGGGGCGACGCTCTGCCCACCAGGGGGCGATGCTCTGCCCATCCTGGGCATCGCCATATTGCGACCAGAGCCACTCTAGTGCCTGAGGAAGAGGCCACAGAGCCATCCCCAGCGCCCGGGCCATCTTTGCTCCAATGGAGCCTTTGGCTGTGGGAGGGGAAGAGAGAGACAGAGAGGAAAGCGTGGCGGAGGGGTGGAGAAGCAAATGGGCGCTTCTCCTGTGTGCCCTGGCCGGGAATCGAACCCGGGTCCTCCGCACGCTAGGCCGACGCTCTACCGCTGAGCCAACCGGCCAGGGCTATAGTATACATTTTTAAATCAAGATCAACCTTCACATGTAGAATTAAATTTTAACACTGTACATTTCCAATTTTTCTTTTCCATCTTTAACACTACATTTAGAGTTTACTTTCCCATATGTTATAATTGCTGCTTGCCTAGGCCAGCTTGGCAATGGGTGTGCATGAGAGAAAGGTGCTGCAGGACTTAAAAGAAAACACACAAGACACAACATAAAGAAAAGATGGGTACAGGGGACTCCCAGCCTCTAGGACTGAAAGCCCAGATCTTTGCAGCCTCATCATATTTATTCGTTGCTTTAATCATCAAGCATATTAGCAGAGCATGGGTTATATCAGCAGAGCATGGGTTCAGGTGCAGAAAAGGATGATCAACTAAAACCTTTCAGATATGCAGGAAATGGCTACAGGAGTCAGCTGCTCCCTTTAAACACTTTTATCAGTGCTTGCTGGGCAGCTTCCTCCACCCTAACCCACCCCCACAGGACTTGGCATTTCAAAGTCCACATGTAAGATTTGTTTCAGGGCAGCATTCAAATCTCCGGCCATGTTCCTACAGCTACTATTGTTGCTTTAGACATTCAGTTATATTTTAGAGTAAAAATAATAAAATAACATTCTCTATAGTTACCTTTATTTTAAGAATTTCTACAGATCTTTATTTCTTTGTGTAGACCCAAGTTTCTGTCCTATTCCTTTTGCTTGCAGAATTTTCTTTAACATTTCTTATAGTGTGGGGCTTTCGGTAACAAATGAGCTCAGTTATCTGTTAAAAAGTTCTGTAAGTCTTTTTTATTTTGAAAGATGTTTTTGCCAGGTAAAGAATTTTTAATTGGTATTGTTTTGACTTTCACCCCTTTAAAAGTGGCATTTCATTATCTTCTCTCTTGTAATGTTTTTAATGAGGAATCTAGTAGCATTCTTTGTTTCTCTTTATGTAGTATATCTTTTTAATCTGATTGCCTTAAGGTCTTTTTTCTTTATATTTGGTGCTCAGAGGTTTAAGTATAATGTACTTAAGAGTTTTAATTTTTCTTTTTGATATTTGTTCTGCTTGATATTCTCTAAACTTCTTGAATCACTGCCCTTTATTTCATTGTTTTGGAGAAACACTCTGTTATTCTCTCTCCACATATTTCATCAGTCTTATTCTCTTTTCTTCAGTTCATTTGCAACCTGTTCTTTTTTTTCTTTCTTTTTTTTTTTAATTTTTCTGAAGCTGGAAACGGGAAGAGACAGTCAGACAGACTCCCGCATGCGCCCGACCGGGATCCACCTGGCACGCCCACCAGGGGGCGACGCTCTGCCCACCAGGGGGCGATGCTCTGCCCCTCCAGGGCGTTGCTCTGTTGCGACCAGAGCCACTCTAGCGCCTGGGGCAGAGGCCAAGGAGCCATCCCCAGCGCCCGGGCTATCTTTGCTCCAATGGAGCCTTGGCTGCGGGAGGGGAAGAGAGAGACAGAGAGGAAGGAGAGGGGGAGGGGTGGAGAAGCAGATAGGCGCTTCTCCTGTGTGCCCTGGCCGGGAATCGAACCCGGGACTTCTGCACACCAGGCTGACACTCTACCACTGAGCCAACCGGCCAGGGCTTTGTTCTTTTTTTCATATTGTTGAAATCCAAGTTGCCTGGCTGCCCTGTAACCTGATCAAACTACTGGATTAAAGAAAAATTATTATTTTCAGTATTCTGTGGTTTTTACTTATTATTAGGATGAGAACAATATACTTGTCAGCCTTCTACTTCTTAGAAGGTCGATGCCTTCTACTTTGACAGTTCAGATAATATCTAATAAAGTTGAACAATGAAAAATATAAAAATTAGTACATTTTATCTTTCTTCTACTTTCCCTCTCCTGTAGCTTCTTAATTTGGTTTGTTTATTTGTTTAAAATAGTTTTCCTTTTAGCCACATTTATTTTCCCAGTTTTTAGCATGATCTTTACAAATTGTGCCTGTATTTCACCATATTTGAAGCCATGTCTTGATTAGCTGAATTTCATAATTGCAGATTATTTTTGTTTTGAAAAGTTAATTATTTTACCACCTTTCTTTTCCACCAGTATTTTGTAGACATCAGTTCATCGTGTTTTGGGGCTGAATATTACTGTGGAAAATTTCTAAACCAACTTGATTTTTCTCCTTTGTATTGGACTTTTCCTGTCAATTTCCTCAACATTTGTATCATTTTTTTATATATCTTAGAAATTCAGTAAGTACACCAAGTTATGACCCGGTGTTGATTGTCTAATGACTTCTGTTATGATATATGTGCCCTTTCCATATATATATATATATATGATGTTCTCTTTATTAAAAATGTTTTTTCTCTTATATCCTTGTCTATCTTTTTTGTTCCACTTGTTCTATTTTTAAATTAAGATCATCAGGGTTCTGGCCAGTTGGCTTAGCACTAGAGTGTTGGCCTGGTATGTGGAAGTCCCGGGTTTGATTCCTGATCAGGGCACACAAAAGAGGCAACCATCTGCTTATCCACCCCTCCTGCTCCTCTATCTCTCTCTCTTCCTCTCCCTCAGCCATGGCTTAAACAGTTTGAGAAAAGTTGGCACTGGGTGCTGAAGATGGCTCCATGACCTTGCCTCAGATGCTAAAATAGTTTGGTTGCTGAGCAATGGAGCAATGGCCTAGCTGGACAGAGCATGGCCTGGTAGGGGGCTTGTCAGGTAGATAGATGCCTGTCAGGACGCATGCAGGAGTCTGTCTCTACCTCCCCACCTCTCACTTAATAAAAAATTAAGAAAACTAAATTTAAGAACATCAGTTATGTACATATTAAATCTCTGATTTTTTACTCTTCCAGTATATATTATTGCCTTTATGTATTTTACTAATTGTATTATTTTCTATTTCACTTCATGTGACTATCTTTAGCCTGTTCACTGGCTTTTAGTTTTCAATGATATTTATTCCATTGCTTTTACTTTCAACTATAGCTTTTCATTTTCTTAATATTTTCACATTTATATAAATTTCCTTTTTGAGCACTGAAATATTAGTTTTCTATCTCTTTCTATTAACATATATATTTTTTACCCTATTAATTTATTACTTGTGTGCTTTGTTAATAGAAATAAAATGAGAATCTAAAAAACTCTTGTTTAAAGTTTGCCTCTGCTTTCTTGTGTATTGTCCTGTTCTTCCTCTGCCTTTGCTTGCATTTCTTCTGTTCTTCCCTTTTTTGGTTTCTCTTTTTAGTTTTCATGCTGGCACTTAATGGGGCTAGACATTTGCTAATAAATAAAATGGAGAGAGACAAGTGGCAAGGAAACAAGCTGGGAGGGTCTGTGACTTTGATTTGGATCTTCTTGATTTTTCCTTCAAGGTCCACCTTTACTTAGTTTTTGCATCCATGTGATTGGCATGGTTGACAATGACATTTATAGTGAATCTCTTCTTCATGACATGTCCTTTCCCCACTGACTTTCTAAGTTCAGATCTGGTAAATAGTGCATATTATTTGATTAACTGCTATGCTATCTCATTATGTAAATGTTTATATATACATGTATATAAATTAGTTATTAGTGTAGTATAGTGTTTCTCAAGCTTCTGGTTTGGTCTCAGGAGACTTTTATAGTTTTATAATTATTGAGGACCTCAAATAACATTTGGCAGACTATCATTTTAGAAATGAAAACTGAGAAAAAAATTTAAAATGTTATTAATACATTTAAAATAATAATAATAGAATATCTATTTTGTTTTAATATAATGTATTTTTATTAAATAAATATACTTACCAAAACAAAAAATTGATAAGTGTTATTATTTTACATTTTTGCATATTTCCTTCATGTCTGGTTGAATAGAATACAGCAAGAATCTCATATTGCATTGATTTCCATCTGTTGCTGTAAGTTATTATGGTTAAAGTAATGAAAATGTCTGGCCCCATATAGATATGTTCTTGGAAAAGGGAAATCTTCATACATTCATCCTCACCCCAACCCCTGAAAGATGATGTTGGAGCATCAAAGAGTGCTTGGATCTTCATTTGAGTTAGAGGAAGAACTGGAAGTCAGATTAGGGTTTGAGGCCCAAGTGATTTATTTACCAATTGTTTAATTTTTGCATGTCAGTTAACCTCGCTGAACTAAATGTAGTCATCTATAAAATGAAGTTTGTATCCTACTGTGTGGTTGAGAAATTTAGTGGAGTATCATGAAAGTCTTTGCAGTATCAGAACAAAAACTCAGGGTACAACACATGCCATTTTCATTTCTCGATTTCACCAAATAAAACTTTTTATAATAAATACATAGTTAAGTATGAAGCCCTCATAGTTATAAATGGTAAAAGAACAACATTTGATTCTTTATATTCTGTACTTCTAAGCAAATGGAAAGTCTTTTTTTTTCTCAGAAGCTATCAGATTATCTCCCTCATTATACCTTCTCATCCTTTCTCTCCAAATTCTTGTTTTCTTAGCTCATCCTGTTAGATCAATGCTCTAGTTGGAAGTTCTTTCTGAGTTAAGCAGTCTGAAAGGAACTCTGCCAAATCAAAGAACAGTGCATTGCTTACTTGCTTAGTCATTTTATCCATTAAAAAAATACAATTTAATGGCTTAAAATAGCTTCAGGATCCCACACTATTCATTCTTAAATAATTAAATAGAATTCTTTTCAAACATTCTATTTGTACTTAATTATCCAATAAATATGATAATAGTAATATGAATAATATATTTATTTTTAGAATTTATAAAACTCATTCATGAATTTTTATGAATAACAATACTTGGAAATATGAAGGGACTTTCACTGTCTCCTTTTGCAAACAGGGATTGGGCTCTGATGGTGGGCTCCTGTGATCAAGTGGTTAGTCAGAGGCTGTTTCCTATGGTACTGTACACCCAGAGATAAGATTCTACATAGCAGTTCTTTCAGCAGTATCGCACTTCAAGTTCTTAACGACACAAGAGGAGTTTTGTCAGTTTCCTTTTTTTTTAAGCTAAAATACTTTGATTATACTAACTATTCATTCCCTTTCTTCAGGACTTGGGATTTAGAACTGTATTTATACTTCTAAATACTTTATAGGGCTCATTGCACTCACAGAATTAGATAAGAGAGGGGCATACAGATGTGTGTTTTCTACTTCTGTTATGTGGACTCGGGCTGCCGAAAAACTGCTTTGGAGTGAGTTTAGGAAATGAGTTGAAGTTGGTATGTGAAAAACAGAATTCAAATCTATGTATGGTTACTGATTCATCCACATTTTTTCTTAAATTATGTCTTCTTTTGGAAGCAAAGATATGGGTGTGGTTCTACAAGAAACGAAACCATGCAGAGTATTAGAAATGACTTTTTTTTTGCTACATAAGTAAAGTTGTGGAGATATTTTTTATTGATGCCTTTCTGTGCTTCTCCGATGACAAAGCATTCTGGAGAATCCTGTTTAATAGTTTATTAGCTTGGTGATATAAAAAAAATTATAGTACCCTGAAATATAGTACTTAACATAGATATTATCTTGAAATACTGAGTAGCCCATTAAAAGATGAGAAATGAAATAGAGGCAGAGGCGGGGTCGCAGGGAGCAGAGAGACAACTGTCAGAGGGAAGGGGGATGAGCGGTTGGGGTCAGAGAAAGTGAAGGGATTAGTGAAATTATACATACATAACACAGAGATACAGATAATAGAACAGCAAATCCCAGAGGGAATGGGGGAGGAAATTAGGGGGAAGGAGGCAAAGGGGATGTAATAGGGACATAGGGGTGGAGGTGTTATATTGAGTGGGACACTTGACTCCATGCTAATACAATAAAATTAATAAAAAAAAATTTTAAATGACGGTTTTGTTAAGGCTGGAATTTATTGCAGCGTCTTTTCAATATTTTCTGACCCTTCTTTCCATCTTCTTTACTGTAAATACTTCATGCTTTTAAAAAAGACTTCCCTTCCCTCCACTTTGTAATGTTGAGTGGCCTATGATTTAACTCTGCTGGACTACTAACAATTTCTGTAAGCCATTTAAATGTTCCTGCTGTGTCTCCCCTAATCTCCCTTCAGCCATTCTTTGTTGGAATGTTATCGATTCTTTGAAACTCTGCTTAAGTTCCACTACGTCTATAAACTCCTTTCAGATGCCTGTTCTTCCTCCCCTGTTCTTTCATTATTCTGTGTGCTTGTATAGTAGAATTTATTCTGGTATTATGTGGATTATAGGTTATCAGTGTTTGTATGTATGACCATCAAAACAGGTTAGCCTTGGAGGGCCATGGTTATGTCCTATATGCATACTCAAAGTTATCTCTCAACAAAGTGCATTATGTTATTGACTTCCATGTCCCAAGTAATTCGGAAAGTTTTTAACATATTCATAAAAATTGAACAGAATCTAGAATAAATTTAGTAAATTAAGTACTTTCTGGCTTCTGGAACCCATTGATGGGCCTTAGATATAAACTAAGACATAAATTATAAATATATATGTATAACTTTAATTTTAGTTAGGATAACAGGCAGAAAAACTGCCAAATTTTCCAAGTGCCCCTTGATTGTTTAAGCTATATATTATATTTATGGAAAAGCGATTTCAGATGTTCCAGGAACAGTTTTCAAGATTTCTCTCATTCCAAAATTGTAGAAGTGAGAATGATGCTGAAAGGGAAGACAAGGAACATTTATAAAATCTCACTCATTCAATAATATCCTACAAGTGCAATTATTCCAGAAAAAACAAAAATTAGTCTCTGTAAAATAAGAAAATAAGATCCATGTGTTCCTCCAAATCTCATGAGATGGTATCACTCACATACTTACAAAAACAATAAAATAATACACTTTCCAACAAGGAAAACCTGTATTAGTATTTTATACGTAGTAGAATAAATAACCCATTCTTTTTGCAGTAAGTAGTCATTGTAGGATATGATTTTCTTACCCTTGGGTGTCAAGGAGGACTCAGCTTTATGTGGATGCTGTAACTTAACACACTCAAAATTAAGTCAACAAATTGCTCCCTCACCAACTCTTTTTATGTATATGTTTCTATGTATGGATATCTACATGTTTTAACTAAATAGTAATTATGGAATTATAAGCTAAATATACATAATACTCCTGATTTTAAGCAGTATAATTAATGAGCCATTGAGTCCTTATGGTGTTCGGAACATTTGAAAGACTTGGCCACATAGTGACTAAATTTAATTCTTAAGATTTCACTTAATGTGGTCAGAGTTTATCTTGAATCCTATTTATATATTTATACCAAAGTGAACTCATTGATTACTTGAAGATATTTAAATAAACAGTATAATCCAAGTGCCTCATATATTTTTAATCTATAATGTCATGTTATTATCTTAATGATTATTAAAGTATTTATAAATAATTGTGATAGGGATTATAAGCAGAAGTTTCTGACTTTCAGCATTAAGACTGAACTGGTCATTTTCATATGATATATACATTGAGTAGAGGGAGATAGGAATGAATTCTTTTATTACTCAGAAATTATCTAAAAGTGTATTTTTAAAAATTGGGATTGAGTGCTTCTGACATATTGATACTCGGTATAATTTTAAATTTTAAATGTAGAATAAAACTACAACATAAAAACACTTAAAACGGCTGGTTTATATATTATAAAATGCTATTCTTTTACAAATAAATTTGTAAAACGTGATTTTTATGTTTGCTCATATTGTTAAAAAATGGTGCTGCCCATGTGAATGGCTTTGCCAGGTGAAACTGCTAATTACCTTCCTGCTTGGGAGGGGCTATTGTTATGCTAATGTGTGCCAGAGGAAAGGTTTTTGCAGCAGAAAAGTTTTAAAAAGAAGAGAAGAAGGAGGAAGAGAAGAAGCCATGATGGCAGAGTGAAAGCAGAGAGGATACAGAGTGCTGGAGGAGCCAAGATGGCAGGGTGCTGAAGGAGAAGCCAGTTTGTGCCCAGAGGAGAAGGGAGAAGATGTGCAGATGGGGAACCAGAGGTGGCTGAGACTGGTGGCCTTTGATTCTAGGATAAACCGGAGAAGATTCTCCTGATTGTGGAACTGAAGAATGTGTGAAAGGGTTTTGGAACCCTCTGTGTGTTTACTCGCCAGCCAGTTGTGAGGCTAGAATAAAGGAATGGCCCAACAGTTTTTGGCTCCGCAGTTTCTTTACCGTCTTTCCGAATCTAATGAGAACCTGCATGTGAATGGCCACGATGGCCGTGGCCCCTGGCCATACAAAGGACCACTTTACAAAAAGTTCTTGCATTTCCTTTCAAAGGAAGAGAACTCCATAGCTCTGTAAAACAGAACTGAAATTATTAAGGGAGCTGAAAGAGTAGTTTTCCCCAATGCACAGAAAAATTTAAAATATTAAACAAAAAGCTGATGGGCTGTGAAATGTGGTAGAATATGTCACATTGATTTCCTTGCCCTCTACTGCCCTCTCCATACCAAGAACACATTTCCCAGACCTCTGGCCACCACATAATTGTTAATTGAACAATGTAATAACTTGGAGTCTGATGGGCTGAATGACTCCTTATTATGTTAAGAAACAACTTGAGACTTTTACTCTTTAATTCTTTTTAAAGCAGTATATGGAACACAGCTAGTTCATTTGGTAGAAATGGACTTTGATGTCATTGACTTTCTGGACAATTTCTCCTTTGTAGCTTGAGCCCAGTGCTGCACTAAAGTGTTTTTCTCAGGGGAAGCTCTAACTCGTACTTTCATTTTAGCTACAGAGAATTGTCTATTCCAATACAAACAATCATCCATGTTTCAGAATTTGTTATAATAAATAAATAATAGATTAGTGGCTAAGAGTGAGGAAATAAAAAAATCACATAAAGATAGAAATTAAGGCCCTGGCCGGTTGGCTCAGTGGTAGAGCGTCGGCCTGGCGTGCGGAAGTCCCGGGTTCGATTCCCGGCCAGGGCACACAGGAGAGGCATCCATCTGCTTCTCCACCCCTCCCCCTCTCCTTTCTCTCTGTCTCTCTCTTCCCCTCCCGCAGCCGAGGCTCCATTGGAGCAAAAGATGTCCCGGGCGCTGGGGATGGCTCCTTGGCCTCTGCCCCAGGCGCTAGAGTGGCTCTGGTCGTGACAGAGTGACGCCCCGGAGGGGCAGAGCATCGCCCCCTGGTGGGCATGCCGGGTGGATCCCGGTCGGGCGCATGCGGGCGTCTGTCTGACTGCCTCCCCATTTCCAGCTTCAGAAAAATACAAAAAAAAAAAAAAGATAGAAATTAAAAAAAAAGAAATAAACTGCTGATATATACAACAACATGAATGAATCTCGATAAGATAAAAAAGCTACATGCTTTGTGCTTCCATTTTTATCTTTCTGGAAAGGCAGAGCTATAGGGATGGACAGTAGATCAGCAGTACCAGTGGTGGGGCTGAGAGAAGATAGACTACAAATGGAGAAAATTTTATGGGTGAAAAAATATTATCTAGATTGTGGTGGTGCTCATATGATTATATACATTTGTCAAAACTCAAAGAAACAATATGCCTGAAAAAGTGAGTTTTTGGCCCTGGCCAGTTGGCTCAGTGGTAGAGCGTCGGCCTGGCGTGTGGGGGACCCGGGTTCGATTCCTGGCCAGGGCACACAGGAGAAGCGCCCATTTGCTTCTCCACCCCCCCTCCTTCCTCTCTGTCTCTCTCTTCCCCTCCCGCAGCCAAAGCTCCATTGGAGCAAAGATGGCCCCGGGCGCTGGGGATGGCTCCTTGGCCTCTGCCCCAGGCGCTAGAGTGGCTCTGGTTGCGGCAGAGCGACGCCCCGGAGGGGCAGAGCATCGCCCCCTGGTGGGCAGAGCATCGCCCCTGGTAGGCATGCCGGGTGGATCCCCATCGGGCGCATGCGGGAGTCTGTCTGACTGTCTCTCCCTGTTTCCAGCTTCAGAGAAATACAAAAAAAAAAAAAAAAAAAAAAAAAAAAAAAAAGTGAGTTTTGATCTAGTTAAAATATGCCTTAATAAATACAATATAAAAGATAAAAAATCAAAGAAGGAATGAATGGAGCATACAGTAGCAAACAACTAAACCTCCCTGTAGTTTTCTTGGGTTTTGATATTTAAGCAAACTTTAAAATTACACTTTAAACTGATGACAAATTATATGTTTTTAAAAATAAGCATTAGCCTGACCTGTGGTGGCGCAGTGGATAAAGCATCGACCTGGAAACACTGAGGTCGCTGGTTCGAAACCCTGGACCTGCCTGGTCAAGGCACATATGGGAGTTGATGCTTCCTGCTCCTCCCCCTTCTCTCTCTCTCTCTCTCTATCCTTCTCTCTCTCCTCTCTAAAATGAATAAATAAAAAATATTTTTAAAAAGTTCTAAAACAAAGAAAATTAATACAGACTAATTAATTATAAAAAATAAGCACTAACACAGTTACTTATTTTTATTTAATCAGCACTTTATTGTATTAAGAGCTTCATAAGTAATAACTTATTTAATCCTCGTAACAAACAGCCCAATGAGATGGATAATATTTGTATCTTCATTTTGCAGTAAAAGAAAACCTGAGCTGCCGAGAAGACATGCAATTTTTTTTCTCATGATCATCCAACTGGAAAGTGGTAAAGCCAGGATTCGGACCTGTCAGTTTGGCTTCAGATTCTGTACTCATAACCACTAGCACTATGCAGAATTTACTATTATTATTATTGATTTTTTTAGCTTTATTGAGCTATAATTGATATATAAAATGTATCTATTTTGATATATACCATGATGATTTGATACATGTATATATTGTGAACTGATAACTACAGTCAAGTTAATACATCCATCACGTAGCAGCCATTTAAAAATATTTTTGTGATGAGAACACTTAAAGCCTATTTTCTTAAGAAATTTCAAGTTTACAATACACTATTATTAACTAGTCACCATAATGTACATTAGATACCCAATATGCAGGCTCCTTTAATGTTTCCTTCTTAGATAGTAAAACTTACATTATAATTATCTTAATGTACAGTGGATAGAGAGCTAGGACTTGGAAACTTATATTTGAGGATGTTGTTTGCATTGTGTGACTTCTGAAAAGTCACTTAATCTCTTTAAATCACAATATAAAAAGGGAATGAGCATCCTGTTCATATTATTTTACTGGGTTATTGTGAGTTTCAAAAAGTGTGTGTGTGCACTCAAACAGCATATAAACATTTGGGTACTGCACAATTCAACACTATTTTTCAGATCATTTATGATTTTGGTTCACAGGACTCTCCATAACTTCTAAATGTGACTACTTGCCTTTGAAGATAAGACAATATTAAAATGTAAAACTGTAAGCTTTTCTAAAAATATGACATGATAAAATATAAATATAAATATCCAGATTAAAATGAAAATTTATATTAAAAGACATTTTAAAATGTACTACAGAAAGAGAGTATTTCTAATTCTGCCTAAATGGAAAAAAAGATGTATTTTTAGTACAACTATTCTGATAGTGGTAACTTTCTTTTTGTGGTTGGAGATAGACAGCATATAATATCTTTGAAATTCAACTCTATGCTAAGAGTAAAATTGTGCAGCTAGAGTTCCAAAAATAAATGTAATTATTTCTTTTTTTAAATTTTAATTATTGATTTGAGAGAGAGAGAGAAAAGAAGAGAGAAAGAAAGAAAGATAGGGAAAGAGGGAGAGAGAGAAAAACATCAATTTGTTTTTCCACTTATTTATGCATTCATTGGTTGATTCTTGTATGTGCCCTGAATGGGGATCAAGCCTGCAACTACATGGGGATGATGCTCTAACTAACTGAGCTACCCAGCCAGGGTAGTTATTTCTTGACATATAACTTGAAGCAGGTTATTTATAATATTTCCTCATGTATAAGACACACCTTAATTTGGGGGCCTGAAATTTGAAAAAAAAAAAAGTATTACATAAAATTATTGAACTCAAGTTTTATTCATCATAAAATTCATACAACTCCTCATCACTGTCAAAACTCCCATCCATTAGCTTATCCTCACCTGTGTCTGATGACAAATCACTGTCTTCAACAATGAGCACAAAAACAAGTGCAAAAACATGGGAAATACAAGTATGTTAAAAAAATCTACAACCACTTGTAAAGCCAGTAGCCGCAGCCAGGATCATAGTCGCCTGGCCCATGCAGGTTCACACTGGATTCAGACAGTCAGTAAAGAAACAATGGAGCCAAAAACTGGTGGGCCATCATCTTTAATCCTAGCTTGCACACAGCGGGCAAGTACAACACACACTGGGCTCCAAAACCCACTCATTCAGTGCTCACAAAGCTACTGAATTATCCGAGTTTCCTAGAATCAAAGGTTTCTAGCTCACCAGATTTATTCACCTCTGTTCCCCATCTCCTTCCTTCTCCCTGCACAAATTCTGCACAAACTAGCTTCTCACTCAACACTCTGCCATCTTGGATGCTTCTCCTGGCCTCCTCCACGTGGCCTTTCTCTGCTCTTCTCTCTGCTCTCTCCTCTAATGATAATTTCAGGAACTGAGAGAGAGCAAACTCCCGGTCTGCCCCCATTTTATAATATAAAAATCAAAACCTTTAATCTAATATACAATACAAGGAAGTCTCTAATACAAAGTCACTTATCTGAGACATGATAGGATTCCACCACCCTACATCAAAAAGGTTGGGAAAGGCTTAGTCCTAAAACCAAGCCCCAGGCTACAAGGATTCTGCTTGCCCACAGCCCACCCCCAACACCCATTAATATCACCTGCACCACAGGCTTCCATGTGGGCAGCACCACCTTTAACAAAGTGAGCATAATATATTTTATCTGCCCAACACCACTGTATAGGATGCATCCAGTTTTTAGACCCCAAATTTTTTGAAAAACTGTGTCTTATACATGGGGAAATATGGTACCTTCTGTGAGCCTCAATTACCTTTTTTCATCTATAAAACAGGGAAAATAATAGCACTTATTCCATAACATAAATTTGAACATGTTAATTAATACATATAAAGTACTTTCATAGTATTGACACATAGTAAATACCTAGTACATTCTAATCATTAATATTGTTATAATTTTTGCTTACACAATGGCTTTTGTCCAGTAAGTGTATAGACACTGTATTTTTGAGTTAAAAAATTATGGTAAGGCTATTTAATATCATGTATGTGCAAAGATATACCTACTCAGTTATGTACTCTTTTATTCTTTTTAAAATTATTTTTATTTATTTATTCATTTTAGAGGAGAGAAAGAGAGAGAGAGAGAGAGAGAGAGAAGGGGGGAGGAGCCGGAAGCTTCAACTCCCATATGTGCCTTGACCGGGCAAGCCCAGAGTTTTGAACTGGCAATCTCAGCATTCTAGGTCAACGCTTTATCTACTGCACCACCACACCACAGGTCAGGCAGTACTCTTTTACTCTGTTAGCAAGTTTTTTTCATTGCTTAGAGATTTCTTACACTAAGACCATCATTTTTCTAATTCTCTGCAGTTGCAATCTTAGAATAAGTTCTGTTTATGATCATTGACTCTTCTCTCATGGACATTCAGTTATCAAATTTTACTGATTTTTTATCTATCAAGTAATATGAATTCAACAAAGAAGTTTTATGCAAATGTAAATAACAAAACAGTGTCCATAATCTCAAGGAGCTTTTCATCGAATAGGGGGAACATATATAAATATTGTGTAATGTTAGTACACAATACTATCATTAATCACTTTATTTTTTTAATCACTTTAAATGTGAATGGCTTAAATTTTACAATCAAAAGACATAGGGTAGCTGATTGGATAAGAATAGAAGACCCATATATATGCTGTTTACAAGTCAATAAGAAACCAACCACAAAAAAAACAAAAACAAAACATACACAGAGGTTAAAAGTAAAGGAATGAAAAAAAGATATTTCATGCAAATAGACATAAAAAAACATAGCTGGAGTAGCAATACTTATACCTGATAAAACAATCTTTAAAACAAAGGTTATAATAAGAGACAAAGAAGGACACTACATAATGATAAAGAGAGCAATCCAAGAAGAGGATGTAACCCTTTTAAACACTTACATACCCAATATAGGAGCACTTAAATATATAAAGAATATCTTGGTGGGCATTACGGGAAATATCAATAACAGTACAGCCATAACAAAGGATTTTACCACTGACATCAATGAATAGATCTTCCAGACAAAAAACCTTAAGGAAACAGTGGCCCTAAATGATACACTGGAGATGAACTTACTTTATATCATCAGAGCATTTCTCCCCAAAGCAGCAGAATGTACATTCTTTTCAAGTGCATGTAGAACATTATCTAGGATAGACCAAATGTTAGGACACAAAAAGTCTCAATAAATTTAAGATTGAAATCATGCCAAGCATCTTCTCTGACTATAATGATATGAAACTAGAGATCAATCACAAGAAAAAATATCTAAAAACACACAAAGACACCACATGTTTCTAAACAATGAATGGGTTAACAATGAGGTCAAGAAAGAAATCAAAAGATACCTTGAAACAAATAAAAATGAAAGCAGAACAACCCCAACTATGGGATACAGTGAAAGCAGTCTTAAAGGAAAAGTCATAGCATTACAGGCCTACCTTAAAAAACAAGAAAAAAATATCAAATAAACGATCAGACTTTACACTTAAAGGAACTTGAAAAAACAACAAACAAAGCCTAAATTGAGTAGGAGGAAGGAGAAAATAAAGATCAGAGCAGAAATAAATAAAATGGAGTCCAAAAAAAAAAAAGTTCAAAAACTCAATGAAACCAAAAGCTGGTTTTTTAAAAAGATAAACAAGATTGACAAGTCTTTAACCAGACTCATCAAGGTAAAAGGAGAGAGAACCCAAATTTAAAAAAGTCAGAAATAAAAAAGAAGAAATAACAATGACCACCACAGAAATTCAAAGGATTGTAAGAAAATATTATGAACAACTGTACGCCAATAAATTGGATAATCTGGACAAATTCTTATAAACATACAATCTTGTAAAACCGAATCAGGAAAAATCTGAAAATCTGAATAGACAAATTACAAGTAATGAAACTGAAACAGTAATAAAAAAATTCCCAGCAAAAAAGTTCTGGACTAAATGGCTTTACAGGAAAATTCTAGCAAACATTCAAAGGAGAACTAACACCTATCCTTCTCAAACTATTCCAGAAAGTTCATGAGTAGGGAAAACTCCCAAGCTCATTTTACAAGACCAGCATTACCCTAATTCCAAAACTAACCAGATAAAGACACTACAAAAAAATTATAGGCTAATATTCATAGATGCTAAAATCCTCAACAAAATATTATCAAACCAGATCCAGCAATATAATAAGATCATACACTATGATCAAGTAGGATTTATTCTGGAAATGCAAGACTGGTACAATAACCACAAATCAATAAATGTGATACTTCATGTAAATAAAATCATAGATAAAAATCACATGATCATGTCCATAGATGCAGAAAAAGCATTTGATCAAATTTAGCACCCATTTATGATCAAAACTCTCAGCAAAGTGGGAATAGATTTGGAACATACCACTATGTAAAAAAGGCCATATATGACAAACCCATAACCAATATTAAGCTCAATAGGCAAAACTGAAAGGGTTTTCCTTAAGATGGGGAATAAGACAGGGACGTCCGCTTTCACCACTCCTATTCAATATAGTACTAGAAGTTTTAGCCACAGCAATCAGACAACAAGAAGAAATAGAAGGCAACCAAATTGGAAAGGAAGAATTTTGTCATTATTTGCAAATGGTATGGTACTATATATAGAGAACTCCAAGGATTCCACCAAAAAACTACTAGAACTAATAAATCAATTAGTGAAGTAGTAGGATACAAAATAAATATCCAGAAATTAGTGGCATTTTTAAACATCAATAATGAAGTATTTAAATGGGAAACTAAGAAAAAAATCTCATTTACAATTGCATCAAAAAAATACCTAAGAATAAATTTAACCAAGGATGTAAAAGACCTGTACTTGGAAAATTATAAGACACGGAAGAAAAGAATTGAAAAAGAAACAAATAAATAGAAGGAAACATTATGTTCATGTATATGAATTAACACCATTAAAATATCTGTACTACCCAAAGCAATCTATTGATTTAACTCAATTCATGTCAGGATACCAATGGTATATTTCACAGAACTAGAAGAAATATTCCAAAACATTATATGGAACCACAGGAGACCCTGACTAACCACAGCAATCTTGAAAAAGAAGAACAAAGTTGGAGGAGTAACACTATCTGCTATCAAACTATGCTACAATACCATAGTAATTATAACAGGCTGGTATTGGCATAAAAACAGACAGATAGATCATGAAACAGAATAGAGATCCCAGAAATAAACCCACACCTTTATGGTCAATTAATGTTTGACAAGAAAGATAAAAATATGCTATGGGGTAAAGACAGTCTATTCAATAAATGTGGAAAAGTGGACAGATATGTGTAAAAAAAATAAAGTTAGACCACCTCTTACATCATACAAAAGAATAAACTCAAAATGAATTAAAGGCTTAAGTGTAAGACTTGAAACCATAAAAATCCTAGAAGAAAACATAGGCAGTAAAATTGTGAACATTTCTCATAGCAAAATTTTTTTCTGGTATGTCTCCTCAGGTAAGGGAAACCAAAGGAAAAAAAATAATCAAATGGGACTACATCAAATTAAAAGTTTTTTCACAGCAAAGAAAAACATCAACACAATGAAAAGACAACCCACTGAATGAGAAAACATATTCACCAGTAATATATATATGATAAGGGGCTAATATACAACATTTATAAAGAACGTATAGGACTCAACACCAGAAAAAAAATCTAATTAAAAAGTGGGAAAAGGATCTGAATAGACATTTCTCCAAAGAGGACATACAGATAGACAATAGACATATGAAATGATGCTCAACATCACTAATCACAAAAAAATTAAAATTAAAATCACAATGAGGTGCACCTCACACCTGTCAGAATGGCTTTCATCAATAAATCCACAGCCAACAAGTGTTGTCGAGGGTGTGTAGGAAAGGAAATCCTTGTGTACTATTGATGGGAATGCAGATTTGTGCAGCCACTGTGGAAAGCAGCATGGAATTTCCTCAAAAAAATTAAAAATGAAACTTCCTTATGATCCAACAATTCAACTTCAGGGAATATATCTGAAGAAAATCAAAACACTAATTCAAAAGAATAAATGGACCCCTACATTCATTGCGGTGTTATATACAATAGCCAAGATTTAGAAACAGCCCAAGTGTCCATCAGAGAGGACTGAATAAAAAAGATGTGGCACATTTACACAGTGGAATACAACTTGGCCATAAAAAAGAAAGAAATCTTACCTTTTGTGATAGCATGGATGGACCTGGCGAGTATTATGCTAAGAGAAATAAATTATCAGAGAAATGCAAATGATTTTACTTAAATGTAGAATCTAATGAACAAAATGAAAGAAACAGACTCATAGATACAAAGACACACAGACAGCTGCCAGATGGTATAGGGGTAACGGGCAGGGTGTAAGTGAAAACAGCGAAGGGATTAAGTAAAAATAAAAACTCAGACACAGACAACAGTGTGGTGATTACCAGAGGGGGAGGGGGTGTGGGAGGCTTTAAAAGGATAAAGAGGGCATAAATGATGATGGAAGAAGACTTGGGGTGGTAAATAAACAATATAATATATAGATGATGCATTACAGAGTTGTACATCTGAAACCTGTGTTATTTTATAAACCATTGTCACCCCAATAAATAAATAAATAAACAAAACCACACACAACACAAAATCTATGAGAGAGAATAAACAGTCTTAAGAGGGACATTTATACCACTACAGGCCCACCTCAAGAAACAAGAAAAATCTTAAATAAGTAATCTAACTGTACACCTAAAGTAACCAGAAAAAAGAACATCAAACAAAGCCCAAAGTGAGTAGAAGGAAGGAAATAATAAAGATCAGACGGAAATAAATAAAACAGAGTCTAAAAAAAATACAACAGTTCAAAAGATCAATGAAAACAAGTGCTGGTTCTTTGAAAAGATAAAGAAGACTGATAAACCTTTAACAAGACTTGTAAAAAATAAATAAATAAGAGAGATAAAGAGAGAGAGAGAGAGAGAGAGAGAGAATGAAAACCCAAATAAACAAAATCAGAAATGAAAGAGGAGTAACAACACCACAGAAATACAAAGGATTGTAAGAGAATATCATGAACAACTATATACCATCTGATTGGATCATCTGGAAGAAATGGATAAATTCCTAAAACATGTGATCTTCCAAAACTGAATCAAGAAGAAACAAAAAATCTATAAAGACAAATTACAATTAATTATATGAACTGGTAATTAAAATAAAACAAAAAACCTCCGAGCAAACAAAAGTTTGGCCCGGATGGTTTCACTGGTTAGTTTTACCAAATATTGAAAGAACTAATACCTATACTTCTCACACTGTCCCAAAAAATTCAGAAGGGAACACTCTCAAAGTCATTTTTTGAGGCCAGCATTATCCTAATTCCAAAATCAGATAAAGACACTAAAGAGAAAGAAAATTACATAAAAAACAAAAACCTTTAGGACATTAAGGAAAGAAGTATTTCTTTTTATTGGTGCAAGGATGCCTCTTTTATTTATTTATTTATTTTATTATTATTATTTTTTGTATTTTTCTGAAGCTGGAAACGGGGAGAGACAGTCAGACAGACTCTGCCCACCAGGGGGCGATGCTCTGCCCCTCCGGGGCGTCGCTCTGCCATGGCCAGAGCCACTCTAGCGCCTGGGGCAGAGGCCAAGGAGCCATCCCCAGCGCCCGGGCCATCTTTGCTCCAATGGAGCCTTGGCTGCGGGAGGGGAAGAGAGAGACAGAGAGGAAGGAGAGGGGGAGGGGTGGAGAAGCAGATGGGCGCTTCTCCTGTGTGCCCCGGCCGGAAATCGAACCTGGGTCCCCGCATGCCAGGCGGACGCTCTACCGCTGAGCCAACGGACCAGGGCCAGGATGCCTCTTTTAAATCAAAGCATTATATTGATACATCTGACTGTAGTCATTTTATTAAGAAATTCATTTCCAAAAAATTTGCCTTTTATGTTAAAAGTCTTTTAAAAATTATACTTGTTTTCACCAAATGTACATTGTTAATAATTATGGTTACAACTCAATCCAGAAAAACAACTTTTAACAATTAGAGTGATATGGTCAGAGGAAATTGAAAAATTTTCAATTTTATAACATGGTTTGTTGTAGACTTTTTGGGTGATCAATAAAAACTTTATAAAAAAATATGTTAAATTCTGCAGGAGAAGTTGAATGGAAATATGATTTTTAAGACAGAAAGAAGCAATATAAAATTTTAAATTGCTAACGAAAAGTTTGTGAATGAATTTAATTGGATATTGATAGGTATCAAATCTCTTTGCTATTGATTTATGGCATATATTTAAAAGCTCTAAGCTATTATATGACTTCTATTTGAATATAATACACTGAACTTTATAATCTTTATAGCTATTTAAACATTGAAAGTAATTATAATAATTTAAAAGTCATCTTAAAATGTGTGAAGGTTTTTATAGTTTTTCCAAAGTTTGACTGCCATTAATGAAATTCACTGGTTGATCTACAAACATAAACATACTTTGATGACATTACAGAATTTCTGTTAACATATTTATGTTTAATTGTCTAATGATTCTTTAAATTTGCATTTTCTACAGAATGGTGGAAAATACCAGTCATTGAAATACATGCAACTTTTCAAATGTTTTCCCTTAAATTTAAATCTGAATGAAGACTGCCGTGAGCCAGCATGGCTAGTAATTCCAGGTCCTGAGTGGGAACTGTGCAGAATTAAGAAAATAGGCTTAGAGAAAAAAAGGATGGGATTGGGAGGCCTCTGCAATGCTGATGGCAAGAACAGAGTGCCCCCTTCACACCCGCTTCCTGCTTTATTTATAGGGCAAAGTGAGGCCATTAGCAAATCAAAGAGATCTCTGATCACATTTCCAAGGCAACCCAAGAATTCTACCAAGTGCAAAAAAAGCCCACCATACATAACTTCTTAACTGCACAGAACAAAGGATAAAACAAACCTGCCTCCAGTCTTTCTGAGGGACATGGGGGGTAGGACCAGTATAAACAATCCAGCACCATAGCAAAATAGCCAAAATAACAGAACAAGTGAGGTGGAGGATTGGGTAGACTGTCAGTTTATTGCCAGTTCCCCACACCTGTTCCCCAAAAATCTAAGCTGCAAAGACCCTGTTGACTTTCAGTCCCCAACAAAAGACGAACAAGAAAAAAAAAATACAGTGAAATATTAGAGTGATCTATATAAGACATATTGGTCAACTGGAAGAAGCTGGCTGGTTTGTCTGGGGGACAACCCAGGGGTTTGGTCAGCTCTGTTATCTACTTAGTTGGCAGAAGTGTCCTCAATTTTTCCTTTTATCCAACTTCTCATAATTCATTACCTATTTTATTTCTAAAATCTATCCTGAATCTCTCTACTTTTTTTAAAATTTTTATTTCCACTGTACTTTTTTAGTCCAAGACACCATCATTTTTTATTTGGACTAAAAGTGCTTTCTAATTCCTTACTTTCATCATTGTCTGGCTATAATTTATTTCTCACAAGCCATTTATAAAAATGAAGTAAGTAGAGCATGTCACTCCTCTGTTTAAAAATTCATCGTTGGATTTTTGCTGCATTTAGAAAATAAAATTTACACTCCTTCCCATAAGACTTTAATGACAGACCTCATCTCCAGCCTTATGTCATATCAGGGCAGCCACAATGGCTTTCTTTGTACTCTTGCACATTCAGAATTATTCCTATCTTTGGTTGGAGGAATAATGGCCTCTCAAAGATGTCCATGTCCTAACCCTCCAAACCTGTGCATGTGTTAATTTATGTGTCAAAAAGAATTTTGCAGATGTGATTAAGGATCTTGAGATGAGGAAAATTATCCTGGATTATCCAGGTAAACCTAGTACAGTCACATATAGCTTTAAGAGCAGAAAACCCTTACTGGCTGTCGTCAGAGAAAGAGATGTGAGTACAAAAGTAGTTTTAGAGTGATGCTATGTTGTTGGCTTTGAAGATAGAGGAAGAGCCTATCCTCTTTGAAGATAGAGGAAGATAGAGAATGTGGGTGACCTCTAGAAGCCCCAAAAGGCAAGGACACAGATCCTCCCCTAGAACTTCTAGAAAGTAATGCTGCCTTGCTCCCATTTTGAGTTTAGCCCAATTGAGATTCAGATATCTGACCTAAAAAACTGTAAGATAATAATTCATTTGTATTGTTTTAAGCTTCTAAGTTTGTGGTAATTTTTTGGCAGCCATAGAGAATTAATGTGCCATTCCAGGCTACCCACCCTTAATGGTTCCTCTGCTTATGCCTTTTTGGCCCCAGTTCTCCAGGGATAGATCTTTTTAAAATTTTAGATTTCGGATTCACTGTTATTCCTTAAAGGGGCCCTGTATGGCCAGTAGGCAGGGCCAGGGCTACTATCACAGCCTCCCGGCCCGTGCAGGTTCGCATTGGATTCGTACAGTCGGTCAAGAAACAACGGAGCCAAAAGTTGGTGGGCCATCATATTTAATTCTAGCTTGCACCCAGCGGGCAAGTAAAAACACACACTGGGCTCCAAAACCCACTCACATTCAGTGCTCACAAAGCTACTGACTTATCTGAGTTTCCTAGAATCAAAGGTTTCTAGCTCACCAGACTTATTCACCTCTGTTCCCCATCTCCTTCCTTCTCCCTGAACAAACTCTGCACAAACTGGCTTCTCACTCAACACTCTGCCATCTTGGAATGGGAAATAATTGAGTGAAGATTGCATAGCAAAAGATTGCTGCTTCTCCTGGCCTCCTCCACGTGGCCTCCTTCTGCTCTCCGCTCTGCTCTCTTCTCTAATATTAATCTCAGGAACCAAGGGAGCAAGCTCTCGTTCTGCCTCCATTTTATAGTGTAGATTCAAAACCTTTAATCCAATATACAAAATAGGAAAATTTCTAATACAAAGTCACTTCTCTGAGGCATGATTGGATTGTACCACCCCACATCAAAAAGGGTGGGAAAGGCTTAGTCCCAAAACCAAGCCCTAGGCTACAAGGATCCTGCCTGCCCACAGCCTGCCCCCAACACACATTAATATCACCTGGGCGACAGCCTCCATGTGGGCAGCGCCATCTTTAACAAAGTGAGCATAATACATTTTATCTGCCCAACAGGTCCTGATGGTCCTCCCTATAGCAATCCCCCTCGCAACTCCTGAGCAACTCTACAGCAACACACTATTACCTTTATGGCATATCATTGTCTGGAATTACCTTGTTCACTCGTTGCTGTTTTTCCACTCGAAGTTGTAAGGACCTTGTTGGTGTTGTTCACAGCTACATCCATAGTGTCTTGAGTAGAACTGGGCAAATAACAGATACTCATTAAATATTTGTTGAATGAAAGAATGTGCTAGACAAAGAAAATGGTCAGAGCCTGAGCAACATTCTGAGTGTGAAAGTGCTTATATGCCTAGGAGAATCTGTGTTTCCAATGGCGGAAGCTAAAAGAAGAAAGCAGGAGATAGGAATCAAAAAGGAGGAAATATCCTCTCTTCCTTCTCCTCATCATTATTAGTATAGTTTTAAAATATCATGTTACTAAACCTTTTAGGTACTTGGGTATTATTTTTTTAGAAAGGGGAAATAATTGAGTGAAGATTGCATAGCAAAATCAACAAGACTCTGTGACCAATTGGATATGGGGTGAGGGAGAAGGAAGAGTATTCTCGGTTTCTGATCTTTGGGACTAGAATAATGGTGGTAGTGTTAACTAGGATAAAGAACAATGAAAGATAATGGTTTTATTTTGGACCCTGAGTTTCAAGGACTTGTCCAAAGGAAGATGTACAATGTAGACACTTTGATATATAGGTCTATAACTCAGGAGGGAACCCTTGATAGGAAATCATTAGCATGCAAATAGAAAAGAAAAAGTCAAAGGATTTGTTAGTTGATATAGTCAAAGACAATAGACAAGGAAGGACAAAGCTGATAATACAATATTGGAGAGCACAATAACTTTCTGAGAGGAATTAACAGAGGAAGCTTGAGCAGAAAAGGAGGGGGTATAGGGGACTATCTGGGACCAAGAAGCCATGAGAGGGAAGAAGGGAGTAGAGTATCAAACAGCAAAGGGAGGAAAGAAGTAAGATGTTTGGGTTTATCAGTTAAGAGGTATTGATGTCTCTTTTGTTGATGGTGATGACATCCTGATACACAAGGTGAAGTATAACTAAAAGAAGGAGGAATGGAAGGAAAGAAAAAGATTATGGAAGATGTGGACGGAGTTAAGGGAAACCTTTTTATGTTTGTTTCTTTTTTGAGGAAAGAGAGGAGGAGACTGACAGAATAATGTCCTGAAGGAGATGTGATAAAGAAGAGAAGTGATAAAGAGTACAGAGGGTTACATTGTATGTCGAGTATAATTTAATTAAGAAAAGAGAAAGTATACAGGGAGTGTTCAACCCTGAAGGGCACTGTTCTTCTGAGCCTGGAAGTATTGGCATCAGGTATGTCTAAGAGTTAGGGAGCAGTGAGACCATTTACCTTGGAGTTTGACATCTCTGAAATAGAGCATTAAATCTACCACTTATTGGCTGAGCAAAATTTAGCAGTGAAATTCTTTGAACCATAATTCCTTATAAATGTCTTGAGAAAAATAATACCTTTCAGGGTTTCTGGGAAAGATTTAACTGGTGAAAATTCACCAGGTACATATTATTATATTATGTGCACTTGGGATGGGCATTGTTGTAACTGCAACAGATTTCTGAGCTCTACACTCAAGCACTGAGGCCTAGAGTCAGGTTTTCAAGGACTAAGAAATGGTAGAGTTCTCTATCCTGAATTCAGCCATATCTATTAAACAGACACACTTGGTTAACACCTGTGTATGCTTTAGCATTTTCCAAATTAAGTACAGACACCCCAAAGCCAAACATAGCAGAAAGCCCAGTTGCAAAGCTCACAAGGACAAGAGAGAATGCTAATTTATCTTCTTAGCTCTCCTGCAAATGTTTGCTATGCTCCTATTATATCATGTGATTTTGGTAGATGGGAAGAGGCCTCTGAAATTGGAGGGAACTGGGAGAGGTTACATTGTGTTTTTTATTTTTCTTATGAAAGCTGTGTTTACAGTTAAATTTAAAATAACTGCATTGATAAGCTGATAATAACTGTTTTAACAGATACTAAGTTATTGGTCTGAGCAAGCACTGAGCATTTATGTATACTGATTCTACTACAAGTCCAGTGATTTTTATCATCTTTTTATCTTCAGTATCTAGAATACTTTCTGAGAGTTGTAGATTTACTGTAAATGCCCAATGTCTCTGAACTTCAGTTAAGATTCCACACAAGGTGCCTGTGACTTTTGCCATCCCTTTGGTATTGAGGTCTTCGTGTCTAGCTCACCCAGAGAATTATGAATAATTTTTCCCTGCAGTTATTTTCCTGGTGTTCTTTCTGAATATTTAGCAGGTGCTTTTCATGGACTAGTGTCTCTGAGAGATCTAGAAAAAATTAGTAGGAGCGTGGTTTTTGATCCTTACTCAACCCATTCATTTAAGTGGGAGCAGGCCAGCTCTGGGAAACAGCGTGGTAGTGACAGACGTAATTGAAATAAGAGATGTCTAAGTGAGAAGTTAAATTTGAGAGGTACTGGGTTAGAGCTGCTTACTTAGAAAGTTGCCTTCCTTTAGAATACTTCTCCAAAAATTCTAGTTCCAAAATAGTTTCTTGGATTTCCTCTATTTAGAAAAGTGATAATAACGTATTACTTACCTAATCTCACCCTACATTTTCTTCCTTTCTCTGAATTTCTACTGAGCTTAATGCACCTCACAATATTTATATGCTTTGGCTTATATTTCTTTGTTTCATATTTATTTACTTAGCATTTAGACATACCTTTAATTTCTTTTGTGTCATCCTCTCCCTCCCAGTGTTTAGCACAGTGCAGGGTATCTGAACTCTGCAAGTGACTAGAAACAATTGACTCACCTGTAGTATATAGAATAGCCATTTCTGACTCTAGGTGGAGTCAAGGTAGCAAATGTATTAGATTTTATCTGAGGTCAATAAGATCTTGGCAAGCATGCGTATGGCACAAAAGTTCATGGATTTTGATCTTAATGACATGTGCATCTGGGACTACCCTATTCTCTGAAAAGCTTGTTTGGGGATAATAACACCACCATCTACTTTTATGTAGCTCTTCACAATTTTGAACTTACTTAATAATATATTACTCATTTTAGTGTTACTAAATCCTGTATACCAGTCAGGGTAAAGTCCTTTACTCAGATGAGAAAATCAGAGTGCACAGAGATAAAGGACTTCGTGTTTACAAGATTGGTGAGTGGCGGAGCTGATGTTTGAAGCAGTTTTGTACGTCCAAATGCAGTACACTTCCCATTTCTTTATACTAGTGTAGTAGAATATTTTTCTACATAATAAAACTTTGTGGGATCTGCAGATGTGTCTCTGTAAACAAGAGAGATGGAGAGATAAGGAGAGGATCTTAATTCAAAGTATGATGCATTACAAACTTAATTGTCTAAAGCATTTTCTTCACCTGGACTTTGGGCACCGTTTTAATAGTCCCCTTCCAGAATCTGGGAAAAGAAACAGAATCTGGCAAGAGGACATGAGTCATCTGTAGTCAAAAGAAAGGGTTAAAATTTGATCCTTTGCAAGTTAAGATGGACAAGTGTCTTGAATTTTCTAGATGCCAAAAACTAGGCTGTATTTCCTCCCTAAATGTCTTTCAAAGCTTATAGGGAAAAAGTTAAGGGCTGTGTGTCTGGGGGAAGGGTTAAGGAGAGGAGAATAAAGACTCTTCCCTTCTAACACGCTTTCCTAAAAGAAAAACAAAAAGGAGAAAAATCAACATTTGTTTCTGTGATTAAGTCGCATTTATGTTTAAAACATAGATGAAATAGGGACAGTTTAAGGCACAGGGGCGCGTGTTCTGATTTGGTTGTTTACCATCAATCAGACCGTTGCTTGGCAGACACTGGATGGTTATGAGTCTGAACAAGCTGAAAAGGGGCAGGAAAAGAAGTGGAGGCAGCATTCTTCCTATTTAAAGCTGCATCGCTTGAAAAAAGTTTTCGCAGTCTGTGCTGGAGCTGGTGCTGAAAAAGGGGGTTTGCAGAGGCTGCCCTGGGGCTGGTGCTGAAGGAAGAGCCCGCAGTTGACTTCATGGTGCTACAATAACCTTAGGATCCACTTTTTACTCCCAGGAGGACCCACATGTCTAATATTTAGACATGATGGCAAACTGGGTGGAAGCAAGACCTCTCCTCATTCTTACTGTTTTATTAGTGCAATTTGTCTCAATAAAAGCCCAGGAAGAGGACGATGATGGTGAGTTCGCCGTTTGTTTCGATTGTTGTGTTTATTGCAAGGTTTGGGAAAAGGTGGAATGTTAAGCCTCAGGAAGAGTTTGAAGAGGAGGTTCTGGTTTGAAGTTTAGAAGGGGGCTGACAGCACCTGGAAAACGATTTGGAAGACAATAGGGATGTTTGTAAGTTCGTAGCTTTTACATCTGCCGTTGGGCGGAGAACACTACTGAATATTTCTGGGAAAATCCAGGATAAGTTGTTTTGGAGAGTGGAAAGTTTAAGAGAAAAGGAGAATGCTTAAAACGGAGCACTAAAGGCACTTTCAGTTAGAGGAGCTCTTTTCTGTGGGCTGGAGTTTTCAGAGCAAGGAAAAGTGGCAGCAGAGGCTGGGCAGGGTGGAGTCATTTTTTGTACGGAACTTCAGCTGCTTCATAAAATTCTTTGTTTAGAAAAATCTCTGTAGCCTCTCTGATAACCGATTCTTCTTTGTCTTTGGCTCCTTGATTTTTTTTCTGTTTATGGACATTCTCTTCTTTCCCATTTTCATCTGTGATCTTAAAATCGCTTTTGCTTACTGAGAGACAGTCGCCTTTATTTCTCCATGACAGAGGCTGATAGAAGCCAGATTTCTTAAACAGTGGTATTTTCCCACCCTACTGACTTTATTATCAGGACAGTGGTGGTTCCCTGTTGGATGGCGGAAGGCAGGAAATCAGCATGCCTTATGTATAATTTATTTAACATTGAGTATTTGTATGGACATTATTCTTTAAATATAAGTAGTTGTTTTCTTTTTATTTAAAACAAATCTAGCCTGGTTACCATTTTTTTTTCCTTTGTAATTTGCATATGTTAAAGTTGGATTATATAGTACGGTTAAGCAAAAATGCATGGCCACTATAGAATACAAGAAATTATTTAAATTGGTTCTACTGATTATTAAATTTTTACTCTCCAGGGTTGAAATTCAAATAAAGACATGCAGTCTTTTATAATAGAGCATTACTGATTTTCATAACTGTTTAACATCAAACTCAAGCCTTTAAAATTTAGTACATTTATTAACTTTTCTGTTACTGTTTTTCATATATATTTTTGTATATGTGCACACATATATGTGTGTGTGTGTATATACATATAATGTTATATATATGAATAGCTGCTTCTGTGTATTTTTGCTCTGAAGATGGTCATAAAATTAATCTAGTGACCACAAGTTCTAAAATACATTTAAAGAATCAAAATAAAAATCTGGATGAATACCTAACAACCTGTCCAGAGTCCCATAGAGGGGGCACTTTCTAAAATCTTGGAATTTTTATGTTACTTTTTATGTTTTAGAAACCAGACAATTTATAAAAGTTAAAAAGTATTAGGTTTCTTTGTAATAGTGTGAAAAACATGCATTGTTTGGAAGGGTGGGGAAAATAATGAAATAGGAAATAGAAGTCAGGAAAGGGGAGGACAAAATGTCTAATATTAAAGTAGAAATTCTAATTATAAAGAGAACAATTAACTCCTTGCCCCCACCAAACAACCAACAACTTTAATTTAAAACTTAACTAATACAAAATCCTTATTAACATATTTTAAAATAAAAAAAACTTTTATAAAGTATGGAAATACTTGAACATGTGAATGAATTAAAAGAATGTTTCATAAGGTACATGGGATAGGCCATATGTTAAAAGATTTTCCCAAATCCTTGCAATTATTCAGTAGGTAGAAAAAATTCTGCTGAAAAACGAGCAGAATTTAATTTTTCTCAATACTAATTTACATAAATGTTAGGAATGTGATGCTTGGTGCAAAACTTTCCCCAAATTCACACCAATCCCTCTCTCCCAATATAACCAAACAGCACAGAAACTGTAATTCCAAACATCAGATTTTACAGAAAAAGAGTAATTGCTTGCATCCATATTACAAAAAATAAATTTCTCTGTTTTATTATTCAACCTAAGAGGACATATGTGATAAATTTCAATAGCAAAAGAAAGTAGTAATGGTCCTAATTAAAGGTAATACAGAAACAAATTTCAGAATCCAGAGCTACTTATCAAACATATTTTGGTTTAAGTTATAATGTATGGATACTTGTCAATACTTTATTTTCCCTGTCCAGGCTTGTCAGAAGCTATTAGTAGTGTCAGAATTCTAAAACTCCATGTGATTTTAAGTTTAAGGAAGAGTAAACTTTGGGAGATGCTTTAAACTAACAAACATATAAAGCACCCATGTAAACAAGTACATTTTCCCAGTTTAGCTTTAACAGTCATATAATGTGATAGTGACTTTGTGTACAAATAGGTCCCCTTGGAAATGTAGAGGCCTATTTTCACATGTATACATATTGATTTTTAAGATTTCAAGGTATATTTTCCATTTGACTGTGGTTATTTATCAGAATGTAAAAGATAAGCATAGTGCTTAGAAATTCTTATGAGTGATGAGATTAAAGGAAGTAAATAAACTTTTAGGCTATATAGGTCCAAATCATTAGTACTTCTCACAACATTTTAAGAACTGAATAGATTTTTTAAATTTGTAAGACCTGAAAGAAGCAAGTTTGGGAGTTGGGCTAACTTTAGTTGAAACTATTAAGTAACAGAAATCAGAGTTAAGATAATAAAATAAGCTTTTCATGAGTTTGTGTGTATTTGTGTTTGTGGGGAGGGGTGTTTTGAAAGGATCCCCATTTGCTTTTTTGTAGGAGAAAATAAATACTAGTATATTTATAGCAATTTTTATATTCCTAATTAAAGGTATGACGCTTAATGAGAAATATACATTCTCGTTAATAGAAGTGGATATACTTAATCTTAAAAAACAATCTTTGCTATCAATCATTCATATTATGCAGAAATGTACTCTTTCATTTCCAGAGACTATAAAAAAACACCAGTGCTTTTCAGAGGCTAGCCACGTAACATAAACAAGTAAAGGAGGCGTGTTTGTCCATCAACAGGGGATGATGGACCTCTAAAGAAATGAAGATGCATGCCCACTTTAAGACACTTGAAATTAACATTTTTGGAAAGCATTGCATAAGCCAAATACAATATATATGAGTGCCAAGTCTGGCTCATGGGCCATAAATTTGCAACCTTTTTGGTGCACCCCTACACAGATATCCTGGACCCAAGCCAACTACTGATTACTAAGAGATGAGAGGCTCACAATCCTTTCTATATTGCCTGCATTTTTATTATGTTTGTCTGCCATTTATTTCATTGTTAAAACATAAATATGAAGAAGTAGATGCCTAACACTCAACAGTACTTGGATGGGGTTATTCTAAAGGAAGTAGAGAATATAAATACATATCTTATGATACTTGTTCACTCATAAATGGCTTTAAACATTACTATTGAAACAAGTACTTTGGATCTTATAGTACTCACAGACTTTTCTTTTGTAGTGGATATGTTACTCTTAAGTTCAGCCGCATATAAAAGAACTCAGTAGTTTAAACAAATAAAGGTGTCTTTTTTTTTTCTTTAATATAAAGGAAGCTTTTAGTTAGATAGTAGGAGGCTGGTATAGTGGCTCTATAAAGTCATCAGGGATTCAGTCTCTTATAGCTTTCTACTCTTATATCCCCCTGGTAAAACCCTGACATTATGGTCTTCGATGGCTGCTGGAGCTCCAGCCATTACATTTATATTCCAGATAGCTGTGTAGAGCAGGGGTGCCCAAACTTTTTACACAGGGGGCCAGTTCACTATCCCTCAGACCATTGGAGGGCCAGAATATAAAAAAAACTATGAACAAAACCCTATGCACATTGCAAATATCTTCTTTAAAGTAAAAAGAAAACAAAACGAGAACAAATACAATATTTAAAATAAAGAACAAGTAAATTTAAATCAACAAACTGACCAGTATTTCAATGGGTACTATGCGCCTCTCACTAACCACCAATGAAAGAGGTGCCCCTTCCGGAAGTGCCGCGGGGGCTGGATAAATGACCTCAGGGGGCAACATGCGGCCCATGGGGGCCCGTAGTTTGGGGACCCCTGGTGTAAAGAATGGGAGACAAAGGGCCCTGGCCGGTTGGCTCAGCGGTAGAGCGTCGGCCTAGTGTGCGGAGGACCCGGGTTCGATTCCCGGCCAGGGCACACAGGAGAAGCGCCCATTTGCTTCTCCACCCCTCCGCCGCGCTTTCCTCTCTGTCTCTCTCTTCCCCTCCCGCAGCCAAGGCTCCATTGGAGCAAAGATGGCCCGGGCGCTGGGGATGGCTCTGTGGCCTCTGCCTCAGGCGCTAGAGTGGCTCTGGTCGCAACATGGCGACGCCCAGGATGGGCAGAGCATCGCCCCCTGGTGGGCAGAGCGTCGCCCCTGGTGGGCGTGCCGGGTGGATCCCGGTCGGGCGCATGCGGGAGTCTGTCTGACTGTCTCTCCCCGTTTCCAGCTTCAGAGAAATGAAAAAAAAAAAAAAAAAAAAAAAAAAGAATGGGAGACAAAGGATATGATTATCTTATTTTTAATGAAGATTATTAAATCTTCATACCAGTTGAACTTACTTATAGTTGGCCAGAATTTAGTCAGATAGTCACACAAAGCTACAACAAGGGCAGCTAGGAAATGTGGTCGTTTGGCTGGGTTACACTGGTTATGCACTCTACCAAATAGAGTTACACATGTTATAAAGGATATAAAAGGGGGAATAGCTATCCAGAGGGAACTATAGTCTTGATCACAATGGCATAAGTGTTAGCCACTTTCATTGGAATAGATAGATCTTTTGGTTTCGATGGACAGAGTATATTTCAGTGACCAGATCTACCCTGGTTATTGTTCACTTCTGAGTAGACTGTGAACCCAAGAACAATGAATGGTATATATACTTCAATAGTAGGCGACAAGTCTTTGCTTGTTATTATCTTCAGATAAATTTATAAGCACTTATAACTTTTATTCAAATTATAGTGAGGCTTTATTTCGAAGAGTATCTTCAAATAAAATTTGAGTGAGAGAGAGATTGATAGATTGATAGATACAGTGAATACTCAATATTGACAAACACAATGTATATTTTGATCATGACTCTAAGTTAGTTGGTAAGCAATCTACAAATAAGTATTGAGCTGGCTGGATAATGGGCCACTTGAAGAGCTTGTTACTAATATAAATTCTAGACTCTTTCCTTACCAAATATCCTGATTTAGTAGGTTTGGATGGGATTTGGGAAGCTTTCTAGGTGATACTGATTTATGTTGGTGAACCACTGTATTAAATCTCTACCTAACATGCTTTTGATCTTGATGTGGACTAGTTGGCTTCTTGTTCCAAGGCCATACTCTGTGACTTTGGTAATAACTTGCTATTCTAATTATCCCTTTCACTTATAAGGGTGCCTAATTAAAGTTTGCAGGTAAACCATTGCAAATTCACCATCATTTCTGGAAAATAACTCAAGATCTAAACCCTCCTCTTTGAGGGTAGGTGAATTATTTTATGCAAAGGACACAAGTTATTCAAACTTATTTATATAGTTTTCATTTTTACTCTTCTCACTTTTACTTCCTGCTCTTCACACTATCACTGCAGATGTAAAATTAATTATACTGATCATTGTAGAAGTGTACTTAATGTAGGATGTGAGGTAAAAACAGAAAGAGAAAGCTCTGCTTTGAGAATCTGGGACTTTTCATATAAATTACATATAAATGTCATGTAAGACTATTTTATATTCAGTATTTAAAAGAGCACCTATACTTGACATTTGCACAAAGAGTTATATATCCTATGGAAAAATTTGCCTTAAAATGGTGACCATATTAGTGGCCTTAGTGTTTTTATTTTATTAATATATTAAAAACTAAACCCTTCAAAAGAAATCAAGGTAGTTCCATCTTGTGCTGAATATATTCTCTAAAGAATAGTGTATTAGGGAAATTATAATAGCACATGATTTTTTTCCCCACATGCTGCCTTATACAGAGAAGACAGTAATGTTAATAATATTAATAAATTAATATATTAATGGAAATTTGTCCCTACAACTTTCTGGTATAACATTCAAACTCAAAAATGTTTACATACTTTTTAAAAAAAACTTTTGATGTAAGAGAGCAAAAAATAGTTTTATTTTCTTTTCTTTTTTGGGTGTCTGATCAATCAGAATTATAAATTCAGTTTCAAGATGACAACAGATTATATTCTTCATGCAAACATTGCTTGCAAAATAAGCATTATATCCTTATTGTAGTTTCTAAACTTTAGTAAGTAAAGTTTGTCCCAATACAGCCATCACTTGGAGAGCATATGGGTTCTGATCCTTCCCATCTATTTAAGCAGTTTTCCAACCTTTAGTGACCTTTGGATCCTCATCTGAAATTGGGGAAATTATACACAGCACTGTCCATCTGATGAGACTCTTAGGAGGGTTATTTGGGAATTTTACCTGAAGGTAGTTTTAGAGATCCCCATGAGACACAGACAGTGGTATTACAATTTGATTTCAGTCATTACAAATCTTAGTGGTTTATTTTTTACTCTTAACAAATCTTTAAATTTTTCTGAAAAACCTTCTGGATTTGTTCTTCTTCTGTATTTTATTCATTCCCCATCTCCTACAGGAACTTACTCCATCAGTTACGCTCTTTTTTTTTTTCCATAACTTCAACCATTTGTTTTCTATGGACTCTTTTTCCTTAGCCCATAAACAAGCTCTGCTCTCTCCCGGGCTTCTCTGACTCCCACCCTTTCTTTATTCTTAGCTCACTGGTTTAAAGGAGTATAGTTTTCTGTCTGCCTCCACACCTTCACTCATCGCACTAAACTCTGACTTTGCTCCCCTTCATTCTATCTCAGCTGGTCTAGTAAAGCGAGGACTGAAATGTGTGATGTTTCATAGGAGTTCTCACCTCCTATTAGGCCTTTCTTCTTTATTTGATATCATTGACCACTCCAGCTTTCCTGAAAGGCTGCTCTCTGAATCTTCTCCCTCTTCCCTACCTGACCTCTCTCTCTCTATCCTCTCTGTCCTTTAGCACTTTGTTTTCTCAGAGGAGCTAGTTCACTGGTTCTCTCTCTCTGTATGTTCTCTTTCCAGATCATCTAGAAATTTTATTCTCAGGCTTTGCTTACTAGCTAAATGCTGGTAATTCTCAAATCTCTATCTCCAACCCTGACCTTCCATGTGAACTTCAGAATACACAACTTCCCAATGAATGGGCCATAACCACTTTAAGATAAATGTATTTAAAACTCAACTTATTATCTTCCTTCCAAAACAGGATCTTCTTTTTTATGTGGTTCTTCTATCAGTTAATGGCAACATCATCCAAACTAGTCATTCAAGCCAAAATTGAAGTCAGTCACAAAATTCTACCATTTTCCCTGCTATTTTACAAATATACCTGCTCTCCCTCTCTACTACAAATGTCTAGGTTCAGGACCTCATCAGCATTATTGTGGTATTACTGCAATAGCATCTACATTTTTTTCTTTGTCTCTCATTTGACCACTTCCCAACTGTGTGTATAGATTTATAGATTCCCCTCTGTTGTCACTGTGGTATGCAACTAAATCTGATGTCACTGCCTTTCTTAAAACCTTCATTGATCACCATAACCTGAAGAAAAAATAATGTCAAACTGCTAACCATGGTATACAAGACCTCACATGATCTGATCCATTTCCACGACTATAGCCACATCAGTTGTCATTCTCTGCCAGAAAGTGAGGAATTGCTTGTCCTTACACATACATATACACAAACACACACACACTCTTATTTATTTACCTCTGCCATATCATGAATTTATTTTATGTATTAGGTACATAATAGTTATTCCTCACATATATGCAAAATGAATATTATTTTTAAAATCTAAAAAATATTCTTCCAACCATTTAGTCAATCAGTGAACTGATTTCAAATTCAGATTTTGCAAATTTTATTTGCATATTCTTGGGCAATTTTCTTGATTTCTCTGTACCTTTGTTTCTTTATCCATAAAATTGAAATAACAATATTTACCTCAAATAATTATCATGACGACTATCATGTATGTGAACCACCCACATTGTCATATGGCTCCCCCCAAAACTGGAAGCATTGAGGGGTGACTGTCTTTTCCCAGACTTTGCTGCAAGTCTCTTCATTTTCCAAAGGCTGTTGAGATTATTACTCCATTACTACTTAATAATATAACAATTAAAGTAAATGCTTATTAGGTGATTATAAGAACCCAAATGTTAGATGTTATTAAAAAAATAAACAACTTTTGCTCTCAAAGAGATTAAAGTCTAGTATAAAACTTAAAATGCAAATTTTATCTACTTTTCTATTGTCATTTGACAATGCATGAATACTTTTATTGAATACTATATGGGCTATATTTTAAACCCATTTAAAAAGTTTATTATTGCCTGACCAGGCGGTGGCACAGTGAATAGAGCGTCAGACTGGGATGCGGAAGACCCAGGTTTGAAACCCCGAAGTCGCCAGCTTGAGTGCGGGCTCATCTGGCTTGAGCAAAAAGCTCACCAGCTTGGACCCAAGGTTGCTAGCTTGAGCGAGGGGTTACTCGGTCTGCTGAAGGCCCACGGTCAAGGCACATATGAGAAGCAATCAATGAACAACTAAAGTATCACAACGAAAAACTGATGATTGATACTTCTCATCTCTCTTTGTTCTTGTCTGTCCCTATCTATCCCTCTCTCTTACTCTCTCTCTGTCGCTGTAAAGAAAAAAAAAGTTTATTATTCAAATTGAAGAGTGTTACTGTATTGTCTCTTTGTGTTAGCTTACACCTGGAAAAACAAAATGAACAAAAACTTCTTTCTATTGGAGACATTCATTATATATATATTAAGTAGGAGGAGGGGAGATAGTGAGAAAGACTCCTTCATGCCTTCAGACCAGGATCCACCTGACAACCCCGTCTTGGGCCAGTGCTCCAGTACTGAGGGCTTAGCTATCCTCAGTGCCCGGGGCCACACTTGAACTAATTGAGCCACTGGTTACGAGAGGGAAGAGAGAGAGAAGGGGAAGAGAAGAATATGTTCGCTTCTCCTGTGTGCCCTGACAAGAATTGAGCCCAGGACATCCATACACTGGGTACTCGATCTACTGAGCCACCAGCTAAGACCCTCTTGGAAACTTTCTAATGTCCATGTGATTTGAAACATTACTTCCCCTCTCATGTTTCATACCCCCCCCCACACACACATATTTTGTTTTCTGTGATTCTTCCCAGTGTGTGAGTAAGCCATGGCTGATCCATCCCATGCCCTAGTGCTACCTCATGCCTGTCTACCAGCTCTGTCTGTCTCAGAATTTACTCTGAAAATGTGGTAGTCATAAAAGTCTCTAATAAAAATTGGATCCTTATTTTCCACACTGCATTGCTCTGGGTTGCATTTGGAATTAGAGGAATTGCTTCACTGCACAGGGATTTACAAGGCAGCTCTTAGGATTATTTGGATACAATAGTAGGGGTGACCATCTTTTCCCAGATTTTGCAAGTCTCTTCATTTTCCAAAGGCTGCTGGTTTCTCTACTTCACTCCCAGGAGAGTTTTGTGAAATTGACTCCAGAAAGCAGAAAGTGATGTAGGATGTAGGAACATTATTCATACTCAGGGTTTCCGTACTTTATAGCCCTTCCTTCTCAAGTTTTTCAAACCTCAACAAAATGATGAGTTTGATTTAGAAGGAAGTATGGACATAGAATTTTACCAGATAATTTGTAGCTATGAATTCCTTTAATTAAATCCTTCTTATTCGATATAGTTCTGCGGCTGTCAACTTTAGAATTTTTCATTATAAAATTCTAAAAATATGGATGGTTCCCATAGCAAATACAATGTATTTATAAAGATTTAATATTTGTATTGATCATAAATAGCAATTATATCCTTATTATTTGCTCTTGCGGTAGAAGAACCTATCAGATTCATCTAGGCTAGTTTGAAAGTATCTTTAAGCCTTTTTTTACTCATTTTTTCCCCCAGAGTTTTACATTGAACAGATGATTAAGTTACAGTTTAATTCAGGACATCATGTTTCTCACGTTACTAAAATTTTAGCTAGACTTTCTAATAGGATGAACTGTTGGACAGTAAGTACAACTGGTTACCATGGGAAGATAACTGCAAAATAAAAGTTCTTACTTTTCTGGTCTTTGGCTACAAACACAAAACGTCTGAAATTTTATAGAGAAGACTTATAGTTTTTTTTTTGATAGGGCAGAAAGGCACTGGCCATTCCAAGGCAAATGAGTGATTCTGATAGAGAATTTTCTTTTACATGAGTTTGTACTGGAAATTAAAAGACTTAGGGCCAATGAAGCAGAAACAAATGAAAGTTCCATTAGGGCGCTGAGGTTCAAGCCTTAAGGTGTTGTATTAAGTCTTTCTGAGTGTTCATTTAAAAAAATCTCACTTCTTTCCCCAGCTTTTTTTTTTTTAATTCCCCCTTAAATATTTATCTCTACTGGATAGATTAGGCATGTATTTGTGATTTTATTTTTCTCCCTTAAGCATTGTAAAAGTGAACTGAATTTTGCTGAGAAATAACTAATAAATTCTTGAACCAATGGCATTCCATTAGCCTGGGAAGAAATCTGGATTCTTAAAATCTGTTTGTTTTATTTTTTAAAAAGTGAGGTAATTCCTTTATGTAGAGGGTGAGACAAAACTGAAACAGAAATAGTTCCATAGAGAAAAATCAGTGAATACAGTCAGTTTCATTGGCAATGTTGGATGATATAGTAAAATTAAATTAGTTTTCAATTATGATTAAATTAGTATTTTATGATGTTTTGGTATATTCAGCATATAAATATGTTCCATACATTTGCAAAGGTACACTATTAGAGCTACCTTGTATCCTTCCACATCTCTCCCATGGATGCAATGATGCTAAAGTCCTAGGAAGATGAGCAGATCCAGTTCTAGGAAAACAATTTGGAAAGAGATAATTTTATTTGATTTTTTAGGGAAATAGACTTTAACCTCCTTTCTGTTTCAAGGAAAGGTATTTAAAATTCTGTTGAGAATCTGGATCTCATACTATAGCTCCATCTGGATGTCACCCTCAAATTTTCTTTAAGTTACAGACTTTTTCTTCTACCCTGACCCACTGTCAGAACTCTCCTGTAATGCTAGCTTATTACATGGTAATTTGCCTTTTGTGATCTTTTTTTCAATATTCCTTGGCCATCAGAATCAGCTGACATTGGTGAAACATCTCTGTTGTGGGCCTTCTGCCCTCGTCCACAGACGGTTCCATAATCAAAACATGAGAATCTCTTTAAATGCGTTCTAATAGAAACTAGAAGTTGTGTAAGTATAAGCAAAATGGAAATCTTCCCACTGGATTCCCACTGTTTCTGAGTCTTTTGTGTCTTCAGGATAGAATCCTTTGTGCATCATTTGGAAAGCATGAGTTCATGGAAAGATGGATTCTATGGGCATGCAAGGGCTAACCTGTGGCTCCATGATCATACCAATTTCATGTTTCATAAGATTCATTTAGAGAATTTCAAAGACGATAAGGAAGTTTGTGTATTTCTTAGTTGTTGTTCTTTGATTCCTCTAATCTTTTTAACCTCTATATACCTAAAACATAGTTATTTTAAAATAAAGAAATAAACCTTGCCACAATCTCTATTCTCTTCTCTTGCGCTAATAGCATATATGCTGTCAATTAGTCCTATAGGCCCGTGATGGCGAACCTATGACATACATTGTCAGCACTGACACGCGTAGCCATTTTTGATGACACGCGGCCATGCGGCCTCATACCAGAGAAGTATGGTGCCACATACGGAGAAGGACGTTTCATCCTCAGCTCCTGCGAGGCCAGGTGCAGTAGCAGAGGATAAAACATTTGCTAGACACTCTGTGCCAGAGGTCTGTAGGCCAAAACAACAGAACTCCGGTACAGAGTGTCTAGTTCCGGGACTTCCAGTTAGGCCGTTTTTTTCGAAGTGACACACCACCTGAGTTATGCTCAGTTTTTTGGCGAATTTTGATACACCAAGCTCAAAAGATTGCCCATCACTGCTATAGGCAGTAAGAATAAGACATTGTCTCACAGTGAGATTTTTTTGATTCCGGAAAGTTCCTTTTAACTATTACAATTTTTCTACATTTAGAGCTTGTAACAGTCGGCAATGTTTACATTTAGAACTTCTCCTTTTCCATTTACTTTCAACAAACAGTGATAGAGTGTAGGTCTTTGGAGTCTCCCATTTGAGTCATGTCTTTGTCATCTGCAACCTTGTGACCTTGAATAAGTTTCCAATCTTGAGATCCCATTTTGTGATCTGCATATTGAAGAATTAAATTAAATTTCTTGTTACTTTAGAGGCACTAAAAGAAAAGTGGATATTATTAGTACTTTTAAGATGGATTTCCTGAATGGGCCATTGAAGATTGTTCGCTCCATAACAGAAGTAAATTTTATCAGATCATTCCTAGTTACTAAGTTTGATAAAAAAAAGTATGGAGAGCAGTAAGTCCTAGGCATCTGTGGCACAACAGAAGGGTGGGAGGGAGAGCTATAATTGGGAGGTTTGACATGGCATTAACAAAATTTCATCTTATGCTTTTCCCTTGGGTCAGGACTATGCTGTGCACCTGATTATTCAGAAACAAGTCAGGAAAAGCAAAATGGCAAAAACGCTGAAAGTTTTATTTTGGTATTAGGCTACATTTCAAAAACTTAGCAATACATTTAATCATTAAATTTTATCCTTTTTTCCCCTAATATAATGATTTTGGTAATTGCTTGCAAATTTAGTTCAGATAGGGTTGTTCAAGAAAAATGAAACTGTGCTCAATACGTAAAACATTTGTTTACCTTCCTGTTATTTTACTGGTGTTAAGATGGACTTAATTCGAACCCTGGGCAATATTTTTGTGAGGGATAGCATGCACCTCCACCTGGGTGGTCCCAGAAGAGTAAGGAGCTTGTGTGATCTCACTCAACTTCTACTAACTCAACATAGCAATAGGCGCTAGAGTGCACTGAACTGGAGTTAGGCATCCAAAATAAAGTCATGACTCTTTCCTTATAAGTTTCTTTTAAATGTAAGGGGTTGGAGTCTTAACATTCTCATTTATAAAAGAGAATAATACTTTTTATTTTACTATCTCACAGGTTCAAAATAAATAAGTCATTAAATCTGTGGAAATTCTGTGCTAGCTGGAAAGGTCTATATAAAGGTAGTGTTATTATTTTGGCATGCTTTTACTGTGATGAATAGTTAGCTGAATGCAAAATAAATGCTTTAAATACATGATAATGTTAGTAATCCAAAGGAATATGTGACACTTCATAAAAATGAAGGAAAGCAAATTTGCTGTTTTTTTAAACTTTGAATTGAGAAAAGTAAAATAACTTGCTTATATAACTATTTAGAAATCTCCCAAAGCCCCAAATAGGAATTAAATAGAAAAAGACAAGAATAGAGGCTTTGACTTGAAGGTAAATGGAACAGATGGAAAAACAAAGCATGATTTTCTAATATAAATGAACTGTAGTCTCTGTACAAGCAAAAATGTAGCTTTCTGGCAGAAGGCTGAATCTACTATTATTATTACTTTTTCCCTATTCATCTCTCATCAGGAAGCCTGTCTCAAAATCAAAGTTTTGCTCTAAGGGCCTGTTTGTAGCATGGTGTCCTTTTCCCTGGGTCAGAAGGTGACTTTGAGCTAGAAATTTAAACTGGTGACAAATATCCACAGCAATCTGAGCCAAGTGTTTAGACAAAGGTTCCATAATCCCTCAGGCCTGTCTACTTTCTGGTATATTTTAAGACTGTGTACTTGTGCAGAGAGAAACATGCAGTTAAAGAGATGAGGGCCTCAACTAAATAGACTGTTACTTTCTTTCATGAATGAATTGTTGAAATAATTTTAAAGGAAAGCTTCTAAATTAGAACTGGAACAAGACACAGGAACTCTGCATTCTAATTGCAGCTCTATCATGAACTAAGTTGGTGATTTTGTGGGGTGACTTAAATTCTCTGGGTCTCAGTTTCCTTCTTTGTGAAAGCTGTGATATATTATCCAGGGCCACTTGCTAGTCTGAAAGTCTATAATTCTAGGTCTACATGAACGTTTTTTATATAGGTCAGATTTATGATATAGTGCTGTGAAGAATCTCATGCATGTGTTTTGGTAAATTGAGGCATCATGAATAATCTCTGTAGGTAGTATGTCTCTGTACTTTTAAATTAGGATTTGAAGTTTTGATCCTGGTTTCTATGGATTAGATAACTATTCATTTAAGGATCACAACTCTCAATTTATAACTTTATAAGACCATATACTTTTCAGCCCATGGTTTTACAATAGTTTTCAGACACTGTTGTAAGAGGAGATTGTGAAAAGAGAATTCACAATACTTTGATGAAAAATATTTTAGATTGCAGAGTAATTTTGAACCTTTTTTGTGTATGTGTGAGAGGAAGAGAGATAACGAAGCAGACTCTACCATGCACCCTGACCAGGATCCACCGGCAACCTCATCTGGGGACAATGTTCCAGTACTGAGCTATTTTTAGCAGCTGAGGCTGCTGCACTCTGAAGGAGCTATCCTCAGCACCCAGAGTCATGCTTGAACCATTTAGTTCACTGGCTGTGGAGGGGCAGAGGGAGAGAAGGGGACAGAGAAGCAGATGGTCACTTCTCCTGTGTGCTCTTACCAGAAATTGAACCCAAGATGTCCATATGCTGCCTGATACTCTATTTACTGAGCTACCGACCAAGGCTTAAACTTTCAAATTAGAGAGAAAATAGGTAACTGTATTATGTGTTGTGTTATACTTATTATAACCTTAAGACTCAGTGTCTTCTAAATAATTTTTTTTGTGGGGTGTGTGGTCAGAATTTAGCAGTATCCTCGATTCTTGTCCTTACAGCTACTTGTCTTTGTAGTGGAAACACTGCTTACTTTTTCTGACAACCTATGGAACCTAGTAAACTGCTATTCTACCCAGCCTTAAGAAAATAAATAAAATTAAAAAATAAAAGAATGGAGAAATTATTAGCTTTTACCTGAATAGATGAGATTGCCATACTTGTTTTTGATTCTTTATTTTATACTTGTTATTGAGTCATTTTTTTTGCAATAATATTTGTTGGAAGATGTGTATATGCTTCTCTGAACACTTAAAATATTTGTTTTGTTCTATTGATATTTATTTTTTTAATTATTTATTTATTTATTCATTTTAGAGAGGAGAGAGAGGGAGACAGAGAGAGAGAGAGAGAGAGAGAGGAGAGAGAGGCAGGGGGGAGGAGCTGGAAGCATCAACTCCCATATGTGCCTTGATCAGGCAAGCCCAAGCCCAGGGTTTTGAACCAGCGACCTCAGTATTTCCAGGTCGACGCTTTATCCACTGCGCCACCACAGGTCAGGCTCTTTTGATATTTCTTGAGCATAGAACTTTTTTGGAATATACTGCTTGTCTTCCTTTTTTTTTCAGGGAAAATGAGACTCCATTTTTATGTTTCTTTTCCCAATTTCATTCCTTCACTGAGCCCTCTCAACATTTATGCCTCTAAGTTCTACTAAAATTTTACTCCCAGGCTTTCTGGGCAGACAATAACCCCCCCCCCAATATCTTTATAAAAAGTGAGTATGTCCAATTCAAGTACATCAAACAATTAGATTTAAAACCTGACAAGTTTTTTTAAAGAAATTATTTATAAATATTCACATCTATGGCCAATTCAGAGATTCCAGTATAGAAAACTGTCATGCTCTAGATTAATGTACTCTTTAATGGGTGAGATACATTTGCCCATTTTAAAGCATTTTTTTTTTTATTTTAAAAAAAACCTTTTTTTTAATGGAATTCTTTTTTTTTATTATTTATTCATTTTAAAGAGGAGAGAGAGAGGGAGAGAGAGGCAGAGAGAGAGAGAGAGAGAGAGAGAGAGAAGGGGGGAGGAGCTAGAAGCATCAACTCCCATATGTGCCTTGACCAGGCAAGCCCAGGGTTTCGAACCGGCGACCTCAGCATTTCCAGGTCGACGCTTTATCCACTGCGCCACCACAGGTCAGGCCCATTTTAAAGCATTTGATAATAATTTATATCTTTGGGGAATATAAATCTCATTCAATCCTCAAAAGCCATTTTAAAAGTGTGTAACATTAGACTTTGCTGAAAATTTTTAGTTTTTATTAAATGAAGTAATACAATACTCTGATCTGAAGTGAGGATTTTAATTTGCTTTTCTCTACAGAGGAGGATAGCCCCGTTATACAACCCATGGGCAGTTAGTTACTTTCACTTCTACATTATTCGTTAATTCAGTAAACATTTACTGAGTACATATTGTTTACCGGGCACTTTACTGGATAATACAGAAACGAATATTTAATCTTTGCTTCCCAAGGCGCTAATTGTCTAATAAGGACAAATATAATCAAGGACAATGTCATCTGGTCTGTGCTATGATGGAAACAATAGGGGACGCAAGGAGAGCACTCGAAAATGGCCTGTCACATACTGCCTGAGAAGTTGAGGGCTGGCATAAGAGGTGAGGGAAGGCCTCAGAAGGGAGAACACTTGAGCAGTCATTGCCCTGCAATTACTCCATTACTTAGTTTATCTGGATGCCTTCTCTTCCTTCTACATCCAGATCCTTCATGTCATAATCTAGTTTGATGTGCATCCTCCTTGAAACATTTCTGATTATTCCAGACATCTTTGCCCTTTTTGTCTGAACTACATTTCCCCTTTCTATGACACATTTTGTCCTTAATAGAAACTTTATTGCATTTTGTTGGCTTAGTTTCCTTTAATAAATGTCATTGATCTCTTAGGTTTATCATATGAACTTTGAGAGTAAAGACCATCCCTCAAACCCAAGAAAGTCTGATACAGATCCTGTGCAAAGCCCATACTCAATAAATGTGATTAATAATTCAAACAAAATCTATTTCTTTAGGCAATTCAAACTCAAGTACCATTTCTACATTAATTTTTAGATTGTTGTCTAATTACATTACTCAACCTTGTTTTTGGGAAAAGCCTTACATAAACACATACTTGAAAGCACACTAATTGACTAGTAAGTAGAAAAGAAAGTTAATTTTAAAACATAGCTAATTTAGTTATAGTGACTTTAATCAGGATACAGGGACACAAAGGTGATTCACAACACTATCCTGTATTTAAGGGGCATCCATAATGAGGGAAATCGACATATGAACAAATAACTAAAACACAATACCATAAATATGATGAAAAATAATGGTGTAGAGTACCCAACTCACTTGTGGGCACAAGAATTGGTTTCTTGGAGACAGACCCAAATCATAAATGATAGATGTATGGTAACCAGCAGAAAGGAGACAAGAGAAAAGCAAAAGGATGGCATCTAGATAGGACAAAAATACATGAAGAAATACACAAAAGTATTAGTACTGTTTGTGCAGGAAACTGCAAACTACTTTAGTAGTTTGGAGCATAGAATGGAAGGTAGGATAATCTTATTTATTATTAGAGACTTGGTTATTTTGGGACAACTGATTGATTGATATTCATATATCAGTATTTAACAGTAGTAGAGGTAGCAAGTATAGGATATTTTTCCCCATTTATTATCCATTAAAAAGCTGAGTTATGAAGGGAAGAAAAGATATAGGACCATAGTTGGCATAAGATATAGTGTCAGGTAATAATTTTTGTTTTATTTGGTTTTCGGATGACAGAATGAGATATTTATAGGCTATGAGAAAAGGTGTCTCAGAGAGGGGGAGATGTTGGAGATACAGAAAGACAGGGCAATGGAAATTGACTAAGAATTAGAAAGGCTCTAATGTTGGGTGTAAAGGTGGAGGGGTATAAAAATGGAGACTGGATGGTCTGTCTTTGACATTAGAGGCAGGGAGACAAAGATGCTGGTGTAGTTTCATGGGAAAGTATATGTTGAGGATACAAGGGGGTGGCAGTGGAAGTTCATGCCAGAGAACATCAACCATTTTTGTTGCTTCAATTATTTTAATGCATCAATTTTAATTAAATGTAAAAATTAATCAATTTCATTTTATCAATTAAATTACATATACTAGGATATCATTTGAGACCAACTGTTCTACTTATTGCTCTGTATGGTGTAATGATGTGAAGATTAAGTTATGTATAAATCATTTGTTTTTATTGGGAATGCTGTTTAGATATCAGTTGTTCAAAATGATCTTGTGTCATGATATATAATATTTCTTTTTCTAACTGGGACATGCACTGTTCTTTTGGATGATCAACTTCAACTTTCCATCAGTTTTATTCACTCCTCCCTAGGTGTTACCAAATCACTAAATAAACAGAGATTCACTTCCTCAGAGGCAAGGCTAAGGTTGTCTGTGTCAGCCAGTGGTGTATATTCAGTTGACATTTATTTGTAGAGTTTTCTGCCTCTATCAGTTATAATATAATGCCACACTACATCTAAGTAGGATTATGCAGTTTACTTCTTTGCTGCACACATAAAATATAAAAACTCTAATTTACAGATGAGGAAACTGAGACTCACAGGGATAAATGATGCAGTGAATGTTGGACATAGATATGAATCCTCAATGTTCTGGCTCCCAATCCACAGCTCTTGCAGTTGCATCTTATAGAGAGTAGAAAGGAAAGGAGGAAGGTAATTTTAGTCACCAAGAAAAGCACTCCATACTGTATGAAAATCATTTTTGTTCAGTGATGCATGCTTAGAGACCTCATTCAGTGAGACCATACCTTCAGCAGACAATAATAAGGAAAGTGTAATTCAATCTCTTAGAAACTTAGATTGTTTTCTTTAACTTTTTTTCAGACCCAGAATTTGAGAATTATCATGAAGAGCTGTAGTGAGTAGGAAATAAACAGACAACTTTTAATTTACCCAACTAAAATTTTTACTTGAGATGAAACAGGAGACCTTGTAAGTGAGTCTCTGCAAAGAGATGAAAACAAATGCAGTCACAAGATAAGTTACAAGATAAGAGCCAAAAAATTTTTGGAAAGAAAAATAATGCTGGATTAGCATTCATTGAGACACCTCTAATTATTAGGCTTTCTGTCTTGGCTTTATATGCTTCATTGATGATAAACTTACTGAGATCAAATTGCCCAAATATTATTGACTGCTTCCTTGATCCTAGTATTCTGAGTGCATGTTAGACACTGGAAGTAGAAAAATAAAATTTAAAATGGTCTTCATATTTAAAGGGTCCCAATAGGAGAGATATGACTAGCTATAGTTATTTTTTAAGGGAATTGATGAATATATAAAGAACAGCATGAGTATAGATGAGTTTAAGCTGGTCTATAAATTAATTACAAACTTATAAAGACAAGACAGCTGAACCAATCACTTTAAGCAGGAGAATTTCCAATATAAGTGTTTATTTGCTAAGAATATTTTTAGCCCTGGCCTGTTGGCTCAGCAGTAGAACGTCAGTCTGGTGTGTTGGAAGTCCTGGGTATGATTCCTGGTCAGGGAACACAGGAGGGGTGATCATCTGCTTCTCTACCCCTCCTTTCTCTCTCTCTCTCTCTCTCTTTCTTTCCCTCATGCAGCCATGCCTTCAATGGTTTGAACAAAGTTAGCTCTGGGCACTGAAGACAACTCCATGGCTTTTTACCTCAGGTGCTACAATAGCTCAGTTGCTGAGCAATGGAGTAGCGGCCCAGATGGGCAGAGCATTGCCTGGAAGGGGCTTGCCAGGTGGATCCCAGTCGGGGCACATGCAGGAATCTGTCTCTGCCTCCCTGCCTTTCACTTAGTAAAAAAAAAAAAAAAAGAAAAGAAAATATTTTTGTCCTGCTGTATTGACATTTTTAAAAATCAAAACATTTGCTCGAATTTCCATGGAGGCTACAAATGAGTTAAAAATTTAGTCACCTGCTTAATTGTTTTACTAATTTGTGTGAATGCTGCCCATTGAGAAACACTCAATTTGCCAATAACAAATATTTGATTTCTGTGTACCAAGCCAAATGATATGGTGCACTCAAAGTAGAAAATTGAAATAATTAGGATAAGAAATATGAAATATAAGCACTGAACAAAAAACAATGGACTTTTGAGAATAAGTCTGGAGTAAGTTCAGGAAAGGGGAAAATCTGCTGGAGGTCAGAAAGTTAGTGAAAATTTCAGAAAGGAAACAGAGAGGAGAATATAGTGTGTAGAAGCATCAGAAGGGTTCTTAGATCACTTGTATCTGTGTTTGTGTAATAGAGATCTAAGGGTAAGGATGATGGAGGAAAACTGTTGGATCTGGCAGAGTGAAGTTTTCTTTGAGAGAGTAGTTCTACAAACAATTAAGAATCAAAGTAAAATTTTCAGAGGTTAAACTTCTTAGACATGCTAATACAGTCATACACTGCTCATTAATGATAGGAATATGTTCTAAGAAATGCACTGTTATGCAATATGGTCATTGTGTCAACATTATAGAGTTGTACTTATATAAAACTGGATGGCATAGCCTACTACAAATCTAGGCTATATGGTACAGCCTATTACTTCTAGGCTACAAACCTGTATAGCTTGTTACTGTATAAAACAACACCAGATTAAATCAAGCACAATAGAAAATAATGCAATCAAAAGATTGGTAAACATTTGATGTATGAGGCTGTTGATGCTGTCACAGGGCATACTGTTTTACAGCAAACTGTTTTTCTGTAAGTAGATAGAGTATACTCCAAAATAATGATAAAATAGAACAGCATAATAAATATGCAAGCCAGTTACATAGTTGTTTATCATAATCATCAAGTATTATGTACAGTACATAATTGCACATGCTATCCTTTTATAAGACTGGCAGTACAGTAGCTTTGTTTACACCAGCATCACCACAAACATGAATAATGTGCTGCGCTATTATAATGACTATGATGTCAATAGGTGATAGAAATTTTTCAGCTCCATTATAATCTTATGGGACCATTGTCACACATGCAGTCTGTTGTTGACTGAAACATTGTTTCAGTGGCACATAACTATATATTGATTTCTGAGCTAATTTGATATAATGGCTACTGAGGTCATATATTTAACTAGAATTCTATTCAGCTCATTTTAGTTCCATATTGTATTCTAATCCTAAGGACCTATTAGATATTATTATTATTATTTGTATTTTTCTGAAGTTGGAAACGGGGAGGCAGTCAGACAGACTCCTGCATGTGCCCCACCGGGATCCACCCGGCACACCCACCAGGGGGTGATGCTCTGCCCATTGGGGCGTTGCTCTGTTGCAACTAGAGGCATTCTAGTGCCTGAGGCAGAGGCCATAGAGCCATCCTCAGCACCCGGGCCAACTTTACTCCAATGGAGCCTTGGCTGCGGAAGGGGAAGAGAGAGACAGAGAGGAAGGAGAGGGGGAGGGGTGGAGAAGCAGATGGGCACTTCTCCTGTGTGCCCTGTCCGGGAATTGATCCCAGGACTCCTGCATGCCAGGCCGACACTCTACCACTGAGCCAACCGACCAGGGCCCTGTTAGATATTATTAATGAAATGATGGATATAATCTCTTGGTGTTCCCATTGTGCTAATAATTTTAGTTCTAGAAAATATTTTAATGTTAGTGAAGTATTGTACAAAAATGGAGAGCTGTGATCAGTAGATTCAATAAGAGAATAACACAAAATAATCCTTGGCTCATTGATATTTAATCTGTATGAGAAGAACACATTACCATAAACTTAACACAAATTTTAATAAATTACTCAGTAAAATCATTACTATGGAGTCAATCATTGCACGTTATCTTCAGCTATTGTATCGATTCTCAGGCATTCTTCTATTACTGACTGGTATGACTACCTAAGAACTTTGACTTTGTAATTAAAATTCAGCAAACATTTATTGACATGTACTGTGTTCCAGATATTGTGTAAAGTCATAGGAATACCACAGCCCTCACCCTCATTGAACTCATCTGCTGAGGGAAAAAGAAATATATAGAATGTAAAAGTTATAAAAATTTAGTTGTCACAAATAAAATATTTTTTCTATTTAGATCAATAAATAGTTCTTTATGTATAACTAATATCGAATAAAAATAGTTTGTTATTTTAGCAATTCCGTTGATGGTAAAATTGTTGTTTCTCCAAACCAGCACATACCAGGGGGACTAGGACATTTTCACCAAACTCTTGGCAAAATTCTATTTCAAACAAAACCACCACAAAAACACTTAGCTCCACTGAAGAACAAGTCCACATATTATTTAGATAATTCAAAGCACATTACAGTTAGAACTTCCTGATACTGGTCTGTGTGAAATACACTTTGCAATATACAATAGTATGTGTTGAAATTCCATGTTGTCTACTCCGTCTAGTCAGGATGGCAAAGTGGTGCAAATATCACTTCCTCTGGCATAAGAAGATGAAAATATCCTGTGTTTGTCATCATTGTTTAAAAGAAATGATGAGATCATATTTCTATTCTTTTTAGGCCTTTTAATTTAAATATCATTAACATGCCTTGTTAATAAATAATTTAAAATCTTCTGTACGACTCTTTTGTTTTTTTCCTTATTTTTGGGTCCAACTTCCAGATATGTTATTACTTGTATATGTTTTAATAAACATAAAAAATAAATTAAAGGAAACAAATATGTACAATTGTTACTTTTAATGTAATCTAACAGTATTAGCATTATTTTTATTAGATTTTCATATATTTCATAAAGCTCATTAAGAACATTGTGTTGTGTTCTATTCTATCATCTATCGATCTATCTATCTATCATCTATCATCGAGAATTTTCATTACATTGTATTGCATGCTTAGCTGTTTGCTTTGTTATAGTCTGAGTGCTGAATGCTGTCCTTTGGGGAGATGTGTGAAAAATGTAGAAGGTAGTCACAGCTATTACATAGCTATATTAAAAGTTGCTTAGGCTAAATTTTCCATTTTGTTGATGAGATGTTATTTTTCAGCTACCATGACAACTAATTCTCAATTATATTTCCACTACTTTATTGCAAATTGTTAGTTACTTAGTAAACCATATGCTTATTATTTGCTGTAGTATAAATTAATACTGGATTTTGCAATAGCTTTTTGGACATTTTGGAAGATAATACAATTTTACACAGTCAGTTATATGGAATTTAGTTTTAGATAACAGACTGAAATATTTGGCACAAAATATAGTTAAGATACATCTATGTATTTTGGGGTATGCAAAAATAACATTATCTTTAAAAATAATTTAAACTTTATTTTTTATCACCAACAGTCTTGTTCTTTATAAATTTTTAAAAGTAAAAAAGCAACTTTTCATAATCTCCATCAAACCATTATTAACATCTTTATAAATCTTCTTCCTGCCTCTGTTCTATACCACAATATGTGATAATATTCTGTGTATTTAATGCATATTTCTCATTATGGCAATCTGTCCATCAAAGCAGTATAACCAGACTCTTTTTAAATTAATATATGAGGGCAAAGCCATCAATATATATCAGAAAACGAAGCATATTTAAAACTTTCAAGTCTTGACAAGTCTTTATGAAAGGACAAAAAATTGAAAAGAAGATATAATATGTGGGTTTGTTTTCAAACGTACTATACATTATAATTTTATGTTATTTTATTCTTTTATTTTTAAATCTACAATCTTCAACACACATAGTCAAAAACTATTTTCCTAAAAATGGAAAATTTAAAATTAATTTATTTAATAAATATTTATTGAATGCAATGTGACAAACACAATCTGTGGCTTTGTGGATACAGCAATGATCAGGTCTCTGACCATATGGCTGGAATTCTGTTGCAGGATATGTCTGGCAAATGATGACCTCCGAAGATACCCATGCTCTAATTCCTGTAACTGTGGGTGCCCTACATCACAGGGCAAAAGAGAATTAACTTTATAGATGGCTTTATGAATGCCGATCATCTAACTTTACAAGAGGGAGATTAACTTGGGTTAACTGGTGGATTCAATGTAATTTGGAGGCCCTGGCCGGTTGGCTCAGTGGTAGAGCGTCAGCCTGGCGTTCAGGGGTCCCGGTTTGATTCCCGGCCAGGGCACACAGGAGAAGCGCCCATCTGCTTCTCCACCCCTCCCCCTTTCTTTCCTCTCTGTCTCTTTCTTCCCCTCCCGCAGCCAAGGCTCCATTGGAGCAAGGATGGCCCTGGCGCTGGGGATGGCTCCTCGGCCTCTGCCCCAGGCGCTAGAGTGGCTCTGGTCGCGACAGAGCGACGCCCCAGAGGGGCTGAGCATCGCTCCCTGGTGGGCAGAGCGTGGCCCCCTGGTGGGCGTGCTGGGTGGATCCCGGTCGGGCGCATGCGGGAGTCTGTCTGACTGTCTTTCCCCGTTTCCAGCTTCAGAAAAATGCAAAAAAACAAAAACAAAAAACAAAAAACAAAAAAAAAAACCAATGTAATTAGGAGGGTCTATATAAGTGGCAGAAGAGATGTAGTCAGGGTGGATAATATGATAACAAAGCAAAATTAGTCAGAGGAAGAGATTTAAAGATGATACTCTGCTGGTTCTGAAAACTATAGAAGGATCCATATGTCAAGTAATGCAATTAACCCAGTCTAGAAGTTGAAAATAACAAAGAAATGGATTCTCATTCTAGGGCCTGTGGAGGAAGTGCAGCCCTTCTGACACCTTGATTTCTACCTAGTGAATGGCCATGTCAGACTTCTGACCTTCAGATTTGTAAGATAATAAATTTGTGTTTTTAAGCTAGTAAATATGTAATAATACGTTACAGCAGCAATAAAAATTTTAATATAAAAATACAAAAGTAGAAGAGGGAATTGAAAGAAAGAACCAGAGAGATGGCAGTGTGAAATGGCTTGATGTTGCTGGCTTGGAAGATTCAATGCAACCATGAGCCAAGGAAAACAGGCAGTCTCTGAAAGCTGGAAAAGGCAGTGGAATGAATTCTCCACTAGCGCCTCTAGCAGGAATGCCAATACCTCAATTATAACCACTGAGATCCATTTGGGACTTCTGACCTCCAGTACTGCAAGATAATAAATTGAAGTTGTCTTAAAACTACCAAGTGTTTAATTGTTTATTACAGAAGGAATTTAAAATATAGTGGGGCCTGACCTGTGGTGGCGCAGTGGGTAAAGTGTCGACCTGGAAACACTGAGGTCGCCAGTTCAAAACCCTAGGCTTGCTTGGTCAAGGCACATATGGGAGTTGATGCGTCCTGCTCCTCCTTTCTGTCTGTCTGTCTGTCTGTCTCTCTAAAATGAATAATAAAAAAAATATTTAAAAAAATATAATGGGATAAGGCAATATATGAACAAAATATTTTTTGTAAAGATAGATAATTTCTAATAATAAGTTACTAGAGGAATTAAAACAGAGTAGGTTTCTGGGGCAATGTGGCCCAGCATAATGTCTACTAGCGACTTGTAGCTATTTAAATTTAAATTTAATTTAAGAATTAAAATTTAAATGCTACTAGTGTGGCTAGTACTATTGTATTGAACACTACAAATAATAGCACATTTCCATCAAATTCACATTTGGACAGGTCTGGAGAATGGCACAGCTTTACATAAGGTAGATTCAGTTTGTATGTGGATCTGAATGACAAGAGTAAAAGGCCATGGGAAGGTTGTTCCAGGCAGAAGGAGAAAAGTGAAGAGTGATCAATACTTTAAATAAAACAGAGAGATGTGATATGGCATTTTAAAACCTCCCAATGTTCTTTAAATACATGATTACCATTTTATTCTAAAGTACACATAAAGAACCATTCATTCATCCATTCACTCATTCATTCAATAATCATTTACTGACAGCCTGGTTTTGTGTCAGATGTTATGCTAAGTAAATATAAACAAAATTGAATATGACAGAGATGCTAAACTCATGAAACTTATTTTCTAGTACAATTTTCCTTATGAAATTATGGTTCATTCTGATAGCTTCTGAAGGTCATTGATTCTGTAGGTGGAGAGTTAAACTGTAATATTTTTCTAGAGAGGGCAAGGGAAGAGGAGAACTGGCAGGATTCTGTTAAAAGGGGGACTGCCCATCACCTGTCCAGAATCAAAGACACAGGGCTGGTCTTTTTGTGGAACTGATTCCTCTATGGCAAAAAAAAAAAAAAAAAAAAAAAAGGAATTGCATCAGTGGATGAAGGAGAAGTAGGAGCAAATGATGTCATCTTTAGTAAACTTTGTTAAGTCAAGTCTTGAACTTAGAACTTTATCTCGATAGTATATGTTTGTTGTTCTTGTTATTGCTATATATTTATTCCATTGTTCTTTTGCAGTCCATATTAGTGATATTGACTTTCAACTACTATGTATTAGGATAAAAAAATAGAGTTTCTGGTACAGTTGTCTCCTTTAAGAAATCCAGAAAATTTGTGTGTGAGTGTGTGTGTGTGTGTGTGCATTGTTTGATTATTTATTTTTTTTCCTTTTAAACTACTTCAGGTTGCTGTAACACTGGCTCATAAAATGTCATTATTAATATGACAGAAAGTGCCAGAGTGTGCAGTCAGGGGCTGCAATTTTCCATAGCCAGGGAATATTGGAAAGTTGTTACTCAAAGGTAATGCGGAATCTCAGGGGGTCTATATGGGGACTACCTTTTAAGGCAAATGCATCTTACCGGTGAAAGTGATGGAGGATGATTTCCAGATGTTGGAATGCTTGTTTTGGCATCTGCTACAGAAAACTGAAACATGTCTTGCCAGAACAACCAGAAGGGATGTGAAGCACTGATGTAAGAGGAATCAGGCACATGGCAAGCCAGGCAAGCAGAACCAAGAGAGTATAGATACAGGGAAGATAGTTGAGCCAAGAGAGCAAAATATGGAGTCCTTGTCATTGCCTGTCGTGAAAGCATGTCTGCCTCTGTACTGGAATGCACATACATACTTATCACTGCTGGACAACCCATTTTTCCCTTCCTGTACCTTTATTCCTGTGACTATTGATCTTAGTATGTTAAAAAGAGAAACTATTTCTGGTTAATATGTTTGTTGGACAGTGTGGGATTAGTAAAACATGCTTGACTAAAGTCAAACAGACTTGTCTTCAAAATCCTGGGTTCATTATTTACTACAAGGGTGGCCTTGACTGAGTTTCTTAACTTCCGAACAACCCAGTTTCTTCATCTGTAGAATCTGTAGAGTAGATAGAGGTCATAATATTGTTGCCAAAGACCTGTTATGAGAATCAAGTGAAATCATGTATGTGAAGTTCAAACATGAATGAATTTCTTTTCCAATCTGCCGCCTCCAACTGACCTCCAGAATGAACATTTTTTGTTCTGTTAGAACAAACACTTTCAGAAGACATCTGAGAATTGAACATAATGTTCACAGACTCACAGGTTGGATATTTTAGCCTGGTTGTGGTGTCTTGTAATAGAATTATGTGGGCAACCAGGTATTCTGTCCAAGTATCAGGTACCCTCTTGGGATTGTTTTGTAAAAGGTGAAGAATATAAGATAATGAAAATCTATCCTCAATGGAATATGTCCTTTTACACACTGAACACCCATGGTGCTTTTTTTTGTTTTTTCTCAATTACTTTAGCCTATGTGTTGATTTTAAAATGCTGACTGTCCAACTTTGATTTGGTTAATTGCTATACCAAACTAGCCAATCAGTTCTAAGCAGTTTAAGATAAATAAATTCCCTACCAGTTCCATCTCTTGGTGAAATCTTGGACTTTCATTCCTAAATCATTTTACTTTCTCTTCTTCCCTCTATAACACTCTTTGCCCCAGATCTTCTCTGAAATAGAGACAACCCACCCCAATACCTGTGTTAACCCTGGTTCTGGTCAGAAAAGTCAGGCTCTTCCAAAAGTCCAGTCTCTGCAGGATTTGCAACCTAAATACCTGATCCATACTCCAACTATTTTCCCAAGCGGTGGAGTACAGGGCACCAGAATAGCAGAATGAGATCCCTGTGGGGAAAAACTCATTCCATACCTGAACACCTGATGAATTTGCTGGGGATGCTTTGAAGTCTGAATATTGAGTTGAGCTATGCTGTGTGTTAATCTTCCCACTACTTCAACTCAGCACATTAGCTGCCCATGCTCCTTACCATCTTACTTTCTTTGGAGAAACATCACAGAGACACAATTCGGATTTTTTTTGGTATCATAAATTTGTGGAACCTAGAAGTTATAGGGTGTTGACCTTGGAATTAGAAACTTTCAGCATAAATCCTAGGTTCTCCATCTTCTAGCTGCATGATCTTCTATTTTAAATCACGCACATAAGCCTAAGGTTCTACATTTATAAAATGTGGGAGACAAGAATACTCACTTTGATTACCTTGCGTTGTGTAATGACTGAATGAGGTCATGTGTCAAATTACTTAAAGCAGAGTGGATGATTTTTTTCTCAGTTCTTCTCTAAGATTTTGAATAATTGTATTCATATTGTGTTGTGATTATTTGACTCTTAGTGACTAACTGATAGAGAGCATTCTTATTTCTGTGTATTTGTGTCATCCCTAAGCCTAGCACTTGCTTGGTCCAGGACAGATATGTAGAACATCCCTAAGAGTGATGTCTCTGATGTTATGCCTCAACAAATCCTAATCTCAGGCTTCATTGTTCAATGTAACTTTGAGCAGGAAAATTAACCTCACTAAGCCTCAGTTACCTCAGTGTGTTATATATCATAGCGGATATAAACATAATGATCAGAGAAAAGAATTAAATTTTTGATGAAGTTCACTTTATAACTCTTTAGTTTTTAGTAGGTAGTTAGGAGTTACATATATTGAAAATGAAAATGAAAATGTTCAGTATCAGAAACAATCTATCACCAAAATGGAAAAGATGGTCAACTTTTCATTGTTTGAAAATACACACAATTTCATCATTACTTACAGTTTTATTTGTGATAATAATATATTGACTTCTATGTCTTAAGTTTCAACTCAAGCTTTCTTATAGAACTCTGTAGTTATGCATCCAACAATCTACTGCAACAGCAATTTTCACCCTTTTTCATTTTGTGGCACACATAAACTGATTACTGAAATTCTGTGACACACCAAAAAACATATAATTTTTGCTGATCTGACAAAAAAATAGGTATAATGTTGATTCATTCACACCCTATGGCTCTTGTTTGTTGGCTCTTGTCATTTTTTTTAAATTTAATAATCTAAGAGAAAATAAGTTAGTGTCCTTGACTAGGTAGTCAGATAGCGCATGTTTAAAAAATTCTTGCAGCACACCAATGTGCTATGACATACTGGTTGAAAATTGTCGATTTAAACCATTACTTCTCTTTAAGCATTTGCCATGTATTTATGCCTTTCTCCAGAGTATTTGTTATATAGATTATACATGTCTTAACTCTGAAGTTTGCTTACTTTGTCATTATAGTTTTATTAAATATAAACCGTAAGTGCATTTTTGGAATCAGTTATAATACCATTTGTCATAGAGATTGTTTAGTTCAAAGCAGGTACATTTTGGAAGTATGTTCAGGGAAGGGGGATATAATAATTATATTATAATACAAAAGGCAAAGTGATTGAGTTCTTACCAGAGAAGATACGGAGACTAATAAAGTGGGGAACTTGTTAGCTTCTCTTAAATATTTGAAGGGATCATTGGTGTGGAAATGAATTAGGTTTACTTTTTTGCAATTTCTACTGGACAAGGTAGCTGTATATGGTGAAAGTATATGTAGTTGATTTTTGTCTTCAGGTAATCCATGAACTGCATTAAAGACTGCTCTGAGGGCCCTGGCCTATTGGCTCAGTGATAGAGCGTCGGCTTGGCGTGCAGGAGTCCCGGGTTCGATTCCTGGTCAGGGCACACAGGAGAAGCGCCGATCTGCTTCTCCACTCCTCCCCCTCTCCTTCCTCGCTGTCTCTCTTCCCCTCCCACAGCCAAGGCTGCAATGGGGCAAAGTTGGCCCGGGCACTGAGGATGGCTCCATGGCCTCTGCCTCAGGTGCTAGAATGATGCTGGTCGCAACAGAGCGATGCCCCAGATAGGCAGAGCATTGCCCCCTGGTGGGAATGCCGGGTGGATCCCGGTCGGGCGCATGCGGGAGTCTGACTGCCTTCTCGTTTCCAACTTCAGAAAATACAAAAAACAAAACAAAACAAACAAAAAAGACTGCTCTGCTCTGTGTTTATATACAGAAACACTCTAAAATGCTATTTGGGATTTCCTATAGAAAATCCTTTTGATAGTTTGACCTATCTGAAAATAGAATGGGCTCCCATGGAGGTGGTGAATTCTCTATTTCCAGAAGTAACCTAGCAAAGGCTAGAGTCACTTAGTGACGCTGTAGAAGGAATTCCTAAGATGTTGGACTAAATAGCTTCTTGTTCTCTTCTAATGCTCTGTGTAAATGAATTTAATGTTTGAGGAACCAAAAATAAGCTTCATAAATTAATTGCAAAACAATGATTTAAGAATAGAGATTCAATGAATATTAGGAAACATTTACTGTATACACAAAACACTTTATCTTTCAAGAATTTTTAAAATGAGAATAATGAAGTCCAAGCGTAGTAAAGAATTCTAGTTGATGAAATTTCAAATAGAAATCTCTGCTATGCATTGTTTCAAGGATTTTTATATTGACATTACAGAATGAGATTTGTGTTTGTGCCCTGATATGTGACAATTAGCATGAACTTTATTCACTTCTGCTGTTGCTTGTCATCTGAGAGCTTTTGGCATATAATTTATTGCCTGTTAAGCCATATCCAAAGTACAATTGTAATATAGGAAACAATCACAACCCTTTAATGGCTGAACAACTGGTAGCTTTCATTTGACCTTGTTATGGACTATGAGACTGTTAGTTTGACTTTTCAAGGCATACACATTGTTCAGGAATGTTTACCAGTAATAAGTGAGGGCTAGTTTTCCATACTGACCTCATACATAATTACATAAATTAAAGCAAACCATAACAACTGAGGGTACACACAAAATACACTTCACAGAGAGATTTTTAAAGCCTGTGCATTGCACTGAGCTTGAAATTACATAGCCATACAGGACATATGTCATTTCTGAAAAGAGTATGTTTATGTTTCTACTAAGACTTTACAAAGAACACGAAATAAAAGGTTCTATTTTAATAAGTGTTATCATGAAGTTTCTCTCTAGAAAAATTTGGCAATGAAAGAGGAATGTCAATATAGAAGGCCAGAGTTTTATTCCAGATATTTATGACTTGATGTTAGAAATTTCCAAAGTTAGCCTTCCAAATTGTCTTAAAACCACTAACAACAGAAAAAAGCAAAATGTAGAATTTAGACTGTAACCTATTGGAAAGATAAGCTATTTTAAATGCATATAAAGTTTATTCATTTTCTGCATTATCAGAATACACTGATATTTAGCCAAGCCCAATTTAATTTTATAATTAACCTCTATCATGTATAATTATTTTTTTTTGGTTAATAGTGTGGTAGATTGTTATTTTTTAAAGGTTAAGTATAACATTAGTTTTTATTCTATTAGATTTCTACAAGTGAAATTGCAATGCATGTGACTTAATAGAATCATAGGCTTTCAGAATTAAATAGAATTTAGACTCAATTTTAAAGATATTTCTAAATAATTTATTAAAATTAGTTTTTATTTTAAAATTAAATTTAATGGGGTGATATTGATCAATAAGAATATACAGGTTTCAGGTGAACATTTCCATAACATTTGACCAGGGGTCCCAAACTTTGTGCCCAGGGGGCCAGTTCACTGTCCCTCAGACCACTGGAGGGCCGCCACATACAGTGCTCCTTTCACTGACCACCAATGAAAGAGATGCCCCTTCCGGAAGTGCGGTGGGGCAGATAAATGGCCTCAGGGGGCCGCATGCAGCCCGCAGGCCATAGTTTGGGGATGCCTGATTTAAACTATTTTTTTAATTTAAACTATTGATTGTGTAGTGTGCCTATCACCCAAAGTGAGATCATTTTCTGTCACTGAGTATTTGTCTTTCTTTACTCCCCTCCCACCCACCCCCTCTTCCAGGTAATCATTTCATTTTCATCCATGTCCATGAGTCTGGTTTTTTTTATATTTGTCCCTCTTTAGATTGTAAAAATACCCAAAATATTTAGTAATTAAATAAGAATGTTTCAAGCTTATTGTGTGACTGCAATTATGTCACTATCTAAAATAATCTTATTTCAAGTTTGTAGAAATTTAATTCTAGTTGTCTTCACAACTATTATCTGAAATATATATATAAAATAGGGAGAAAACTCTTCACTTAAAATTAATATTCCAAGTCTTATTTTTGATAAAAAGAAAGTGAATTGCCTTGATGAAGGAATAACATTTTCTATTTTTTAAACTATTATTGTAATGCAATCAGTATTTCTTATAAAGACCATATTACAATTAAAATTAACTTAACAAGCAATCACATATTTTAGAAATTCTATCTTTGGTTAAAACCATGGCCTGTATGAATTAGTGATATGTATGTGAGGTCAAGTTTGTTCAGTGAAGATTCTTTGCAAAAAAAATGAAGATTCAGCTAAATCTATGATTCTAGAATATGGGGGAGGGAGATAAAAGACTAAAAGTTACTCCTTTGTAGAGGCCCTGGATAGGAACATAGAGCAGGGACAGAGTTCAGTGCCCTGAAGCAAAGGACAGAGTGGCTTTACTGACAAAAGCATTGAATGCAGTACTGTGCTGAATGCAGCACAATAGGGATAGAATTGGCAATTCTGATTAATCGATAGGTGGGAATTGTCTAGCTAGCTAGCTTGCTTTTTAATCTGCTCTAAAGAAGTTCCCCTTCCTGACTTCTTCATTGTCTTCTCTGCTTCCCAACTTCCTCATTCTTGTCCCTGAGTCTATTTGTGTGTATCAATCCATACCTGTAAGGACTGGGCGTCAGGGCTGTCTTATGAAACCTGTATAGAGATTATGAGGCTGTCTCCTCTAGGTCCCTCCATGCACGCCATGTGGTCTCCGAGTAGTCATGGTCTCCGCAACACTCCTTAATCTTGTCTAGCATTCCTAAATTCAGCTAAATCTTGATTGTTTCATAATTTTCTAACTCCATATTGGAGGGCAATATTGATTTTTATATATGTTTATTACCAACTGTTTAATATTATCTTCTTTTTAATACTCTATTTACATCTTTTAAGTCTAAATGGACATCCTCATGATTTAGTCAACTTCACTTGCTTATCGTACTCTTTTTGGCTACATCTTCTGAGCGTGGAAAACTCATGTCTGCCATATCAATTAATACAGAGTCCATAACCTCCCTTGAGTTTGTGTTTGCCCTCCTCTGGATTTTCTCTACCTCTGTGTATCTTTCCTTATATTGGCAACCTAAGCCACATGACATATGCCAGCACCAGCTACATTATGACTTTGTTTAAAAGTCAGATACTACTTTTTCTTATACTGTTGTCTCTTTACAAATATCTTGGCTTTTTAAACTACCATCTTGCTGGGCTGTCTTCAGAAAGAACTGTGCAAAAGCTCAGATTATTTTTCTGAGTCTTTTCCATTATCATGTAGCTTGTTGTCTAAGGAAAATTTAGATTCTCCTTCCACCAATGAATAGAAATTAATTTTTCTATGAATGTAAATATAATTTCCACAAACAAGAGTTCATTGGTCTTTTATCTATTTACTAAGAGCATCACAGAACTCTTGGGTGATAACCACTCTCAATTTGGTTTTTTAATGCCCAGAATGTTTAGGAATGTCCAGTAGAATTCTAAAGATTGTGATAAAATGCTCAAGAAATTCCTCACCCGCTCATTTGGTGCAGGCCCAGAAAGCCATCAAAGAAGAGATTAAACTTTTTTTTCTTCTCCTCTTCTTTCTACCACCCTCCCCAATCTCCTCACCCGTGGAACTAGACAGGTGTGTGTGTGCTAGAATATTGGAGAAAGCTCATAGGCATATTTAAAGGTGTAGTAGTCATTCTAATATTATCTATAGCTTAGAGAATTCTCTGGGTACTGTTTTGTCTAGAGATGTTATGGCAGTTTAGTCCTGGAAATGACACAGTATTTGAACTTCTCTAACTGAAGAAATACTTATTTGGCCCTACTTAATGTTTTCTGACTTTAAGCCAGCTCCTTATGCTTGTCAAAACATCTTCCTAAATCCCATGGTGACTCAATATTCAAGTAGTTTTGGTATGAACTTTGTCAGAGACATTTTGAAAATATAAATAGACGACATCAACCAGTTCTCTCCTGTCCAAACGCTTACTTAGCTTGACAAGTCTAATAGGTTAGTCAAGCATCATTTCCTCTTCTAGGATCATGGTTCCTTTGTGAGTTCTGTTGTATTAAGTACATATACTTTATAAAAGATTTTACTCCACAAGATTGCTTGGATAAAAATTAGTTAGATTTCCAAGGTCTTCACTGGATTCTGTGACTATGAATTGATACCATATTGACAATTAATCTTTTTGGTCTGAGCGTAATTTGTTATTGACAGGTCAACTGTCTTGGCTCACTTTTCAATATTTCACCTTCAAGTTCTGTCATAACTTTTGTATAGATGCTATACTGTCACTGATAATTATCTATGACAGATTTTCTAATGAATAAAGCACAATATATTTTTGGCAATTTGAATCTACTACCTCTGATGTGCGTACCTCAATATACAGTTTAAGTGTTGAAATCTTCAAGTGAATATACTAAAACAGAAAATAATTAACCTTTCTTTGATCTCCAATGTACTGTCTTATATTTAGCATTCCTCTGGATTCTGCAGTTACATTCCTTCTCTTTGACGTTTATAAGGATCATTTGCATTACTGGCTTTGAAGTTTCTTATAAGATAGTTTCACAAATATTTTTCTGGTCTGCCTAATTTCTAGTTGTATCTAATCTGTCACATTTTGGAGGCTTTCCTTTTTTCTCTTAATTTATAGATCTTTATATTTTATGTCTATTACTCTTTATGAAGTCAGCTTTTACTGTAACAGTTTGCTGTGAAAGGATTTATTTTTTTGCATCTGGCTTTTTTTTATGGTTCATAACAAAAAATTCATCTTGGGTTTCTAATAGTGTATTTTAAAATAGTCTCCAGACTTTCTGTGGTTTATTTTATTTTAAACTATTCCTTCTTACTTTTTTTTTAAATAATGACCACATTTTCCTAAGCACCCTTTTCTAAAATTAAATTATCTTACATGGCAATCCTTCTTTCACCCACATGCTGAGACTAATTATTTTAAATAATGAGTAGACAAAAATGGACACCCATAATACAACCTGCGTTAGTTCCTGCTCAAATATATCTAGATTCTAAAAATTCAATTGCAGCCAGAAAATGTTTGTAATCACCTGTATTCTTGCATTCTGGTATGCATTTTATCTGACTATGAAAGAATGACAGCATAAATACACATTATTATGGCACTATCAAAGATTACTTGATTATTGTATATTATTCTGGTTATTTTGATTTAAAAGGTTCCCTGTAGCATTCAGAATAAAGTTTATATTTTTTACTTTAATAATCAAGGCCTTTAATAAGTTGGCCTCTAATTACCTTCTTTTACTTCCCACATGAACTTCTTTTCTTTCCCAGTGCAGTTATCCTTACACGTATCATTTCACAATTGTATTTTTTCCTAGATTGTCTTGGAATATCTTTATCTTCTTCATTGTCCACATATTCAGCTGTAATAAAGATGTCTTTATTGTAATCCAAATGTTAGTTGTAAGACATTTTCCAGTTAAATTGCATGTAACTTTCACTAAATTTATAATTCTTTGCCTTCTGTATAATTCTAATGTCAGGCCTTGTGTGAGCCCTGATGTGAGACTTCACTTCTCATTCATATATACAATAAAGGTCATTCATGCAAAGTTTTTGAGAATGCAATAATTTAATTAAAGATTTAGTGTTCTAAGGATGGGTTACTTTATTAAACACTAAGATCTCAATTATTCTCTGTCTCCATCCTTCTTCTCCACACCTCTCTCTCTCCTCCCTCTCCTTTTCTCTTTCTTTCCCTGCCTTCCTCCCTTTCTCCATCTGTCTGTATCTGTATCTCTATTTCTACCTCTATCTCTATCACTCTTTCTCCTTACCTTCTTTGTTAGAGAAATAAAAATCCTTCCTCATTTCATACTTAAACTCACCTTCCATACAGGTTTTCTACTCTACTCTTAGCAAGTAGCAAATCTATTCTTTCCTGTAAAACACTATAACTGCCCATATAAATCCTACTAAATAAAATCTTTAGCTCATTTCCTACCAATACTTTTTTAAATGCCCACAATGATTCAGGCAGTGTAGTAGACCCTTATTATGCAGGGGTAGTCAACCTTTTTATACCTACCTCCCGCTTTTGTATCTCTGTTCGTAGTAAAATTTTCTAACCGCCCACTGGTTCCACAGTAATGGTGATTTATAAAATAGGGAAGTAACTTAACTTTATAAAATTTATAAAGCAGAGTTACAGCAAGTTAAAGCATATAATAATAATTACTAACCACTTGGTCGGATTTTATGTCGGATTTTTGCTGTTTGGCAGAATAAATCTTTATAAAACACCTTACTATAGTTAAATCTATCTTTTTATTTATACTTTGGTTGCTCTGCTACCACCCAGCATGAAAGCTGGAACACCCACTAGTGGGCAGTAGGAACCAGGTTGACTACCACTGCTTATTATGTATAGGTGAAAGTGCAGATAAGATTATTTGCCTTTATAAAGTTTTAAATTTTGTATGTAATCCATATGGCAATACATAATTACAAATTATTTTATTTGGATCCTCAGTTTGATTCAGATGCCATTCTTATTATGGCTATCATAGCATCCAGGACATGCTTTTATTTTTACATGTAACCATGAGTTATTCTAATTGGTTATTTCTGGGTTGGTGTCTTCCATTATTAGTCTGTACACTCTCAGAGGAGGGATGGTGTCTTATTTAACTTTGTGTTTTTGGTGTTAAGTATAGCACCTGCATATGGTATCCTCTACTCTAGTAGATATTCAAGAAATATTTGGGGTAGTGTGAATGAGTCTTTTATACTTTCAGCTTAGTTGCATTATTTTAGTGAATTGTAGTACATTTGCATTACTGTACTTTTACTATTAAATAAGGAATTCATAAACACTACCTTGAACCTATGTAAAATTATTAATCAAGAAAAAGATGCTGAAAAAAGCTTAATTCCTGACATAACTGATTTAGCACATTATTTTATTCATTTAAGTAAGATTTATATTGGATTTATAGTTTCCATGTAGTATTTCTAATTCCATCTAGATGTTAGAATCCTTATATCCTCTTATATCCCAATTATTTAGAGTCTGTGGTAAGAAAGTTTTTATGAGACCATGGAAGCACTCATGGTTTCCATTGTTCCATAACACAGGAATTTAGAAAGATTTCTGAAGCTCTGAAGGCAGTGTGGTTATGGACTAGGTTAGCTCAGCTTTCCACGCGGTTCCACACTCAAGGGCTAGTTCCGTAAAAATCACTGTAATAGGAGGAAAATTGTGTGCTAATGTATTCCAGGAGATGATGAAATCTCTTATCTTATTAATTTGGCAGTGCTGAGTTCCTCTTATGTAAAATGTAATTTCCTTTTTAAAAGAAAATGAGGCATCTGTTCTTACTCAGAACCAAATGGAGGGAATTCTTTATCCACATCAGCAAGTCAGGCCTGCTCTGTGCTTGAACTGTGCTTCCTGCTCAGGATGTCCTACTCATGCAGGGCGGTTTGCACACCAAGTGTTTCCCATTAGTCGTTGGAATGATAAGTATGTACCATTTCCCAAATTCATTAGGATTTAAAAAAATAAAAACTCTGATAAAATGTATATGTTTTAAAAATCTAACAAGATGGCTTATGAAAACATACTTAGATTATTTTAAAAAGTACCACATATCGTCTATTATATATACTTATATTTGGTCCCAATCTTTCAGCATCATGTGGTTACAACAAGGTCATCGCAACCTACTGAGTTCTTATAAAGCTAAAGATAAGTGTATAAAAGCACAATCTCGTTTTCTAATTCACCATTTACAACAAACAAGCACTGATTATTTGTTTTTCCTCGTCCTCCCTTGAGAAAATGTTTGCTAAAAATAAAACTTTTTCTCTCCTAATGAGGCAAAACTAAACAAATTCTCAACTATGCCCTTACTTATTGAAACTGAAGTTCCTATTATTAATATGTGTTGAACTGCATGTTTCCTTTTTACTAATGGATTTATCTTTAATTTCTTAAATTGTTCAGAAAACGCTCAAGTACTTTTGAGTTCATTGTTTTTAGCAGCTCAAGAATCTTGTATAATAGCAACATGTTTCCTGTAGGGGAAGAATGTCTTTGAGAATCCATACCCTTTTCCATAACCATCTGGTTTGCAGATGATAAATACAAGCATTAGGGTTTTATTTTATTTTTTCCCCCTAAAGTTCTGGGAGACAGATTGACCTAAAATTCTACTCGGGTGATCCATAACATATTAATCTTCATTACCATGTCAAATTCTTCAAGAATTCAATTCTCCAGCTTTATAATTGTTTTAAAGACTGAACACACAATACCTATGACATTCCACTTGTAGGATATTTTCCATGATGCTCTATTGTCTTCATTCTTTCCTATAACCTAGTCACATCTAACTCTTTACTCAAAGGCTGGTGTAAGACCTGCTTCTTCTGTGATGTCTTCCTAATTAACCTAACCTTTATCTCTCTTTCATTGCCTGGAGCACTTGCCTTTATACCACATCAAGGCATATGTTGTTTTGAATGTCTCATGTATGTGCTTTGGCTCCTCAATCAGAGTGTAAGTTGTTTGATAAGATTATTTATGTTTTACTTTGAAAAATATGAGACAATATAAGGGACATGATGGATATTCAGGACCTAGTGTGAAGAAATACTATATTAATGCCATTGAAGAAGCCTCATTTGTGTGTGTGTGTGTGTGTGTGTGTGTGTGTGTATTTATGAAGTCAGAAGCAGGGAGGCAGTCAGACAGACTCCCACATGTGCCCGACCAGGATCCACTCAGCATGCCCACCAGGGGCAATGCTCTGCCCATCTAGGGCATTGTTCCATTGCAGCCTGAGCCATTCTAGCACCTGAGGCAGAGGCCATGGAGCCATCCCCAGTGCTCCATCCAAGTTTGCTCCAATGGAGCATTGGCTGCAAGAGGAGAAGAGAGAGATAAAGAGGAAGGAGAGGGGGAAGGGTGGAGAAGCAGATGGGTGCTTCTCCTTTGTGCTCTGGCTGGGAATTGAACCTGGGACTTCCATACACTGGGCCGACTCTCTACCGCTGAGCCAACCCAGCCAGGGCTCATTCTTTTTTTTTTTTTTTTTTCCGAGCTTGAGAGAGAGACAGAGACAAAGAGAGACAGGAAGGGAGAGAGATGAGAATCATCAACTCGTAGTTGTGACACTTTAGTTGTTTATTGATTGAAAGAAGCCTCATTCTAATACAGAATGTAGAAGACTATATTTGGATGGGATTAAGCTAAGAGAAGTTTCTACAATGTGAAATTATAATCTCCTTACAGAACCAGGTCTAGCCTTCACACAGCTTTTATATGAATTAGTAAAGGCATCACTGCTGGGTGATCCTAGAAAAGTGGACAGCACATTTGTACAAATAAATAGGCCTCCCTTCCTCCAGTAGGTACATCATTCAAGATAGGACTTATAGCATAACAAGGAAATCTGGGAATGAATGTTAGCTTCTACTGGTCTCCTCAGTTGGATGGAGCCTTGGTGAATATACAAATGGCAAACAATACACAGCAGCCCTCCAAATAGTATAGATGATGCATGCAAGTGACAGGAGGCTGGGTAGTTTAGGAAGTGCCTACTCTGAATGGCATATTGTGTGTGGTATAAAGCTAGAAGCTAAGAACCTAGGGAACTATCTGTTACACATTGGGATAGAGAGATGAGTAATTGTGGCTGACGTGAAAATGATTTGTTTAAGGGTCTAGGTTTCTAATTAACACACAAAATAATATTTAAGAGAACAAATAGGCCAGAGAATAGGCAGGGAAGTGAGGAAACAGTAAATTTGTAAGGTATGAACAATAGTCAGAATTTAAAAAAATGACACAAATCTGAAAGTGTGGACAAATTTGTTATTGGGGCAGAGTGCAACTGAGGGCAATTGCTGAGGCCTGAGAAAGGTGAAATGGTTGAAGGGCAGTTTAAAAAGACAATTTTAATAGCTACATTTAAAATAGATTGCAGGGTAACAATGGACAGCAGAATGTTTGTGGTATTGAAATAAGTAAGAAAGGGGAAAGATTCAGGTGCAGTACGAAGAGAAATCTCTGGTTGAGTCTATATGTGGGTATAAATTCTGAAGATGTGTGCTCTGAAAGTTGAGGAAATGGAATGGATAATAATGTTTTAAATTATCATTACTTAACAAATATACACGAATATTTCTATTATTATTATTTGAAGGGACATTTTATTTCATTTCTAATATGTGCTCTTAATTATTAAGCCTATGTACATTGCATTTTATTATAAAGAATGCAAGTGCTTAGTATTGAGATGGCATTCAAAAATGTGATATTCTCAGTATAGTTTTAAAGTATTTTTTATTATAGGATCATTTGCTTTTCTTAATTTATAATTTACTTATAATTTTTATGTCACAAGCTAACTTTAAGAATTACTCACACTCTAAAATTCCATTATCTATAGGAATGTTTTTCTAAGCATAGGATATTAGTATATTTTGTCTAGTGGTATATAAGATAATTTCAGGTTGCACACATTTGATATTTTACAATCTATATGTGTACATTTTGGAAAAACTATATTGCTTATCAAATCTGAGATTTCTTTAAAAACTTAAAGCTTAAAAAAGTGGAATAGTCTAAGTAAAATAGATTTTAATGGAAAATATACATAAGTAATGGTACATGATATACATAATATAAAAAAATTATAATTATACTGAATTAGTTGATTGCCAAATGAGAATTCCTAATCTATAGTCTGCTTTAATCATAAGTTTAAACATTTATCTAAAAAATAAGAAAAAAAGGAATTTAGGGGAATTATAAATATTTAGGCAATTTAGTTAGAAAGTAAACTTGTTTCATCATAGAAAGATTTTATTATTTTAAAGTGCTTTTTGGTCAAAAATTATTTTTAATCACAACATTAAAACAGTTTTAATGCAAATCTTAGAATACTCTATTTCTATTTCACTGTAGCTTGTCAAAAATATACAATATTTATATATATTAGGGGAAAACTTAGCTTTTAATTATACCAAATTTATATTATCTCCTGGTATAAAACATAGAGATTTTATAAGAGTTTGATAATATCTATAAAATGACTAGTCATAAAACACTTCACATTTTTTTCTTAATATCATGAAGCTTAACTTTTGGTTTTTGATCCTGGACATCAGATTTATTGTAAAATTAAGAAAGATGTTGAGGGGAATACGGAAGAGGGGTTATACATTTGGGCAACACTAGAATCTATGTAAACACAATAAATTAAAATCAATAAAAATAAATAAATAAAATTTAAAAAATAAAGCAAATGAAATGTATTGCACGACTGAATTTCCTCACAAAGAGATAGCTTCACTAATAAACTCTATAATCCTTTTAATGTAATTAACTGGCCAGCTAACTTTGTTTACATGTCAGATATAGCCTACAAAACCAGAGGAAATTTAGCAGTGCATTTTATTCTTGTTCTGCAGCTCTGGCAAATTTCAAGAACTGAGAGAAAACTTGAGAGATGAGAGTGAATTAATTTTAAAAGTTGCTTTAACCGTGTGACCCTTTTGACTATGTAAACTTAGTTTATTTATTGGGTGAGAGAAGATCTTTAACCAGAATCTCAAATAAATCATCCTAGTCAGATGGGCATACCATTTATATCAATGGCATAGTTGTTGGCTAAAGTAATAGAAAGAATACAACTTCTGCAGTCACATAAAGCAACTCTGTCTGTAAGCTCCAGTCCCTTTACCTGTAAAACGGGGAAATTGGAAAATAATCTTACCACAAAGACTAATGAGAATTTATTCAGTAACATCTGAGAAATTTTGCTTTGTATAAAGAAACACTTATTAAATGGTCCTCATTATTTTTCTTAAGCATATTAATTAAGCAACGCCTTCAGTGGTTTGTTATACACTGTATTTCCAATTTAGCTAACGCATAGGGAATCTTAAGATCATGTAACTCACCTCCCATCTCTGGTCTGTCAATTTTGCTTCAATTCCCTGAACACTTCACTTTCAGCATGTTTCTATCAAAAGAAACACATCTGGCTAATTTATAGTTCCTTGCAATAAAAGAATGATGATTTATTATTAAATATATTTTTAACATCAACTAGGCAAAGTATATATTTTTTACTATGTTTTAGAATAGACTATGAATCTACATAAACTAACAAAGAATAGTTGTGTAGTAATCAATAGTTTACAGTACTTTTTCATGTAAATTATTTGATTCGAGAATTATTAAGCCTAGATAGTTTTTAATTGGAAGAATTGAGCCTTACAAAAATAACTTATTCAACGTAGCTCTGTTAGTAATTACTATAGCTGGATCTTCTGATGCCAGAAACTGGTTTTCCTAGTATAAATTAAACTTCTACAATGAAAAATAAGACTAAAAAACCAAGGAGCAGGGGTAAGGATAATACCCTAAAAGAAAAAGAATATAAAGATTTAACACTCTGACTATATAGCCTTATACATTTGGAGCAAAGATAAACTTCCCCATTCTCTCTCTTTCTGTATATATGTACATATACATAAATATACATAAATTTTCTGTATCCTTATCATTCATTAGTTTTGTTGAAGCACAATGGTATCTCTATGTTTAGTTTTCTGTTCTATAAACATGCTTTGTTTCATAATAAAGTGCCAAATGTGCCTCCAGGCTTAAAACATGTTCATGTTCAGAACAGTTCTCTATTCTGTTTAAGACAGAATAAAGGAAAGAAGGCAATTTGGCTCCAGAAAAGAGCTCTGTAATGGAAATTAGAGAGCTTTGTGCATGTTCTTTGTGTTTTAATGTGCTGGAAAATTTTTGTTCTCTTCTTTGTTCTATATGATATTGCATGGAGTATGTATATGTGAGTTCTCTATATTAGTATAAATGAGTTACTTTTTAACTTTGACGTTTATTTTTATTCTTGCTTTTCATACAAACACTATACAATTGTACTTGGATGTGCTTTAAGTTCTGAGCATTTTTTAAATTATTATTATTTTTTTTAATTTTAGAAGTTTTAGATACACAGAAAAATTTTCAACGTCTACTCCAGGTCTAATTTTTTTACTTCTTAACATCTTATATTAACAACTAATGAACCAATATTGACCGTTTATTATTGACTAAAGTCCATACTTTATTTAAATTTCCTAATGATCTCTTCCTGTTTTGAGATCTCATCTAAGATATTGTATTTAATTTAGCCATCATGTCTTCTTAGGCTCCTCTTGGCTGTGAGAGTTTCCCAGACTCATCTTGTTCTTCATGACTGATAGTTTTGAGTAGTGAACAGATACACATATTTTACAGAATGTCCCTTAATTGAAATGTGTCTAACTTTTTTTAATGTTTAGACTGGGGTTGTGGATTTTGCAGTGAAAGACCTCAGAGTTAAAATATCATTCTCAACTATGACTTATCATTATTGATGTTAAGTTTTGTTCCCAGCTAGGGTAGTGTTTGTCAGGTGTCTGCACTGTAAATTTACTATTTTTCTCTTTCCATACACTACACTTTAGAAGAAAGTCACTAGTTGAGCCCACACGTAAGGGGTGGGAGTTAAGTTCTATGTCCTTGAGGGGGTAGTATCTACATAAATTATTTGGAATTCTGTATGGAGATTATGTTTATTCCATTAATTTATCAATTAATTTATTGACTGATTTATCTATCTATTTACCAGCATTTTTTCAGTGTGAACCTATAGATATTTATTTTAAACTTTGGGTAATAATTCAATGCCACTTTGCTTATTTTATTGGTCACATTGCTCCAGTTTTAGTTATTAGTTTTTTCAGTTGGCCTTACTGTCCCTTTAATATAGTCCCATCATTGTGGGGATTTTTTGAGTACCTTTTAACTTTTAGCATTATAAAATGCTCCAGGCCTATCTTGTATATTTTTTGCCCCAGTGGTAGAATCAGTCTTTTCTAAAAAGATTCTTCTTTTATTGGAGTATGGTATTAGAAACCACAATCTGCTATGTAGATTGCTCACTGTTACTGGGGTGATGGATGTTCTTTTTACACCCATTCTGTTAAGAGAGCAAAAAAATAATGTGTGTATATAAACAGGTGCATATACATGTACAAATATTTTAATTATGTTTTTGCTAATCTTTTGGAAGCAAGGACAGCTTGGAAGTAGGATAACACTGGCTTTTATAGCATTTTTTCCAAACTTTCCATATGTAGGATATCATAAGAAGCAGGCAAATTAGGACATACTATTGAATACAATGAGGGTAGAGCTAGGTAAATGCTGGAAACAGTACCTTAAAATATACCCTAAACCAGAGATCCCTACCCAAAGTTCCAGGCTCGATAGGTCTGCACATGTTTCGTTTGGCTCACACAGTGCTTTTTTAAAATTATATGCATTATACAACTAATACTAAAAAATGAGAGATATCAAATACAAATATTGATTTCTAGATTCTTTTAAAAAATTTGTCATGTCTGGATCCACATTATTAGCTACCAATTAGCTTGCAATGAATTGTAGTTCAAATCTTGGTGAAGACTGCACCACCTCCAGTCTACCATAAGCCCCTTTTCCCATTCCCATCCCTGCCTCATCGTCTCCTGGACCTGCAAGAGCCAGCTCAAGTTCCATCCCACATGCACTGTTGTTTTTCCCATAGTGAGGAAGAGAGGAAAGTATTTCTTGAATCCATGCCTAACACACTGAGAAAAGGAAAGATAGCCTACGGCATGTATTATATGTTTTTAAATACAAAGAGAAAAAACTTTCCTCTGTGCAAGTGAGAAATCGCTATTTGTTTAATATGCAAATAAGACTGCTTCAAAATAATACAGATTAAAATTTTAATGCAAAACGAACCCTGCTCATTATATGTGGACCTCTTTCCCAATCTTTGGCTCTTCACTGGGGATCAAAATTTATCTTCTTATCATTTCTAAAAAGTTATTTCATAAAGTAATATGATCCAAGCAGAGCTTGGATTTTGGTGTGGCCTTGATGTGTATATCATTATTATATGATCTTGTTTTGAATCTTTAGAGGACATATCTCTGTCTTCTTTTTCTTTTCTATGACAATTTTTATAAATCTTGAACATTATTTTGTGTACAAGGCCATAGATAAATAATTTACTCAAGATCTAGAAACTACATTTTTACTCTTATATTTAAAACACTATATTTGTCTTTTTTGCCTGCAGAGGTCAGTCCAGTTAATTTTATTCAGAAGAGACATCAATGAAGATAAAATTTATTAATAGTAGAATATAGATTTTTAATGTGCTAAAAGATATGGAATATGGATTCAACACCTTATATGGCACTTGTCTTCTATTTTCAAAATATTGAACATTATGTGAAAATAAAAAGTTTGAGCCATCAGCAGTTAAAAATGAAAATAAAGTTCAGGTTATAAATAGCTGGAAGTAAAGCAAGTTTGCAGCTTTCCATGTTTTAACAACTCAGCCAAATTGAATATATTTTAATACAATGGATTTATGTCAATAAGGAAAGAGGGTGATAATCACTGAATAATGGCTAGTTTAGATCAAATTTTAAGTATGAAAATAAATATAAAATAAAATTCAAAAGTATAAACAATAAGTCAGGTTTAGCAACTTGACTCCCTCTCTCCCCATCAAATGTCATTGCATATTGGCAATATGATCAGATTTTATGCACATCTGGCTGTCTGTAAAAATAAATATACAAACACAGATTTGTCATAGTTATTCACATGTAATATTTTATATATGTATATATAAGATAAAAAATCCGGCCCTGGCCGGTTGGCTCAGCAGTAGAGCATCGGCCTGGTGTGCGGGGGACCCTGGTTCGATTCCCGGCCAGGGCACATAGGAGAAGCGCCCATTTGCTTCTCCATCCCCCCCCCCCCCTCCTTCCTCTCTGTCTCTCTCTTCCCCTCCCGCAGCCGAGGCTCCATTGGAGCAAAAGATGGCCCGGGCGCTGGGGATGGCGCCTTGGCCTCTGCCCCAGGCGCTAGAGTGGCTCTGGTTGCGGCAGAGCGACGCCCCGGAGGGGCAGAGTATCGCCCCCTGGTGGGCGTGCCGGGTGGATCCTGGTAGGGCGCATGCGGGAGTCTGTCTCTCCCCGTTTCCAGCTTCAGAAAAATACAAAAACAAACAAACAAAAAATCCACGGCTGCTGAATATGAGTGTGTATAACCATTTACATGAAAGAACATATTTACAAGAATAATATACACATATAAAACTATATCCAAGGTGAGGCAAAATAGTTTACAGTTATTTGTATGGAAAATAATATAATAATTAATAAAAATACAAGAATAATATCTGCTTTTAGTACTCATAACTATAAACCTACTTTTGCCCACCATTGCATATATGTATATATGTATGTGTATATATGTATATATATAAATATATATATATATATATATATATCTTTTTTTACCAGACATCTTTACATACTTACATAAGAGTAATGTTGCTATTAGAATATGCTGATGAGCTTAATGGAAACTTCTGGTCTGCTGAATAATATATTGTTTTTTTAAATACACGTTAATTTCCTATGAACATATGCCAATTAGTATTTACAAAATAAATCTGATGAATACATCTAGAGTTAACCATTAAGATTCTGGACTTCGGGCCCTGGCCGGTTGGCTCAGTGGTAGAGCGTCGGCCTGGCGTGCAGAAGTCCCGGGTTCGATTCCCTGCCAGGGCACACAGGAGAAGCGCCCATCTGCTTCTCCACCCCTCCCCCTCTTTTTCCTCTCTGTCTCTCTCCTCCCCTCCCGCAGCTGAGGCTCCATTGGAGCAAAGATGGCTGGGCGCTGGGGATGGCTCCTTGGCCTCTGCCCCAGGCACTAGAGTGGCTCTGGTCACAACAGAGCATCCCTCCTGGTGGGCAGAGCGTCGCCCCCTGGTGGGCGTGCCTGGTGGATCCCGGTCAGGCGCATGCGGGAGTCTGTCTGACTGTCTCTCCCTGTTTCCAGCGTCGGAAAAATAAAAAATAAAAAAAAAGATAAAGATTCTGGACTTCAGCCCTGGCCGGTTGGCTCAGCGGTAGAGTGTCGGCCTGGCGTGCAGGAGTCCCGGGTTGGGTTCCCGGCCAGGGCACACAGGAGAAGCGCCCATCTGCTTCTCCACCCCTCTCCCTCTCCTTTCTCTCTGTCTCTCTCTTCCCCTCCCGCAGCCAAGGCTCCATTGGAGCAAAGTTGGCCCGGGCGCTGGGGGTGGCTCTGTGGCCTCTGCCTCAGGCTCTAGGATGGCTCTGGATGCAGCAGAGCATATGCCCGGATGGGCAGAGCATCACCCCCTGGTGGATGTGCCGGGTGGATACCAGTGGGGCGCATGCGGGAGTCTATCTGACTGCCTCCCCGTTTCCAGCTTCAGAAAAATGAAAAAAAAAAAAAAAAAATTCTGGACTTCAATGCTGAGAAATAAGAGTTTGAGTGAGGATTCTGCCCATCCTCCCAAGCTACCAATCATTTTATTCTAAAACCCGCTTGTCCATTGCCCATTCCAGGAAATGATTGTGATTCATAAAAAATATATATAATTAATAAAAACTTAAATCTCTAATGGTGATTATTCCTGACAAAAAATCTTACATCTGCAATAATACAGTCTGGTGAAATCCAAGACCTGTCTTCTGAGGTGTCTGAATTTGGCCCCCGGGCAGATTGTTTAATCACCATGAGCTACTGCCATTTACCTCCTGAAGACTGAGAATTAAATGACGTCAATGATATAAAACAATTTGTACAGTTTAGTGTATATATTATTTAATAAATATAAGTTTCTGTTGCTGCTTCTACTGCTACCATTACTATAACTGCTATCAATTTAAGCAAAGTTCTTTTAAACCAATTTTTTTTTATTTTAATAACTCTTATAAAATCAAAAAGGACCAACATCCAAATGCTAAATCACTATTTATTGTCATTCATCTGGGGATTTCCTAAGTGCGTAGTAACGACAGTCCTGCTTGTAACTATTTGAAGCTGAAGCAGTCAAAACACTTTAGCTTGCAGATTATTATTAGTGATAAACTGTCAAGTGCAGTACAGTTGTCCCCCAGTATGTGTGAGGAATTCGGTCCAGGACCCCCCTTGGATACAAAAGTCTGTGGATGCTTAGTTCCCTTATATTAAATGGTGCAGAATTTGTGTATAACCAATGCATATCCTCCCATATACTTTAAATCATCTCTAGATTACTTAGAATAACTAATACGATGTAATGCTACATAAATAGTTCTTAAACTGCATTGTTTCAGTAATAATAACAAGAAAAAAAAGCCTGTCCGTGTTCATTACAGATGCAACCCTTTTAGGCCTTCCTACACAGTACACATGAGCAACAATGTAGTATTTTTTTTCTGAATATTTTTCATTCGTGGTTGGTTGAATCCACAGATTCAGAACCCATGGACATGGACAGCTGACCATACTACCTTTTGTTTTTCAGTTCACTGTTTGGAACCAATATTTATGGCACAAAAAAATAGGATTTGTTAGAAATCATCATAGTACCTTATTTGTAAGCTTGGGTGGTGTTTCTCTTACCCAGAAGTTATTTTGCAGTTTCACAAAACATTGAAAATACTTATGTTACTAATAATACCTCTCAATTGCTTGTGTGGCAATATTTTGTCATAAAACATCTTCAAAATAAATTACTTATAGCACGTTATTATCCAGGTTAGGGAATAAAAATGTTACTAAAGAGGTTGTGTAATAGTCTAGAGATCCCTGACCATCTGCGGTAGGTTCTGTTTTGGCTATTGGGTTTGAATTAGAAGTTATATGTTTTTAAATTAAGCCAGTACTTCATTATTTTACATCAGCCATGAGTGTAAGCTAAAATGAAATATAAAAATAGAAAAACAAAAAGAAAAAATTATGATTTAAATGGAAAATGTATTATAGATATTATATGTAGTCCAACTAATCTTAGATTATAGAGCTGAAAATATGGACACTGTTCTTAAAGGCAAGATGACTTTAGAAAGCTTTGAAATGAATACCACTTATACTTTTCAGATTGTACTAATTTCATGTGATTAATGAGGTATTCGAGAACTAGTGTCTTCATTAGTGGTGGATTAATTGGGATTAGGGGTATTTCATTTTGTAAATTTTAAAATTGATTATCCATCCCATTTCCTTCTTTTTAAACAGGCTTATGAGCTATAAATGGGAATCTTTTGTATTACTATTCATGATACAATTTGCTTAATGTTTCTGAATTTTGCTCTTCTTAGTGTTTTCTAACTCCCAAGTTTCAAAAGGGCATTTTAATGTAGTTTTATTTTCATTCTATAGTTCACCGAACTTGAATTTACTTCATGCAAAACTGTTGAAAATGATTCACTCCAATTCAGTCTAGAAATTGCCAAAAGATTGTAATGTTTATATTGTCAACTACTTAATAGAAATAATTTTTAAGCTCGGGTTATAATTACTGTCAACTCTGTAAAGGTTGCCTGGCTGAGGATAAACTGTGAAGCAGCCGAGCCTGGAACAGAGCTGAGGACTAGAGGTACTAATAACGGAGTGGCATGGAGAAACTGTTAGATCTAGGAATCCGTCTTGATACCAAGGAACACTGATCACTCAGAATATCATTTTCTGTATTTGGCTTTTTCTTTTTTTTTTTATTAGTGAGACAAGAGCTTTCAGGTACGGTGAACCAGTCTGCAGGGCTGTGTCCTCATTAGTCTGTAAGGTCCACGAGGATGAGGCAGCCATTTCCTATTTATCTCCCCAGTCTCTCTTTGAGAAATACACACCTGAAATAAACTTTCTTTTCACTCTTCAAGTTAGGACAAACTGCTCCAAAAAAATCTTTATCTTCTCAAAGAATAACTTCTGAACTCCTCTGACACTGTCATCAACATTTGGCTTTACATGGCCTCTCTAACTTTTTTCTATTTTTTCCTCCTCCGTCCTTGGGCTGAACCCTACTCAATTCGTACTAGGGCCAGAGTAATGATCACCTATACGATTTGCTGCATGGAATTTTTCTCTCCTCTATGATTCTCCCTGTTTACTACACAATCCCAGGAAATTCTATCTCTCTTCTTTCATTTGCTGCTCAAGGAAGGAAAAGACTTCAATGCTATAATATCACAATCAACCAAGTTAAATACAGCACTGTTAGTCAGTGTTCAAGATTTCTGTGATTGAAGGCAACTGACACTTTCCGGCATATCTTCCACTTATTCTTTAGATATAATACTCAGTATGAGGCATTATATCTAAAATGCTCTGCCAATACATCCCATCTTCAACTCTTTATCTCTGAGTAATTACTTAAGTGTCTCTCATTACTTATGTTGTTATTTCCAGAGCTTATAACCAGGCATCCACAAGAAGTAAATACTTAATATTTTATTGATTTTTGACAACAAATTAGCTGGATAGTTAAAATTGTACATCTTGTATTCCTATATATTGTGACTTAGTTATTTGAATAGCATTCATTGTTTTTCAATTTTATTATGCTTTTTAAAAACTGACTCATGCCATTTGGTTTAAGGAAAGACACTTTCAAATTATTAGAAACTTAAGATAGTTTTTACTTGATATTTGAAGCCAGGCTTAATAAAGTTATTTATATGTATCTCCTAAACATGCAAAATTTATTTTATCTGAGTAACAGATTTGTAACTTTTTCTAAAATAAGTTTTCTTTTTACTCTGATTTTCTGAAGTTGTATGTAACAAAATGATACTGTTGTTCTAGGATGTTGATGTGGTAGGAAACTTCTACTTATGTCTCTAAAAAGTAGGCCATGATTACATATCATAAAAATAGATATAAAACGTGGCTATTCAGCCACTTGAGGTCAGAGAACCTTGCCATGTGCATATGTATAACATGTCTATTCATTTCAAGGACTTATGTTTTCAAATAACAGACATTTTAATATAAATAATCAAATTATGAGCTTTAGTGGATATGTTAACAGATACCTTATAATCTGTTATCTTCTGAATTAATTCAATAGTTAATATTCATATTTTACATAGAATTATATTATATAGAATTATTTTATTTAAAATATTCAAATATAATTATAAGAAATATGTAATTATTGATCAACATATAGAATGTCTCCTTTTCTCATGCAATTTGGTTTACCAAGTATTAGAGGTAAATTTAGCTGAAACTTTTATATATATGATGAAATTCCTTTAGATGGACTATACAATTAATTGAATCATAGTTGAATATTTATTTATTCTTGTCAATTTAGTTCATAAATTCTCATTTCATTAGAGTTGCTAGATTTTCACCTTTTGGGGAAAAACAGGGTATCATCAGTGTATTATCCTGTAGTGTTGGTGGCTGAGGCCAAGCAGATTTGCATTGAGGTCAGCAGATGGTAGAGACACTGCGGAGCCAGAAGGCATCTGGCCGTACCCGTTTATTGGAGGCTCATAAAGACAGGCGAGTGAATAAATGAAAAAGGAAAAGAGCTAATAAACAATAGAAAATCTGATTTTTTCAGTGAAGGGCAAGGGATCAGGAAAACTGCACCTTGCAGTGATGGGAGAATGATCTGGGAGAATTGCCTCCTCGTACCCCCCCCCCCCAGGCAGAGCACCTGTAGCTTTACATAGACCACACCCACATGGCTCTGCCACGTGCTTACACACTAATCTGACAAAGTGCTTGCAGCTGGTAAACCAGCAAGCAAGACTAACACAGCTGTTTTCCCCACACATTCCTAACACTGGTATTATGCTTAATGTATAATAGGTTCTCACCAAACATATGTGTTAAATGAATAAAAATAAAATATTTGAGCTTTTTGATGTGACTTGGGATATAAAACTGAATTTATAGCCCACAGTTACTTGTGCAAAATATAGGATTGTAAACTGGTTTATCTTGAATATTTCTTCATCGATAAAATGAAATGAACACTTATCCTTGTAGAAGAGGTGATAGAAAGGTGTGAAAACTTTTCAGACCCAAAGTGGCTATATTAATATGGTAGCAACCCTGTGACTTGCTTTTCTTCCTTCCCTTTTAGTTTGTGCAGCTACAGTGAACACCCACGATGTCTCTCTGCTAGATGTCAAGAATACATTTATGAATATGACAAGAAATACCCTCCCTCAGTGGAACATGTAGGCTAGGAGGTAGTAAAGCAAATATTAGGGATGAATATGATTAGCTTTTTATACATCTAAGTGCCCTTTTGAAACTAAACATATATTGTGCTCAATAAATAATTGTTGAATGAGTAAATTATTTTTTAAAGAAAGTCTAAGTAAAAATTATAAATGAAAAGTCAAAGATTTTTTTTCACTGAATCCTTCTCACAATATCTCTGTGATGAATAGGATTTGGAGTAAATTGTCCAAAAGCACACACATAGATTCTACCTACAAAATGCTGTCATCTTTCCAGGAGTTAGCAGAGGAACGAAAATTCTTATGGAAAACCAGGTGAAATTGTTTTGATTCAGAAGTAAAAGTATTCAGGAATGTGTTGTCCATCAGAATGTCACCAGTGTCCAGGGAAATGTCTGGCACGGAGAAGACAGAAAAATCATTTCTGTCAAATTGTACTGAAGGAATATAAGGTGAAAAAGTATTTTAATTCTGTGGCCAGATAGATCTCTAGCATATAACAATACAGACATTTTACTTTAGTTAACTGCTCATTTCTTCCATTTATTGTTGTTTCAAGGTCAGTTGTCATAAAATTCATAACTACTATAGACAGCATCACTAAAAGAGTACAATTTAAACCAACTAATCCATCTATGCCATTGGGGGCATGAACTTTACAGAGCTCTACACCTCCCAGCATACTATCTTCTACAATACAGCTGCACAATACATTTATTTAATAAATGACTGAATTATAATCTAAACTCTGCCCCTAAATTTTAGTGTAACTAAAGTTTGAATGAATGCACATAACATAAAACTAGGTCACTCTTTGATTCTTAACTTGAAAATAATTACCTAAGCCACATACTGTAATTTGTCCATTTTGAGATTAAATAGATGATTTATGAATGTTAACATCACCCAGTATTTTTGTACATAAAAGAGAAGAGGGTTTTAAAAGATGAAAACAAAATTGACGTTTGACATAACTATTATTTTGTTCACACTATTTTTTCTTTATTTACTCTTGAATATTTAAGGACTATTTCAGAACCATCTCATAATAAAAGAAACTAAAAGTCAATCTTTAATCATTTTACATATTTCATATTCAAAATATGGATTTTCAGATTTCTCTAACAAATTATTTATGGGCTGGGTCCCTTTTAGTAAAATGTAAGGTATTTTTCCTGCCAGTTTATAAAAGCACAAAAACAAGTTGAAGGCACGGCCAACAGCCTTCCAGCTTTAGTAATGCTGGCCATCTATTTTCTGTAAGGTAGTAGTTGTTTTTTTCTTGTTAAATTCTCCCTGTAAATTGTTTTTCTTAAAAAAAAATGGGGGGTGGGTTCTGTTAATTTTATCCAGTGATACAACTCACTAGTGGACCATAAAGGAACACTGGATTCTGGGGGAGCTTTGCAATTTCTTATATTCACATCATAATCTCACTGCACTGATCTAAATTAGATACTTTTTCTAAAGAGATTTATTACTAAAATACAGAAAGGTCATAGGATTTAAGTTAGTGGTTCTCAAAGTGTGCACCAGGCCACACTGGTGCACCCTATGGTATTCCAGAGAAATGTGTGCCTGTTGGGGACAAAAATACCAATAGGGTTTTTGCAATTTAGATTTTTAGGGGACAGAGGTGTGGGGAATTGGCTGTAAACTGACAGTCTGCCCAACACCCCAACTCATTGCCTAATTAGGTTGCAAAAGGCTGTTAAGCTGTGGTTCTGGATTGTTTATACTACCCCAATGTTCCCTGGAAAGAATGGAGACAAGTTTCTTCTATCCTTTGTTTGGTGTAAAGTTAAGATAATATATATGGTGGGGGTTTTTGGATTGATGATTAAACATAAGGAATTGTCTCTTGAAGCCTTTTGGATTTCTATAAAAGAAGAATATGTAGAAATATCTAAAACAGCTTTGAAATTTTACTACACTTTTCAACATCCTATTTATATGAATTAGGATTTTCTACCCTCAACACAATTAAGACTAAAAACAAAGGAATTCTTCAATGTATTGATGAGGAAATGAGAGTTTGCCTTTCAAATATATGTCCAAACATTGAAGAAATCGCTAGGACACATCAGGCTCATGTTTCTCATAAACACAAGAATAAAAAACAACACATTTATGCTGGGACCTGCCAAATTTACTAAATCTTACTAAGAATGTATCTATATATATAAAGATAACCTTTCTGTCTTTTTTTATTTTTCAACCCCTCTTTTTTTTTATGAATTCTAAAAAGCATAACAAAAAATGTAACATAAAAAAGTTTTTTAGTGTCAGAATAAATTTAATTTTGTCGTATTTATTTTGTTTAATTACCACAAGAGCATACTTGGGCTTTATATTTTTTCTTTAATATTTGACTTAATTATTATAACATATTTCTCAGAAATTTGTATATAGAGCATCTACAATTATTTGTGGGATTTTAAATGTGCCCCGACTTAAAAAATTTTGAGAACCACTGATTTAAGTGATTTAAAAATGTTTACACTTTTAGAACTTTTAGAAAGATGATTATTGAGTGAGATTTTAGGTTTGGGGTAGTTCTTAGTGGTGGATTTTCCTATGGAGAGAAATAACGTTTAGCTTTTATCAGTGTGGTTATAATAAAGGCATAAAATAAAATAAAATAAAATAAATTCTTCTTTACCAACTGGATGTAGGAAGGAAAGGCAACAAATAGGCGTTGTCATACTAAGGAACAACATTTTTCTTGTTGTTTGTTCCATTTAAGAAAGCATCAGTGGAATTCTTATTGTGATGACTACAGTGATTATTCTCAATGCTGGTGTCATAATACTAGAGAAGCTTTTTTTTAAAAAATAAAGATTTCTAGTTACAAAACAAATCAGAATCATAAAATGTAGGACCTAGGAATTTATATTTAAAAAAATTCTTTGAGTGATTTTGATTTAAAGACAGGTTTAAGAAGTACCAATTTAAAACAAAATCAAAGCTGAAATTAAAGAAACAAAATTTTTAAAAGAAACATTTGAATCTGAGGGATACATAGCACTTAAAGTCCCAGAACACACTAGTATTTTTATGGGACTGATTTTGGGTGAAGGCTTTAAATGAAGGAAGAATTGAATATCATAAAATGTGATATTCTGCTATGGCTTAAAAATTGTCTTGTCAAAGTGCCATATAATTAGCCTCAATATTTCTCTAACTGTGATGATATTAAGCACAGGTGTAGTGGTATGAGGAGGTAGCTTAGATATTGTGACATCAATAGGCCCAAATAATTGCTAAGGGGCTTTGTCCAGTGGGAGTGAGATATGCTATCTCAGAACAATTTTGTTTGCCTTATGCAAATCACCTTCTTCCCGATGTCTTATCAGTGCTGTTTTTAAATCTAAGTGGACTCTGTTCTGTGATGTTATTTATGTGGACAGACCAGAAGCATGGTTGTTCAATACCTGACTTCAAGGTGTCTTGTGGGAAAAACAGGATTCCGTCAATGTTTGTACCTCTATACAAATGAATTTCTGCCAATATAATGTAATGCATGATTTCTTTCTCCTCCCTCATCCTGCTCCAGATTGTGACAGGTCTTCATAGTGGGGAGAGAGTTTCTGAGCATTAATTTGCTTTTGATAGACATGGAAATGAGTTCAGGCAGACAAGAGAAACCTTCGAATCTTTGTGCTAAATAACAGTTGAGTTTGAATAATACCAGTTGGTTTTTTTAAAGCATTTCCACATCGATTTGACCACTTTGCCTTTTAGGGATTCCAGTTACTAGAGTAAGAGTCAAAATATACCTAAAGGCGTATCAGTCAGAGTTGCCAGTTTGCCCTCTCATTCCTCATCCTCTTAATTTGAATTAGCAAAATGCCACTTACTCTGAAGGTGGATCCAAAGAAAGAGGCCTGATGTGCGTCTGAAATCTGTACTTGAGACCTCTGATGCTGCCATTTCTTTCAGGCCTGTCCCTCTACCCCACCACTCAATTTCTCTTTCCTCTTCTTTCTCTATTCTTTCCCTCTCTTTCTTCTAGCCCTGGTAGGTTACATGTAGTTCCTGGATAAATTTCACTTCTTTCTCAATTCTAAGCTGACACTTCTTCTATCAGAAAGGCTAACCTAGTCCTCCTACAAAATGCCTTCAACAATGTTTGTGTATTCTTCCTTAGCTCCCTATATTTCTTTTCATCAAGGTACTTATTATATACTTCAGTTGCTTGATTATATGACTGTCTTCCTCATTGGGCTATAGCTACTTAAAATTAGAATGGTGTCTTTTGTTTTGTTTAGTTCTATTACCTAGTGTATAAATGGCATGTAGTAGTTAATATTTGTAGGATAGATAAAGATCATATTCTCTTCTCTCACTGCTTTAGCATTTCTTGGACTATTTTTATGGATATCTCTTTGGAGACCTAAATTTGTTCCTTCACTCTTCCAAGATCTTCTCAAGGCCCCTACATAGCACAATGGATTGTATACATTTTAATAAATATGGTCATTTTTGTTATTGCTGAAGGTAGGCCCTTAGTTTAGAATGCATATTTTTTATTACAATGCTGCCTCTATAGGGAAAATTTGATTTGATTTATGTTACAGCCAGTCCTTGAATTACATGGTTTGACTTAAGACTTTTTTACTTTAGCGGTTATGAAAGTGATAACACATTGATCTGGACTAGCAATGTGCAGTCTGAGATTCCCTCATGATGTCAGGCAGCAGCAAGCAACACTGCAAGTCAGGCTTGATCAGGAGGGTGATTAAGGAATACTCGATAATGTACTGTCTTGCAAGTGTTTTTTTGAATATTGTGTTCTGAGAATGTTTAAAGTAGGCTACACTAAGCTATGATGTTTGGTAGGTTAGGTATATTGAATGCATTTATGATATTTTTAACTTAAAAATGGGTTTGTGGAATCAAAACCCATTGTAAGTCAAGGAGCATCTATATTTTATGTGCATGTTATACTAGGAATATAATTTATTCTTCCTGAGTTTTAAGACTATTTGACATTTTAGTATAATTGACAAAAAGCTGATTTTATTTTCCTCTTAAGAAATTTTGCAGAACCTGACCAGGTGGTGGCATAGTGTAAGCATTGACCTGGGATGCTGAGGACCTATGTTCAAAATTTTAAGGTCACTGGCTTGAGTGTAGGCTCATCCAACTTGAGCATGGGCTCACCAGCTTGAGTGCGGAGTTGCTGACTTGAGAGTGGGATCATAGACATGGTCACTGGCTTGAACCCAAAGTTCACTGGCTTGAAGCCCATAGTCAAGGGCTTGAGCCGAAGGTTGGTGGCTTGAACAAGGGGTCACTGGCTCAGCTGGAGCCCCCAGTCAAGGCACAAATGAGAAAGCAATCAATGAACATCTAACATGGCACAACTATGAGTCGATTTTTCTCATCTCTTTCTTTTCCTGTCTGTCTCTATCTCTTGCTAAAAAAAAATAGGAGAAAAAAAAATTTTGCACAATGTTCCACTTGATATACTCTAGGTACCATAACACTTTTCTTGAAATTCACTTTTGTTTAATGACATAAAAAGAAATAAGATTTTATAAATGTGTTCTAAATATTAGGGAAAAATACTTCCTTTCAATAATAAAACACTTAAGTATTAACAATATTATTAAAAATAGGATATAATAATATGGTGGCAGTAATTATAACTAAAGGATTTTTGCCATAGCCTCTTTTTATTACACAAAATATTGCCATTGTAAAGAATCCACACAAGCTAACTGTTAGATGAAATACATTATGGTACTTTATTGTCATATTTACTTTGTACTTTACTAATATTTTAAATTATTTCACTCTTTAAAATTGACTAACTGAATAATTGCAAAGCTAAATTAATCCCAAATACTTTTAAATATAATCAAGTTCCTATTTAAAAATCCATTTTTAAATCTCTGACATCTTTAGAACATTCTAAATAGTGGAGTTTATAATTCATCATACATGGGCTGGCATAAAGTAACATGAATTTATGGCTTAGAGAAGGTTATCACTGCATTTTTAATATTCCTATAAGTTCTGCATAAACTCTTTATTAACTTTATAGACAGTTAGAGGAATTCAAAGCTGGGGGCCCAGAAAGGATAAAAATTTTTACCTTAATTTTATAAGTTGCAATACAGTAATGTTAAATGTATAAGTTCTGGTGTATATGCAATTTGATGTGCATATGGAGAACGATTTTGTGTATGCTCTGGAATTTCTAAATCCCAGAGAAGTCACCGGTAAATGCAGATGGACGGGAAACAATGTATTTAAATCTATTCTTCTGGGTTAGTAATTCAGATGCTGCCATGGCCTTTCATTAATAAAACACCTCCCCTAAGATTCCCCTATGGTTGAATCTCTGTAGCTTCAGAGAAATTTCTATTGGTGGAGACACAGGTACTTTAAGTTTCTTTTTTTATCTAGTCCACGGTCATTTTATTTGCTAATATGGTTCAGCCATGAAAAATTGGTCAAAGTTACAATAAATCCCAACAGCCTTAATATTTAGCCAATAAATTTTCATTAAATAACACTTAATCTCTCCTATTCCATTATCATCATAAAAATGTGCAGATTTGCCTGACCTGTGGTGGCGCAGTGGATAACGCATCGACCTGGAAATGCTGAGGTCGCCGGTTCGAAACCCTGGGCTTGCTTGGTCAAGGCACATATGGGAGTTGATGCTTCCAGCTCCTCCCCCCTTCTCTCTCTCTGTCTCTGTCTCTCTCCCTCTCTCTCTCCTCTCTAAAAATGAATAAAGAAAAAAAAAAAAAGAAAAAATAAATAAAATTTACCATTTAAAAAAAAAAAATGTGCAGATTCACCCAATTATCTGTCATTAAATAAGTAGGCAAATGACTCAAGTTTAAAATTTTTATTCAATCACTCTTTTATTATTATAAAACAAAAATGAGGAATCACATTTACTCTATTATTTGCTTTTATTTCTAATGGTTGCCAGTCAAACTGATTGTGACTGAAATGATGGTTACTAAACAGGAAAATGTTGAAGTTGCAGCTTGGTTCTTGAAGGAAGATTTTTCAAAACTCTTAACAGAAGATAAAATTTAAAAAGCAGTTAAGAATTTTTGTAAAGACTAGTTCAGTCCTTAGAAAAAAAAGGAAATTAAGATTTAAAAAGATATAATTTCATATAATTTAAAAATTAGGTGATTGATGGTTTGGTTTAAATTGTATTTTTTAATGTTGAATTTTATTGCATTTTTTCCAAATGGATTTTTTTAATGTCACCCCTTTAATTTAAATAAAGTAGATATAATGCAGTATAATGCTTGCTATCAGGGGAGTCATACTGTATAATGTAAGTGGAATTTTTCTGGGGGAAAATTTTATTTCCTGTGCCCTGTACATCAATCTAAAGAAGAACTGAATAATAGTTGGTATGAAGCCATTTACTATCCATAGTCATCTAAATGTCTGAAGGCTTATTTTTTCATGGAGATAGTTTTCCCAATCAATATTCTGCAAAACCTCAGGAGAGCTAGGGGAAATTTTTCAGGATATTAGGATGGTGACATTTGGTGGCTATATAGGCACAGCACCAGGAAATTAAATACTGACCATTTACAGTTGGGAGCTGAATAGGAAGAAAAAATGGAATCTGCATTCTTAGTATGTTTCCTTGCTTTGATAACAATTCATTAAAAAAATAAACCCATTGTAATATCTTCTGTTTCATATCTCTAAGTTACACCATGCTTTACTCTCTTTTTTTTTCTTTCAAATTAATCCAGACTCCTCTTGTTTTTCATCCGCCCTAAGGACTGTCAGTTTACTATTCTGATTCAAAATTTACATTTAGAGTATGAATTAAAAATTTTATATATACAAACTTGTCTTCCCTTTATTCTCTCTCTAACGTAGCAATCCAGTTGTCTAACTTAGAATGTATCAATAGTAGTGAAAGAGTGTGGTTCTTCAGATATAGGCTCTTCCACTCTGTGATCTTCACTGATTCCAAGCCTCTAGCAGTGTGGTTGTGAGGATTAAGTATAAAATTTTCATAAGGTATTTAACACAGTTCTTAAGACACAATAAATAGTAGCTATTAATATTTATCCTGGGTTGTTCTTCCTCTTTTTTTTTTTTGTATTTTTCTGAAGTTGGAAACAGGAAGGCAGTCAGACTCTCGCATGCACCCGACTGGGATCCACCCGGCATGCTCACCAGGGAGCAATGCTCTGCCCATCTAGGGCATTGCTCTGTTGCAACCAGAGCCATTCTAGCACCTGAGGCAAAGGCCACAGAGCACCCCCAGCACCCGGGCCAACTTTGCTCCAATGGAGCCTTGACTGCGGGAGGGGAAGAGAGAGACAGAGAGGAAGGAGAGGGGGAGGGGTGGAGAAGCAGATGGGTGCCTCTCCTGTGTGCCCTGGCTGGGAATTGAACCCGGGACTCCCACATGCCAGGCCGATGCTCTACCACTGAACCAACCGGCCAGGGCCTGTTCTTCCTTAATATTAATTCCAATGTGCCTTAAATAGGATTTAGAAATTTTCTAATCAAATTTATGTATATTTCCAAATTTGTATTTTATTCAATGTCTAGACCATTCTCGTATCCTGTAGAGACACTTAGCTGTTATCTAAGACCACTGTATAACAAAGCATGACAAATTGGATGGCTTAAAATAACAAGAATGTATTGTCTCACAATTCTGGAGTCTAAAAGTCCAAAATCAAGATTGGCAGGGCCATACTTTCTTTGAAACTGGTAGAGAAAAAATTGTTCCTTGCCTCTTCTTAACTTTCAGTGGTTGCCTGTAGTACCTGATGTTTCTTGGGTTGCAGCTGCAGCACTTTACTCTTGGCCTCCATCACGTGTGTCTTAAGATTCTTTGTGTCTCTCATTTTAAGTAAGTTTATCTTCAGGGGACTTATTTCCAAATAATGTCAATGTATGTTTTAGGGGAACAGAATTCAATCCATAACCATATCCAATAGATATTACTTTCTCCATTCACTCCTGAACCTCTGAAGTTATCTTTGTAATGACTTATGCCAACCATATTAATCAAACCCTGAATATTTTCTATCTGGTGTTACATGGATTTACACTCCCCTTTTTCATTCTTAATATGGCATGTTTGCCCTTTTTTCAATGACTCTTAGGTGGTACTTGCTCTCTTCCCAGTCAATAATCTATACTTCCAATGTCTAAATATCTTTCATTTTTCAATGCCTACTTTACTACCCACTTCTATTCACCTCCCTTCAGAAAAGTTCAGTTCAAAGTGATCCCATCTTTTCTGATTTCTTATACATAATTCCTCAAACCCAGCATCTTACATAAACAATTTATTACCTTAACTAATTGTGGTCATTGGAAAAATAACTGGATAGAAGGTACTTTGTATCCTCTTCAGTAAGTATTTGTTTAAAGCAAATTAAAATATAAGCTTCCTTCTTATTTTCTAAATCTAAAGCTTTTCTGGAGTAGCTTGTGTATCTTTCACTTTCGTATCTCTCTGGCTGAGATGTGGTCAAACATAGTGTAGTCTTTTTATAAATACTTAAATAATTTGAAAACAGATATGAATGGGTTAGCTGCTACATATAAAATAAGTGAACTTCCAACACCAGTATTTGATACCTTAACACACATGTTTTCTAAGTTATAATCTAGCATGTATGGATGAATCTCATTGTCTTTCAAATTAGATATTATATGATACAACTGTTCTTGACGTCCTAAAATGTCAAGGCATTTTAATATCAAATTCCGTATCTAAATTTGAAAAATAGTATTTAAATTTGCCTTTGCTGAATTTCCAAATGGCCGTGGAATTGGACCTGGAAAAACTCATTTAGAATTCATCACAGTGTTGCCAGATTTAATCCTTGGTGGCAACTCATTCTTGCCATGTTGCTGTGGGCAAGTGTCCTGGCTTCTCCACTGTTGGTTGGCACACCGACTCCACTCTGAGGCACCTCCACTCTGAGGCATCAAACAGTTTAGAAACAAGAGTGCTGTTGTTTAACCCTCAAGAAAGCAAAGAAATGGCAAAGAAAAGAAAATAATAAGTAATAAGTGAGAGGAAGTGCCCATGTTTCTTCAGATCCATCCTGGCCAGCTGGCAGAGAGAAGGAGCCCATTGCCAGTTTCCAGCCATCGGCCAGGAGTGACAATATTATACAACTTGGAAGTAAATTTTGGGAATAAACCATTTTGGATCTTAGTTTATTTGTTTTTGTTTTCTTTTCACCTAAAAGGACTAAAAAAGTATTAAGTAAAAAAATAAATAAAAAAATTACAAAACTCAAATCAAAGGACTCTTGACTTCTCCTATATAAACTTCTCCAGCCTTAGTGAGATGCTTTTCTTAAGTATTTATATTTCCCCGACAATTTGGTTAGCTTCTAGTTTGATACTTAAAAAACTGAGTTATATTTGTCTATAGCTGAACTGGTTCTCTTACTAGTCTGTGGGCATCGTAAAGGTGGGATGGCATTCACTACTCTACCTCTGTATTCCCAATGCTTAGCAAATAACAGGTAGATGTTAGATAATCAATAGTTGTTAAATAAAGAAACTATATTATCAAAAAGCATCATAATGTTATTTTGATGTTTGCTTCAAATTAATTTACAATTTGAATTTTTTTTTTTTATACCAAAGATATTGGTAGACAGAAATATCCCAGGAAGCTTAAAACCCAAGCACGGATCCTGAAATTGTGGCCTCAACTGTAAAGCCTATACTGTGAGGATGTGTTGGATATGTGCTTTTGTGATGTCTATCCTCTCACTTATGTGCAGACTGTCCTAGCGTTTGAAATACATTTCTTTACCAAATAGTTCAGTGAAGGACAAATAGGTGATCAATCTACGCTTGATTTAATGCTGTTCAAATTCTTTACTTCTTTCACTTCCTCTTTAGTTGAAGTCTGCTTTTATAATCATAACTTTTCTTTGCTGCAATGATTGAGGGTTGTTTTTGTTTGAGATTCTAAAAAATTCTCAGGTTGGTGTTCCTGAGAATTAGTTTTAGTTAATTAACATAAGTAGTATTAGGCAAAGACTTCTGAAAACACAGCGGAAGATTTTTAGGATGAGGACCAATAAATAATTCAAAAGGGCCCAAGTCTCATAGGTTAATGAGAAAATAAAATAGAGTTTATAAAATTTCAATGTGTATGCAGATTTTGCAGCATAAACTGCATATATGTCCAAACTTAATTTTTCTTTTACAGGATTTTCATTACCTATTGCAACTTCTGTATATTTTGATTGTTTTTGGCAAGGAAGCTGGACTCCAAATGTCTTATTTCATGATCCAAAGTATGCTCTTGCACTAGACAAGTATTCAATAAAAATTTCTGTAAAAATAAATATTGACTAAATGGATTAAATAATGCCTCCATTACTTTTGCCAGATTGACTAATTTATTTGGTTTAACTTTCAGCAGCAATTTAAGGCAGATTTATTTGTGATATCCTAGAATATTTCATTTTGCCTGAAAGTTAAGGCTCATATTTTATCTTTTTTCCTGTAGATTAAGTAGAGACGTTGAAGCACACTTTTCCTTTACTAAAGCAAACAACCTAATAATCTGGCTTTTTGCCCAACCTAAATTTGACACTCAGCACATTAGCAGGGTCCTACATTCTTTTTCTCTGATCTCATCACCTGTGTTTAGCACAAAGTAAGTGTTCTATACCTATTTGAGATTGAACAAATACTTTAAAATTTTTGAAAATTTTAAACCTTCCCATAGATATTTTAAGAAAATAACAAGAGTTTCTTTTCTTTATAGATATTTTCTTTATAGTCATCATGTTTTAAAAAATTAAAATATGAATTAAACATTGATGATAAAGTTCAGAATTTAAACAAAACTCAAAGGAATAATATTGAATAAACAATAATGTAAAGCAGTGGTCCCCAACCCCCAGGCCATGGACTGATACCAGTCTGTGGGCCATTTGGTACCGGTCCTCAGAGAAAGAATAAATAACTTACATTATTTCCGTTTTATTTATATTTAAATCTGAATGATGTTTTATTTTTAAAAAATGACCAGATTCCCTCTGTTACATTTGTCTAAGACTCACTCTTGATGCTTGAATCTCGGTCACATGATACATTATCTGTCCCACCCTAAAGGCAGGTCTGTGAAAATATTTTCTGACATTAAACCGGTCCGTGGCCCAAAAAAGGTTGGGGACCACTGATGTAAAGCATTTGATGTTCTGATAAAGCTTTTCACGTTCATGTTTCCTATACATAAAATAACTTTAATTTTATATCCATTTGTTTACTTATTAGGGAAAATCACTTCCCTGAAGCATAAGAATTTATAGATCAAAATCTTAGAATCTGGTTTATGGGTTTTGTTTTTTCTTTTGTATTTTTTTTTTACCCAACCATAGGGTAATGAAACACCCCTAGTTTAATTCTGTGTTTTTGCTTACTAAACTTGAAAATCTTCCTTCTGGATGTAGTAAAGGTGTGCGGGAGAAGAAATGATGCCTTGATTGTTGGTCTTCTTTGCCTCCTCCCCTTTCTCCTCTTCCTCAGCCTTCTCTACCCACATCTCCTCCACCTGTTTCTATTTTTGCTTTTCTTGTCTATTGCTCCTCCTATCAGCACTAAAATTTTCCAATGAGTGGCCTTTATGTGCATCTAGAAGGTTACTGATACAACTTCCCAGTAAGGCAACAGCTTCTTTCCCTTTGCAAATATTACTTTGACATTTTTCTGGTGTTGAGATTTGGTACATATTGAGGCTTGATCTTAAGGCTGCAACAAATAAGGTGGATTCTATACAGTCATTAATATTCATTATAGAAGTAAGCTGAACATCTTTATATTCAGCTTAAAGAGAAGGATTTCAATTCTGAAATAATGGTATTAGACTTATTTTAAGGAGTCTGTTACCTGCTCTGGAAGTGATTTGGTAGGGAATGCCAGAGACAAGGGTGAAATCTATTTTCATTTCTGTTCATCAGTGAAATCACCTTTATAATAGCTACAAAACAGACGGAAATAAAACCTAGGTAAATGAGGACAAAATTGGGTATTACGGGGTCTAGTCTCTGAACCAAGTGGGAAATCTTAGAAATTCAGCCTTCAGAATGAAAGCACCAATGTCCACCTACCACCAGAAGTGAGCTCCAGAGGGAGTAGTGTGATTCCTTCGGGATGCTTTTAGACACTTTAAAAATATTTTAGAATCTTTAGTAGTAAAATGAATATGATCAAAAGACCATCGAGAACTGCAGAATATTTAGTTCATTGTAAAAAAAGCTTTCAACTTGGTCAGTACAAGGGCAGTGAATGAAGAATAAGTCAATAAGGAATGAATTAGAAGGATCAGGCTCACTATGTCTGTCGTTTCTCTAGAGGCCTAAGTAAGCTTCTGTATCAGATAGGGTAATAAAAGTAAGCAAAATGTAGCTGAAAAGAAATAAGATACAGAGTTGAATTAATTCTCAAAATGTCTTATATTAGATATTTAATTTTAAATCCATTCGAATATTCCATACTGAATATTTTCTTATAATATAAAACAACTCATTTTAGTTATAAAAATTAATAAAAATATATATTTTTTTAGGATATGATATCTGAAATAAATACATAAATACATTGTGGGAACACAATGCCAGGTATTTTAAATCCCTATAGATATGGCCCACATTTAAATAACAGTTAATAAATAAGATAAATAAATAAAAAAGGTCTTTTCTAAAATGATATGATAACCTCAGGATCAAAGCAAATAATTTTACACTCAATATAACTTAGAACTTTTCCTTGGTATTCTTGTAATTGGTTCCTTTTTATATACATATAACAAAACAACTCTAAATCCTAAAACTGCTCAAACAACTAATTCTGAACAAATTAATTCCACAAATATTTATTGATCATTTGCTATGATCAGACACTATTCTAAGATATCAAGATCTATTAATGAACAAGCCAGAATAAATTTTATCTGTCCTTACAATATTATAATTCTATCTTGGGGAGATAAACAATAAATAAAATAATATGGAAGATTTAAAAGTAATAAATACTGCATATATTAGAAGGAAAAAATAGCAGGAATTGGTAGATTGAGAGTGACATGGATGTGTGTATGTGTGTGTGGTAATTTTTAATTTTTTATGAGGTGGTCAAAGTCGGCTTTAAGGAAAAGATGACATTTGATTTAAGACAAAGTAGATGAAGGAAATCTGGAACGTAGGTACTCCATATTGCTTAGTTTGTTACTTAATCTTATCTGTAGACTACAACTTGGTCAGGACAAGGGCAGTGAATAAAGAATGTCTATAAAGGATGAATTAGAAGGTTTAAACTCACTACAATGTATTTTCTCTAGAGAACTAAATATTTGTTTCTGTATCGGGAAAGAGAAAAAGAAAACAAAACGCAGCTACAAAGAAATCATGGAATATAGAGTTGAATTGATTCCAAAAATTGTCTTACCACCCATTTAAAAGAGAAATAGCTGGACAGATTTTTGGTTCTCCTCTCTATTTCAAGCAATATCATTCTGGGGAGTGATTGAGCACACAGATTTTATTAAAAACACTCAGAACTATTGGTGCATTTTTGAAGGAGGCAGACACAGTTGGCAACAGCACCGATTCTACTTTATTTATTAAGGATTAATGTTAGAAAGTAAGATAAGGGTTTGCTATAGAAATTGTAATTGAAATTTCTAGTGTATTCAATAAAAGGCAGGCCAAATTCTCTTTTTGGTTTTTTTACAGCTATTCAATAGTTTGAATCATGTTTTTGGAGGGAAAAAAATCTATGTCAAATGTATTAGCAGACTGAAAATTGGTTTTCCAGGTATAATTGTAAATGAACATTGCATGTGCATTATGTGTAATTTTAATTTTACGTTTTGGCCACAATCATTTAGATTTCCCAATGATACATGGAAAGAAACTTTAGTGCTAATATGAGAGATTTTCCTTTTTATTTTTTCCATTTTAGGTAATGTTAAAACAGCAGTTTTAACATTTAACTGAAAAAGTTTTGCATATGGATTGAGAAACGTTTGATGGATGCACTGAAGAAAGTAACCACTTCTGTAGACAGTTTATCTAATCTCATTTTATTTTTACACTTCACTGAAATACTATGTATGAGTGGTCTTCTTTTTACTTGCTCAGATTTCAAGATATATTTTCAAAAATTAAATGTTAATTGAATATAAATTAGGATTGTCAGTGTAATAGAAATTTAACTCTGCTCTAAAAATCATTAAATGTGCCTACTGTTGTTCAATTGATGCACTACATGAGAAGAGGAAAATACCAAAACAGTTACAATTTGAACCCTGGCCAGTTGGCTCAGTGGTAGAGTGTCAGACCTGCATGTGGATGTCCCAGGTTCCATTCCTGGTCAGGGCACACAGGAGAAGCAACCACCTGCTTCTCCTCCCCTCTTCTTCCAACCCTCTCTAGCAGCCATGGCTAGATTGAGTCGAGTGTGTTGGCCCTGGGCACTGAGGATGGCTCCATGGAGCCTTTGCCTCAGGCACTAAAAATAGCTCAGTTGCGAGCATGGTCCCAGATGGGCAGAGCATCAGGCCCAGATGTGGGTTGCTAGGTGGATACTAGTTGGGGCACATGTAAGAGTCTGTCTCTTTATCTCCCCTCCTCTCACTTAAAAAAAAAGTAATATTTTGAATAACCATCCTAAAAAGAGATTTGGAGGGCTCATTGGAAAGTGAAATTCTCTAGGTAAATTGAAGAACAAAAGATGCAAAATATCACAGGCTTGTTTTATGCTCACCTACCCACCTGACCTCTTGCAGACCTTGAGATTGATGTGAAAAAATATTGTCAAAATATGTAACTGATCCCACTCAACTATTCTTGATGACTTCATATGTATCTAATTTTTTTTTTGATTTTTTTTTTAATAATTTTATTTTTTTAATGGGGTGACATCAATAAATCAGGATACATATATTCAAAGATAACAAGTCCAGGTTATCTTGTCGTTCAATTATGTTGCATACCCACCACCCAAAGTCAGATTGTCCTCTGTCACCTTCTGTCTTGTTTTCTTTGTGCCCTTCCCCACCCCCTTTCCCTCTCCCATTCCCCCCTCCCCCCCGTAACCACCACACTCTTATAAATGTCTCTTAGTTTCACTATTATGTCCCACTTACGTATGGAATAATACAGTTCCTGGTTTTTTCTGATTTACTTATTTCGCTTCGTATCATGTTATCAAGATCCCACCATTTTGCTGTAAATGTTCCGATGTCATCATTTCTTATGGCTGAGTAGTATTCCATAGTATATATGTGCCACATCTTCTTTATCCAGTCATCTATTGATGGGCTTTTCGGTTGTTTCCATGTCCTGGCCACTGTGAACAATGCTGCAATAAACATGGGGCTGCATGTGTCTTTACGTATCAATATTTCTGAGTTTTTGGGATATATACCCAGTAGAGGGATTGCTGGGTCATAAGGTAGTTGTATTTTCAGTTTTTTGAGGAACCACCATACTTTCTTCCATAATGGTTGTACTACTTTACATTCCCACCAACAGTGTATGAGGGTTCCTTTTTCTCCACAGCCTCTCCAACATTTGTTATTACCTGTCTTGCTAATAACAGCTAATCGAACAGGTGTGAGGTGGTATCTCATTGCCGTTTTGATTTGCATTTCTCTAATAGCTAAAGAAGATGAGCATCTTTTCATATATCTGTTGGCCATTTGTATTTCTTCCTGGGAGAAGTGTCTATTCATATCCTCTTCCCATTTTTTTTATTGGATTGTTTGTTTGTTTGTTGTTGAGTTTTATGAGTTCTTTGTATATTTTGGATATTAGGCCCTTATCTGAGCTGTTGTTTGAAAATATCACTTCCCATTTAGTTGGCTTTCTGTTTATTTTGTTATCAGTTTCTCTTGCTGAGCAAAAACTTCTTAGTCTGATGTAGTCCCATTCATTAATTTTTGCCTTCACTTCTCTTGCCATTGGAGTCAAATTCATAAAATGCTCTTTAAAACCCAGGTCCCTGAGTTGAGTACCTATGTCTTCTTCTATGTACTTAATTGTTTCAGGTCTTATGTTTAGATCTTTGATCCATTTTGAGTTAATTTTTGTACAGGGGGAGAGACTGTAGTCCAGTTTCATTCTTTTGCATGTGGCTTTCCAGTTTTCCCAGCACCATTTATTGAAGAGGCTTTCTTTTCTCCGTTGTGTGTTGTTGGCCCCTTTATCAAAATTTATTTGACTATATATATGTGGTTTTATTTCTGGACTTTCTATTCTGTTCCATTGGTCTGAGTGTCTATTTTTCTGCCAATACCATGCTGTTTTGATTGTCATGGCCCTATAATATAGTTTGAAGTCAGGTATTGTAATGCACCCAGCTTCATTCTTTTTCTTTAGGATTGCTTTGGCTATTCGGGGTTTTTTATAGTTCCATATAAATCTGATGATTTTTTGCTCTATTTCTTTAAAAAACGTCATTGGAAGTTTGATGGGAATTGCATTAAATTTGTATATTGCTTTGGGTAATATGGCCATCTTGATTATATTTATTATTCCTAGCCAAGAACAAGGTATATTCTTCCATCTCATTATATCTTTTTCGATTTCCCTTAACAATGGTTTATAGTTTTCATTATATAAGTCCTTTACATTCTTTGTTATGTTTATTCCTAAGTATTTTATTTTTTTTGTTGCAATCGTGAAGGGGATTATTCTTTTGAATTCCTTCTCAGTTGTTTCATTGTTGGCATATAGAAAGGCTATTGACTTCTGTATGTTAATTTTGTATCCTGCGACCTTACTGTATTGGCTTATTGTTTCTAGTAGTCTTTTTGTGGATTCTTTGGGGTTTTCGATGTATAGGATCATATCATCTGCAAAAAGTGATACCTTTACTTCTTCTTTTCCGATATGGATGCCTTTTATTTCTTTGTCTTGTCTGATTGCTCTGGCTAGAACCTCTAGTACCACATTAAATAAGAGTGGAGAGAGTGGACAACCCTGTCTTGTTCCTGATTTAAGGGGGAAAGCCTTCAGTTTAGTGCCATTTAATATGATGTTAGCTGATGGCTTATCATATATGGCCTTTATCATGTTGAGATATTTTCCTTCTATACCCATTTTGTTGAGAGTCTTAAACATAAAATTGTGTTGTATTTTATCAAAAGCCTTTTCTGCATCTATTGATAAGATCATGTGGTTTTTGTTATTTGTTTTGTTGATATGGTGTATTACGTTAACCGTTTTGCGTATGTTGAACCATCCTTGAGATTCTGGGATGAATCCCACTTGATCATGATGTATTATTTTTTTAATATGTTGCTGTATTCGGTTTGCCAGTATTTTGTTTAGAATTTTAGCATCTGTATTCATTAGAGATATTGGTCTGTAGTTTTCTTTCTTTGTGCCATCCTTGCCAGGTTTTGGTATGAGGGTTATGTTGGCCTCATAAAATGTGTTTGGAAGTATTGCTTCTTCTTCAATTTTTTGGAAGACTTTGAGTAGAATAGGAACCAAGACTTCTTTGAATGTTTGATAGAATTCACTAGTATAACCGTCTGGGCCTGGACTTTTATTTTTGGGGAGGTTTTTAATAGTTTTTTCTATTTCTTCTCTACTGATAGGTCTGTTTAGGCTTTCTGCTTCTTCTTGACTCAGTCTAGGAAGGTCATATTGTTCTAGGAATTTTTCCATTTCTTCTAGGTTGTTGAATTTAGTGGCATAAAGTTTTTCATAGTATTCTACAATAATTCTTTGTATATCTACGGTGTCCGTGGTGATTTCTCCTCTTTCATTTCGGATTTTTTTATATGAGTTCTTTCTCTTTTTTCCTTGGTAAGTCTTGCCAAGGGTTTGTCAATTTTGTTGATCTTTTCAAAGAACCAGCTCCTTGTTCTATTAATTTTTTCTATAGTTTTTCTGTTCTCTATTTCATTTATTTCTGCTCTGATTTTTATTATCTCCTTTCTTCAGCTGGTTTTGGGTTGTCTTTGTTCTTCTTTTTCTAGTTCCTTAAGGTGTGAAGTTAAGTGGTTCACTTGGGCTCTCTCTTGATTGTTCATATATGCCTGAAGTGATATGAACTTCCCTCTTATCACTGCTTTTGCTGCATCCCATAGATTCTGATATGTCGTATTGTCATTTTCATTAGTCTGTATATATCTTTTGATCTCTGCACTTATTTCTTCTTTGACCCATTCATTTTTTAAAAGTATGTTGTTTAGTTTCCACATTTTTGTGGGATTTTTTTCCTCTTTTTTGCAGTTGAATTCTAGTTTCAAGGCTTTATGATCAGAAAATATGCTTGGTACAACTTCAATTTTTCTGAATTTGCTGATGTTGTTTTTGTGGCCCAACATATGGTCAATTCTTGAGAATGATCCATGCACACTGGAGAAAAATGTATACTCAGTCACTTTGGGATGAAATGTCCTGTAGATGTCTATCATATCCAGGTGCACTAGTGTTTTGTTTAAGGCCACTATGTCTTTATTGATTCTCTGTTTGGATGACCGATCTAGAGCCGTCAGCGGTGTATTGAGGTCTCCAAGTATGATTGTGTTTTTGTCAGTTTTTGTTTTAAGATCAATAAGTAGCTGTCTTATATATTTTGGTGCTCCTTGGTTTGGTGCATATATATTAAGAATTGTTATGTCTTCTTGATTCAGTGTCCCCTTAGCCATTATGAAATGGCCATTTTTGTCTCTGAGTACTTTTCCTGTCTTGTAGTCAGCATTATCCGATATGAGTATTGCTACACCTGCTTTTTTTTTGGATGTTATTTGCTTGGAGTATTGTTTTCCAGCCTTTCACTTTGAATTTGTTTTTGTCCTTGTTACTTAGATGAGTTTCCTGTAGGCAGCATACAGTTGGATTTTCTTTTTTAATCCATTCTGCTACTCTGTGCCTTTTTATTGGTGAGTTTAATCCGTTTACATTTAGTGTAATTATTGATACTTGTGAGTTCCCTATTGCCATTTTATATCTTGCTTTCTGTTAGTTTTGTGTCTTGTTTGATCCTTCTCTTTCGTTTTTCTATCTTTTGTTTTTATTTGGTTGTATTCCATACATCTTTCCTCTGTTGCTATCTTTTTTAAATCATGTGCTTCTGTGGTGGTTTTTTCAATGGTGGTTACCTTTGAGTAATGAAAAGGGTCCCTACCCTGTTCATTGTAGCGAACTATTTTGTGAGTACTTTTGCACTCCATCATCCTTTGCTACTGTTAATCTCCATCTTCTCCCCCTCTTTCTTTTTGTTGTTGTCACAGTTTAAATTTGGTTTTATTGTGTTCTTCTTGGAGCTTTTACTTGTGGCTCTGTTTTTTTTGTTCTTTGTATCTGATTGGAGAACCCCCTTTAGTAATTCCTGGAGCAGGGGTTTTCTGATGATAAATTCCCTCATCTTTTCTGTATCTGTGAATGTTTTTATTTCTCCTTCATATTTGAAGGGTAGCTCTGATGGGTATAGTATTCGTGGCTGAACGTTCCTCTCTTTCAGGACTTTACATATTGGGGTCCACTCTCTTCTAGCTTGTAGAGTTTCTGCTGAGAAATCTGATGATAATCTAATGGGCCTTCCTTTATATGTTGTATTCTTCTTTTCCCTGGCTGCCTTGAGAATTTTTTCTTTGCTGTTGGTTTGTGTCAATTTCATTATGATATGCCTTGGAGTAGGTTTGTTGGGGTTAAGAAAACTCGGAGTTCTGTTTGCTTCTTGAACTTGAGACTTTAGTTCTTTCCACAGGCTTGGGAAGTTCTCATCTATTATTTGTTTGAGTATGTTCTCCATTCCATTTTCTCTCTCTTCTCCCTCTGATATACCTATTATTCTTATGTTATTCTTTTTGATGGAGTCAGATAATTCTAGGGCTATCTCATTTTTTTAAATTTTTGAGTCTCTTTCTTCTTCTCTCTGTTGTGCCTCAAGTTGCTTGTCTTCTATTTCACTAATCCTCTCTTCTATCTGACCTGTTCTATTAGCTAAGCTTGTTACTTCGTTTTTCAGCTCGTGAATTGAGTTTTTCATCTCTGTTTGATTTGTTTTTATAGTTTCAATTTCCTTGGACATATATTCTTTGTGTTCGTTGAGTTGTTTTCTGAGCTCCCTAAATTGCCTTTCTGTGTTTTCTTGTATATCTCGGAGGATTTTTAGGATTTCTATCTTGAATTCTCTGTCATTTAGCTCCAAGGTTTCCAATATATTAAATTTTTTCTCCATTGATTTTTCCTCATCTAGCTGTGTTACCTCTCTTTCTTTTGTATCCATGATATTCGATTTTCTCTTCCTTAATGGCATCTGAGGGTGGTTTTGTTGATAGTATTAATGAGATTTAATAAAGAATAAAAAGTTAAAAAATAATAATAAAAAAAATTGAAAAGAGTTTTTTTTTAAAAAAATTAATAATGAAATAAAGAAAAATAAAATAAAATTAAAATTTTTTAAAAAGGAAATTATTCCCCCCCTCCTTTTTTCCTCTCCTCTCCTCTCCCCTCTTTCTTGAGAAAATCTTGTGGGAACTGTGAATTATAACAAACAATGCCTGTGATGGAGGGCCTGAATTGGGGAAAAGTAATAAAGGGGCAAAAAAAAAAAAAAAAAGAAAACAAAGAAAAAAAAAGAGCGTATGGATCCACAAAAAGCAAATAAGGAAAAAATTTGGGTCAAGAATAAAATGATTTGCTTTTAGGTGTTGGTTGTCTAAGAGTTATGATGAGAGGAATAAGAGGAAAACGGAAAAATGGGGGGACAAATTAAAAAATTACTATTGTATTTAGTGAACAAGATATTTTTATCTAGTGAACAAGAACTAGATAAAATGGAGAGCCAGGGATGGGAGCACTGCTAGTGAGTTAAAAAGGTGAAGTAAAACCCCCCCAAAATGCCACAAACATAAGTTTGAGTCCCAGATAAGATAATTTGTTTGTTATTGAGGTTTGAATGAGAGGAGATGTAAAGGAGAAAGGAAGAAACTAATATAGAGGGAGAAAAGAAAGAGAGAGAGAGAGAAAAAGAGGGAACCACTAAAAGAAGAAAAAAGAAAGGAGAGAGAGAGAGAGAGTTAAGGGTTTTGGAGTGCAACCCTCATAGAGAGAAAGGAAGAGAAGAGAAAAGATAATGGGAGATGTAACACTTATGGGTAGTGTAGTTCAAGGAGAGGAGAGAGTAAGACCGGCAGAGAGTTAATCAGCCAAATTGGAGGAGGAAAAAAAGTATCAAGAATGAAGATAAGAGAAACAAACGAACAAATATAATAAAATGGGATAGGTTATAAAGTCTGCAGATTATTCTTGATTTTGAGAGGTTATCTTCTTGCTTTTTCTTTTCTCTCCCTCTTCCTGGTCGGTGACTCTGTACCCCGGGTTCTGCCCCTTTGGCACGCTCAGGTAGAGGTTTGCAGTTGATAAGTCTCTATGGCAATGTCATGTATTGTGCTTTAGTCTCGTTGGCAGTCGAGGCTCATTAGCATTTATAGGCTCCGACAGTGAGAGAGTCCGTGTTCCTGGAGCCTTTCTCCTAGTCTTTCCTTCCTCAATTAGTAGCCTGATAATCCAGCTATGGGGTTGCTGCTGCCTCTGCCTGGATAGTAAGAGGCTCAAAGAGCTGGCAACTCCCCACTCTATTTCCACTCAGCACAGGGCTCTGGGTAAGGCTCAGTCAGTCAGAGCTGCTAGCATAATCAGGCGGGCTTTCCGCCCACTCAAAGACCTCTGGCTCTGTCTGCCACTCTGTCTGGTAACACAGGTGGGCGCCCACTTCCGGGGCGCTTGGAGGAAACTCTCACTCACTGGCTGCGCGCGCAGACCAGGATATCCGGCCAGCAGTCTCACGCTCTGAGTGAAACCCCCAACTGCAGGGAAAAGTTGCAGCATTGGAATTGAGTCCCGCTCCGTCCCCGTGCGCGGCTTTTGCAAGGCGCTGGGTGGCCCGAGATTCTGCTTTGGCCCACACAAAGGCCCCTGACTCTGCCCCTCTGTGCGATAACATGGGTGCGCACTGCCGAGGCACTCGGAGGAATCTCTCATTCACTATCTGCGCGAGCAAACCAGGATATGAGGCCGGCCGCGTTTCCCTCTGAGTGAAACCCCTCCAGCACGGAAAATCTCCACTGTTGGAATTAGTTCTCACTCCCTCCCATGCGTGGCTTTCCCAGGGCGCTGGGGCTGCCCAGAGACTCTGCCCTCGGCCCACAGAAAGGCCTCTGAACCTGCCTCTCCGTGGGGCAACACGGGCACCCACTCTAGGAAGAAATCTCTCGCCCACTAACTGCGCGCACGCCAACCAGGAGACCGGGTAAAATGGCCGCCCCGCTTGTCTTTCTTTCTTTGGGTTTGGCGCGAGTGTTAGCTTGTATTGCCCAGGTTGCCACAGGATCAGTTTTTCCTCGGCTTGGATCTCCGTGCCACAGCCTGGTTCGGCCGTTTGTGCCGTGGCCTGGATCTATTCACCCCCTTTGCCCGCCTCAGTTTCTATATTCACAGTTACCAGAGAAAGCCACCCTGTTTAGGTTAGTGAGGAAGGCGGAGCATTTCTTACTCCCTTTCTCCTTCGGGGTTTGGTTATATATTTAGCCAATTTTTCACTCGACCATACCTTTGGGTGTATTGCGAAGCTTCTGGAGGCTCCAAGTATAGGTTTTTCTGTTTCTGGTTGAAGATCTTGTTGAGTTTTGGGGGAGATTTATCGGTATTGCTTCCTACCCCGCCATTACTCTGACGTCATCTCTTCCATATGTATCTAATTTATTCAAAGTTTGGGATCACATAAGAAAAGAGAAATTATGAATGTGGAATTGTTGACATTTACTCAGAAGAGTCTAAAGAAGAATGAAATATTCTAACCTCTTTGTCTCTCACTTATGATGACAAACAGAAGGAAGGGAGGAGTTTCCTTAGAAGATTCTCTGGAACTGTATCCAACTTTGAAGCTAAGCTGTGCATTGGTAAAGGCAGCATCTATGGTTTGGTCCAGAGGGAATAGTGGGGTTTCTCTGCTTCTTCCTCCTTTGTCCCAGAAAGCATTCTCTGCCCACTTTATGAGGACAACAGCTGACAGTGCCATGATTCTATCTCTTCCAAGACTTTTACAGTTAGAGAAATTTTAAATAATGTTAGTTCAGACCTTCACAGCCCCAGGATGGACCAAAGCCATCTAAGTCAGGGAGGCCGAAGGGCTGCTATAGCTCTCTGAAAATTGTTCCAAAGTATGAACTGCTGTGACTGACACATCGTTTTCCTTTCTGTCCACACAGAGGTCTAGACATCAGGGATACACCAGGCAAGAACCACCAAGTGACCCACTTCTCTTTCATTCAAACAGGTGTCTTAAATGCACATCTTCTCTGGGAGGTTTAAGGAAGGAGGAAAGAGAGCTTCATGTGCTATTTTTAAAATAAGCACATCTGTGAACTAGCTTCTTTTTTGTTCCTACACTCACACATTCATTCATGCAGCAAATATATTCATCAAAGACTGATTGTATGGCATTGGGTGTGAAGCTTCCTGAGATGAACACATGTCTGGTTCCCAGGGAGTTCACTGTCCAGTGGAGGAAAATGATCTGAACCATCATTTGTTTAAACAGGAGATTTAACATTTTTGTGACACGTGAGCACTCTGCTTCTGTAAGGAAGAACTTCAATTAATGTCTAGGGAATGTTCAGCATAGGCTGAGGGAGTTATACATTATATATTTTTCCAAATTCCTTAGGTAGACATGATAATATAATATACAAATAGAATCATATCTCTCCTGACATTCAAAGATTTCAGTACGGTCATTTCTATGAAGGCTTGTTTTTGCACAAGTATAATTATACAGAAAAATGTAGACGCATGGCATGGCCCTTCCTTGTAAAGTAGCAGTTCTGATGAGTGGCTCTCTAATTGTATATTATAAGATGATAGCTTTGGTCTGCCATCTAGTGATTAAGAACTGAACTCTTACAACTAAATTTAAAAGCACATAAGCTTTATGAGAAGACAAACCTATGAAGATATATAAGAAAGACCGGTCAATTAAGTTACTCTCAAATAAAATGTGGTTGGATAAAATACATTTCTTCTCTTTAAGATACCAGTGCCAAGGCATTTGTGGTAATGACTTCACAATGGATCGGTCAATTTGTGAGAACATTTGTTAAGGGTAAAGGAATCCTGTAGCTTGGAAGAGAACACTTTTAGAGGTTACAACACCGCGGGAGATTACAAAATAATAGCAATACTATCAGATGTGGACCAGCTCTCCTCAATTTTAGGAAAGTTCAAGAATCATAAATAGGCTGTGGCCGGTTGGCTCGGCGGTAGAGCGTTGGCCTGGCCTGTGGGGACCCGGGTTTGATTCCCGGCCAGGGCACATAGGAGAAGCGCCCATTTGCTTCTCCACCCCCACCCCCTCCTTCCTCTCTGTCTCTCTCTTCCCCTCCCGCAGCCGAGGCTCCATTGGAGCAAAGATGGCCCGGGCACTGGGGATGGCTCCTTGGCCTCTGCCCCAGGCGCTAAAGTGGCTCTGGTCGCGGCAGAGCGACGCCCTGGAGGGGCAGAGCATCGCCCCCCTGGTGGGCAGAGCGTCGCCCCTGGTGGCGTGCCGGGTGGATCCCGGTCGGGTGCATGCGGGAGTCTGTCTGACTGTCTCTCCCCGTTTCCAGCTTCAGAAAGAGAGAGAGAAAAAAAGAATCATAAATAACAAAAATACAGGTGTCACAATACGTGATTTTAGAACTTTTTTTTTCATATTTTTATAAAAAAACATGTTTACCCATGTACTTTAAGACCAATAATTTTTTTAAACTTTGAGGCCTTAAATGAAAGTTAGTTAGCTTGAGTTAGTTTTATGATTTGAATTGAGGAATCAGAAAGAGAGTATTGAATCTCTCAGAATGTCATATGTAAATTCTTATTTTTTTATTTTTATAATATTTTTATTCACGAAATAATTATGTCACGACAACTTTACCGAAAATTGGCTGCAATTTTGCTTTCTATTTTACTTTTCTTTTCATTTAAATGAACATCTATGTAGGAAACAGAAGGGTCACCCTAAACATAAGGTGCATAACTATCATGTTCAAAGCTGAGAACTGCAGGACACCCTGTATTTTATACCCAGTGTTTCCTTGTATGTGTCTTTCATTCAGAATGAACAATGAGAGTTCACTGAGTTTTCAAGCCCTCTGTGATGTGCATGAACTCTTGTGCGGGGGAAGAGAAGGCAGGGTTTAGCTGCAAATGTGGTTTTTCATCTCCTTGCCATTTAAAAGCATTCCAACTAACTTTCCACATCATCTTAAATTTAATTATACATTCTCAGGGGAAAAGGCAGTGATGATTCAGAATATAAAACTAATTTTTACCATTGCCATTTAAAGAAAGTAATACAGTTTCCCACTTCTTTGCCTCTTGGATTGAGGTCAAGCCATCTTAAACTTTCAGGATGAAACTGACCTGTGAGTTAACACAAATCTTTTTTGTTCCAATCCTGAGGGAGCTGCAGAGAACAGAATAACTCACCTTGAAAGAGTCTGTCACATTTTTTTTTTTAGTGTGTGTGTGTGTGTGTGTGTGTGACAGAGTCAGAGACAGGGACAGATATGGACTGACAGGAAGGGAGAGAGATGAGAAGCATCAATTCTTCATTGTGGCACCTTAGTTATTCATTGATTGCTTTCTCATATGTGCCTTGACAGGGGGCAACAGTGACCCCTTGCTCGAGGCAGTGACCTCAGGCTCAAGCTGGTGAGCCTTGCTCAAACGAGATGAGACCACTCTCAAGCTGGCGACCTCAGGGTTTCAAACCTGGGTCCTCGAGTCCCAATCCAATGCTCTATCCACTGCACCACTGCCTGGTCAGGCTGTCACACATTTTAATTATATTTAACTGACCATATTGCATTTCATCTTGTTTATTGTTTGTTTGTTGTTTATATTCTCTATTTCCATGGGTTTAATTGTTTCATTGATGCAATTTAAATCTACATCACAATAATAATGTATATTTTGGGAACAGAATGCATGCACTTTCAATATTTTGCACATATAATACTAGGCACAAACTTACTTACTCTTCAGTAAAAACATGTGAATGCTTTTGTCCCCCACAGTGTGGGAAGGGTTGTAGCAAGATAATTGAACTTATGGAGTATCCCATTTTCAGTGAATGGTATTTAGTGCTTGTGATTGAATATTTTTTCTCAATCATAAAACTTAATGAACAAAGTCACTATTAATTTGTTTACTTAAGGGAATTGTTTAATGGACTATGGATATAAATCCATTTCTATATAAATTTTGTTATGTTGGCATGTTCATCATGGAACTACATGGCTTCAAAGTTATTTTTCATTTAAAAGTAACACTGCTTATTTCATGTAAAATTTTCACTTTTTTTTTTTAAATAGTCCTGCTAAAGGGCATATTAAAGAAAGCAACTTATATTTTTCTTGGTTAAAATACCTTTAATAGCACTATACCGAGCTGTATATAGTATACAGAACCAATCTTGTTTTATTAATTAGCTATGTATTATATGATAAAAATCTTTTGATGAAAATGAAATAGATTAGAAACTTTGTGCTCTTCTCATGAATAGCCTAGAAACCAGAATGTGATATCATGTTCTGAAAGCAATTTTCTATTTGACAAATATCTGTGATGAAAGACTAAATATGTGAAACAAAGTGTTTCATCGAACAGTGAGAAGAATGTTAACCAAGGAGAACTTTCTAAAGCTAAGAAGATGAATATCTGGGTTAATGTCTTTATTCTAAGCTGAAAAATCATTTTCATCTGTGGTTTTGTATAACCATTTGAGTATATTTATTGACAAATGACAATTTCTCTCAAAAACTAATTTCAAATGTATTTAAACATTTTTGGTTTTATTTTTGTAAAGTACAATGTTAACTCTGGGGCAATTAAGTTAGTGAACCATAATTTAGATTCATCTATTCCTTCATTTATATCCATCCTTTGAACAACTATTTGCTGAATGTTGGCTCTCTACAAAGTATGGTGTCAAGCTTTAAAAATACCACAATGAACAAGACACACTAATCCTTAGCTTCATGAAGTTTACTGTCTAATGGAGGAGGTGAAAAACTAAACAAATAAAACTTAGTAAATTACTACTAATTGTGATAAATTCCGTGAGGACAGTGATGTTTGCTTATCTGTTCACATTTTTGTAACTGTTAATTACCCTGAACACAATAAAAATGAATGGATAGATGAGTAAATGAGTTCTTTAAAGATTTCTGTGAAACGTATCAGTTGGGTAAAGGAAGTCTACTTTTATAGGGTTGTCAGAGAAGAATCAAGAGGGCAGGTGACAATTAAACAAACTGTAAGAGAGAGTTATTAGGGATCCTGAGATCAGGGAAGGAAAGGTTGTGCTGGCAAAGGGATTGCATTGCACAAGGTCTAGGAGGGAGGGCCTTTGAGCTTTATTATTATTATTATTATTATTTTTTTTTTTTCTGAAGCTGGAAATGGGGAGGCAGTCAGACAGACTCCCACATGCGCCCGACCGGGATCCACCCAGCACGCCCACCAGGTGGCAATGCTCTGCCCATCTGGAGGTTCGCTCTGTCGCGACCAGAGCCACTCTAGCGCCTGGGGCAGAGGCCAAGGAGCCATCCCCAGCGCCCGGGCCATCTTTTGCTCCAATGGAGCCTCGGCTGCAGGAGGGGAAGAGAGAGACAGAGAGGAAGGAGAGGGGGAGGGGTGAAGAAGCAGATGGGCGCTTCTCCTGTGTGCCCTGGCTGGGAATTGAACCCGGGACTTCCGCACGCCAGGCCGACGCTCTACCACTGAGCCAACCGGCCAGGGCCACCTTTGAGCTTTAGAAAAAAGTTTTGAATTTAAGTAGTTGAATTGCTCCTAAAGGAATGAAGCAAAGATAATATGATCTGCATAGTGCTTTCAAATACTATAGCTTGTTAAAAATCACAAAGTTAAAGATGTTTCTTTTGTAATAAATGTATAGTAGAATTATATTACTATGTATGTATATATTTTCCAAATCTACATTAAACTTTTACCTAAATATAGAAAAGTATGTGGCAGATATTATATAATAGCTTGCCATATTGTTTAGGTAACGGCTTTCCTTCATTAATTTTGGTGCAAAGATAATTACTGCATTGCCTGTATAAGCTTTGTATTTTTGTTACATTTTTGTCAGCACCTTTAGTTCAAAATGTCTAATGTAAATGAATTCCATAAAACAAGACAGTGTTATTTTTTTTTTTACCTTATGTTTAAAACTAATTTTAATAAACCCTATACAGTTTTTTAAAAGAGATTTTCTTCATGGTATAAGAATATATTATGTCTTCTGTTGTTGCAGGATTTACTAGTTTCCAGTAAGTTGAAAGTCACAAAGTGTTCACCAAATACTAAAATCATGTATTCTCTTTAGAACTATTATTTTTCTCTCCCTTTTCAAATGGTTTGTTTTTATTCCTCCTTATTGATCTTCCAACGTTTTGTTATTTATAATTTCAAAAAAGGAAGCCTTTAGGGAACTCTGTTTCAGCATACCTACTTCAGGTCAGTTTTTTTTCCTTCCCCTATTATGCTAGGACATAAGTATTATAATTATTTTATTGTGAATTACATATTGCTTTGGATGTAAATACTAAATGAAGTAAATTCTGGGCCTGGTCAATTAGCTCAGTTGGTTAAAGCATCATCCTGATACATAAAGGTTGAGGATTTGATCCTCAGCCTGGGCATATATCAATGTTTCTGTTTCTGTCCCTTCCTCTCTCTCTAAAATCAATCAATCAATAAATGAAGTAAGTTCATCTGTGTTTTATACCCTTGGGAGATTACTGCTTACCCCAGATTTTTTTTAGAAGCCATCAGATGACTCATCTTAATTATTTCCCAATTTCTGAAATTTCAGAAGACCATTAACCTCTTTTCTTTTTCTTTTCTAGAAGGATATGGTGAAGAAATAGCCTGCACTCAAAATGGTCAGATGTACTTAAACAGGGACATTTGGAAACCTGCCCCTTGCCAGATCTGTGTCTGTGACAACGGAGCCATTCTTTGTGACAAGATCCAGTGCCAGGAAGTGCTTGAATGTGCCGACCCTATAACTCCCACTGGGGAGTGCTGTCCTGTCTGTCCACATACAACTGGAGGTGGCAACACCAATTTTGGTAAGCATGGTTAGGGCCAACTCAGAATTAATTCAGTGACTCATCTTTATAGTTCCAGTGGATTTTGCTCTCAGTACCCAGCAATTCAAGAGAATAATTAAGCCACTAATCAGTGGTCTTCGGGTTGAATGATTTTGCTCACACACTTTCTCTAACATTAGTGAGAAAGAGACAGTGACTTCCTATCTTTTTTTAAAAACCAGAGGAATTTTTGGTTGAATTTTGAGTGGTCTAATTTGAGAATTCCTTGAACCACTTACGACAGCCATTTGTTACCTATCCATGCTGGATGCCTCTAGGATATTTGTTGGTTTTCTATGCAGTGGATTAATGTTCTAAAGGAAGATCTAGATAAAACATTTACCTTCCCTGGTACCAACTTTGCCCTTGAGAATGAAATAATTATTTCTAATGTAATATAGTGCCAAAGAACCCTCTATTACATTAGTTCCTAATTGCAGAATGCTTTTAATGTTGACTAGAAAGACCATGGAATGAATATACATCCTGGAGAAAACAATTATAGAAATAACTGGTTTTTAAATCTTTTTTCTGAGAAAAGTGCTTGTGTTTATCATAGACTATATATATGAGTACAAATGCTAAAAAGGATGACAAATGAAAGAAACAAGTTTATTATTATGTATTTTAATGAACCAGGTAAGATTAATGTTACAGTTTTAAGTTATTTGCTTTAGTGCTCATGAATAGAGACTTGTATGCATCATTATCAAGCTAGTGTCCAGGCTTTATTTTCTTTACTCCAAATACCATTGCAAGTAACAACAAATATAATAAAGTTTTCAACAGCAGATTTATGGAAACATTAGACAGTAATTTATCAATTTTCCTCTTAGATATCATTCAAAAATTGCAATGTTACTAAACTCAATTTTTAGCTATGTAATAAGGAAGACATAATGAAAAGAATTAAAAACAGGATACCTAAAGGCTACCTGAAGCATATAAAATCTTCAAAGAAGCCCCAAGGAATAAAGTAAAATTAAACCTGTGAGGATAAGTGAATTGGGACAATGATGGCAAATATCAAAAAACAGCAAAATCCACAACCTTCTGCAAATAGCTGGTTTCAGAAAGCCAAGTTAATTCCCAAATGAATAATAATAATAAACAAAAGATGGCAACAGAATTGATACAAAGAGAAAATAAAAAAAATATATGAGAGTTTAACTAAATTTACATGATCACAAACACACCAATAAATATATTGTCAGAGAATAGGTAAAAATCCTTGCCAAACATTTTCCCATAAACTAAATAGAAGTTAGTAAAATAATTACCTCTGAAAAAGAAGGCCATAAATTAGAAATTAAAAAAAAAAAAGTAATAATGAGGAAAGAAGTAGAAGGTAAACCAAAATTATAATAGGAAGATAAAGGTGAAATAGCAAGGAGCAAAAGGAGAATTGATAATGTAGAAAATACAGTAAAGACAGAAAATGATGACCAGAAAAGAAAAAAAAATTAAATTATTTAAAAGGAAATAATAGAGATTGTAAGATGGTGATGGAGTAGGTGGATGTTCCAACTGCCACCTCCCAGGACCAAATTGGATTACAACCTAATTTAAGAACAATGATCTTGAAAAACCAATTTTGGACTAAACGAAGAGGAGCCCATAACCAAGAATCACAGATAGAAGCCACATTGAGACTGGCAGGTAGAGCGGAGACACAGAAAAGGCTGCCCTCTTTCCCTGAGCAACAGCGGCAGAGGGTCTAGAGGGACTCTCACTGTGGGAAGGTTCGCCCTGTGAGGTGAGAGTCCTAAGTTCCAGGCCTGGCACCCCAGCCTACAGCCCCAGATCCTAGAAGAGGCGCTCATACAGAATTTGGTAGTGAAAAGAGATGAGGTCTCTGTATGTGAGAAAGAGGCAGGAGCTCTCAGAGATTCAAGTTCCATCTTAAAAGGCCTATGCAGAAAATCTTGTTCACAGACAGCCAGGGCTCCAGTAGGGCAGGGCTGAGAGGACTAGAGTTGTGTGAGGAGGGTGTTAAGTTGGAAGCCCAGGGAGAGACACTGGGGGGTGACGGCCACCAGACTTCTGTCCTGAGTGCCATCTTTCTTAGATGGAGCAGTCCCCTCTGTGAAGCATCGGCCTGGGGGAAAGCAACTGCTCCTCCCTTGGGAGTCTCTCCTGCCCCACCCTATGGAGACTAGGCTGTTCTGAGAAGTCAGCCAGGAAGCAGGAGGCACATTAGTGATTCAGTTTCTTGATGTTGAGGCTGAAGCTTTCTCCCAGCATGTGAGTCTATAGGTGGTGCTTCAGCCTCATGGGAAATTCAGTAGAAACCATCTGGACTCTGGGCAGACCACATCTGTGGGTCTCAGAGGTCATATCCACCAGACTCCTGGGGGCCACACCAAATTGAGGTCTGTGAAAAAAGTCTTGATAGACTGACACCTGGGGCCAAGGAGTGAGAACCACCCCACCCCTCTTCCTAATCCCTGAACTGCCCTAGGTTCTAGATTATACCAGAGATTTTATTTCAGTGGCTGAGCTCAACAAACAGCCAGAAGACAAAGGCTTAGGGAACCTTGGCCTTTTGCTGACTTTCCCCTAGGTCTAGTGTGAGTAAAAGCCAGCTGGGTGTGTGGCTTGGTATTTCCATGTGCACCAGGGCCCAGCAGAGGCAGCCACAAACTCTAGATTGCTTATCGCTCCAAGAAGTTTGCTGAAGGCCAGTCATGGGAAGCGTCATGCACTGGTCTGTGTCGGGTTCTCTCCAGGGAGGCCCCAGGCTGGCACATCCAGAGGCCAGCTGAAGAGAGCATTGACTCAGGAGTTGATGACCCTTGCTGCTGCTGTGTCCTAAGGGAGAGCTCATCGGACACCAGACCCAGCTGAGGCAAGTTCCTCTTTCTGTGGTCAGCACCAGCACACAGGCTTGTGCATGCATTGGACAGGGTGGAACTTCACAGTCGGCCATCCCAAGTCTGAGATATCTTGTCCCACTGAGCTAGGTTCCACAGGGGGAAGGGACAGAGGTTTGGAACATGGACATTCAAAGTATGGGTCCTCTTGTGCCTATTTTTGGATCCATTTGAGGGGTTTAGCTACTTTCTAGGGCAGTAGCACATCAGCCCAAGGGGAGGACTCTTTCAGTCTTCCTTCCTGAGATCAGGGTCTCACCAGCTGGAAGAACTGCAGTGGAGATTGTTGGCCTCACCCAATCTGAACCTGCTGCTCACTTCTGTGGGAAGAAATAGAATTGGAGTATACAGCAGTGTGTGAGGGATTAGACTCTGAAGTAGGGGCCACTTTCCCCATACTGAGCTCCTGACCAAGTGACCTCTGAAGTAGAAGTTCCCAATACTGTTGTATTCCCAACCTCAGCTGCCCTAACCCACCAAGCTTGCAACCTGTAGAGGGTTGGTTAGGTGAAGCAAGTCTGAGCCTTCTCTACAATCTTTCTACAGAAGACTCTATGGGAAGAGCAGGCAGCTGCAAGAGGAGGAGGAGCAGTTAAAAAGTGGAGGCAAATCTTACAGAGCTTGGGGCTATTATGAAGCTGCTGTCATCTCCACGCAGGAAGAAGCTGATCTTTATATACAGGCTGGCCCTTCCTACACTACTCAGGCACAGAAAAAGCAGACACAAACAGTAAACAGAGCAGTAGCTCTAGACAGCCCACAGCAGGTTACAAACAACAGCTGATGACAACCCAGGAAGACCCAGAACCACCACAACCAGGAGTGGGTGGCAGGCTGCACCAATCCTAGATTCAGCTAATTATGCAAGCAGCACACACAAAGGAGGAGCCCAGCAGGCACCAGACACTACAGAGAATAAATATGCCAAATAATACAGACACTGCACAGTGTCTAATACATGTGATCAAGGTTGACCCTTAGAGACATTCAACCTAAAGGGATAAGCACACTCATGAAAGGACCAACTGCATTCAATACTCACATAGAACAGGGGGGTAAATATTACCCTCAAGAAGTATTCCTAGAGCAAGGAACTCAGGTGGCTTGGATCTCCCTCATAAAGACACCACAACAAATTCCAGTCAGAGCAGAGCTACTTAATACACACACAAAATGGGAAGACAAAGAAATATGACCCAAATTGAGTCAACAAAAGAACTAAAAGAAATGGAAATAACCAAACTACCAGTTCCAGGGTTTAAAATAATGGTTATTAGGATGCTCAAGTATCTTGTAGCAACAAAGAATGATCACAATGAGAATTTAAACAAAGATAGCAAGCATTGAAAAGGTCACTAAAACAATAAAAAAACAACCAGTCAGAAATGACAAATACTGCTGTGAACCAGCGCAGCTAGTAATTGTCCAGGTCCTGAGTGAGAACAGTGTGGAATGTAGAAATAGACTCAAAGAAAAAAAGGATGGTATTGAGAGGTCTCTGCATAGCCCACAGCTTGCAAGAGCAAGATCAAAGCCTCCGGTCTACTTTATTATATAGTGCAGAGCCATATGCAAATAAGGAAGTCTCTAATACAAAGTCACACATCTGAGGCATAAACGGGAACCCTCATAAGAGTGCACCATGCAACAGTCAAGGGTGTGGGAAAGATCTTAGTCTTAGAAGGATGTGGGAAGATCTTAGTCTTAAAAGGATGTGGGAAGAGCTTAGTTTTAAACTAAACTCTAGGCTATAAAGACTTTGTGAGCTTACAGCCTATCTCCCATATATCCTCCTTTTTTATTTTTTAATCTTAACTCATGTGCTGAGATTTGCACTTGTCTGATTTTCCAGATTCCAATTCAGAGGCAGATTGGAAAAATATAGAATAAACACAAAATTAGTATAGCCAGTGTTAACAAATACCAAAACAAGTGTCTTAATACATTAAAGAGATTAAAGCCTTTTAGATCAGTGGTCCCCAACCTTTTTTTGGGCCATGGACCGGTTTAATGTCAGAAAATATTTTCATGGACTGGCCTTTAGGGTGGGACAAATAAATGTATCATGTGACCAAGACAAGCATCAAGAGTGAGTCTTAGACAGATGTAACAGAGAGAATCTGGTCATTTTTAAAAAATAAAACATCACTCAGAGTTAAATATAAATAAAATGGAAATAATGTAAGTTATTTATTCTTTCTCTGTGGACCAATACTAAATGGCCCATGGACTGGTACCAGTCCATGGCCCGGAGGTTGGAGACCACTGTTTTAGATCATTAAGCAAATTCTTAGCCAATATAGCAGGATCTATAATAGAGTCTTTGCTATTTTGAATGTCCTTAATATGTTCACCAAGTCCATGCTGACACATCACCATTTCACATTCCCTGCAAATGCAACCCAACCCCACTTCAGTCCCATTGAAAACTGTCATGAAAAGCAGAAGTCATAAACATCCAGGAAAAGTCTTCATGGTATTGGAACTGTTGTCACATTTCCACACTCTACAGCTAGCCTCCAAGTCTCATGACCACTGCTTCCAGCATGTTAAGCTTTTGTCTCAAGCTTAATGTCATTTCTGGGTTTCTGGTGATGATTCAGGTAGACTAGAAGGACTATCTGTAGGCATGTGTGGAGATGGAGCTTTTGTTTACTTTAAGCTGGAGAGATAAAACCAGGGAGCCTTTTCCTGGAGTTTTGCAGCATTGGGGGTGGTGAGGAGAATTGGAATTCACTATGCTGTGTGGTAGAGATAAATTTGTAACAGGAGGGGGCAAATCTGGCTGGCTGATAGTAACAACAAGGCTGATTCCAAGGACGGGACGTGAAAGGAGAGAAAGGCTCTGAATTTGGTGAGTAAGTCTAAGCCTAAAATAGGGTTGGGGCACTAAGGTAGGAGTAGGAAAGAGTGTGTAAAGGAGACACCATGTATGAGATAAGGCAGTGGATCTTTGGCAAGCGAGGAGGAAAATAAGACCATCAACACCCACAACAGGGATCTTCAAGGGATGAGTAGAACCTGAATATTTGGGCAAGGCAGAGGAAGTGGCCCCCATGTCAATAAGAAATGAGATTAGCTTACCTGCTACTTGAATGGTTACCTTAGGCTCGTCCACCATGACATGAGATGGGGCTGATGGCCCTGGGCACCTTCAGTCTTCAGTGGCAAGTACCAGCAGGCTGGGCAAGGTTAGGTCAGAGGTGCCTGGGGTAGGGCAGGAAGAGACTGAACCCTCCCTTGGAGGAGCCAGGAGACAGTCTAACTTCCAGTGTCCCCTTTTCCTGCAGCAAGGGCATGGCCCTGGCAGGGCCCGGGGAGCCAGACAGGCTTTAGCTTAATGACTTTCCTTTTTACACTTAAAGCAGGGCCCTGATAGAGTCTTATAAGGCCCCTTATGGGCATTGGAGCCTTTAAGGGTGGCTGCCAAGAGCCGGCATTTTACCTAATGTCTTTGGGCTCTATCTGCCTTCTGACTTCTCCTCTTCCTCTTGGTCATTCTAGACCTTAAAAGCCATGTCCAGGAGATCTCGTTGAGGGGATTGCGGTCCCTCCTCTGCCTTTTTAAGCTTTTTTGTATATTGAGGGCTGATTGGAAGAAGACAAAGGGACAGTGTAATTTGCAGGAAGAGAAGGTTTAGAGGGTGCTAAGAGGATTTAATAGGTGGAAACAGGTTTGACAGAGAAAGAAACAAGAGTAGAGTAGAATAAGCCTTATATAAAATTGCTCTTGTGGAGTAAGTCTCTCCTCCTGGCTTATGGTGTCTCACTGAACATTCAGGAACACAGACATATTCTCAGCCCCATAAGAGAACAAGGTCTGGCCCTTGCCAGATTCCTGTGAGCAAGTCCTTCCATCACACTTCAGGAAAGGCTTTCCTTGTTGAATTGCAGAGTCTCTAAGCCACTGAATGGCCCTGTATATCAACATTCAAAAAATTTTTTTAAATAAAAAGAGCATGATAAAAAAGATATACAGGAGTTTCAGGGTATGACTTTGCCTTTTTCTTATTTTTTCTAATTGACTTTTAAGTGTTTGATGGGCATGCTCTAAATCTGATTAATCCTAATACCTGAGTTTCTATTTTGCTCTCAACTCAGAAAACAAAGAACACATCTTACAAAGCACCAACTAAATCAGCAAGGTTTTAGAATCCACATTTTATTCTATTTAAATTTAAATGAGCACTCCTTACATGTTCCAATTTTAAAGCAAAAATGTAAGGATGAAACTATTTTACCTTTTCAATATAAGAGCCGCCATTTTCAATTTGCATGCAAGAACTTAATTCAGGGCTTAAAAATTACATTTGAGACAACATCAGACAAAAACTAAACAGAAACTAGAATCAGACAAATCACAGAAAAAACCTGAAAATTCAGAGCATGACCAGACCAGAAAGATGCCTGCTGATCTCATTCGGGGCATTTTCTGACAAGGGCATAAGAGGATAGAACTAACAAAATCTTCCCAAGAAAATGTCCTCTTGGCAGCTGCTTGGGAAATTTTGTAGTCAGATCCAGCAGGGGTCACCTGCCTAAATTTCCAGGCAAAGAATAAGAAAGAAACAAAATAGTAGTTCAGAGGGTTGTAGCTAAAACATTAAAGAAAATGAGACAATAACAGGAAAAGCTGTAACTTTACCTAAGTTTACTATCCATTCTCAAATTTCATAGTTGCTATAACTGGAGGCTAAGGTTGACCATGCAAGACTTCTTCTCTACCTCAGTTTTCGCTGAGTGACAGACTAAGCAGCCAGAGAGAATTAGGATCAGCCACACTGTCTTACAAAAAGATCCCTTACTTTTGACCCTAATTATCCCATAATTTATTACTCCTTTCTATAGTTCCCCAAAAATCTTTACTCACTGTGCACACTGCAAAAGAAAAGCAGTTAATTACCTACCAAGGAGCCCCCATAAGAATGACATCTGACCTCTCAACAGAAACACTTTAGGCCTGCAGAGATTGGCAAGAAATATTCAAAGTGATGCAAAACAAGAACCTACAACCAAGACTACTATATTTAGCAAGGCTATCATTTAAAACTGAAGAAGAAACAGAAAGCCTCCCAGACAAAAAAAAAAGACTCAAGAAATTTATTAAAACTAAACCTGTACTGCAAGATATGTTAAGGGGCCTGCTATAAAAAGAGCAAAGGAAAAAAACTGTTAAGAGAAAGAAGTTTGTGGGTTTAAAATAAAATGGCAATAAATAAATACATATCAATAATATTAAATGTAAATGTATTAAATCCTCCAAACTAAAGACATAGAGTAGTTGCATGGATAAGAAAACAGGACTGATATATAACCTGTCTACAAGAGAACCACCTTAGAACAAAAGATACACATATACTGAAAGTGAAGGAATAAAAAAAAAATTTTCATGCAAATGGAAATAATAAAAAAAAAACTAAGGTAGCAATACTTATATCTGACAAAATAACATTTAAAACTGGCTGTAGTAAGGGACAAAGAAGGTCATTACATAATGAAAAAGGGAACAATCCAATAGGAGGATATAACCAGTGTAAATACTTATGTACCCAATGTAGGAGCACTTAAATATATAAAGCAGGTTTTGATGGACATAAAGGGCAAGACTGACAACAATACTATAATAGTAGGGAATTTTAATATCCCACAAACATCAATAGATAGCTCCTCCAGACAGAAAATAAACAAAGAAATAGTGGCCTTAAATGACACACTAGATCAACTAAATTTAATTGATATCTTCAGAACCTTTCACCCCAAAACAGAAGAATTTATACTTTTTTTTCAAATGCTCATAGTACATTTTTTAGGATAAGCCACATGTTAGAACACAAAACAATTCTTAATAAATTTAAGAATATTGACATCATACCAAACACATTCTTTGATCACAATGGCATGAAACTAGAAATCAACTACAATAGAAAAACTGAAAAAGTAACACTTGGAGGCTAAATAACATGTTATTAAATAATGAGTGGGTTAAAAATGAGATCAAGAAGAAATACAAATTTTTCCTGAAACAAATATAAATGAACATACAACAATCCAAAAGCACTGAGACACAGCAAAAGCAATCATGAGAGGGAAGATCAGAGCATTACAGGAATACCTTAAGAAGCAAGATAAAGCTCAAATAAACAACTTAACCTTGCACCTAAAAGAGCTAGAAAAAGAACAAATATAGCCCAGAATAAGTAGAAGGAAGAAAATAATAAAGATCGGAGATAAAATAATTGACATTGAGGCTAAAAAAAAAATAATAAAGATCAACAAATAAGAGCAATTTATTGAAAAGATGAAGAAGATTGATGAACCTTTTACTAGACTCATCAAGAAAAAAAGAGAGAGAACCTAAATAATTAAAATTAAAAATGAAAGTGAAGTAACAAATGACATCACAAATATACAAAGGATTGTAAGAAAATACTATGATGATCTATATGGCAAAAAAATTGGAAAAACTAGGCCAAATGGATAAATTCCTAGAAACATACAATCTTCAAAATCTCAATCTGGAAGAATCAGAAAACCTAAACAGACTGATTACAATAAATGTAATTGAAACTATTGTCAAACAACTCCTAGCAAACAAGAGTGCTGGACTGGATGGCTTCACAGGCAAATTTTACCAAACATTTAAAAAAGAACTAACACTAATTCTTCTCAAGCTATTTCCAAAATTCAAGAGAAAGAAGTACTTCCAAACTCATTTCATGAGGCAAGCATGAACCTTACTCCAAAACGAGGTAAAGACATTACAAAGAAAACAAACTCTAGGCCAATATGCCTGATGAACATAGATGCTAAAATTCTCAACAAGGTATTAGGAAACTAGATCCAGAAATACATTAAAAAGATCATACATCGCCCTGGCCGGTTGGCTCAGTGGTAGAGCATCGGCCTGGCGTGCCAAAGTCTCAGGTTCGATTCCTGGCCAGGGCACACAGGAGAAGCGCCCATCTGCTTCTTCAACCCTCCCCCTCTCCTTCCTCTCTGTCTCTCTCTTCCCCTCCCGCAGCCAAGGCTCCACTGGAGCAAAGATGGCCCGGGCGCTGGGGATGGCTCCTCGGCCTCTGCCCCAGGTGCTAGAGTGGCTCTGGTTGCAACAGAGCGATGCCCCGGAGGGGCAGAGCATCGCCCCCTTGTGGGCAGAGCGTCGCCCCCTGGTGGGAGTGCCGGGTGGATCCCTGTCGGGCGAATGCGGGAGTCTGTCTGATTGTCTCTCCCTGTTTCCGGCTTCAGAAAAATACAGAAAAAAAAAAAAAAAAAAGATCATACATCATGATCAAGTGGGATTATTCTGGGGAGTCAAGGCTGGTACAATATTTGAGAGCCAATAAATATAATCGATCACATAAACAAAATAAAGGATAAAAATCACATGATATCAATAGATGCAGAAAAAGCATTTGATAAAATCCAGCACCCATTTATGACCAACACTCTGAGCAAAGTGGGACTACTCTTATTTAACATAGTTCTGGAAGTCCTAGCCACAGCAATCAGACAAGAAGAAGAGATAAAAGGCATCCAAATTGGAAAGAAGTAAAAATGTCATTATTTTCTCATTACATGATACTGTACATAAAAAAACCCTAAAGTCTCAATCAAAAACTACCAGATCTGGTAAATGAATTTGTCAAGATGGCAGAATATAAAGTTAATATTCAGAAATCAGTAGCAATTTTACATACCACCAATAAAGTGTCAGAAAGAGAATTAAGGAAACAATTCCCTTCATTACTGCAAAAAAAAAAAGGCACCTAGGACTACCTTTAACCAAGAAGGTAAAAAATTGTACTCAGAAAATTATAGTAAGACATTGAAAAAAGAAATCAAGGAAGCTACAAACAACTGGAAGCATATACCGGGTTCATGGATAGGAAGAATATACATCATTAAAATGTCCATACTACTCAAAGCAATCTATAGATTCAATGCAATTTCTATTAAAATACCAATGGCATACTTCATAGATCTAGAACTAATATTCTAAATATTTATATGGAACCAAAAAAAGAATTCAAATAGTCTCAGCAATCTTGACAATGAAAAACAAAGTGGAGAGTATTGTACTTCCTGATATCAAGTTATACTACAAGGTCATTATAATCAAACAGCTTCATATTGGCATAAGAACAGGCAAACAAATCAATGGAATAGAATAGAAAACCCAAAAATAAACCTACGCCTTTATGGTAAATTGATATTTGACAAAGGAGGCAAGAGTTTGACAATGGAATACAGACAGTCTCTTTAATAAATGATATTGGTAAAATTGGACAGGTACATGCAAAAAAATGAACTAGACCACCAACCTTACACCAATCACAAAAATAAACTCAAAATGGATAAAAGACTTAAATGTAAGTCATGAAACCATAAACATCTTTGAAGAAAGCATAGGCAGTAAACTCTCTGATATCTCTTGCAGCAATATTTTTGCTGATATATCATAGCTCCATGGGCAACTGAAATAAAGGACAAAATAAACAAATGGGACTATATTAAACTATTGTAAAAGACTTTTGCACAGCATGAGACACTATTAACAGAATAAAAAGACAACCTACACAATGGGAGAATATATTCGCTGATACTTCTGATAAGGGTTTAATAACCAAAATTTATAAAGAACTTATGAAACTTAGCACCAGAATGGTAAATAATCCAATTTAAAAATGGGCATACAGTCAGTGGCCAATAGGCAGATGAAAAAATGCTCAACATCACTAATCATTAAAGAAATGGAAATTAAAACCAAAATGAAATATTACCTCACACCAGTCAGAATGGCACTCATTAACAAAACAACACATAATAAGTGCTGGTGAGGTTGTGGAGAAAAGGGAACCCTCCTGCATTGCTGGTGGGAATGCAGGCTGGTGCAGCCACTGTGGAAAACAGTATGGAGATTCCTCAAAAAATTAAAAATGGAACTGCCTTTTGACCCAGTCATTCCACTTTTAGGAATATATTTCCAGAACACCACATCAATGATTCAAAAGAAGAAATGCATTCCCATGTTTATGGCAGCATTGTTTACAATAGCCAAAATCTGGAAACAGCCCAAGTCCCCATCAGTGGACAAGTGGATTAAGAAGCAGTGGTACATATACACATTGGAATACTATGGGGCCTTGAAAAAGAAGGAAATCTTACCTTTTGCAACAGCATTGATGGACCTGGAAACTATTACATTAAGTGAAGCAAGTCAGGCAGAGAAAGAAAAATATCATATGATCTCACTCGTTTGAGGAATCCCATGAACAATATGAACTGAGGAACAGAATAGAGCCGGAAGCAGGATCAAAGGGTCCAGAGGGAAAGCAGACAGAGGGAATGGGGATGATAGGAAGGGATCAGAAAAGGGAAAGAGATTGGTGAAATTAAACACACATAACAAAACATTATAGAGAACAGAAAAGCAAATCCTGGAGGAAAAGAGGGAGGGTGTTGTGGAGAGGAGGAGGAAAGGGGAATGTTTTGGGGAACATGGGGGTGGGGAGGATGCATTCATGCGGACACTAGAATCTATGTAAAACACAATAAATTAAAATTTATAAAAGGGCAAATGGACCAAATAGAATAGACACTTCTCCAAAGAGAACATACAGATGACCAATAGGCATATGAAAAAGTGTTCAACGTCAGTAATCATCAGAGAACTGCAAATTAAAACCATAATGAGATATCACCTCACACCTGTCAGAATGGCTTTCATTAACAAATCAGCACACAACAAATGTGCAGAGGGTGCAGAGAAAAGGGAACCCTTCTGCACTGCTGATGGGAATGCAGACTTGTACAGTCACTGTGGAAAACAGTATGCGTTTCCTCAAAATATTAAAAGTGAACCTGCCTTTTGACTCATCTATCCTACTTTTAGGAATGTATCCTAAGAATCCCAAAACACATTTGAAAGAAGATATGCACCCTGTGTTTATTGTGCATTGTTCACAATAGCCAAGATCTGGAAGCAGCCCAAGTGTTTACAAGTGGACACATGGATAAAAATGCTTTGGTACATATACACAATGGAATACTACATGGCTGTGAAAAAGAAGGAAATCTTACCTTTTGTGATGGTGTGGATGGACCTGGAGATTATGCTAAGTGAAATAAGCCAGGCAGAGAAATACAAATATCATATGATCTCTCTTATATGTGGAATCTAATGAACAGGTGAACTGAGTAATAGAATAGAGGCAGAGGCACAGTCTTGAGGACAGCTGTCAGAGGGAAGAGGGATGAGGAGATGGGATCAGAGAAGGTGGTGGAGGATTAGTGAAATTATACATACATAACACATGGATACAGATAACAGGACAGCAAATCGCAGAGGGAAGGGGGGAGGGAGTTAGCAGGAGGGGGCAATGGGGATATAATGGGTGCACATTGTTGGGGGTGAGGGTGTTATATTGAGAGGGATACTTGAATCCATGTTAACACATAAGGTAAAATTTTAATAAAATATAAATAAAAGAAAATAATAGATGTACAAGAAAGGTAAATGATATCACTGAAGAAGAATCCCCAAAGAAAAATAATTGCAATGGAGTAGAACAAATATATATAATAATGTAATACAAGAAAATTTTTCTGAACTAATATTAAACTTATAATATTAATGAAGAAAACCAAGTGTCTGAAAAAGTTGATCCCAAAGAATCGATATATTTATCTTAATATAATTATTAAACTTCGAGTAAAAAGAAAGATTTGGGGGGGAAATCAGAGTAAATAATATTTAACAATAGAAGCACTCTCTCTTAACTTAGAGATGAAACATGGATATTTATTATCACAATAGCAATTTAACATTATTGAATTGTCCCAAACAAATAATTAGATAAGAAAAAATTAGAGGTTTAGAAATTAGAAGAAGAGGTAAAACTATCAATTTGCATAAAATAAAATTATGTATTTATAAAACCAAAGGAAATGGAGTAAAAATGCTACAAAAATTTAACAGATAGGATAAAGTGGCTAAGGATAAGCTTAATACAAAATGTTCAAAATCTATCTGAAGAATACTTAGAACACTACTAACTCAAATGATGACTTTAATAAATAGAAAATGTTGTATTATATTCTTAGGAAGACTAATTAAGGGAAAATCAAGAATAATGGCTTCCTGTTGGGGAAAAAATAAGGGAAAGGGGACACTTTTTTTACTGCATAATTATATACATTTAATATATTGGGGTTTATTAATAAAATGAATGAATAGCCTACTCAAAAATATAAAAAACAAAACCAGAATATTAACTTAAAATATTTTATTATAATTTTTGTTAATTTTATAATTTAATGAACTTTAAGTGCTATATAAATGGTATAAAGAATATTCAAGTGATGTCATATTTTTAAAAGGGATTTATTATTTTGTCTCTTATGGATGTATTGATCCAAAACAACTTTTTAGTTCTGCTTACTAGTGGCAGGGAAAATCTCTTTAAGTTAAATTTGGACTTTACTAATAACCCTGTTATTAAAATAACTATTTAGGTGATTTTTAAAAACTGTTTTAACATGAAATAACATATTTATTCTTTTCCTTTTATAGGTAGAGGAAGAAAGGTAAGTTTTATTTTGCATAGTTTCATTTTTTATGTGTATTTTTTATTCTAATACTGACTACACAGAACTGTGCTTTGGAAGTGTTTGTACCATAGAAATACATATAAAATATGTATATAAGCTCAGTTCAGGTGCTTTGCTTATAGATTACAGATGCCTCTATTTTATTCCCTTTGTATGCTTTTGTTTACAGAGTTTCTTCTAGAAGGTTTTGAATCCCCTAGGGATTGAAACTATCACATTAACTTTTGAATGACTTGTGTTGATCACAGTACATAGTATATATCATAAACATGTTAGAAGTGCAATAAATGTTTAATTGAAGGAAAGAAGGAAGGAAAAAAGGAAGAAAAGAAGGAAAAAAGGAAGGAAGGAAGGAAGGAAGGAAAAAAGGGAATGAGGGAGAGAAGGAGGGATGGAGGGAGGGAGGGAGGCAGGAAAGAAAGAAGGAAGGAAGGAAGGAAGGAAGGAAGGAAGGAAGGAAGGAAGGAAGGAAGGAAGGAAGGAAGGAAGGAAGGAAGGAAAGGAGGGAGAGAGGGAGGGAGGGAGGGAGGGAAGAAGAAATGAGAGGAGCAAAGGGAGCAAGGGGAGGGAGAGAGGAAAGAAAGGTTTTCTTCAAATATTAAAATTGCCTACAGTATCACATCTTTCCTTTTTTGTTAAGATGAATATGCATGTTTTATTATTACTCAGATCTCTCCATGAGTTTTAAGAAAGGGTGTCAAGTGTTCCAGAACTAGCATCTGATAATTACCAGAAACTAGAAAGCATGCAATATGAGTGAGAAAATTCATGTAAATCCAAATTTCTACCATTTTTCTTTTTTTAGTATTTAGTTTTTTTTTACATTGCTTCGATTTTATATCTTTTCCTCATGCACATTTCTTGGTCTACTGAACTGTTTGGATTTTGTTACAGTAAAAACTGAATTAGATTTATTTATTTTTCTATCTTTCAGATTAATAGCATACTTTTTATAAATAATGTGATTAAATATCCAAAATTGATTAACTTTTTCTTGAATTTTTGTTTGTTACATAGAAATCCTCAGTGTTTCCATACAATATTCTAGTATGACATGTTCATGCCCAATAAAACATTATGTTTTGCTAATGAAAAAATTTTTTATATCTCATAGGGAGAAAAAGGAGAACCAGGATTAGTGCCTGTTGTAAGTAAACATATTTGTACCTTTAATAAACTTAGCTATAGTATAGTTGCATACATACTCTCAAAAAAGGTGGTTATTTTATAACTAAGTTTTTAGTATAAAACAAGCAAGTCAAGATATATTCTTTATTTAATACAATAATTAATGTTAATATAAAATTTTGTTTATTGAATATAACTTTGAATATTAACCAAAATAGATTATTTAATACAAAATTAAAGTTTATTTAATGCAATATTTTTTACTTTTACCAACCCATGACTAAAGGTGAAAATTGAGGTTTTACAAAAATAAATATATTGCATGTAAATATAGTGATAGTTAAAAATATATATATATATATATATATATATATATATATATATATATATATATATATTTAATTAAATGAGAGGTGGAGAGGCAGGGAGGCAGAGAGGCAGACTCCTGCACCTGCCTCGACCGGGATCCACCTGGCAAGCCCCCTATGGGGTGATGTTCTGCCCATCTGGGACCACTACTCGTTGCTCAGCATCCAAGCTATTTCAGCACCTAAGATGAAGCCATGGAGCCATCCTCAGTTCCCAGGGCCAAGTTGCTTGAACCATTTGAGACATTGCTGTGGGACGGGATTAGAGAGAGAGAGAGAGAAAGAGAAGGGGAAGGGGGTGGTGTGAGAAGCAGATGGTTGCTTCTCCTGTGTGTTCTGACCAGGAATCAAACCCAGGACTTCTACATGCCAGGCTGATGCTCTACCACTGAGCCAACTGGCCAGGGCAAGATATATATATATATATATTTAGTAGTATAAATAGCCATGTAAGTCAAAGAGAAAGGCATGATAATGTTTTATACTTCTCAAAATATGTCATGCCATTACTCTGATTGAGACTGTATAAGAGTTCTTAAGAGTCATTTAGATTTGTAGATGATTAAAAAGTATACTATTAAATAGAATTAAAGTTCTTCAACAACCACTCTCATAGATTTTAAAGGAGGTATTACCACTCTGTCAAGAGAAAAGTGTATGCATATTGATTTACTTGACAGTGTTTGCATTTTTGCTTTGTCTTTAAGTTAGCTTGTTTTTAATATATTACCTAAGAAGACAATCAGTTGTACTTTTTCTTTCATTTAAAAAACAATTATGTGTGTATATTGTGTTTTAGGAGCTATTTAAGTGCTTTTTAAATATTTGTTTATCTTCACAATAATTCTGTGAGGAAGGTAATTTCATAATCACTATCACCATTTTACAGAGGAGAAACCTAGGCACAGAGACAAGAAGTAATTAGTCTAAGGTTGTACAACTGATAAGGGACATAGAGTCAGGTTTTAAAGCCAAGCCCCTTGACTCCAGTGTGGTTAAGACAAGGAGGAAACAGTCATCACTTGACAACTTTCATTTCTTAAAAAATATTCACTGGGGCTTTTGCTGTTATTCTTATTGATTTGACTATTGACTCTGTAGGTAGAAATTTTATGTTTAAAAGTTATTTTGTTTATCCTTTAGGTAACAGGAATACGTGGTCGTCCAGGACCAGCAGTAAGTAGATTCCTCCAACATTCATGATACCCTTAAGTTCTTAGAGATATTGAAAATCTTTATGAATATCCATGAAAAGACAATAGAGTGTAAAACAAAGATGCTTAGTTTCTTGAAGCATTTTTTCTTGAAACATCTTCAAATTTAGGTGTTCTTTTACAGCAATGAGTGACACATAGGGGATCATTTTATTCTGAAATTGAATTACCTTATTATGCCTGAAGTTTTAGCATTACTCTTGGTTATCTGAAGGGCAAAACAATCTGTTGTTACACTGCTAATTTTAGATTAACCTTACTCATTGCAATTAGGTCGTTTAACAATGATTAAGGATAGATTACTTTTATCTGTTTAATGAAAGAAATGTTAATTTTATCTGTTAGTAAAATTGAATCATATTAAATTAAATCAAATTAAATTAAATCAAGTAGTAGTAGAATTTGAATAACATATTCTGTTTTATATGAATAACATATTCTGGTTTAGCATGAAAGACTATTGATTTCAGATTTGGATTAGCAATAACATTCATAGCTAACTTGCTAGATATACACACACACACTCTCTCTCTTTCTCATACACACACACGTATACACACACATACATACACACAATTCCTAGAGAATTTAAAATACATTAAATCAATGTAAGTAAAATACAATATGCTTTAAAAGCCCTGCTCCAGTCATTCTGAAACTTTTACTTTCCAACATTACTGTACGGTGAATTGAGTAAATGCACATAATTTTCATAACTCAACAGAAACTCTTTTAAAGAGAAATAAAATTCTTTTAGCAACTGCAGTTTTATAGAGAAAAAGCTAATTTAAAATAGCACAATAATGCTACTTTTGAAATATAATAATCACTTGTTATTTTAAGGGATAATTAACTGCAATAACTATTCAGAAAATTCTAAGTGGGTTTTAAATGTGCAGTGGAGATAATGCAACATTCTAAATCAAGGAGAAAGTAAAAGTCTTGAAGATACATAAAACAGTAGTAGAATAAGAGGTATTTCTTTCAATTGCTTTCATTGGCAACTTGAACTCTGCTCTGATTAGTAGTTTGGGTTGTCATGTACTCATAGGGTGTATGAACTCATACCTTCCCTAAGATACTTGAAATTTGGAGTTCGCACATCTATGTAGCTCTCAAAATCTGAAATACACATTTTTGTATCCATAATTTAGTGGCAAAAGCTTGTCTGGGACAAGACAGCAAAAATTATATTTGCAGGTTTGCCATTACTGTTCAAACTAAAATGTTCAGCTCATTGGGTCTCATGTAACATTTACCTCTTTACAGGCTTTTAAGCTTCAGGCTAAAATAAACAGCCTTTCTACACAGAGCTTTGATATGTACATGGCTTTTTATCCCTATAGTCTTCAACTGAAGTGAATTAAAAAAGAAGCGTGATATTTCTGTATTTCTGTTTTCCACTTTTCTTATACCAAGCAGACCTTTAAAACAAAAACATCTGAAGCATACACGTTTTGCAAGATAACCATTATTTTCTGCTTTAGGGACCTCCAGGATCACAAGGACCAAGAGGAGACAGAGGCCCAAAAGGAAAACCTGTAAGTTGGCAGTGGGTTCCGCTAGTGTGAATTGTACTGCACACTGAATAGTCCCCTTAAACCACATTCTTTGGATGCAGCAAAGTGCTGGTGGCTCTTTTCTTCTCTAATCTTTATTAAATGTGACATAGAACTCAGGTCATGAAGAGATAGTATATGTCTCCTGATTCAGAGGAAACTATCACATGCTAATAATCACCTCTTATCTTTTTAGATAGCACACATGACATTTCTTTGTCCTTTATGAGGTCAAATTAAAATAAAGTAGAATCTAAGGAAACCTAATAAATACATCATATTGTTTTCAGAAGTTGTAACTCATGAGTAAACAATGACAAGAATGTACTGTTGAGATAAGACGCCCAAATTCTGTAATCTGTGTTTGTTACAGGAATGACCAAATCAGATAAAGGAAAAAGAGATTATTAGAGGACAAAATTTTCTCTTAGGTGGTTGTATAATGAATTATTTCGCAAGTAACATGCTGCCTTTTTCACTGAGCTGCTGTGGCAGAGCTATCAAGGGAGTAATTTTAAAAATCAACAAGTCTATTACCAGAACAAAGGAAGTACCTTTAAATTTAAATAATCAATTCTATATCCTTGATATAAAACAAGAAAGTATCATATATATATATATATCATCAAATATTTCCTCTTATTACCAAATTCTATCCTAATATAGAAATTCTTTCTTTATCTCACCCATAAAAACTAGTACTTTCATATACTGAATAACTGGATTAATTTGTGTATTGCTATCATTATCTTATGCCCCAATCAGAAAAATTTGTGGTTTTATTTTCTGTCAAGTGACATCTACTAAGATTTAACTCTGTGGACTTTTAGCCTTTCAAATATTAATTTATCCATATCAAAGCAAGAGAAATTGTTGAACAAAACAGCAGCTAACAACATTGAATATATAAATAAAGGAAAAATATAATTTAGGTCACTGGGATCTCTTATCATTCTGGTTTCATTTTTGATACTATTTTAAGCTTCTACACATTTCATCAAATATAATGTCATGCCAACACTTTTTCAAACTGGAGCTAGAGTTATGGATGGCATTGTAGGGATGCAGATAGAAGTGCTCCAAGAGAGGGGGCCGTAGCCATATAGTTGGGCAGCAAGCTCTGTTATGATTATCTTCTGCCCCATTCTCCATTGCTATTATACCGAGCTGTCTCACCAGTGTTGGCAGCTTACACACTGTTGGTAGCTCTCCAGATGTGTGTCCGGGGTCTAGAGTGACAATGACAGGTAGAAGAAGGGTAGGTGGTCATGCAGAGAGCATTGCACATCCATGTATTTGTGCCAAGAATAATTGATAACACCGAGTCCTAAGTCTGGGTGAAGATTGCTATTGAAATAGTGGTTGGATTTTCAAAATTTCTTATTAGGTTTCAGTGAATTTACTCCTGACTCCTCTAACTTCTCCTTTTTCCCTCCATCCTTTTCCCTTCCTTTTTCTCCCCTTCCCTTCCCTACCCTACCCTTCTTTTCCTTTTCTCCTTACCCCACCCCTTCCTTCCCCTTCCTTTCCTTTCCATTCCCTTCCCTTCTCCTCCTTTTCCCAACTCCTTTCTTCCTCCCCCTCCCCTTTCCCTCCCCTCCCCTTTTCTTCCCTTCTCTTATCAACTTTCTCTATTTAGTGTATGATCTGCTCCTTTTTCTATCTTCATCAGGCCTGAAGCAATCAATGCAAATTGTGTGTGTGTGAAAGAGTGAGGAGTAGTTATTAATTTGTAATTAAGCAAGACAATTTGGCAGATACCCAATTAATCTGGGCAATCTATTCCTCTCTTAATCCTAGCAAGCAGAGTGTGATTATGTTTAAACAATGGACTCATTTGAAAAAAACAAAAGTGCATGTAACTTTTGCTGAATTCCCTGGTGTAAAATACTTCCACAAGTGCTAATTTCAAAATATTGGCATGATGTCACAAAACACTCACAGGTAGAATGTTTTGCTTCATGTCCCAAGACTTGCAGGAGCTGCTCAACTGGACGAATGCTGTGGGTGGCACAATATAGGTGGTACTGAAATAATAAATACCATTTTCTCCCCCTACTTTCATTACTATCAAACACTACAGAAGGTTCACAATGTAGAGCAGGTTCTCAACCTCAGTACTACTGCTGTTTGAGGTAATATATTTCCTTATGCATTGTTATATGTTAGGCAGCATTCCTGATTTCCACCCAGTAGATATGCCAGTGGCAACACCTGACCCACTGCCTCATAAAATTGAGGCAACTAAAACTGTCTCTCAATGATATCAAATGTCTCTTGGGAGACAAAATTGCACTGGATTGAGCTACTGATACATAGATTCTCTCAAGAAACCTTCATTATTGTCCAGTGAACATCATGAATGTATCTCCTCATAGGTCTTTAGTTTTAAGTGTGTATTGTTCTGGTAACTTCACAATGGCAAACTAGCAGCCTGTCAGAAGATGGACAGTCAGTGGTGTGCTGAGGCTTACTGCACATGACACATCAACAGGTTTGTGTTCTCATCTGTAAAATGGGAAATATACCAGTTCTTACCAACTCTAACATTTCATAATTTGCGTGTTTGTCATACTACTGACCAGCAGTGAAGAAAGTTCTTGATGATTCTGGGTTGTTATCACTCCTTTCTACTTGTGAACGTTTAAAGGTCGCCACCTAGTGGCAATCTACAAGTACTTTTTACTGCAGTTTGCTTCCTGAGCTGCTGGAGTATCCTGGGGGATGGGAAGGAATGATTCTAAAGAGAACATTAAATTTAATATAATTTTATGTGATTTAGCTCACTTGGATATATGAAAATATATATTTTAATGGATTCTTAAATTATGTTTGTTTTTAATATTTATTAGTAAAAATGTCCCTATACACATCATAATAGTTTTTCTTATTTTCACTTATAATCTTGCTTATTATGTTCACTTAATTTTGAATAGTTTTTGTGAATTTTAATCTCAATCTGTATAATAGTATATCATGTAAACTATTTAAAGGAGATGCCATGGAGACATAGAATGCATAATGAAGTCAACGAAAAAGTGGGCTGTCTTCAGGGGGAATTTGAAACATGATCAAAAAGATACAATATTTTGAGGATTAATATTACCCAGACCTCTCTCTCCTCCCATTGACACTAATGTAGTTTTGGTTTTGTCTTTAGAAATCTCTTTGAGAGCAGAAAGAATGTGCCAGCCCATTTCACATTTCAAAACACATTAGTTTCCTATACAATAAGTAGGTTGGTTGGACTACTGCTTTGCTGTCAACCATTCATAACATACATTTGCATTTCATGTTGCCCACGCTCATATGATTCAGAAATCCTAGATAAATAGCAATTAAAATCAGTCTCCATTAATATATATATATATATAATGAAAATTCAGGGAATTATCAGTGGCTTATTAGTCGGAATAGGTTTGATTTTTAAAGGATGAAAATAATTTCCCCCCAAAATGCTTTTCAAATGTTACTGTTTCAGGCTGAGTTATCTGCTTCTAGTTGAATAGATGCATTTTCTTATTTATTCCACTCTTCTAGAAGTAAATGTGTCTGTATGAATATTTGAATATGTTAAAATACATTAATTAAATTTCTGAATAGCTATTGTGCTACCTGCTCCAAAGCTGTCATATGGAAGCTGCTCCTTCTCCCTTCTTAGCTTCTCCTGTATCTCCTCTGCTCTATCAGCTTCTACTCCAGTCGCCTGCTGGGGGTCACTAGCTACCCTCACCTTTGGGTATGAGAAATGTCTTTTACCATTGAACTCCCACTTAATTACCATATTTTTCTCAATCCATGCTTCTAATTATGAAAATTTTTTTATCAACTTTTGAGTTCTTTAGTCCTTTCTTTCTTCTAAAAGTTGGCTAAGATTCTTTAAGGTTTAAAAGCCAGAAAATACTTAACAAGACTTGTGGGTCTGGTGAGGTTAGGTGACGGAGCGTTTCCAGAACTGAGGACGTGGCTGTTCCCCAAGCTGTGTTCAGAATGTGGGTCAGGAGGGTGGAGTTTGGCAGCTAGAAATCATTGCTCACTCCTCTGAGAGCTGGACTTGGCTGGGTCACCGTGCCTTTCCCTCTCTTTCTATTGGTCTGCTCTGCCTTTGGCAGTGGTAAGGAAAATAAAGTTTGCTAGACTTCAAGTACTAGAGTAAAAAGGATTGAAATGTGAACATATAATAAACACATTGTCTACTATGTGCCAGGAAATATGAAAAGCATTAAAAAAAATTAGAAAGACGAAAATACTACAAACTACAATGAAAGGTCTTTCACATTTTCTTTGTTGTTGTTGGGGCAGTTTAAGCAGGCACACACATAGTTAACTGTACTCTAGGAGAGGCAAGTGAATTTAGAATTGTTGATTAATACCCTTGAACAGCAAAACTTAACCAAATAAGGAAGCTTATTCTAGAGTACTAATAAACTGAATACAATTTCATAATTATTCCCAGAAGACTGACTACTAGGGGTTTAACACATCAAGAGTAAAATTGCTACCTGGCATGTACCATGCCCCAATTGTTGAGGTTGTGACCAGTGCTAAAGTATTGTAAGTGGTTGGATTATTATTTCTTGAAAATTATTTTTAAAACTGGATTTTTTAAAGAGGAGTTTTAGTTTCACATCAAAATTGAGAGGAAGTTACAGAGAGTTCTTATATACACTCTGTCCCACACATGCATAGCTTTCCCCATTATCAACATCCCCTATCAGATTCCATTGTGTACATTAGGGTTTGTACATTTATAAGTTTGGATACAAGTGTATCATGACATATATCTATCATTATCTATACAGAGTATTTTTCAGTGCCCTAAAAATTTTCTGTGCTCTGCTTATTCATCCGCCAAGCCCCATCCTAACCCCTGGAAACCTCTGATCTTTTTACTGTCTCCACAGTGTTGCCTCGTTCAGAATGTCATAGTTGGAATCATAGTATGGCTATTCATTCTAAAATAATGAACACTCCATCTCCATCAAGGAGTCTGTTCATTTAGCTTTCTATTATGTACATATTTGATAATGGGTTCTAATTTCCACTGGCTTGTTTTCCCAGGGTCCTCGTGGTCCTCAGGGTATTGATGGGGAACCAGGTGTTCCTGGTCAACCAGGTCCCCCAGGGCCTCCTGGACATCCTTCTCACCCAGGACCTGATGGCATGAGCAGAGTGAGTTGTATGCATTGTTAAATGTCATATTTAAATAACATACTGTTTTTTTGTTTGTTTGTTTGTTTGTTTGAGAGAGAGAGAGAGAGAGAGAGAGAGAGAGGGATATATAGGGACAGACAGACAGAAAAGAGATGAGAAGCATCAATTCTTCATTGCAGCACCTTAGTTATTCATTGATTGCTTTGTCATATGTGCCTTGACTGGGGAGCAACAGCTGAGCGAGTGAACCCTTGCTCAAGCCAGCAACCTTGAGCTCAGGCCATCAAACTTGAGGTCATGTCTATGATCCCACACTCAAGCCAGCAACCTCGGGGTTCGAACCTGGGACACTCTGTTCACTGCACCACCACCTGGTCAGGCTTAAATTTTTTTATTTATTACTATGATTTTGAATTGTGTTGGTTCACCTTTTGACCCTTGACAGTAAGAACCCCTAAGTGAATGCAGTGCTGCTATGAACAATAATAAAACTAAGAAATTCACAGGAAATTGTTGGAAAATTCAAAGTAGCAGGTTTTTTGTTTGTTTGTTTGTTTTCTTAGTGCTGGTTCAAATTATTGGTAGTTCTCAGGGTCAGTTCTGTACTTTGTAAATTTTGTTCTTTTTGTTAATTCTAAAAAAGCACTAACATTGCACTGCTATGAAAGGAAAGAAGGTTGGAAAGCAGATGAGATCTGTGTTATGACCTCCACACCAAGGGAGGATGACGCATCTATGATGAAGAATGTGAAAGGGCCATTGAGTTGGCACTAGAAATCTATCTGCTTATTTCTAAAAATTTAGTTTTCTACTAGAAGAAATATAAAGCAAAATATCTTTTTATGCCTGCCTCTTTGAAGTTGTAGTGGCAGACATAGGGATTATGAATAGATTACATAGCATAACAGGGAACATATGGTACCCTGAAATATGATTTTTGTTTTATAACAGTTCATACATTTGTTTTTTAACTGATTGTAGAAGGAATTGCCAATTTATTTTTTAAACAAAATATACATTCTTTTCCCACTAAAATCTGGAAATTAATAGAACTTTGGGAATGTATATGGACAATTTTGGCTAATTGGGTTATGAGAATTTTTAGATATCAAAAAGAATAGGTAAAACTATTGCCAATTCTTGAAACAATTAGGGATTCCATTAAAGGATTATAAAATTTTTATTAACTTATATAAATACAGTTTAAAGCTTACTGGCCATGAACAGGAAAGAATACCAGCTAAGGAAGTCTAAAATGGAATCTGGAATCTTTAGAACAAATGCTTTAAAAGTGTCTTTTAGGCTATGTTCAGATGTTTGGCATGCCCTAAGCATGAGAAGAAATCAGATAAAGAGATTTGCACCTGAAATTGATTAGACTGGCTAAATACTTAACAGAATGATCTATGCTATCAGACATTTGACTCATTGCAATAGTTCTTAAATAACATAGTTATAAAATACTCTGTGGAAGGTTGTTCAATCAAAAACACATATAATGTAAAGAAACTTGAATATTATTCTTGCTTTAAAGCAAAAGTTTGGCCCTGGTGGGTGACTCAGTAGATAGAGCATCAGCCCAGGGTATATGGATGTCCCAGGTTCAATTCTTGGTCAGGGCACAGAGGAGAAGTGAACATCTGCTTCTCCTATCCCCCTCTCCCCATTGTCTCCCTCTTCCCCTACCACAGTTAGTGGCTTGATTTGGTTCAAGTATGGCCCTGGGTGCTGAAGATAGCTCAGTTGGTTCAAGTGCATCAGTCTCAGGCACTAAACCTAGCTCGGTACCCGAGCATGGGCTCCAGACAGAGTTGCCAGGTTGATCCCAGTTGGAGTGCATGTGGGAGTCAGCCTCACTACCTCCCCTCCTCTCATCTTAAAAAATAAAAATAAGCGGCCCTGGCCGGTTGGCTCAGCGGTAGAGCGTCGGCCTAGCATGCGGAGGACCCGGGTTCGATTCCCGGCCAGGGCACACAGGAGAAGCGCCCATTTGCTTCTCCACCCCTCCGCCGTGCCTTCCTCTCTGTCTCTCTCTTCCCCTCCCGCAGCCAAGGCTCCATTGGAGCAAAGATGGCCCAGGCACTGGGGATGGCTCTGTGGCCTCTGCCCCAGGCGCTAGAGTGGCTCTGGTCGCAACATGGCGACGCCCAGGATGGGCAGAGCATCGCCCCCTGGTGGGCAGAGCGTCGCCCCATGGTGGGCGTGCCGGGTGGATCCCGGTCGGGCGCATGCGGGAGTCTGTCTGACTGTCTCTCCCTGTTTCCAGCTTCAGAAAAAAAAAATGCAAAAAAAAATAAAAAAAATAAAATAAAAATAAAAATAAGGCAAAAATTTAAAGTGATTCTTAGAGGATTCATTCTATAAGAATCCCAGAGAATTTACATACATTTCTCAATTCACTAAGTACTTTGATATATGCCTTTTCCTATAGAAATAAAGTCAACACATTGTTTTTTCAGCCATTTTCAGCTCAGATGGCTGGGTTGGATGAAAAATCTGGACTTGGGAGTCAAGTAGGACTGATGCCTGGCTCAGTGGTAAGTGCAAATTGTACTGATAACCAAAGTACCTTTGAAGAACCATTTTAAAAAGAAAGATGTGAGTTAGCTAGTTAAGAGTAATATGTGTCTTCATAAAGGTATCCATCCATTATTTATTCAATTTACATATAGATCAAACTGTGCTACATACCAGTTAAAAGCCCAGTGGGGTTCCATTCATACCTGGCAAAGTATTAGTTGACATTAATAAAAGACTGTTTATAAGTTTTATTTATTATATTTATTATTTAAAGAGAATAAGGAATTTTAAAACATATAAACATCAGCACCACATCAAAAAGTGTACTATTTAAATAACTAAAACAGCTGTTTCATGGTGTTATTAGAAATAGTGATTTGGCAAAATTTTGAAACAACAAATTTGCTGTTTAATTTTCATTATTTCTTACGTCTTATGAATAGTCTATGCCTGACTATACCAACAGCTCTAAAGTTTCCTCCAGGGCCTACTGGTCATTGCCGTCCTCTTTTGAATTTCTTCAGCAGCCAGAAAAATTTCCATTTTTCTCTAGGCAAGTACATACTGTAGCCTGAGCATTTGTAGTAATGCAATCTCACTGAATGAATTAATACTTTTAAAACCAACTCTCCTATGCCCTTTTTGCTCATAACGTAATTCAAAAGTATCCTGGGTTAATAGAATTTCAATAAATAAGAAGTGTAAAGTCAGATTACATAGAAAACCACCCATTCTACCCATCCTTAAGGCCTGTATTGTAACTTACACATTGTATAAATTTTTAAGTCATTAGCACCGTGGTCTCATTCAGTGATTATCTTGGAATAATTTTATGAAATATATAACTTTTAATTTATTTGAAATTTAAGTTACATGTGTTTATTTTTGTAATAAAGCTTTTATTCTTCTACTAGCTAAAAGCCTATCATTTCAAAATAAAATTTAAGTTTTTACCATAAGAACAAAATTGATTTTGATTTAATTGATTATACTTTTTATGGTATGACATTTAAAAAAGTGTATAGACATATATAAACCAATTTTTTTAAATTTAATTTTCTTTTTCTTCCCTTGGTTATGTCTCAGTATAATCATTTCATGTTTAAATAAGGAAAGACTGTGAGGATACTTTAAGTGTATGTTATGAAAGAAAGAAATAATCCCGAAAACTCAGTTCCTCAGATAATTTTAAATTTACCTTTAAAATAATCTAGTCATTATTGTTGATGGTTTTAGATGCCTTTAATCCAACTTTCTCATTTAATTTATAAGAATTATCTGCTGTGAAGTTGAAGACTGAAATAAACAGCTTGATAATGACTTTATGCCTGCCAAGAGTTTTCTTCTGTCAGACCTTCTGTTGTAAGAGAACTACCCCTTAAGCATGCAAATACTCTCAGCCCAAAGACATTGGGTGTGTACAGGCATATCCTTTGTTTCTCTTTATGACACTGAGAGTATATATAAAATCATCCCAAATGTTCTCCTAGCTTTATAATCTTCTTAAATGTAGCTACATTCCAGATGAGTACAGATGGAGAATGTTAATATCCTGCACTTATCAAAGCTTCACTTTTCCAGATTCTAAAGCTGATTCAAAATTTTTTAAATGTTTGACCTAAGTATCATTAACAGTATGCAACTTTTTTTCTCCTTTGCTTTGAAGGGTCCTGTTGGGCCAAGGGGACCTCAAGGTTTACAAGGGCAGCAAGTAAGTCCTTTTATAATTAAATCATATACTGTATAAAAAAAGAAAAAATATATGAATAAGATCTCTCAGAAAGGACTGCTTTTGGCTGACCTTTAAATTGTGTATTATAATTATCATTTTAAGTTGCTTCTATTCAATTAATTTTCACTTACTAAGAAATATATGCAGTATGATTTTTCTAAGTTGTTCATGGGGTTAAAGTTTTATTGTCCTGTTTCTTTATGTAACTGACCTCCAATATGAAGAAATTTTTATGCACCTTTGCTTCTGAAATAACATGTCAGAATGAAAATTCTTGTAATTGGTATGTGCCACCTCTGAGGCTATGAAATCAGATCAGAAAAAGCCATTACTATGTGATGTTATTAGAAATAACAGTCAAGGTGATTACTTTGTGGAATTTTTAAGAAGGATATAATCTTAAACTTTTTTCTATAGTCAACATACCAATAAGATAGTGGTGGAGGAGGAGAAAGAGGAGGTAGAGGAGGAGGAGAAGGAGGAGAAGAAGTAGGAGGAGGAGGAAAGGAGGAGGAAGAGGAAGATGAGGAGGAAGAGAAGAAGAAGGAGAAGGAGGAAAGGAGGAGAAAGAGGAGGATGAGGAGGAAGAGAAGAAGAAGAAGAAGAAGAAGAAGAAGAAGAAGAAGAAGAAGAAGAAGAAGAAGAAGAAGAAGAAGAAGAAGAAGAAGAAGAAGAAGGAGGAGGAGGAGGAGGAGGAGGAGGAGGAGAAGAAAAGGAGGAGGAGGAGGAGGAGGAGGAGGAGGAGGAGAAGGAGAAGGAGAAGGAGAAGGAGAAGGAGAAGGAAAGGAGAAGGAGGAGGAGGAGGAGGAGGAGGAGGAGGAGAGGAAGATGATAACTACCATTAACTAAATACTTCATGCCAGTGTTATTCTAGGTTCTTAATATGCATTAGTTATCCAAAGAGATATAAAAGCTTAATGAAGTAGGAACCATCTTATTCTTATTTTATAGAGTAGAAAACTGAAGTATAAACAGAGTAAGTAACTCACCCAAAGTTACATAGCTGGAGAGTGGTGGAGCAAGCACTTTGAACAACTGCACTATACTTCAGAGATTTAAGGATACAGTATTCTGTTTTCCTCTGGTTTGTATTTGTATATACAACTTGTTCTCAATTTCAGGGTGGTGTTGGACCTGCAGGCCCTCCTGGTGAACCTGGTGATCCTGGACCAATGGTAAATGTCAAGTAAGCATGTAGACTCAGTTAAAACTGGCTCTAGCATTATAATGTTATCCTGAGTTATTGATTTTACCAGCTTGTTACTTATATAGTAAGAAATTACAGTCTCGTTCAGGGGCCTGTATTATGGATCATGATTAAGCTATGTTTTTGTGGCAGAGTTTTCAAATTCATAGACCTTGAGTATGGTCAGCAGACAGTGCTGAGATATTTGCATTTGTGAAATTAAATATTTTCCTAATGAATACATAATCTAAGTGATACAACATAAAATTCAGAATATCAATAAAGCTATTTTCTGGTTTATTTGTATCAGTAATATTTTTGATTGAATCATTAATATGTGTGAGTAAATATAGGTAAATATTTTTTTTTCCTTTTGTTTTGTTTTGTTATTAGGGTCCAACTGGTGCACGTGGACCAGAGGGCCCTCCTGGAAAACCTGGTGAAGATGTAAGCTGCCTTTATTAATTTTGCTTTGAAATTTTGAAAGAACCTAAGAAGAAACTAGAGTGTTAACAAGAAAGTTATTAATTCTTACTTCATTATCCTCACTTTTAGGTTTTTTTGTTTGTTTGTTTGTTTTTTGTATTTTTCTGAAGCCAGAAACGGGGAGAGACAGTTAGACTCCCGCATGCGCCCCACCGGGATCCACCCGGCACGCCCACCAGGTGGCGATGCTCTGCCCACCAGGGGGCGATGCTCTGCCCCTCCAGGGTGTCACTCTGCTGCGACCAGAGCCACTCTAGCGCCTGGGCAGAGGCCAAGGAGCCATCCTCAGCGCCCGGGCCATCTTTGCTCCAGTGGAGCCTCGGCTGCGGGAGGGGAAGAGAGAGACAGAGAGGAAGGAGAGGGGGAGGGGTGGAGAAGCAGATGGGCGCTTCTCTTGTGTGCCCTGGCTGGGAATCGAACCCGGGACTTCTGCACACCAGGCCGATGCTCTACCACTGAGCCAACCGGCCAGGGCCCTCACTTTTAGTTTTTGTTAATGTCAATCAAAACTGGAGAGCTCAGAGGAAATTTTACAGAGTCTAAAAGTGCTCTTAATTTTGATGGTATTATACTATTAGGTACTGTCTCATTCCCTGCATTTCCTAGGTTCTCTATTATGATATTCCGTGAGCTACTAGAATTATTGTCACGATAGCTTCAGCCTCGTGATGAAACCTCTGAAGTGGTCTGAAAGAAAAATGTATTGTTCTCATGACAAAAAACATCATTATAAGGTCATCATTAAATGGATTTTTAAGATGTGAATGTAGGATAGTGTCAGTATTGTTCTCTGGTGCTAAAAAAGACATTTCTTCAATTTGATTTTTAATTAAAGTTAAGACTCAACTTCAGATTTTAACATTAAAACCATGATCAAACAACACGCTGCAATAACAGATTTACTTTTCTGGAATTCTTTTCTTAGTTGTACCAAAGTTAAGGATACAATTATGGATAGTTCATCAATTTCTATGTGATTCTAAACTAAGTAAATATTTTCTCTTTCTGTGTCATGTGATTATTTTTTAAAGCAGATTACATTGCATTTGGCCTTAAGAAAGACATCTCTGGCAATTCTTAATTTTTTTATAACAAGAGAGGAAATGACAATTAGTATTTTAATTATCATTATTTAATTCAATGCCATATATTGATATAGATTTTTATGTATACATACACATGTGTGTAAATTTTGATGTTCATAAAGTGGTGAGCTAAATTAGGCCAGTATTATTTATATTCATTTCTTCATTTGAAAACTTGATGAAACCTTCCCAAACTGACTTGCTAGAATGGATTGCCCTCAGAAATACAGCTCAGTGTTTTACATTGTAGAGCATTAGACACAAGCTCTCTAAATAAGACTTCTTATCTACAATTGATTTGTCATCTAGTCACAGAAGAGAACGTTTTAATGCTGCTTTGCTTCTTTGCTTTTTTTTCCCCATAAAGGGTGAAGCCGGTAGAAATGGAAATCCTGGAGAAGTGGGATTCTCAGGATCTCCGGTAAGTTTAAATATATATCAATACAACAATGTAAAGACAAACTTTAAAAAATAAAAAAGTATTAAAATAAACTTGCAATTCATTATCCACATATGCATTAGACACTATTACCAAGATATGCTCTTTTCTGTCATTATAGAACAGGACATTTCACCAGAATAATAGTTAATTATAATTTCCCACTTTGTACTACACCATATGACTGACCCTACTAATGCTCGAAAAGTAAATCATGACCTAACATGGAATATAAAATTTTCAAATAAATCACTAGCCTGATTTACTTACATATTACATCTTAATTACATTGGTCATTTTTTAAATCTTTTTGTTTATTGTTCACATGTTGAAAACAATAACTTGCAAGAGGACTTACTGACATTTTTTATATACTAGGGACAATAAATTGTGGACAGGATGCCTCTTTGGCTGCTCCTCAAACCCTAATGTTGGCTAAAATTCTAGACTGATGTTCTGAGCCCTAAAACCTTATGACAAGATACACTGATTACCAACACTCCTAACACAGCTGTTTTCTTCTTCCTTGGTTCACTACAGGGACAGGTCCCTGGCAACCAACTCCACCAGAATGTAGGATCTGGGCCACTTGGACACACTCTAAACCCACCTTTCATCCTCACCTATATTGTACTGATAGACCCTCCCCTAGGATGTGATACACAGGCAATGGGGAAAATTAGAGAATGATAAGCAAAAAAAAACCAAAAAACAAAAAAACCCTAACATTTCTGCTTTTAAAGTTTTTTTTTTATTCAAACACCCCCTAAACTGATTTGGCCTCCTACTTATTATATTTTCTATAATTTCAAAATGTTTCCACCACTCTATACATCCCAAAATACTGAATTCCTTGCCATTTACTTTCTGCAAATTGATGAGGTTCAATACTGAGATTTTTTTTTTTTAAACAATGAATGATGTTCTTTTAAGAAGATTTACAGGGCTCTAAGGATTATTTAGTTTCAAATATAAAACCAGTTCCCAGCTCCCCGTGCTCTCTTTCCTTTCCTCCCCCATCGTCTTGGAATGTCAGTATGGGCAGAGGCATATGGTTTAGTCATCAACACAGATGTTCATGTCAACCAATCCAGGCTTGAACCTCCTGTCCTGCTGCACTCTTGTGCATGCACAGTGTGGGACCCTCCACGGGGAGGAGATGTGCCCTGCCAGCAGGTACACATTGTACAACAATGTGCTTGCTATTGGGGTATGATGACAGTCTTGGGTCAGCAGAATGAGAAAAGTTATGAGCTCTAGTACATCTGGTTCATTTTCTTGGTATATTAGAGATATGTAATCACATGAGAATTCCCTTGCAGACCACAAGAACTCCAAAGTTAACTAATTATTTGGAATAACATAGCTCAGTAATTCCCTTGTAGTCTTGGATGTGTACTGAGTTTCCTGCTCAGGACTGAAGGAAGAAAAATGTCAGTAAAGGGAAGCATTCCAGTGGAAAAACTTAAAGGTAGTTCTTGAATAGAAAGGATTCCTAAGCAGGGCTGTGTAAACAGAAAAATTAATAGAACTTTATTTGGTCAGAGAACAATGGTTTGATGTGCTCTTACTGTGATAACCGACCCCCAACACTACAGAGATGTCCTGCAAGCAGTCACAGAAGAATTATTATTTTGCTTTTATCAAAGTTCATATATCGTTATTTATTTATGAATTTAACAGTAAGTGAAGGCTATAATGCAAACAGATGGATTTACTCTCCAAGTTAAGATTGTGCTGACATAAGAAGTTCCTTAAGAACAGTTTGCAAAGCAATGTCACCTCAATAAATTCAATAAAAAAAGAAAGGTTTAGGAATATGCTTTTGAGTATTAAAAGAAATATTAAATTATTTCTTAATCCAGTTGTTTATTCAATGATTATTCATTGAATGCCCACTAGTCAGCATAAGGCTTAGTGCCCAGGATATTCAAATTAATAATAATAATTTCTAATAATTTAGAACATTGATCTTTATGCTATCAGGTGCTCAATCTACTGGTGACAGTGGCAATGGTATTCAATTCAAAGCCTAATTAATATAGGCAATGAGAATAAGTGAATAAGTCACTGGGTTTTTATCTATAAGAGGAAAAAGTTTCAAGTATTATTTCAAAAGACTCTTAGCATGTACATTTAATTTTTTTTATTTTTTAAATTTTATATACTTAGGTAAACAATGCATAAAATTAAAAAAAAATTAAGAAATTACTGAGTCAAGGAACCAGCCCATTTTTTCTGTATGTGTTGACTTTTCTTTTTTGGGGGTATTTTATTTCTTTGGTTAGTTTTTTAAACGATTACAAATCCACCAGATTTTTTCTATCATTTTACTTTAAAATATTTTCTATATATTCATTTTAATATAATCTTTCTAATCATAGTCTACTACCAATATTTAGAAGTTCAGGGAAAATAAAACACATCGGTTTGCTACAAATGCATTTATTCTTTAACCACAAATAAAGCACATATAAAGGAGGAAAGTCATAGTTTTCCTTAAGTTTTTCTCTTGATAGTCTTTCTATTCCTTGACCTAGTTGAATCCAACCTAGATATGCTGATTCAGGCTTATTTTCTTGTTTGTTTGTTTTTGTTTGTTTGTTTTATGAATAACACTGATATAATTTGACATTTTGAAAATGTCATTAAATCAATACTTGGGCCTGACCTGTGGTGGCACAGTGGATAAAGCGTCAACCTGGAAACACTGAGGTTGCCGGTTCGAAACCCTGGGCTTGCCTGGTCAAGGCACATATGGGAGTTGATGCTTTCTGCTCCTCCCCCCTTCTCTCTCCTCTCTATAATGAATAAATAAAATCTAAAAAAAAAAATCAATACTTGGCTTGTCTCTAATGGCATGTCAGCAATTCATGCCTCTGTGTAAGGCACGTTTCAGGTTCTAACAGTAGGTTTGCCTTGTTAATTTTTGATCACTTAGATGTATTTTGATAGGTAAATGTATACTGTTCCTTTTCTTCTTTGGTTTGTTGATAAAAATCTATATACAGTGGTCCTCAGGTTATGACAGTCTCAACATACGACATTTCAAGTTTTAACACTCACTCCCATAAAAACAAAAATATTGAGACATGAATATTTCAGCTTACTCATTGTTTTATTGTTTTTTCTGTTGCTACAGTAAAGTATATTTATGTTATTTTCCTTTCTCTGTGACTTAGTTGTGCTTTTAGTTCAAGATTATGGTGTTATAACTGTGTTAGGATAGGTAAACACTTAGGTTAGGGTGTGTTTAGACTTACACCAAAATTTTGGTTAAGTTACTGTCATAGGAATGGAACTGTGTCATAACTCAAAGAATCCTTGTACCAGATCTTTCTTTTTGGGGGGGGGGGGAATGTATATTAAGCAATTTTCTATTCTTATTAATGATTCTGAAATGCTTTAAATGTTTTCTTTACTTCCCTTCCCTATAGGGTGCTAGAGGATTTCCTGGAGCTCCTGGTCTTCCTGGCCTGAAGGGTCACCGAGTAAGTTCAATTTTTTTGTAATCCTTTCAGATACTGTGGCTTAGTGATATGGTCTGGGGAACATTACCTTCAAAGTCTTTAAAATTCCATTTGTCAGTTGTTCTTAATGGCTATGATTGCAGTAGGCATCTGAAGTTACTAAAATGACAATGCTTGGCCCTGGCTGGTTGACTCAGTGGTAGAGCATTGACCCAGTGATGTTCTGGGTTTGATTCCTAGTCAGGGTACACAGGAGAAGCAATCATTTCCTCGCCACCC